>NC_051848.1:56800916-57486675 GCF_002237135.1 Teleopsis dalmanni
AAATTAAATTTATTCGTCACGAGTTTTAATTTTTAAAAAAAATATTTTTATTTATTATATTAAAGATATATATATATATTACAAGTTATATTTTTCCGAATAGGTAAGGTTTAAATGGTGAATTCTCGAATGCTTGAACTAGACTTTAGGCTAGCTCACTCTAGACTGACTCTTGAGGTTTTATTCTTCAATAACTGAAGTTATTGTTTTGATTACGAAATTGGGTTTTATCCAATTAGAACACAGCTTCTAAAATTCCTGAGAATTTTCTAGAAGCGTCTTTTCCTCCAACCAATAGAATTGGAGCTTCTATTTGCTAAAGCACCTCGTCAGCGTCTTTAGCTTCGGCGTCAGTAGCCGGAAGATGATGTTTATATTCATCAATCAAATATCTAAAATGTGTTACAGTTTTAAAGAAAACAATTTTGTTTTCCTTTGCAGCATTGGTGTCAAATGAAATGTGGGCATTGACCCAGATTCAGATTGTTTATGTAAACATATTTTAATGCGTAATATTTAAGTACGCATTCTGAAGATACAAAAGTATCAAACAGTGGCTCAGTGCCGTTATATTAATTTAGGGTTTTAACTCCCCTCTTTCTTGATTGAAGCGTCCCGCTTCAGTCAATGTCTGTATTCTAGAGTTCAGTTCTATGAATAGTTCTTCATTCTTATTATTATTAATTTTTCTTTTACACTTTTTAATTTTCGTAATAATTTTGAATAATATGAATATAATTAATGTGCTTATGACTAATCCAATAATAATTGACATTGTTGGATGTCTTTCTATTTTATTTTTATACAAATCTAGCAATTTAATATTTTCAAATTTCAAATCTTTATTTTCGGATTCTATATATTCCGATATTTCATAATTTGCTGGTTTAATATTTTTTACATAATTCCATATTATGGATTCTTGATTAATATAAGTTTGATTATTAATAATAGTATGATTAACAAAGGTTATTAAATATGTACCGTTTAGGTTTTTATTATTTACAACATTCTTTCCGGAGATCAATATAGCTCCGTCTTTAATAATTTCCAATTCTTTATTTCTTTCTCTTATTTTTTTACATTTAGATTTTTCATTATTTAATAAATTCGTGAAACAGGATTTTTCATTAATAGATTGACAAAATGTGTTACTTATTTCTATTTTACAATTTTTTATATTTAAATATTTATCATTGCATTTTGCAATTTCTTTATCTATTAATAATTTGCCATCTTCTTTACTTATGGCTCTGGCTTCATATTTCTTACAATTTTGTTTAATAATCGGATATTTGATATATACTACAATTAGATCATTGTTTTGTAAAATTTTAAATTGTGAGGTATCCATTAAGTCGGTTATAGTAACAGTGTCGTGTTCATGTTTCGTAATATCCTGAATTTCTTTTAAGTTCAGAATTGCTGTGTTGAGAATACCCATTTTTGCTAAAGTTACAGTTTGTAACGTATTTTGTAATTCGTTCATTATTTTTGGTTAATAATGTTATTAAGATAAAAATTTCCATTGTCTGAAAAGTATGTTACGTTTTAATATTATCTTTATGAATTATTCTATTATTCTTAAAAATTCTTATCCTGTTTCCTAAGTCCTCTTTAACTTTTTGTTTTCTAAATTTTGGTTGAAGCTTATTTCTTTCACCAATTATTTTCTCATATATTATATCATTTTGTTTATATGTTTTTAGGGGTTTATTAATTTCGTTCCTTTTAATCATTTTACTTTGAGCAATTTTTAAATTTATTTCATTATTATCATGATTTATTTTATTGAAAAATATATCAATTGGTTTTTTATTTGTGACAGAATGTATTGTTTTGTTGTACTGTTGAACAGCTCTGAAGATAGATTCAACGTCACTTATTAAATTATATTCTTGCTTAATGCATCTTGTAATTTCTATTATTGTAGAATGAACCCTTTCAATCTGACCATTAGTAGTGCTATGCCTTGGGTCGCAATAATATACCTGAATGTTTAATCTTTGCATTAAAGATTTAAATTGAGCTGTTGTAAAACCTGGCTCATTATCTAAAGTTATTTTCTTAATATCAGGAAAGTTTTGCAAAATTTCTAATACTTTTTCATCAAGTTTACTTTTGTCGTCAATTAATTTAACTACTAAATATTTTGAGTATGCGTCAACGCATGTGAGAAACTTTAATTTTTGGGCGAAAAAAATGTCTATATGAATCTGCTCCCCCTCTTTCTTAGGAATTGGAGCCTCGCCAATTGGTGCTTTTTGCGGATGCCTGTCGTATTTGTTCTTATTACAAATTTCACAATTTCTAACAAATTGTTTGAAATGATCCTTCATTTTAGGCCAATAATAATTGCCTTGAATTTGTTTCACATTTTCCTTATAATTGCGGTGTGCGCGAATATGAGTTTGTTCTACTATGGCTGCCTGATCATCAAGATTGACTATATCAATTGGAAATAGTTTTGTATATACGAATTTAATATTGAAATTGTTTAGTAAAATATTTTTAATTTCATAAAGATCCTCTATGGTACAATGAATTGCTGTTGTTATTTTTTGTTGTAAATAATCTTTTAATATAGTAAGCAAATTTTCAGGAGTATCATACTCAATAATATGTCTAATTTTTCCAAATGTCGTTTTTGATTCATGGATAGTAAATGAGGCTTTGCTCAATAGAATTTGTTGCTTAAATTGATTAAGGGGTTTCATTGTTTCTTGAATGATGTTGTTATCACTACTTTCAGCTGAGTGCTGAGTATTTATAGAGGAAGATTCTTCCGAAATGTGATTTAAGTATTGCCTTGAAAGGGCATCAGCTACTACATTGGTAGCTCCTGGTTTATAAATTATTTTTGGGGCAAATTCCTCAATAAATGAGTGCCATCTTTTCATTTTAGCATTGGGGTTGCGGGTAGATACCGCAAAAGTTAAGGGTTGATGATCGGTATGTATTTCCAAATCGGAAACTCCGTAAAGATAATTTCTTAATGTCTTTAAAGACCATACTATAGCGTAAAGCTCTTTTTCATTGGTAGCATAATTTTGCTCTGTAGAATTTAACGTTTTAGAGATAAATGTGATTGGTTTGCCTTCTTGGCTTAATACTGCGCCGATTGCTATATTAGAAGCATCGGTAGTGAGAATAAATTTTTTATTGAAATCTGGTTGTGCCAGTTCTACTTCGTTCGATAATAAATTTTTCAATTTCACTGCTGCATTAATTGCATCTTCATTTAAATTGATTTTTATTTTTTTTGACATGTGTTGTGAAACTTTTCCATTTTCACCAGATAAGTATTTAGTAAGTGGTTTAGTTATTGACGCGTAGTCTTTTACAAATTTTCTATAATAACCTGTCATTCCTAAAAAACTTCTTAATTGACGTAATGTCTGAGGGATAGGAAAATTACTTATTGTGTCGATCTTCTTTGGATCGGTTTTAATTATATTATAGGAGACTATATATCCTAAGAATTCAACTTCTTGTTGATAAAATTTAGATTTTTCAAGTGAAATTTTCATATTGGCATCTTTTAGGGTTTTTATTATTTTTTGTAAATGAATCTCATGATCCTCTAAGGAACTTGAATATACTATAATGTCGTCTATATAGACATGACAAATTTTTCCGATATATTCTCGTAATATATCATCCATTGCTCTTTGAAAAATGCTAGGAGCATTTTTTAACCCAAATGGTAGTCTTAAATATTCGTATTTACCATTATTTATTGAGAAAGCTGTTTTCTCAATGTCTTCTTCCTTCATTAAAATTTGATGGAATCCCGATTCCAAGTCTATTGTAGAAAAATATGATGCTTTTCCTAAATTGGAAAGAATAACATTAGTATCAGGTATTGGATACCTATCTGAAATTGTTTGTTCATTTAATTTCTTGAAGTCAATCACCATTCTTAGTTTTGGTGTTCCATTTCTTTCTATACCTTTTTTTGGTACAACCCAAACAGGTGAGTTGTATGGACTCTTACTTTGACGAATTATACCGTCTTTTAGCATTTTTTTAATTTCAACATTTATAAAGTCATTCACAGATAGTGGATATGGATATTGTTTACTCCATATAGGAGTTTCAACAATTGTGCGGATTTCCGCTTTTACATCCGTTCTAAAAGGAATGTTTAAATTTATATTATTGTGTATTCTTTTTATTTGATTTATTATTTCTCCGCTTCGGGTATTTATTGATTTATATTTCTTATCAGAAATATTGACCGGTAAATTCTTCGGCTGGCGCCTTAGGATTTTTTCCCAAGGTAATATGTTTATTTTTAATATTATTATTTTTTTCAATAGTGCCGGAAAATTCTTCGGCTGGCGCCTTAGGATTGTTTCCCAAGGTAATATGTTTATTTTTAATATTATTATTTTTTTCAATAGTGCCGGAAAATTCTTCGGCTGGCGCCTTAGGATTATTTCCCAAGGTAATATACTCGTTATTAATATTTTCTTCGTAGGGATTTATTTTATATCCCTCATTTTTATATATTAAAATTTCTTTCTCGAAATTTAATGTAATATTGGCCTTTTTTAGAAAGTTATAACCTATTAATAAGTCTGCATCAAGTCCATTTATTTCATAAAATCTTTCTTTTATATTAAATATAATAAATTCAGAAAAATGGGTTATTATTGTGTGGCCATTAATGGTCCTAATTCTTTTTTTTATAACTAATTTTTCTCTAACTTTAAATATGTTTGGCGAACAATAACAACTTGTTGCGCCTGTATCAATTAGAATTTTTAATCTTCTGTTGGACTTTGTTGTGGTCGCGAAGACATATGGGAGGTCGTGGCTTTGTCTAAAAAAGCACGCTCGTTTATGTTGTTAACCCTCTGATGTTTAACTGGAGGCTGTCCACTGTTTACTTTACTGTCCATTTCTCTTTTTATAAAATTGTTTCGTGGATTATAAAATTGTCCACCTTGAACATTTTTATTTCGATTATTATAATTTCTATTAAAATTATTATTTTGTGAAAAACCTCTTTGATTTTGATTATATTTTTTATTTTGATTATAAGCATTTTGCTTAAATTGATTGGAGTCATCGACTTCCATTGGTTCAGGTTTATTAAATGTTCTTTTTTGATTAAAGAATCTATTGTTATTAAAATTATTATTGATAGGAAATCGTAAATTATTCCTATTATTATTAAGGTAATCATGAGCATTATTTCTGCTGAATTGCAGAGCGAAGTTTGCTCTCATATTATTTGAATCTAATTCTTGGGCTTTTGCCAAGGCATTAGGTAGGTCCTCTGGAGAGAGTGAGAACAGGATATTAGATAATGGAGCATTCAGCCCCGTGATAAACACTCGAAGAGCGTTTTGACGATTTTGATCATTTATAATTTTAGTTATATTATTGTTTGTACCATGCGTCATGATGGTTTTGTTTATTAAGAGTGTCAATTTTTGATTCACTAAATTGTAATAATCTATAATTGAACGACTTCCTTGTCGTAGTACACTCAATTCTTGTTCAAGAATATGTAATGGTCGCTTGTCTGCATAAGCGAAATCTAGACGACTAATAATAGCGTCAAAATTGAGAACTGTGCCATGGCTTGTCAAAACGTCATTGGCATCCTGAATAATTTTATTACGAAGAATCGTAAGAGCTGCGAAGTATCTCTTACTTCCTTTAGTGTAAAGGTGAATAGAATTATTGGCGGCCTCGCGCCAACTTACATACAGATTATTTTTACCAGAAAATTCGGGTAAGGATTTGATTATACCTAAAGATTCATCGCATTTTATGTTATCATCAATTGTCTGCGTTTCGTATTCAGTAACTACGTTTGTATTCGTCAAGGCTAGTAATTGAGTTTTTAAAGTATTAATTTCTGCCTGAAGGCTAACTGTGTTAGCAGCAATCAGTCTCGTAATTATGTCAGTGTTTTCGGTCATTTTGGACACGCGAAATTTCTTAAATTTTGAAAGAAGTTCGTCCAGTTTTAAGGACTCTTATATATCAAATATCCAAAAACGAATAACGAAAAACAAGGCAAAACAAAAATTTTTGCAGAGCTTTTTTTTTATATATATATAAAGGAAAATTATTAAGGATTTTACGTAAAAATTATTTAATTATGTATTTTTATACAAGTATTCATTAATATTTTTATTTAATAGTTACACATATATAAATATTCTTTTTTAACGCACCCAGCGTAAATGCAATTATAGTGCTTGAAAGAATCAGTTTTAATACCAGCGATTAACGCATTGGGTATTTTAATACAATCTTTATTAAAGTATTTTATATAAATTTATTTAAATCAAATAAAAGAGTAAATAATAATGTTAGAGTTGATTACGAAATACCTCCAGTAATTTGTTTGTAGATGGTGTTGTTCCTATCAGCACCAATAGTAGAGAAGTTGTTATTGAGATTGATTTTGTTGATTGTTGTCGCGTTGACTTTGTATTCTAAATGCCTCGAAAAATCTGGAGACGCTCGGGCTTAGGACTGAATTATCCTGACTTCCTTCAGGACCGTAGATGCTGTCTAAGTATCTTCTCGCCTTTATGCTTGCAGATCTGTTCTGCAATATTCTGAGGACTGCCTTGTACTCGTCAGTAAGATTGTCATCCATTTGGTGGTTCAAAAGTTTTTGTTTTTATTCAGCACAATTTCATTCAAGAGCAATTTAGCAATTTTTTTAGAAAAATTTTATTAGAATTGTTTTTGCTCAGTTTTTAATATATATTTTATCATCAATTATTTTCACTAATTTTTTATTTTTTTCGTATGCGATTTTCTGTACGCATTTTAAAAGTTTTTAAAGATAAAAGATGAGTCTTTTTATTTTATATTTTAAAATATAAATTATACATGCAATATTTTAGTTTGTGTTTTTGTGCACTGAATAATTTTTATTTATCTTATTAGTGTTAGTTATTAAAATTTTTTTAAAAAAAATTTCACTCGCGAAATCTCGTTTTATATTATTTGAGATTTTAGATTTTTATGTCACTTTTCTCCCCTTTTTTTGGGATACTTGATTGTTAAAATTCGCTGCAAACACCTTTGTTCTCGGGTGTTATGTATTGCAAGAATTTTTAATTTTTTTTCACTCACGTCGCGTACTCTGTTTTTAATAAATTTTCCACATTAGCGTGAGTTCACTGTGGTTGACACTCGCGTCGCATACTTTTTATTTTTTGCAATAGTTACGAGTGCGTTCACTGTGATTAAAACTCGCGTCGCATACTTTTGTTTGCGTTTAGCGTGAGTTTACTGTGACACTCGCGTCGCATACTTTTTATGTTCTGCAATTGTGACGAATGCACTGCGGTTGACACTCGCGTCGCGTACTTTTTATTTTTCCGCAATTGTTACGAGTGCCCCACGTTGGGCGCCAATTAAATTTATTCGTCACGAGTTTTAATTTTTAAAAAAAATATTTTTATTTATTATATTAAAGATATATATATATATTACAAGTTATATTTTTCCGAATAGGTAAGGTTTAAATGGTGAATTCTCGAATGCTTGAACTAGACTTTAGGCTAGCTCACTCTAGACTGACTCTTGAGGTTTTATTCTTCAATAACTGAAGTTATTGTTTTGATTACGAAATTGGGTTTTATCCAATTAGAACACAGCTTCTAAAATTCCTGAGAATTTTCTAGAAGCGTCTTTTCCTCCAACCAATAGAATTGGAGCTTCTATTTGCTAAAGCACCTCGTCAGCGTCTTTAGCTTCGGCGTCAGTAGCCGGAAGATGATGTTTATATTCATCAATCAAATATCTAAAATGTGTTACAGTTTTAAAGAAAACAATTTTGTTTTCCTTTGCAGCATTGGTGTCAAATGAAATGTGGGCATTGACCCAGATTCAGATTGTTTATGTAAACATATTTTAATGCGTAATATTTAAGTACGCATTCTGAAGATACAAAAGTATCAAACAGTGGCTCAGTGCCGTTATATTAATTTAGGGTTTTAACTTGTATATATTATATATACAGGCGTAAGCTTCAGCGTTAAACATAAATAATACTTTTCAATTTATATTTATATTTGGTAATATATAGTCATTAGACTTATATTGCTTTAAGCCGCAACACAAGCTTATAGATATCCGTATTTGCATTTTACTCTGATAAATCATTCAAATTTTGTTTTTATTTATAAAAATTTTATTCCGCAAAAGCATAAATGCCATAAAGTCATCATAAATTTGCAAAAACCTCAAGACATATTTTAAAGGTTTTATTATATATTTTTTTTAATAAAGATCTCAAAAAATGTTTATTAGCAATAAAAAATATATTTATTACTTATTTTAAGTTTTGTTTACCCAAGCTTTTTAATTTTAACCATAAAAAGTCTTAGAACTGTCGTTAGACTTTATTTTTAATAGAGTTCTTATTGTCTTGTACTTGTCTAATCCTGAAATAACTTTTGGAAATAAATTAAAAATATTCTACACGGCAGCACGTTCAATTGTTTCCTACGTACCCAAGTTTGGGGTTACACACACTATGAACAAGTAGAAAAGATCTTTAGATTTTTTATAAAAAAGATTATATTTCTATTTACTAATACCCCAAACTATATGCTCTACTTAGAAACGGCTTTATCAACGCAGTTTGTAGACATAGTGCAGACACATTTCGCCTATGTAAGCTAAATTCTTAATCTCCTCTCTAAAAGGTTTCCTCGAATACTAGCTGAACTTACAATTCACAAAAGAATATAGAGCGTATACAGTTTATAGAGCATATGGAGCGTAAATCAGAATCATATAATTATATATAGATATATAAAGATCTAAAGCAGCTTTGCCAGCTGGGTCTTTCAACAAAAATTTTGAAAATACTACAAAGTCTATACTTCAACAATGAGTCAACAGTATGGAACGGAAGATGTACTTCGAGAGACAACGTTGTGTCTTAAGCCCTTTATTGTTTGCGCTGTTCGTTGATGACTTAAGTAAATTTTTTCCTGGTGGTGTTATGATTGCAAACATGTGCCTAAAAGTACTATTATATGATTCTCCATTAATGTTACAAAATATGACAGATGACTTAAATAGATATTGAAACTTATGGGAACTATCTATATGCGCAGACAAATCAAAAGTGATGATAGTTAAGAAATATACTATGATCAATTAGAGGTGGTTAATATTTATAAATATCTAGGATTAAATATGAAATATAATGCGAAATTCGATAGCCACTTGAACGAGAATTTAAAGGAAGCTAAATTGGCAATTAATTGTATCTGGAAACATGTCTTGGGAAATCCGAAAACCTCACTACCCGTAAAATACAGAATTTTGAAGCCACAGTTAAATCAGTTCTAAATATGCAGCGCATATCTGGGGTGTGGATAATTATGATGCAGTAGAAAAATTGCAAACGTTTTATATAAAGAGAACATTTCGTCTGCCAAAAAGTACCCCAAATTATATGGTGCATATAGAGACTGGTCTACCGACCCTTTATACCCAAACATTGAAACTGCATTTTTATTATATCAATCATGTTAGGAATTTGCTAGGCAATCAGATTCAGAAAATATTAACGCACTACCTAATAAATGAAAGAAGATCTGGCATCCGAGTTAAATGTGACTAATGATTTTAGTGTGGTTGATAACTGAAACATGTGACAGAAAAATATAATAAGGAAACTAAGCATTGAAGAACGTAGAAATTTTGTGGAATCGGCAAAAAACAGTATAGCGAGATATGCATATAGTAAGCCGAATTATGATCTAGGTGTCGATAATTACTTTCACGAGCAAGACGACTTAGAACCAATAAGGACAATCTTCACATCCCGAGGCGAGTTTCTACGATTGTGCTACGTACCGTACAAAAGTCAAGACACGCTGTGTACGATGTGGAACCTTAAATTGAAAGACGATGTAATACACTTAGTAGGCGAATGCCCTATTTTTAAAAAATACAGATTGCTGTACTTCGGTAAACCTGCGGTCGATGTTAATAAAACCATACTGATACTGAATAGCCCCCACAGGAGATTCTTAGCGGTTTTTATTAAAAATGGATTAAAATATGGGCAAAATATTATTAACGAAGATTTTTAAATTAATTTATATGAAATCTATTATTTTTGATATAGTTATTTAATTTAATATTTATATTGCATTGAGTTTATAAGTAATAATATTTATTTAATAATTATAAAAACTAGTTATTAGATTAATCTAATCCTCATGAAATAGAAAACATATGTCATATTATTGGACCGGGTATACATACGGATGCAAACTGTAGATTCTGTGAAGAGAATGAGGAGTCAGCCGCACATGTAGTGTTAGAATGCCCTACGCTAATGCATATACGTAATAGGCTCTTGGAAATGTATATTCTTACGGAAGAGGCAATAAAACTCTGTAAATTAGATTCAATACCATTTTTTATTGACGCAACAGGACTTAAAGATCTTCTCTAATCCAGAAGGGAGCACAACATCCCCGACGGTCGTAGTGCCACATCCCCTACCAGTAATAATAATAATAATTGTTGTATGTTGCGATTTTCAGAGAATATATACGTATTTTTTTTTTTTTGGATTTAGCACTCCGAAGAAGTTACAGTCTTATTAAACGGTAGCAATACTTATAAACTATACAAATTTATGAAAAGTGTTTTAAGTTACAGAATATTAATTACTGAAGAATTTATATATATTTATAATACTGTTTTAATATAAACTTTTAATTTCTACACAGCTCATGTGTATATATGATATATATATATGTATAATATATATATATATATATAACTTTATATAACTTTATATAAAAAGTTTGATTAAAAACTATATATATATATAGAAATATATATATAGAACGAATATATATATAGATATATATATATATATTGGTTCCTGTCAATATATATGGACAGCCCTATGGTCCCGTGTGGAGCATAGGGCTACATTTAATTGCTTCCATCTTGCTCTATCTGACGATCTCTTCACTTTATTCCAGAAGCATCTTCAGCAAGCTGACTATTCCATGTGTGCGCTGGGCGTTTTATCCTTCGGCTTTCTTGGGGATTCCAGTCAATGGGTTGCCTGAATTCCAATTTCGTTTAAAAATTTGCATTTTGATAGCTGTTTGGTTGGTTAGTGTCCAGAATCTGTAGTTTGCAATTATTTCAGGAAATATCACTTTAACCAAACGGCGGAGACGATTTACGAACACTTGGGTGCGGTGAATAAGACGAGGAGATGCATCCCATGTTTCGCATCCGTATAATAGGGTAGACATCACGTTAGAATTAAATAATATGATTTTTGTTCGGCGTAAGAACGTAGGCGTTCAGTTTATGTATAGTTTGATTTAAAAGTTTCCATGGACTCCAATTTTAATAACGCACTCTTGGAATAACACTATTTTTTGTTTGTATGGATTTGCTTATATTTGAAGCCATTAAAATTTTTATTTTAAATTATTTGTTATAATTTAAAATATTTGATAATAAAGCACTTCAGGTTTCGATTTACTTCAAATTATATGCGCAAAACTTCTTTACAAAGACCAAGAAATTAAAGTTTCTCATGACATTTGCCCATATTTGAAGTTTTATGATACAGAAGCGAAATTGGATAATGTCAACTGCTTGGAACAAAATAATTTAAATTTATTCGGGTCCATTCAGTAACTAAAATAAAACTTTTCAATCCATCTAATGAAACTGATCACTTATTTTTTTCAATTTATTTCATTTTATTATACAAAATTTTCAATTAAAGTTATTTTGAAATGCCGCAAGGTTGTAAACAAAACAATAGAGCACAGCATCTGATTATCAGTGTGCAGCGTAACAATTGTAGAAAACATACCGGCCCAAGACGAGAGCTTCAAGGAAAAAAACAACTACTAGCAGAAATCCAAAAGAAGCAAAGAGCCATGACTGCCCAAATCAATGCTTTTCTCAGCTAACAAATGTACCTAAACATTACCGATAATTTTGTATCTCATGCAATTTATTATGCAACAAACACTACTTAGTTTGTTTCATGAAACACTAAATCAACAGCCGGCATTGTGTTGCGAAGTCAGTTTGTCAGCTGATAAATTTTGAATTTCAGAAGGACCTTAGTTCTTCGCTATACCAGACGATATTTTCGCTTTTTCTGCCTTGTAAAAAAGAAGTGATTCTCTTTTTTATTTTTAAAGCGATAAATTATTTTACAGATATTTATATATATATATATATATATATATATACATATATATAATAATATATAAAGCAAAATAAAACAGAATTTTTCCTGGTCCATCCTGCCACGTTCATACTTGTCGACTTAACTGAACATCATGGCTCTGGAAACGAAAACTTAAGAAATCCTACAACCAGTAGCATTATTCTACGAATGCCGATTAGACGAATGGTTCTGACGTAGTGTGTCTCCCGATAACTTACACTCCTAACACAGGCTTGACTATCTATAATTACCTATAACATGACTGCAGCTTATGTCGATATGTGGATAACTTTACTTCATCTTAACAGGTAGAGAAAGATGAGCACTTGTAGGGAAACTAAACTCATGATGCCGAAACCATTAGTCAGGGAAGCGACAAAAGTGCTCAGCTATCCACTCTAAGTTGGCTGACCTCATTGATTACTGGACATAGAGATTTCAAGTATCACCTCAAAGAGATAACTCTTGTTGAAAAAGAAACTTGCAGATTATGTCTAGAAGAAAAGGAGACAACGGTACATATATTGTGCCAATATCCAGTACTGGCAAGCAGGAGGATGACTGTCTTAGGATACCATTGGGTTGGTCATGAGTTGCCAGCGAACCTCAAATTAAATAAGCTGCTTGCAATAACAAGAGATATAGTTATGCGAACGGAAGTCACTTCAGCTTTAACTCAATAACGACATCCGAGAGTTCGAAGGACGAAAAATGACCCAATTCATTTCGTGGTCTACTTGAGCTAATCCTTCACTTCAGTGAAAGATGTATTATTTATTTATAATTATAATCGCAATCAAGTTTTCTTTCTCTGTAACTTATCGGATTATGAAATGAAAACAAACAGAAATCTGAACCCTGTTACTTTGTTTAAAAATCAAATGAGAATCTACCATGAGTTTAAGTCGTAGAGAATATCTGTAAAATTTTATAGTCTTTATAAGTCTTTAATAAAAAAACTGAACTTAATCTTCGATATAGAATAGAATAGAATATACTTACATTTCGCTGCAACAACGTCAATGAAAAAAAATTTAGTAAAACTGTAGCACTTACCTAAAAAGAGAAGTAAATAAAAATTTGTTATTAATCAAGTAATAAATTAACAGCTTATTATAATAGTGATATGTACTTTTTAAAATGAAATTTCATTAATAAATCAAAAAAAAAACAAATAATTTAATTTACTGCTGAATTTTTGTAGTAATTTCTCCATATTTTAAATGAACTTATTAACTTTTTTAGAGAACGCCAAATAGCAGGAATGACAATAAATTAAAAATAAAAGACCTATAAGTTTTTATTACTTTTATTACAACATAGTAAGAGGTCGTTCTAGCCTCTTCGGGAAGAAAAGTTTTTACCCGTCAAAAGTAAAATTCCACGTTTATGCTTACAACCTGGCATCATAATATATATATATATAAACAATTACTTTGACTATAATGTGAGCTGGCCGTTATGCAGACAGATATAGTACTTGGGCGGTCTGTACATTAGATTTGGAAACATTTAATATAATTATTTTAAGCGTATAAAACATCACTCACGGGTTAGTCAAGTACTACGATTATTATTATAAAATGTATTTAAAACTGATTAACAAGCATTCTGAAACCGAAAAGCATAGGAATTCTGCTTACTGGAATCAAATATCCGAAAAATTTTATGTTTCATTTACAATAACATATTTCTCAATATGTTACTCAATTTTATTTTCTTTTTATTTAAATAAAATTAATCGTATATAATTTTTAGGGTCGAAGTACTAAGGACTGTATTTGTGCCAACGCCATACTTAACTTCTATTAGTGAAACCTAGGGTTCTGTTAATTTCTTGTTCTTGCTTATTATTCTCAATAGTTTTTTTTTACGTACAATTTGCACAGTAACGGATCCAAGTTTTAATCAAGTGCTTGTAAAAATTCTTTTATATAGTATATCGGTCATTCTTTTACAAATCGAATGGATTTTGCAAAATATGATCTCATCTCCTTCGATTCGGCTGAAATTTTTTTTATGAGTTCCCTTTTATAAAATAAGACAACCAGTATCTCAGGAAAAGATTTTGAAATTTTTTTCTTAGGAGAAAAATTATTTCCACAATCGCCTTACACGTCACTCATACGCACCATAATTCCATAAAATCAATTTTCCACATAAATTTACACAAAAATTTTTACTTTTTATTTCATAATTGAATTTATCATTAAATTCTACATAATTATGTAAATTTTTAGGACGTTATTGCTCTCAGAAGTATTTTTATTATATAAATAAGTTTCACGTGATCTCTCTTTTTAAATTACTCCATTTTCCCAATTCTCAAAACCCCATGAATCCACATCTTCTACGAAAAATTTCTAAATTTTCTTCCAGAAATACGGGTCTTCGTATTAAATGAAAACAATTTCAGCCAAGTCGTTGATGAAGAGGTCAAAAGGGTGTCGATTAGTAAAAGAGTGACCCATATATGAAAGGAATTTTAAATATTTTAAGAAGTGTTCGTAATGGGATGATAATTAATTATTCTAAATTTATAATTTATGAAATGCTTCTAAGAGATAGTACTATATGCAGTTTGACATGTTTGCATGTCTATTTAAATGTAAATAGATCCATAATAGCTCTATTTATATCACCTGTTTTTAAATGCAATTATGCTCTTAAGAGTTCTGCGTTGGCGTCGATCTTTAGAGTTTTCAACACAAATCTTAACGAATATGACGGATCAAGCACCGAATTTACCTGTACTGGTTAGATTCAGTTCATGAAATTAAAATTATTTCTTTAAAGGACACTTTTCGAGTCTATTGTGGTCACACAAAAAAAATTGCTGAAGGAGTTGAAGTCCATATCATTCTATGAAAAGTATAAGTGAGTTTGTGTCAAGCGGTTGCATAGATGTATTGCTTCTTCCGCTCCGCTTAACCGTTTTTCACACAATACAAGCAGCTTTTTATCTTTTATTTCAATTAGAAACATAATTAATATTTTATTTAAAGTCTGCATATAAGCCAAAAATGTGAACCCCTTAAAACCTTTACTGTCTTTTGAGGGACTGTTTAATTTTTTTTAAAAACTGCAAAACCACAAAAAATTTGATTTATAATAGTTACTGTCACTGTTATTGTTATTGTCAAGATGGATAATAATCACAATAATTGTGATTTGTTATATTGATGTTATATGCACTCCAGATCACATATATCCCAATTGACTTCAAAGGCGTTTTGAAGTGCAGCAGTTTCAAAGGACCATGTTATGTAGAGTATCACGGATACGTCAAAATCAAAATTGTGAGAGAACTGAGAGTGAGAGAAAAAAACAAATGTCGGTTTAAATTCGGTCAAGAGAGCTTAGGCTATCTATGTCTCATCTTAAAGTCAAAGCAGTGTTGTATGTATAACATATATGTTTATATTTTCTTTTATATTTTCTGCATAACATGCATTTTCATCATAGTCCGAATGAGCTTATTTTTATGCGCCCGTGAGACTCTACATGAGGTGGGCCTAATAGTTTTGATACTAATCTACCTCAGCGAACTTATTTCTCGCTGAAAAAACGCATCTGTCATTTGTTTTGCATATAAACAAGTATAAAACTAAAGAATTCGTTACGAATTAAAGAAACTTATTGAAATGCTGAGTATTATCTTATCTGATTATTATTATTACTTTTTATCATAATTCCCATGGCTTCATGATAACTCGTTTTAGCCTAAACTAGGAAAGCACAATAAACGAAATTGCATAACTAATAATGTATCAACAACTATAAACCTCTATTTTATAGGCAATAATTTTATCCAAACGGAGGATCAACACAATGTGCATACGCCTTTTTGATAATGTATGGACAAAGAGTATGCATGATGTTGGCTTTTATATTGAATTGTTTTACAAATGATGCATTAGATTTTTATTCTTGACCTTTATTTTTATGAAATTACTTTCAAAAATTATAAAGAAAGATAAAAAACTCAAATGAAATCGAAGCAGAAACTGAAACTAAAACTAAACCTGAACTTGACTTAACCATTTTAATTAGCGTTCAAGGTCAATGCATTTGTAAACGCCCAGCATGACGCCACAATTAAATGGACTTAACTATTTTTTTTTTATCAAAACCAAAGATGCTGCGCAAGTTACGAAGGCTAATTCTGAACTTCATTACAAGCGTTAATGGTGCATTTACCTTTTACCTAAAAACATAGAAAATCATAACAACAGACAACAACCCAATAACCCAGCAATCCAACAATCCAACAGTCGAACAATCCAAAAAGCCAGCAATCCAACAATCCAACAATCCACTAATCCACTAGTCCAACAAGCATACAAACCAGACCAAAAAATAATGAAAACCCCAACAAAAGCGACCGAAGTAAATATCATAATTACAACTTTGAAGTTAATAACTTTGTGTCGGCATCTCAGTTTTATTGAGTTTTATTTTTTGTTTGGTTCGGATATTTTTTTGGTTAGCAAATTTTTATTATTATTGCTTACTTTTCTGACTTTAACTAATTCATCACTTGCGAATCACAAAAGAGTTCGTTTTACGGTTTGTATTAATGGTTTTTATGCACTTAAATTGAATTATACATGAAGTTTTAGATACACACCGAAAATGAAGTACAATATTTATTTAGCATACTTAATATACTATTCTCAATTTATATATATAATATTTACATATATATATTTATATATATCTAATATATAAGTCAGTTACACTGCTACTATAATAGAGAACAGTTCGATACTTGATTGTGCTTTGACTCGGACATAGCAAATCATTCGTAAATTATGAGAAATCATAAGGTGTTCGAAAACTTCCTATTATACACCGTTTTATAAACGGAATTAGTTGACGCAGATATAAACATTGATTAGCTGTGACAATAAGATAAAAAACAGCAACACAAATTTAATCCAAATACCAACAAGCTTCCACGAAGTTATATATAAAGCAAATGATTTATAATTATTAATTATTATTATTAATTTCACAATTTGCCACATTCTCCACTATTTGCACTTCGTACATTGAATCGATTTTACAAATTAAACATAACGCAGATAAGGTATACCAGCAGCATAATATTTTTGATCGGATATAATTAACGCTCCAAAACAGAGAAATGTTCCCCAATACTTTGGAATACTACAATATACTAATATAACTCAAGTTGTAATGTGATCACTTAATGAAGTAAAATTTAATAGTACATTAAACTCAAGCTCAGCATCAGTGACCTTTTATAGCACTCTTTTCATGGGATCCCCACTTAAAGATGAAAACACAGTTGTCTGGGTAGTTCTTTCTCTTATACTCTTACATGACTTCCATGCTCCCGGTCAAGGTTAAGTTAGGTTCAGAAAGCACGTGCTGACAGATGTCAGTACTTCCACTCGAAGGCATATATTGTCTAGTGTGATGCCCTCAAAAATTTTGTTGGCAGAAGCGAGTGGCTACGGAGCGTCTTTCTGGTATAAATCTCTGATTGACATCTTAATGTTACATCTTTTACATTCTTTTGGTAATATAATTTACATACTCATATTTGAGATTTTGTTAAAACACACAAATTTAAATTTTATTCCAAATTTATTTTATCTCTTTCAAAATATGCTCCTTCTGAAGCGATACACATATGCTAACGCTTAACCCAATCTTCCATACACTTTTCGTAGGCCCGTGCAGGTATGGCTTTTAGTTCCTTCGGCGATTTCTCTTTTACCGATTTAATCGACTTACCACGAAGGGGCAATATGAGTTTCGGGAATAGGAAAAAGTCGCACGGATCCAGATCTGGCGAATATGGTGCCTGAGCGATGACAGTGATGCCGTGTTTGGGTGTTTGGTCAAAAATTGCGTACAACAAGAATTTTCCATAGTAATAATCACTTGAGGTAGTCTCACATTAACAGCTGCTGTACACAAACTAATTGACAGATGGCGCTCAAATTTGTATCATATGTCAAGAAAGAGTGTACCAACACAACAAAAAATTTTTGAAAAAGGTCTATTATTTAAGGAGTAGTTAACAAACAACAAAATCCAGATACTTTTTGAGCAGAAGGTATGTATAAAAATACATAGTGATAAATTTTGCATTGCCTTAAATATATGACTAATATCATGTACTATTATGCAAAGAGTATAGAGTAACTCTACTAAATGTATATTCTGAAGCTCTTTTAAGTAGTAACCAATATATTTGTTAAATTTTTTCCTAATGTATAGTGTTTTTGCAAACCTTATACTTCAATAGGATAAGGTTTGCTTCACATTGAAATAGTAATTAAACCCATCTATAACCCCAAACCTGATATTTTTCAACAACAGAGATAATGAGCGCAATTTTGAACACAGCCGTGTGAAAGAAACCTTTTTTAGACAAAGTTTCTAAACTGTGTCCGAAAATGAAAAAGTTGTAACGTTCATACCCGACAAACATTGCTGCCCCACTTAAGGTATCAATATCGACGCCCCTACTAATGAAGGCATCAGTAATATAATAGATAAAAAAAACAATTCTGATATAGAACAAGGTGTCTCTATACTCTAATATACTGAATTAGGGAGACATCATACTACTTAATAGATACCAAATAATGGATTCTTATTGCTGTTATTTTATAAATAGTTACATCTCCTCTTAACTCGTTAATGTCTCACAAATAAAATAATTTTTTGAACCAAAGTTTCTACGATTTCAGCAATAAGAATCATAGCAGAAAAATCATCAGATACGAAATCACAGTTGTTCCATTCAGCCTGGAAAAATCGTTGAGAAAATCATTAAAAAAAACATTGAAATGACTAAAGCCGTACACAGCAACTCGAAATATACTTCAAAAACAATATTCGTGAACATTTTATGATATTTAAATAAGTTCGTCTACAAAGTGTATTGTAGTCGGAAAAATGATGTGGTTGGTAAAATCAACGTAAGACCCCTCGATGACATACAATAACGCCCGTTCGAGTTTCTAGTTATTATAACGTGAATTAAAAAATATGTTTTATCTATAAGTTTATCAATGTATTTGAAAGGTTCGGAACAAAATTTATATATCTATCTGAAAATATTTAAACGGATACAATCAACGATCTCCTTTCTCTGCTGATAATAAACTACTTACAATAGGGAATGTTGAAAAGTACAGCCACCGAATAGCAAGATAAATAAAGACAGAAGAGACGAGTCAATATCAATATAAGTTAAACTATCTTAACAGTCCATGAAAGTTGGCTTTTGCCAAACAATCTTCGAACACCGGTGGCAAATCAGTCCTGCTCTACGACTTCGAAGCCTAGATATTTATAGATGTTTTCAGCTATAAACTTGGAGCATTCAGTGCATATAATTTAATTTTGATATGGCATGTATTCGTATTTTTAATGTAAATAAGTTTGCGGTACTTTTATTTCATTTATATATATATTCTTAAAGTAGTTATTTTCGTGTTTTACTATTGTAATCACAGATTCTCTGTCAGTTTATAGTGCGTTTCCCAAATATACTCATATAATTGATATTTTTTTTTAGCATATGATTCTCTCTCTCTTTGATTATTTGTTTAGTGCTGTCCCAGTTTAACCAACAAAAGGGTTGAGGGCCTGTTGCAGTTCTGGCTAGCTCATCAGCTTGTTCATTTCCCAAAACTCCTCTCCTCTGTGAACCAGAACCTAATAAAGACTTAACTTATTCCGAGCTTCAAATAACTGTAGAACCTCGTAACACTCTAGGACTTGTGTCGACTTAAATATTGCTTGCTGATCTAAGAAAGTAATAAACACAACGTAACAAGTCATGTATGAGTCAATGAAAAGAGATTTTTGAGATTATCGGATCTAAAATAAAACAATTTGTGTGAGGACCCATAAATTCTTTTTGTGAGGTCTAGTCTATACATTATTAATGATTTATTTTTATTATATTCTAACCATAAATCTTATTTGTTACAAATTCGACATTTTTAGCAAATTTTTTTCTCTTGAATTTTTTTTTTTACAGCAGATATAACATCAATAAAATTTATTAACAATTTAGAGGCATTTCTTTTACAATTGTTGCGGTGCATTTATTTATTTTCTGAGGTTTTGTGTCCGTGCAGGGCATCATCATAATCGTTCACTCGCTCGTTTGCATATCAATCCACGACTAATTATCAAATTATGCATAACTAATTTTTGATTTCAGTATCTTTTCAGCGGTACAATAAAGCAATGAAGCGTTACCGAAATTGGGTAACGCATTGAAAACCGTTAAATTTAACAGTCCATTAAAAATGTCACACCTTTTAAATGGCGTTTAACGGTTGCAGCTCTTGGAGTTACTGTCAAATGCTGTCAAATGCAGTTGCAACTCCGTCTCCCAACATAGACCAGCAGATTTTTTTCACATGCAACAAAATTGTCAGGTCGATTGAATTAAGGTGGGGTATTTGACAATTTGTCTTCAATTTGTTATTTCACTTATACACACATAGATATACACACATACATATACGAGTAAGTGTATCTACTTCAACAAGATTTGTGGATAGCATTTTGTTACGGTACGTCAAAAGTATCTTTTTATATTAAATTTTTATTTTGTTTTATTTAATTTCATTTTATTTTTGACTATTCATTGTGCTATTCGGATCTTCCATTTTCATGTAAATCATAGCTTATTGGATGCTTTACATATGTGATATTTCTTTTATCTCTTGGCTTCAACACGTTAATAATTATGAAAGAAAAGATATTTATTAGTGGTGCTTTTTTTTCTTGTTTTTTTTTTTTTTTTTTTTTTTTTTTTTTTTTTTTTTTTTTTTGGTTTATTGTTAACTTTTATTTTGGCAGTTTAAATGTTAATTTACCGAGTTAATGCTTCATTTACGTTTGCTCTATTTACTTTGTTGCTCATTTATGGTTCACTGTTTTTTGGTCAAGGTTGAAGTTGTTATGATTTCTTTTGTTGTATTAAACATCTTTATAATTTTATTTTATTGTATGATATTTTGTATTATTTCTATTTTTATATTTCATTCGAATTTTTATATAAATGTTTTGAATAAAGTAACTTAATTGAAATTTTCGAAGTTGCGTAGTCGTAGCCGAATATATTTCCAGTTGTAAACAAAATAAATATACCCGATAAGTGAGCCATGATTATGCACGTTGGAACGTGTGATAGTTAACTTAGAAAATAATTGACCAAGTCGAAATTATTCAATTAATTTAGTTTAAGCAATTGAATAGTAACACTTAAGTGTAGCCGTAGATTTATATTCAACAACAAAATTATATATGTATATTAGGGTGGCCGTAATATGTATGGGGGCAAAAAAATATGTTCGAATTCTAGATGCCACCCCCTAAATTTATTCGAATACTCAAAAAACTACTAAATGTAAAGTTTTAGACTAATCGGATAATGTTTAGAGGTGGCTCATCGACCTTAAACTTCGGAAAAATGCCATTTTTTCACATTTTTCAAATTTCTTCGCTCCCATCTCGCGTATTTTTCACCTTTGACTATTTTTACCAAATTAATATTATTCTTTAACATATTAGCTTTCAAATAAGGTAAAAATCAATCAATTTCGTCCACAATTAACTAAATTATTACTAAAATAAGAAATCATACTCGACGTTTATTGAAGCTTTCAAGAGCAGCATAAATATGGGAGTAAATAAGTACGTATGAGCGAAAGCACAGTTTCTTGGACACAAAATGGTACAATATAATATTTGAAGACAATAAAATACTTCCTCACTATATGCAATTGTCCACACTTGATTTGAATAATATGCACATTAATAAATATAATGAAAGGAAAGGAGTCCTTAAGTAATTTACCATATTTAAAAAAAATATTAAATTTATTTATTATTTGACAAAACTGTTTTAGTATACTTTTTAAAAGTCTTTCTATAATCTGTTATTACTTGCAATAAATATTGTTTATCTTGCTCATTTTTACCAAGGACTCTATTAAATTCTTCGAAAAGTTTTACTCCTCGCTCTGCCGTATCATTAACAGGTCTTATACTATAAACAATTTTTACCGCGTGTACATAATCTGTATGTTGGTTCCATTTTTCTGGTTCTAGGTTCAAGAAATCTGTAGATATATTGAATCGTTTAAAAATGTTAATGGTATTGCCTGTCACAAAATCCTCTAATGATTTCGATAAAAAATCGGTTACATTCTCCGTCTTCAAAACAATTCGTTTTTCTCCGTCTTTTTTAATATCGTCCACGTTGTCGTGGCTTTCATTGTTATCACTACTGTCTACTTCAACATTCATTGATATAATTTTTTTTAACTTATCTGCCATTCTTTTTTTAATTTTAATTGGAATGTTGTCATCAAAAAATGATAGACCAAATGCATTCATCGGATAAACCCCATAAATGGTTACACATTTTCTTAATAGCAGCCTCAGATATTGTCTTATCAATACATCTATAATTATACATTTCTTTTATAAAACAAAAATCTTGGTAAGCTGCTTCTGATGCTATAACACATTTGAACCAATTTTTGTTGTAAACATGTATTATGAACAAACAGATTTCTTTTAGCTTTTGATCTTCGAAAAATGAACTCATTTCGAAATAAATATATCTTTAAACAGTAAAGGGCTTTGGACATCCAACGAGCATGGTGCATTGATACAGGGTCACGGAATATTGGTGATGAACTTTCTCCCAAAGAGATGATAACTAGTTCCAATAGTTCTTTATAGTCTTCTCTGCAAATTGATTTTTGTAGTTCTTTGTAACAAAAAGTTGTTATTTCATCCTTAACACCTAAGAGAATTTCTTTTGTTTACTTAAGGACTCCTTTTCTTTTATTATATATATTAATCTATTTTGTGCATATTATTCAAATCAAGTGTGGACAATTGTATATAGTGAGGAAGTATTTGATTGTCTTCAAATATTATATTGTACCATTTTGTGTCCAAGAAACTGTGCTTTCGCTCATACGTACTTATTTACTCCCATATTTATGCTGCTCTTGAAAGCTTCAATAAACGTCGAGTATGATTTCTTATTTTAGTAATAATTTAGTTAATTGTGGATGAAATTGATTGATTTTTACCTTATTTGAAAGCTAATATGTTAAAGAATAATATTAATTTGGTACAAATGGTCAAAGGTGAAAAATACGCGAGATGGGAGCGAAGAAATTTGAAAAAAGTGAAAAAATGGCATTTTTCCGAAGTTTAAGGTCGATGAGCGACCTCTAAACTTTATCCGAATAGTCTAAAACTTCACATTTAGTAGTTTTTTGAGTATTCGAATAAATTTAGGGGGTGGCATCTAGAATTTGAACACATTCGTAAATAACGGCCACCCTAATGTATATATAAAAAATAAAATTGCAAATTATTAACTATTAGTATGAAGATATCACAAAATTTTACTGTTATTAAATACTATTTTAATTAACAGAATAATTTAATTACAAGAGAATAATTCAAGACACTGATGGAATGGGTATTTTGGCAATACTTCGAAACAGCTGTATTGTCATCAGCCATAAATTCAATTAATTTAAATATTATAAAAAAGAGATTTTCGTTGTTGTAATTCACACTCTCGAAAACCCTCCTTACTGATATATTTATAACTAAACAAAAAAAAAATTAAGAATTTAATAACTATATATTAAAAACAAAATTATAATAAAAAATTGCAAATTAACTATAGTGGCAAAATATCACAAATGTTACTTTAATAAATATAAACTAAATATTATTTAATAACAAGAATGAATTAATACAAGAATAATTCTAAGACCACTGATGAATGGTATTTGGCAATACTCGAAAACAGCTGTATTGTCAGCATAAATTCAATTAATTAAATTATATAAAAAAAGAATTTTCGTTGTTTGTAATGTTCACTACTTCTCGAAAAACCCTCCTTACTGAATATATTTATAACTAAACAAAAAAAGAATTAAGAATTTAAATAACTTATATATATAAAAACAAATTATAATAAAAAAATTGCAAATTAACTATAGTGCAAAATATCACAAATTTTACTTTAATTAAATATAAACTAAATATATTTAATACAAGAATAATTAAATACAAGAAATAATTCTAAGACCACTGATGAATGGGTATTTGGCAATACTCGAAACAGCTGTATTGTCAGCCATAAATTCAATTAATTAAAATTATATAAAAAAGAATTTTCGTTGTTGTAATGTTCACTACTTCTCGAAAAACCCTCCTTACTGAATATATTTATAACTAAACAAAAAAAGAATTAAGAATTTAAATAACTTGTATAAAAATAATTAATTCACGGGATAATTGATCAATTATTAAATAATGATATTTTAAAAAAAAAAAAATTTATTATTTAGTTTTATAAGATTTTTATTATCCAATATTTCGACTATAATCTGTAGTCATCATCGGGGAACTATATTTTATATGTATAGTTCCCCGATGATGACTATAGATTGTAGTCGAAATATTGGACAATAAAAATCTTATAAAACTAAATAATAAATTTTTTTTTAAAAAATATCATTATTTAATAACTGACCAATTAGCCCTTGAATTAATTATTTTTAAAAAAATTTCTTTTGGTCATTAAAACATTTAATAACTTGTATATATAAAAACAAATTACAATGAAAAAATTGTATATTAACTATAGTGGAAAATATTACAAATTTTACTTTGATTAAATATAAACTAATAATATTCATAATTAAATAAAAAAATTGTAGAACTCAGATAATATATTATTCACCTTAAACCTCATCTTTATTTCGGATATCCACAAATACCAATTTGGTAACATTAACTTTTGCTGAGGATACAACTATTTTGTGCCGACATAAGAATGCCACAATCGCTTCCAGTCAACTACAAAATTATTTGTGTTTTATAGTCAATAAGCAAAAATGTTGTCATAAAACATTCTCTCTTAACAGATCCTCCTCACCAACTTTCACTCTCAACGGAGTAGTAGTTTCGCAAACAGAAACAGTGACGTACCTTAGTATTCAACTTGACAAACGCTTAACTTGGCGGAAACATATTGAAACAAAAAGGATTCAAATGAAACTCAAGGCTATAAGGCTTCGCTGGTTAATCGGACATCAGTGTCCCTTATGTTCAGAGTACAAAGTCTTATTATACAACCAAGTCATTAAGCCAAACTGAATGAATATAGCTTACAGCTATATGACAATGCCTATTCGTCAAACGTAGAAATTCTGCAAAGAGCTTAAGCAAAGATTCTAAGAATGATAACTGGTGCACCCTGGTATATTATGGAAAAGTTCCGATAGTCAAAGTCGAATTCGAGAGAACAAGACAGAAACATTTTTTAAATCTTGAAAATCATGTGAATCCATTGGCTAGACCTCTTGCTAGCCATGACAACTACCTCTAGATTGAAACGGAATGATAGAGCCGTCATCCTGCTTTCCTAGAGATCACTCTGATTAATTCATTTTATACGGCGTAATATCTCGTAAATAAGCCTTAGTTACTTATTTAGAGGCCCTTTAAAATAATTTACAAATCATTATATATTTCATTATAGTATGTTTATATAAAATAATTTGTGTTGTAATGCTATTAGTCTTTAAGATTTTAAAACTTATTATTAGGCTTTAATTTGAAGCGATTCAATAAAGACAAATAGTTAAATAAAAAAAAATTTTAATTTTCATTATGCTTATAAACATTGTTTTGGATTACATTAGATTTAATGACAAATCTGTGAAAAACTGACATGGAGCTTTTTTTATAAGATGTCGCCTCTTCAATTGATGTTGACATTGCATCACATTTAATGACAATACATCTATTGCGTTGCCCCAGAATTCTTTTTATAAGATGTCACCTCTTCGAATGATTTTGTTATCCAACACATTGAAGACTCTACTTAATTTGACTATAACCAAATAATTTCTTTTTTTTTAACTTAAATGTTATTTCTTTATTTCTGTTATTGTTTTCGTTTACTATTTATACAGTCTATTGATATATATCGTTTCCTCCTATAGCAATTTGTCGCATCTTACCAATTAGCTCTTTATATTAAATTGCTAAAATAAATATATCTATATTTTTTAAGATATTTTATTTTTGTACAAAACTGCACTATCAGTTAAAGAGCTTTAATGGGATTTATAAGTACGAAATACCCCGGAAATCAGAAATAAAATCGCATATTAAAACAAATACATCTTCTTAAGCCACTAGAAAGCCATTAGAGCTGGCTTAGAAGTAATGCAATGCAATAATTATATACAAAATATGAATTTTTTGTTATTTTGACTTAAAGAATAATGATACAATAATAAGTATAAAAAAGCAAAAGAGCGGAATCTACTTAGATCCCGCATCACACGCAATGTTATTATCTGTTCAAGATATGACACTTCGATCAAGCCAATTTATTACCTGCTTCTTCATACGTCTATTGGCGAAAATTTTGCATATAACAATCGCCCATTTTCCTAATTTTAGTGAAGAATTTCAAACCTAATTCATTGATGAATAATATTTCTCTGACGAAGTTACGGTGAAGGTGATTGGTTCTTATGCCCTAAGATCATTCACCTATTATATAGCGAAAGATGCAGTATAAGAAGTTTATCATTCGTGAGTTTGTTTTGTTGGCGCAACTCGAACAGTTTTCTCATTTAATTAAAATTAATTGTTACATTTATTTACCGGTAAAGGTTACAATATGTTATATGCCAGAAGATACCATATTTAAGAAGTGCCAGAAAGCCGAGGTTTTTCATTTTAAAAGCACGGTATGATTTTCCAATTTGTTTTCTTCAAATAACACCAAACCAAAGTGCTATGCATTCAAACGAATTTCAATATTTGAATACATATTATAAATATGATATAAATTTAGAAAAATGAAGCTGTTTACTCAAAATTCAATATTTATTTATTCCAAATTTTTAAAAAAAAATATTAAATAAATTTATATATATTTTGATTAAATTAATTTAATTTCAATTTAATATTATCTATTAAAAGATTCTTTTGTTTGACTATTTTGTAATATTATTATATTTTATAATTTTATAATATTATTATGTTTATTGGTGTTTAATCTAAAAATGGTTACAGGCTCCTCGGGGAGGTATGCAGATCTGAGGTCAATTATTTCTTAGTCTGATGAAGTGATAAATAATAATCCAGTCAAGGCGTAGAGAGAGGTTTTGAAGAAACCTCTAATCTATCTAGCTTTAACATAATAATAATCGAATCTGTTTATCGGTATATTTCCTTTTCACATATAAAAATAGTTGTAAAATATTGCATACATATGGTAGCAATTTCACTATATTTATTAAATGTAAAAACTTTAAAGACAAAATATCTGGAATATAATTTGATGTGCAAATGACAATCATAAATGTATTAATATAATATGCCAACATCAGATATCTAACTTTAACTATCTGTATATAATTTTATTTTTTTAATATTATAATTATGTTCTCGCCATACCACCGAGATAGATATGTGTCCATGAGGGTGACGGCACTCCAATTGAAGTTCTGGACGCCAATACAAATGAAACAATTCAAGTTAAATGTATTTAGTTGAAAGCTATGTAAAGAGGACATCAGACTTTATGTCAACCATATTTTCTTGATCAATATGATATAATGAATGAAATGAACGAGATATGTCTGTTTACCGAAAAAAAAGCTATAGCTCCCAAACAAAAATGTTTTGTACAGTAAAACTGTTAACTTAAATTCATGCTCAAATCCATGAATGGATAAAAATACATAATCTTAACATAGGTATTGTGCCTATACAGTAGGACTGTTCAAAATCAGCAAAAATATTTTAATATATAGGTACGAGTATACAATCATTTGTTTACCGGAAGTGGAAGTCTTCAGTGAAATACGAAAGACAAACAAGCGCCGTAGGATTCACCATCCCAATCAAGATAATGCGAGTTCTCACTCATCTCGTCTAATAACCGACATTCGACTATTTGAACAATTAAAAACAACGAATTAAAGTGCATAGCTAATCCACCGTACAGTCCTCAGTCCTGATTTGGTACCCAGGGACTTCTTTTTGTTCCTAAACGTTAATAATCAATTGTGTGGACAACGATTTTTGTCGGTGGAAGCAGCAACGAAACCAAGAAGCCGTTGTTACATTTAAAAACCATGTTTTGGAGGTGTCTGAAGAAGAATGAAGGAAATGGCTCGAACGCATGCAAAAGTGTATTATCATAAGGGAGAACACTTCGAGAAACAATAAAGCAATTTTCAAAAAGTTAGAATTTTTTCATTATTAGGCTCAAAATATAAATAGAAACCATCGTACTGATATGTATACCGTATATACCGTATAACGTATATATATGTTACAACAATAACAAAAATATAACAACAGACTCTATGCAATCATTTTAATTTTAGAATAAAATATTAAAATAGTAGCAAAGAATAGTAATGTGAATGCCCTTGTTAAATTCTGGTTATAGAATAATAGAGAGAAACGCACAAGAGGTGTAGCCCAGACCTAAATCGAAAAAAAATGAAAAAGGGTCGTCCTTTAATGAAACAGAAAAAGTCATTCAGAGTTCTACGTGCTACGATGGTTATAAGATATTTTTTTTATGCAGCTGACTTAACTATAATATAAACACGTAATCAAACTATGTCTTAGGAAATATAAAGGGAAACCCACCACGGGGAAAAACATATATATTTTATCTAACAGCAAATCAACACTCCTAGCACTCCTCTCACCTCGAGTGACTACAAAACTAGTGTAGGAATGCCTATAACTTCTCAAAGATCTTGCTGAAAGTAACAGGGTTCACTTTATACGAACCCCAAGATACAGCGGATTTGAGAAAAACTTGAAAGCCGATGAATTGCGGTCCTTTATGAAACTTTTTCAAACTTAAAACTAATCAACGGATTGAAAACGTAGCTCAGACTGATTAGGATAATGTAATTGCCTGCAAACAAGCTAAAGAATTCATGCTAAACCGAACAAAAGCCAGAACTTGGGTCACTGGACATTGCGGAGTCAAAAAACATTTATTAAATTTAGGTATTACAAGGGACGATAGTTGCAGACCTTGTCATAAAAAAGAAGAAACATTAGAATATATTCTGTGGCACTCTGATAGTCTTTCTGGACTCAGACTTCGATACTTGGTAACAGTTTATTCACTTACATTGGAAATAGATAACATCTTTCTGAAGGACATAATGGCATTTTTAACTGCTATACGCCCATGGAACTGAAGTGGGTTTGTCACAATAATGCTCAAAAGATGCAGTGACGTGGAGACATAGTTCCCAACCCTTTCAAAATCTATCTAATCTAGTTAGTTATTGTTATAATATGTTCTAATTATAGCGCTTTAATTTTAATTTGATTGAATTTTTTACTGTAGATACACCTGATTCCGATATTGTCAAGTATTCATCATCAGTAGGTTTTGAAAATACTTTTTCAATTAATTTGTACAACTGAGACTATAAGTAGTATATTATTCGAAGAAAAAGTAAAATATATTATATGTAAGTTTAACATATTGTTATTCACTACGCGTTCGGTCTATTATCTGCAAATTTTATTATCTCACCTCTTTCACTAAAACTTAGCAAACTAGGACAATGTTTATTACGGACATATGTAATATAAATCTGGAAAAATACCTATAGGCCACGCATGTATAATTTGGTCGCCAACTAAGAATTTAAAGTCTCTTTTCATAAGAATTCTCAGATGTTTCTACCTCAGATTTTACCTGCCAGAAGTCTTGCAAATATTGTCAATGGGAATATAAAGCCGATACGTGACTAGGCAGTCTTAGTTGCAAATAAAGAAAATAGCAACAATAGTAAAGCACAATGGCTTTATGTAAATAATTGCTGGCAACAAGCTCATGCAGCAATGGCAACAGTTGCTCATTTCAGCGGCAAAGTTACTGCCCAAAAACGTTGGTAAGATAACTTAACGCCTTCGTAGACCAAAACAGCGCAAATCAAATAATCGATTTGTCTAGTGTTGAGTTGATTTATTTTTTTGTTAATTTAAATTTTTTATTAATTTTGTTTAAAATTTTTAATTTAATTTGTAATTAATTTTTTTCTCTTGAAGTCAAAAGTTTAATTCATATTCTTTTCAAGGTCTCAAAGGTAGTTTTGGGATTGCCTAACATTTACAGCGGCCGCCGTCTGAAATTCGAAAAATTGCCTTTAATGTTGCTGCTGTCGTTGTTGCTGTCGTTGTTGCTGCTGTTGCTGATGTTTTTTTGTTATATATTTTTATATTTGTTGCAATTGTTGTTGCTGCTTGACTCACTTTTAAAACAATTTTTTTTTCTGTTGTTAGTTTGTTTGTTATTGTTAGCAAAATTACTTCGCAAAATTATATTTCGTGAGTTAAATTGTAAAAAATTAAAGCTAAAAGTGCTCAGTTGTGTCATTTTTTTTTTTGTTTTTTTTTGTTTGATATTTAATTTCGGAGATTTTGCAAATTTTCGTATGAATTACCTGGAAATTTACTCTACAATTTGTTTGATTTGAAGAAACTAAATTTTTAAAGTAAATGAATTTAAATGGTTTGAAATTTTTATTCAAAGAAATTATCAACAAATGCACAAATACATATATTCCGTGCATGCAAAAAAGGTTTTTTATTATTTTATTGGATAATGAAAAAAAAAACCTATTAGATTCCAAATATATAACTACATACATTATTATTATTATTGTTAGGGGATGTAGCACTGCGACCGTCGGGTTTATTGTGCCCCCTTCTGGGCTTAGAGTAGGTCTTTAAGCCCTGTTGCGTCAATAAAAAGTAGTATAGAACCTACTTTACAGAGTTTTATTGGCTCTTCCGTAAGAATATACATTCCTAGGAGCCTATTTCGCATGTGCAATAGCGCAGTGCATGCTAACAACATATGTATGGCCGACTTCTCATTCTCTTCACAGAATCTACAGTTTCCGCATCCGTAAATAACTACATATATAAGAACTTGAAAATTTTAAGCATATAACATTTTATTGCTGTGATTATATGATATTATAGCTTCAAATTCAAATGAAGAATTGATTGATTGGGGGCACTTCAAGAAGACTGATAAAAAAAACTTTAACATTATATATAATGGTTTTAATTTTTCAAAATTGTTTCAATATATAGTGAATTTTAAAATTTTCATTATCAATAAATATACACTATTTACTATATTTAAAAGACCATAGATTCAATAAGTGATTTCTTAATTTATTAGAGAAAATAAAATCAAAGAGTTCAAAAAGTAAATTTCTATTAAAGATATGTTTCACAAAGCTAAAGTTTATCACGATTCCTATATCTAAATTAGATCAGACTTTATATAATATTTAAACGCCAAACAACAGTTTGACAATCAAATAAGAAAGCATCAGTGGTCTTGGGATTACTTTCTTTAGTTTAATTATTCGTAAATAATTAAAGTATCAAGTATCAGGGGTTGAACTTGTACCCTGCCAAATTCAAAGCTAAGACCCAGCGCTCATTAACCAACTGACCCAAAGCCATACTTAACTTATATTTTTCAACTTGAAATTTTTTGTTATATTGCTATTCATTAACAAATTCACTTGCTGTGAATTTATATATTTAATTCTTAAATTTTAATACTATTCTTTTGTAGAGGCATTATTATAACAAATTATTCCAAGAACTTTGATAGTTGGTATTTGGCAATACTCGAAACAGACCTATGATCAGCATACAAAGTAATCAGTTAAAATAATATAAAAGAATTATTGTTGTCGTAGTTTACTACTTTTCGAAATCTCACTAACAAATGCCATAGTTTCAATTAGGTAAAATAGTTACTACCATCACAACTGACCTTAAATTACAGTGAAATATAAGAAAGCATACAATTTCATTACAACTAAAGGATATCGAGCAGCCAAGTGTAATTAAAGCACAGGACAGACCAAAAATATTGCATGTGAAGAAGAAAAACGGAGATCTCTGAAAAGAACCGGCTTTGATAAATCGGTGTGAGTACAAAAAACATATGAATAAAAAAGAAATCCCATGAAAATAAGATCTATGATTGTCAAGGAAATAACTTGTATCAAATTCTTTAATTCTTGATTCTTCTTCTTGAGTTAGTGCTATTACGCACTTTTACTCTATAATGGCTGCGGGGCTTATCTCTACCCCACACTAGGCGTCAACTAGGCTAAGAAATCATATCATTTATTTGTCTTTTAGTTGATGACGGACCTTAAATCAGCATATCTTCCTGAAAGTCCAGAAGTGGATCAGAACATAGTTTATTTCTATATCTTAATTCTCATGGCATTAGACCATTAATCATTCTTTAATGTAATACACAATTTGTTCTTATTTAAATTATTGCGAAATTTTAAACGAACAATTGATTTTTCTATAAAAAATTTTTGCTTCAATCTCATATAGCAAATTAATACGATTTAGACTATTATAATTTTAAATAGATATTTTCAATTTCAACAAGATTGTTCTCTACTCCGAATCCGCGGTGTTCCGGATGAGAATCTTACTCTATTGTCTCTGTTCTGGCATTCTTTTAATAATATCAATGCATCTTAAACCTTAATTTTTGTTTTTTTTTATATTAAAAAATAGAACTTATTAAGAATTTTCTCTCAAAAATCAAATACATGTATATACGTATCATATATATACATAATATTTGATTAATTTTTCTTTAATAAACTGACAAATTATTAGTTTCTGATGGTGATGATGACTAAGTAAAATATATTTTTTTAGCATAAATGAATTGGCTAATTTTATTATTTTCCTAAAGAGATTTTCGAAAAGTAGTGAACTACAACAACAAAAATTCATTTGATTCAAGTACCAGGAATCAAGCTCGTGTCCTGCCAAATTTGAAACTCAGAGTCAGCGCACGTTAACCAACTGACACAAAGCTGTACTTGACTTCATTATTCGCACATTTTTCTGGAGTTGGGTTAATTTGCTGTGAAATTTTTATTAAAAAATTCACTTACTGTGTTTTTATTAGAACGAAATCATGAAGTAACTGTAGAATAATTGAATTAATTAATTATATTATTATTTTTTAATTGTTAAATTTCAATACTATTCTGTATTGGGGCTCTTATTTAGTCTCCATCATTAGTGAGTGTCCTTATTTGGTAACATGCTCATTATGATTAATTCATGGTTATTGTTTCTGTTGTAATTTTGTATTTACCAAATCTTTTGGACCTATGCTAGTTCCATACAAGTGCTGCTTGGATGATACTCATCGCTAATGTTCTTTATTTTATTCTATTTAAATCGGTTAATTCTGCGCAAGCGAAGGTTGATATGTGCGTTTGTAATAGATACATATGTTGGATGTTGCTTTCAGATTTTATTTTATATATCACATTTAAAAAGTCAAAAACGCCAAAGTGATAATTCATATGTAATTCTCATAATGCAAGTGATTATATTGGATTTTATTGGAGGATTTTACAAAAAGCTGCAAAACCTCTTGATCAAATACTGGTTCAATATAAATATTATCATGTATGTTAATGCATTAAATTAATAAAAAATTTTTATATATATAATTATTTTGATTTTTTTTTATTGTACCTTTTTTTCTCTATCGAATAATTAAATCACTGAAGTTTTGAAAATTGGAGTGGCGAAAACTTAATTTTGCTTACATTAATTTTACTTACTTTACTTATCAATAGTCAGATCGGTTTCGTATAATAAAGTGCATTTTGCGTTTGAAGACAAATTAAAACTGTTGTAAATGCTTAATTTCTGGATAAAATAACTGCATAACACAAGCTAAAATTATTTTATCGTATTAAATATTAATTTTTATATTGTTAAAATTGTAATTAAAATAAGGAAGTTAATGCATTTGTAATATTTAATTTTATAGCAAAAGCTGAGCTCTGGGTAACAACTGGGTAATGCACGTTTCGAGTGACATGAAAAACACTGCAATAAAAATCTTAAGAAAAAAATAACACCAACATTATCAAAAACGACCTGCCGAGACAGTCACTAAAACAATCCATTCAAATGCAAACAACTTACAACAATAACGACTACATATTACTGTTGTTGTTGTTGTTGGTGGTGTTGTTGTTGTTGTTGTTGTTGTTGTTGTGATTGAGTATTATGAATGACATAATCAACTATTTGCGAGGAAAGATTAGTAAATCGACTGAACAACAATAATCGAAATGAAAAAAATAAAAACCGTAAAAAAAAAAACGTAATATGTCAAATCGAAACAATGCAAAAATGGCCTCATTTAAGAGCAAACACCTAAATTACAACACCAACAACTCTATGAAAACAGTGTGCCAATATATAGCACACCAACTACTCCAACAATAACACCAGCGACGCCAGTAATGCCAGCAACGCCAGTAATGCCCGCAACGCCAGTAACGCCAACAGTCATAACAATATCAAACATAGCGATAAATTCGTAATACTGTCTACTTGGAGACGCTACCGTAAAACGAGATGAAAATAACATATAAACTAGATACCATCTTACCACTTCACTTATATACTTATATAGTCGTGTAAGTAATATAGACTCGTACGTATTTGTTGTCTGCAACATAAATTAACAATTCTGCTGATATGTGCGAAAAGCCGATGCCAAAGACCTATTGACATAATAACAAGAAAGGTAACAACAAGAAGTTAAGGAAAACTCGATCTTAAAAAGATTATCCATCGCTTATGAAAGCAGAAGACTGACTATTAGAAAGTAAACATACGGACAAACATACACAGCAACACAGCAGCCAACAAAGAGGCCATTAAACCGATAGCCAAAAGGAAAGTGAAAATGCATGTAGAGCGTGGCAACATAACGTTACTGGCTTTCGTGTCTGATGCGGCTTCATGTCTGCCTCATGCCTCATGCCTCATGCCATGTGGTTAGTAACATTCCACGGTTCATATATTGCAACTTATGGTTGAATATGTAATAGATGCAAGCAACAACCGCTATACGTAGTTATAATAATCTACACATTTATAAATATGTATAAATCAAACTATTGTGGTGGTATCGTACGAGTATGAATCTTCAAATAGTAAAATAAATGTTGGTCACTGGTGGCAACCAAGTAACCTAGTAAGTCAGTATTCACTTTTTATTTAAATATAATATTAATGTCTATCTATACCTATCTAAATGGATGGGAAGCTTTTAACTAGTTAGCACTAGCACTACTAATAAAGTTGATGTGTTTTATGGACTAACATATTGTGTTATAAAAGAATTACAATTTAAACTATGCTCGCTCGTACATGATAGATAATACCGTAGAATAGGCTACTGACACTAAAATGACTAAAATGAGTTACATCAAATCACTGGTAGGCTTTCCAACATTGATACATTGATAACCACTTTCGAAAATTACTAAACCAAGATCGACGTCATAACGCAAAACATGTTGTATTATGGTATATAGAAATGCAACACATAAATTATATTTATTGCATTTCCACTGGGTAGAAATGGTAGGTAGGAATGGAATTATGAAATCGGTATAAATTTCAGTTGTGAGTTTAAATTATATTGCAAAGAAACTAACCACATGACGAAAATAGGAAAAGCAGCTGTTTTTAATGACGTGTACGTGTTGTGTAATTTGCAAAACATCATTCTACATAAAAAAATTTTATTACATATTTTATATAAATTTATTTATTTTTTATATGTTGTAATATATTCAAAATAAAACTTTATGCGGTGCATATGTGCATTAATTTAGCTTTGTTATTTCACTCAGCACAGCAATTCATAACAAAAGTGTATGAAAAACTTCAACAAGATTTTAAACATAAAGTTAAGTAAGAAAGGTGCAGACTTAGCAGTTTCTTTAAGTTAGCACTTTCTTCAAATATAATGACAATCAGGAAGCTAATGAACATTATGTCAACTAATACTATCCTTTAACTCACAACAAATATTATTGTGTTGAGGCTAGTTAAGTCAATGCACTTGAGCACTTTTACTCTCTATTAATAGCGAAGTTTCTTCATAACCCCTCTCTACGCCTTGACTGGATTGTTGTTTAACACTTCCTCAGACCAAGCAATAACTGACCTCAGATTTGCATACCTGTGGTTTGATAACGCTGTGTTGGTGAAATTCTATAATTTTTGTAAGTGCTGCATGAATTTTTTGTGAATCAATAATAAATAATAATTATAATACTAACTTTAAACTCCGATGAATTCAGAAAAATAATTTGTTTGATTTAACCAGATTTTACACCGAAAGAATATTACAATCATTTACGAATCCATGTTTGCGCAACATATTAGAGATAAGTTGGCCTAGAACGATTTCAAATCAGGAGTTATGCAGAATAACGCACCAAAATAACATAAACACCGAGTTAAGAAGACTGTAGTATGATTGGATTGGATATACACTGCATAAGTCTTATGAAAAAATCGTGCATGCTGCACTTACTTGGTACACCTAGGGAACTAGACGCAGAGGCAGACTAGCAATGACCTGCAGAAGGACAGTTCAGCAGGAGACGGGCAAATCGTTTAACAAGTTAAGAGCAATAGCACAAAATAGAAACCAGTGAAAAACTTTTGTGGACTTTTTAAGCTCCTATTAGAGTATGCAAAAAAATAATAATAACCAGATTTCAATCTCGCAAATGCAGCATATCTAAATTAGCTTAAATTTTTTTTAATTTTTAATATATTAGTATGTCGGTATGGCTTAAAATTGAGTTACCAACTCTGACTGAATGTTTTAGAAAAGAAGTAGAATAGATTGTTGTCAACCCTAAGCAAGGATATCGAAAGACAAATGATAGTAATACTGCTGAACTCAACGAAGGTTTGATTCACCGATTTCATACTGCATTATAAGCTATATCATCTAATTATAATATAAATACTAAAATGTTTCACTATAACATTTTTAAAAACAGCTATAAAATTTGTGGAACTGTTCAACTGGTATTATATGCTTACTATCGTTCATAAACTGTTAATTCATGGACCATAAATAATATTTCATTCACTATTATTGATAGGTCAGATGTCTTAAGACGTTCAAGAATCATGTAATAAGTACTTTAAACGATTTCGCAAAGATTTTAAGCGCAAAAGTCCTCAAATCAAAACAATGTCTGATATATTTTTTACATTCTTAATTACATCTCATCTATATATATCTAGTTGGTGACAACTATCTGTTAATCAATTGAAATCGATGCAAACTGAAGTTTTTAATCTGCAAATCAATTTGATTGGCGACAAAACGTGCTAAGATCAGAGTATTTCACTTCAGCAGAGACTGACGGAACTTCAAATTTATTGTCTAAGGATGAAAATGATTTCTTCCACAGATGAAGGGTTTAATATGATAAAATATTAATACATTAATACAATGATCTTATTTTTATTCATATTTTTATATAATACAGATATATATTCCTATAACATCCTAGAACATACAACTAATGTTCTTTAATACGATAAATTCATTCTATTCTATTTTAATTTATTTCTATTAGTCAGAAATTTAAATAAAAATTTATTAATAAAATTATCAATAAATATATGATTATTAAACAATTAACTTATAAATTTTGAAATTGCTTTTTCTTAGAAATTCACTTTTATGCTAGTGGTATAGCATAAACCATTTTAAAAATACTAAATCTGATTCAAAATTCTTCATTCGCGACCCCAAAAACTTTTGGCAATCGGCCATAATATGCGTTGGATCAACCATTCCACATGTTGATTTTCATAGCTTATTTACCATATAAGTTAACATTTTTCTAACAAAATGATCGCGTCAATTTAACTAGTATGTAATTAGGGTATATTTTTCTGAGTGTAAGAACTTATAGTCGACGTTAGATAGGAGAAAAATATATGATTTTTTGAATATCAAGAAACCTACAAACTTGAACGACTAGAGAATCACAACGCTAAATCACTTTAAAGCACAAGTATTGGTCTAAAATAAATGTGCGGGACAAACACTTTCTAGAGTACTAACTTATGAGGTTATGATATTTTTTTTTATTCCACAATAACTTTGTTAATTAAAAAGATTGTCATATTTGAAGTAAAAAAGATACAAACGTGATTCATTAGCTACATTTACAGTATAACAATACATTCTCTGACAATCATACTAATGGGAGGATGACAACAATCGGAATTCACCATCCGGAACAGACTTAATTGTCATGAATAAGCTGTAAAAGCAAGTATTCGATGATCTTAGATATTTAAAGTTCTTCACATATTGTAGGTATACTGATATCTCTCATACGCGATGTCGAAATAAGAAATCGAGTTAATTTTCTATGTCAGTTATGGGTAGAAATACATAAAATTATTTTGATATATTATATATTAATTAATTTTATTTTATTAATTTCTACGAGAAGCATAGGACTGCATTTTGAAATATTAAATGAGATACATTATTGAATCATTAATTATCTGAATCATTATTTGTAGAAAATACATTTAATATTTATGAATAATGAAATATAGTCTCTGCTGGTGTGAAATATATGTATTACCTCCTGAAGAAAATAATAAAATCGAGAAAATATAATGACCTCACAGTTTGGGTAAAATTTAGTAATGTAATTCAATCAGATCTGCACAGCAACCAATTAACGACTGAATGCAAGCCAAAATATATTGAGCATCGAATTCATTATCGAATAGAATTTACGTGACTTATAATTTATGCTTTAGTTCTACTCTGGAGCGCAGCGAAGCTTACATATAGAAAGTGATAACACGCTTTATTCTATTCTTGACAGCTATGGTATCTTCTCATATTTTCCAATCTAATCCACTTGAGGTGATAATCCAAATATGTTAGGTAACGTGTGGGCAACCGCAACTTTGTTCTATTAAGACTAGTTAATTGCAGAATAATATATATAGCTTAATATAAATATTACAAAATATATATTATTTCTATATTTTGTTTACTAAAATACATATTAGCTTATATGTTTCTTTTTCGTAATTAATATAATTTAAATATTTTAATTGAATCAGCTGTAAATAGTGCAGTAAACAGTATATTAAAGGTCATTCTATTAACGTATTCCATTGGCACTGCGACCGTTGGGTCTATTGTGCCCCCTTCCGGTTTTAGAGTAGGTCTTCAAGCCCTATTAAGTCAATAGAAAATGGTATAGTAGTACTTTATAGAGTTTTATTGCCTCTTTCGTAAGAATATAAGTATCCATTCCCAGAAGCCTATTTCGTATGTGCTTTAGCGCAGGGTATATGTGTTGCCGACTCCAATCGCGATCTTTTTATGCCATTATAGTACAATTTTATTTTTTACTGATAAATCTGACGTAAAATGTAAAACAATTGAGATTAGTTTATAACATATTAGATATTTATATGAGGTGTTTTCAAAACCCCTCTTTACGCCTTGACTGGATTATTGTTTATCACTTCATCAAAATTAGCAATAATTGACCTCAGATCTGCATATCTCCCCGAGGAGCCTGTAACCATTCTAAGATCTGATGATGCGGTATTGGTAAGTTTATAAGTTTTCTTAAATAATTTCAGGGCTCTATCCTTTATGTATTTTTTGATGGGATCAATCTTGAGATCCCTGAGGATGTCATTCGTCCTAGTGTACCATATTACTATAATATTAGTAAGTATTTTTTTTCTTCTTCTTCTTTATTGTAGGATTAAATTCTGTTTTGTTACAACAATTGAATTGCAAATATTTACGTAGAATTATGACATATTAAATTATTATGTTTCTGTAGAGCTAGACGTCCAATATTCACGTCATCTCTTCGGTATTTTTTTGTTTTTGTTTTAATAAAGTAATTATATAATAAAAGTTCTATATAACACATTATAAAAATCTAACACTTTAATACGTAAGCATTGGCGATTATTATTTTTTTATAATTAGAAAGTTTTTAGACCAAATTTAGAGGACGTAAAAGATTTAGAACTATAGAATTTTGTTCAAATTAAAATACAAGCTTCCTTATAAATTTCAAAGACATTTCATATATATTCCATTTAAATTCTTTTGTTATATTCAAAGATAATAAGCGAACAATTTTGCATTTCACACACACTTCAGGCAAAACTCTTTTAAACCAAATATGCATCTTCATAAATTCATCGTATCGACACAAGCATGAAATCCATTTCTTGTGCCAATTCATGCCAACAATGAACTACATTTTTACAAAGAAACCGAATAAAAATAAAAGATATAAAATAAGGTATTTGCAATAATATTTAATAAGTTGAACGAAATAAGAAATATGATTGTTTTTATTGTGTCAAAATACGAAATGATGTTTTCTCAATCTTAATTATAAATAATAATTTTAGTATATAATTAAGTTAATGAATAATTTACTGCCATTAAGTTTTCCTTTAAATTTGTAAATACAGCATGAATGGAAGTAAATTTTTTAATTTTAAACTCGCAGTTTATCTAAGAGAATGTATGAATTATTATTTTTCATCATTTAATCATTCATTTATTTTTCTTTTTTTAATAATAATAAACTATTTAATAATAATCTATATATATTTACTTAGTTCCCAATATATTCATTAATTAATATTTATTAATTAGAAAATAAATAGATTAATTAAAATACTAAAAACTACATATACCTACTAGTAACATTGAAGAACTTTAGAATAGGAAATGCTTGCAGTGTCCCATAGGAATGCGAATAAACGGGATATCAGCTCCCAACGAAACGGAGCGCTGCAACCATGTTTGATCTTTTGTGCTGCAACAGACCCTAACCGAACATAAAACATTCCGCTTTTTAAATGAAATCCAAAATTTCAATAGTGTTGAGGACCTCCTAATGTCAAAAGTGTCAAAAGTGAAGAAAGTGTATCTCGACTCAGTAACCTCTTCCTAGCCCAGATCAAGGCTGGGCAATCACAGAGAATGTGACTGGAAGTCTAGTCTGCAATCTATCTCTTCCGACAAACCCATTTTGTTACAGAGATAACGCAGTCCATGGTAACCCATTAAATATCCTACCAGCAACTTCAACTCTGTTCTAATGTATTAACTTTTATTTCGCACGTTTTATTTTGTGTATATCTACGCGTGTTGCATTCATCAGGAGAATTTCTATCTCTATACTGTTGAAGAAAGATGCCTTAACATAACAGTAGGGGGGAACCAGCTCTTTAGCCTAATGGTTACCTGGAATGTCGCGCCAGTAGCGACTTCTCTCAACTAAAAATCATTTATCAATCAGAGACTTAGTTGTAAACCTCTGGCTCCGGTCCAGAGTGACAGATCCTAACCTCGCAAGATTGTCGGCAGACTCATAGATATAGATTCCTGTGTAACCAGGCACCCAGCAAAGCATCATTTTGTTTTTGCTTGCCAGCTGCTGCAGCGTGTCATAGCAGTCTAATAGAGGCAGTGTCCCATATTTGTATAGAGACTTTATTATGGTCTTGTAGAGACAATCATTTGTTTCATTTTTAAATTATTTTGTTGTTGCTTTGTCTTTATGTGAACAATTCATAGTCAATCTATGAACTATATATATACATTGAATTACTAAACGATTAAGTGAAGTCATTTATATATAAACTCTCCACCTGAATGAGAAAGTTACTTATACTTTTGTGTAATTTATTTTCTAGCTATAAAGCTAAAATAGAAATGTCAGCTGTGCAAGGGTTTACAATGTAGGTCCTAATATGTTTTCTTGTGGTACATAATTTAATAGAAAATAGATTTCATTTTATTCACTATATTACAGTAACTCCTGTTTAAACGCTCTAAATAATGAACTCAAATACTTGTATATAACAAGCAGATCAAAAATGTTCTGTCTGAATAACGAATGCACTCTCGAAGTAACGAAAGACGTTCTACTGAACTGAAAAAAGAAACATGACCTAAAGTCCGTCAAAACTTAAACACGAAAGACTTTAACATTATATTTCGTGCTACATCAAAAGTCTACCATATTAAAGATAGATACCTTCAAAACTAAAACTCTTAAGCAATTTGACTTCCTAATTTTTTTTTTTTTGATTTAACTATTCTAGATCCGTCAATAATTTTTAAGATTTAAAATAAAGCAATACCGAATTTTTAATAAAATTGAGGGCTAAGTATTGCTATGGGTTGATTTATTTAAACGCCAAAACACTATAATGTTGAAATGGGAGAATAGGTAGTACACACACAATTTTGAATGGCAAGAAATTATAGACCCTTAATGATTATATTATTCTTTTGAGGTATTGCAGTTAAACTTATCACTTAATAAAACTAAGTTATATAGTCTTGGAAGTATTCTTCTTTCTTCTCCTATTTTTTTTCTTCCTAAGGATAAACCATGAACGAATATTAAATCGTCTGGAATTCGATTTGAAGATCGAATGGAGATATTTTTTAATTAAGTATCTAATAATTTCACGAGCAAATTAAATTCAACTCTTGTTTTCAGTTGATATCTCTCAGAATCTTTACTTTTTGCTATCGATGGACATTTTTGTATATCTTAATTAATATGTTTAAATTTTGACATTATACTAATGTTTAATTTATACATGTACCGATGTTGGTATTTTTCTTCGTTGACTAGATTCTTTGGTCTTTTAAAGATATGAACGTGAAGTTTTAGTACTCAGTTATTTAAGTCTTATAGCTTTGTCTTTGATATCAATTCGCAGATTTTAATGAAATATTGATGAGCTTAAGGTGATCTTTATAACACCTTGTTTTGAATATTTGAATTTTATTGATGGTATTCTTAGTGCCATGCATTTCTTTAAAAAAATTATATTCATGAGTAGTTTGTAGACGACGATTATATTTTAATATTAAGTTAATTATTATATAGTGAAGGCTAATAAGCAATCTATTTTCACATGAATTGTTTATTTAGACTAAAGTTGCAGATATCTTAGTATATCATCCAACTCTCCATCATATTTTTAAAATCAATATAAGAGTTTTTTAATTTGCTTTCTTCAACATCAAATGTTTAATAGAAACATCACTTGCATACTTGAAAACACATAAGTCACGACAGTTCAAGGTATATATTCTATGCATGTTAGACGCATTAAATATCCAACAACAGTGCTAACCCATAACACCACTCTATATAAAATGAGATGTGTATAAAAGCGATCTATATAGAGGACAGTCTAAGGTAATATTAAGTCTACTCGGGCCTACTAATTTGATAAAAACACTTTATTTATTTTATCAATATTATTCTTGTTAATATTTTTGAATATATATATACAGGTTGAATACAGGTTGCTGAACCAATACCGATAATCGTATATTAAATATATTATTATTATATTATATACATTATATATCACAAGTCATATTTTATATATCTTAAGGTTGTTATTATTATACAAGCTTGAATAAAATTTTTTTATTTATATATAAATCATTATATATATTAATCATGTATATATTAATAATTTATATTATTAATGATTAAAGGTAATTGATATTACCAGAAGACATCGAAAAATAACTTCAAATTTTTCTACACTGATATTATTTTATATAAAAGATAATAACTTACATATATGTATGTAAGCATTAACTTTACATTACTAGTCCAACAATGTCTAGAAAGTCAAGTTAAATGATATAGTACAATTCATACTTAATAATCAACTAGGCCTGAGTTGCTTTAGGATACTTTTTGTAGATAAAGCAAAGCATATTACATATTACAAGAGTACAATATATCTGTATCTTCTCAAAAAAATAAAGTAATACATTGTTTCGTCGTATATTTTTCAATTGAAAAACAAGCTGTACAATAAAATATGTCCTAGTAAAACTTTCATTATGAATATTAATTATACGAGTATTCTAAATTTGATACTAACATAAGTACATATTTTTTTTCTAGTTGAAGAAATAGGGTCCACTTAATATAGATGCAACGACACAGCAGATTTGTGAGAAACGAGAAAGCCGACCAACTAGCCAGAAAAGGTGCGGCCTTATAATTAACTACGCCAAGACCTTCCTGTGGTCCTTTATGGAGCTTATTTAAACTAAAAATTAATGAACAACTGAACTAATGAATAACTAATGAATAACTGAAGACTTTTAGGTTAACGTAATTGACTGCAGACAAGCTAATGCTAAACCTAAAAATGCCAGAACTAGGGAGCTTCTAATCTTGAACAGAAAAGGCATCCAACTTGTCACAGCGTTTCTCACCGGACATTGCGGAATCAAAAAACATCTGTCGACTCTATGTATAAGAAGGAACGATAGCTGCAGACTTTGTCAAGAAGAAGAGGAAATAGCAAAACACATTCTGTGTCACTGTGATAGTCGTGCTAGACTCAGACTTCAATACTTATCAACTGTCTATCCACTTACAACGGAAACATCTCTACAAGAGAAATAGTAGCATTTTTAACTGCTACGCGCCTATAGAATTGAAGTGGGCTTGTCACAATAATTCTCTTAAGGATGCAGGGAGTTAGTGACACCTTCTTAAATCTAATCTTATCTAACCCTATTCAAATATGTTATAAAATTCAGAACATTTGAAAAAAACTTTACACACTTTATGTTAACAAAACTTCAATTCACCTTAAATCTGTTTATACTGAAAATAAAATATTTTCCAATTACGACGAGACTTCCAGTCACATTCTCTGTGACTGCCCAGTGTTGGTCTAGGCCAGAAGGAGGTAACTGGATTGAGAATTACTCTCCCCTTCTGACATTACAAGGTCCTCAACGGCCGACATGCTGGCTTTCATTCGAAAGGCAGAATATCTTCTGTTCGGTTAGGGTCTGTTGCAACAGAAAAGATTAACCATGGTCGCAGTACTCCGCTCTGGTTAAAGCTGGTACTCCGTTTATTCCTATACACATATACGAACAAATTTACGTATTTTATTTCTCTATTAATAATTAATACAGTTCTTATATGATATCAGATAGATAGATGTGGCATATATATAATAGTAAATAAACAAATTATATATACAATATCATACGACGACTATACAACATTTATTTAAATAGTAATTTTTTTTTGTCATTACTGGTTGAAATACAAATCTTTCGGTAATTCGCACATTTCAGTAATCCGAACAACCTCTGGAACATAATTGTCAGAATTATCGAGAACGTATTGTTGGGCACAAAAATTTGACTTTTTTATATTTTTATTGTATACGTTTATATTTTTAACAAAAAATAAAAATATATTAATAAAAAGCACAAGCTGATCTGGTCTTTCGATCAATCAATCGATTAATTTTTCGTATTTTTCATTATTAATAAATTAGCTTGAGTAAATTATAATAGTTTTATATGTTCAATTCGTTATCTATGTATAGAATAAAACTTTCACAGCAAAGTAACAAAACTCCAGAAAAACGTGTAAACATTAAAGTCAAATACTTTGGCTTTGTGTCAGTTGATTAACGTGCGCTGACTCTGAGCTTCATATTTGGCAGGGCACGAGTTCGATTACTAGTACTAGCGGTCTCAAAAAATTATTTAAATATAATTTAATACAAGTATTATTTTCTAGATCACTGATGATTGGTACTTGGCAATACTCGAAACAGCTGTATGGTCAGTCAAAAATTTAATTAATTAAAATAATATAAAATGAGTTTTTGCTGTTGTAGTTCAGTACTGTTCGAAAAAACTCTATATTATATATAGAAAATATATATATATAAAAGATACTGATCCAAATAAATGAAAAAATATATATATTTAAGTCAATGATAAGGAAATTATTTCGGATAGAAAAATGATAATATTAAATTTAAAAAAATGTATTTATTATTAAGCATGTAATAGTAATATAAATAGTCTAAAAAAAAATAATAATAAAATATAAATTATTAAAATTTTAAGTTTATTTTTAAATCTATTGTATCGATCACTAATTTTGTTAATATATTCAAGTGGAACCGTCTGTCCACTAGTACATTTAACAAACATATATAATACCATCTATTATTACATTCACATTTTGATGTAAATAATGAAACTTGATTTTGAACAATACTCGACGAGTATGTTTTTGCATACTTTGAGACATTCTTTTATTTCTAAGAGAATATAGACAACGAACATTAACTGATTGTAATCATCAACAATTGATCGTAATCCAAATGCATCTTAAGTGTTGTTTCGAAGCTATGTGCCATAGCCATGTATTTTGAAGTGCTAAACTACATGATTATTAAATAAACTTACTTAAATAAAAGAAATTATATATATATGTCTTCTTATTTCCTTAACTTTTCTTTTATAAGAACTGCACAACAAGTCGTGGATTAAAGTGAATTGAAGATAGAGTTGTATGCAATTGTATTATCATTGCTCATGTAATCGAGCAAGTCCAGCATTCGTTTGCTAATTAGCACTTCTTTAGCGTACTATCCAAGATGGTTAGTAACTGGTGAGATAATCGTATCAGATTATCAGATTATAACCATTAGCATCACCAACCATGACCATCGTGCTATGCTATAACAGTGTATAGCCTATATCAGCGTATTCAGGGAATCGCTGCGAGTATTACAATGCTTGCTTTACAACGTCTACTCACTTTACAATTTGTGCTGAGTTGAACGTTCAGGCAGCGCCGTTGCCGAATAAATTTTGCTTCAGTTTTGCATTTCGGCATTTTGTATTTGAACAGCTTTGATTTAACTATAAAAGTACGACGGCTTGGTTCAGTTTGTATCATTAATTCGTTAACTTCAGAGCTATAGACAACATAGCCAACTGCAGAGTCTTCCACGTTTTCTGAAATTTTCGTGCGCGGCACAGCAAATATTTGAATAAAATTCACAAATTCAATTTATTATCTGCGACAAAATCGTGTCTGTTGCTTGAGTATTGCATTCCCAGTATTGAATGCAAAATTTTTAATTAAAATCATAAAAGTGCATATAAAATACATTAAAGTTGTTGTGTTAATAAGGAAGGATTTTTCAAATAAATAGAGCATATATCAAAATGAAATTGCTGGTATGTATTGATGGCATATGGTGGAATATGTAAAACAGTAAATAATAAAAAAGTGAATTTTTATGGGAAACGGAATCAAAGTTATGTCATATACAATGTGATAAATAATAAAAAAAAAAAAATCAAAATATGATATTATTTAAAATTACAAGTGAAGTATTTTTGTCATTATAGTTATATACATTCCAGCAAAATTAAAAAAAAAACAACTCAAAAAAATATGAGATAAATCTTGTGACTTACAAAGTTTTCCTGTATGTTTTCTCATGGAGTTTATGAAAAAGAAATTTTTTTATATCATTCTTTTATAAATTCCTTCAAATTTTTAAACATCTTTCAAATATTCAAAAATGTTTATTAACAAAAAAAAAATAAAGCAAAATTGTATCTCGCAAGATTTCGCATCAAAAGCTCATCCATGAGTGTAATAGATTGAGGAGTACAAAAATATAAAATATATTTCCTTTATGCAAACATCTAGTGAAGTTTTAGTTTCCACGCATAATAGAGACGATGACCGTTTAAAATTGAAATCATTGGGCAAACCAAAAAGTGTGACTAAAATATTCGCCGCTATAAGTTCGCAGTAGCAATAAATAATTAATAACTTTCGATTTTGCACGGTTAATTAATGGTGACCTGTTTTGCACAGTTTTCAATTAAGTCTGTTTTGAGGCTAATTTTCATTATTTTATGCTTTCAATACTCTTTACACATGTATTTATTAATTCATCCAACTTTATACTTATTACGAGAAAGTAGGAAGAGACCGACTTGTAGCTATTAGCACCGATGCATTAAGCCATCAATTTTACTACATTGTGTTTATGTTCATTTTCCTTATAAATACATAAAAAATATAAAAAAAATACATAAAAAATATAAAAAAAATATATAAAAAATATTTAAAATATATATAAATGATTACGAAAACACGTACAAGCTTTAATCTATAAAAATAAGACACATCATAACGCACATAATCCAAAATTTTTATTTTATAAATACTTGTATATAGTAAAGTAAATATATAAAATAAATAAAGAAAATTTTAGAACTTGCAACTAGATTTTAATGAAACTCCTTCATATCTTTCTTTACTAATAGCGTACAGCACTGCCCGTAGCATTAGTGCTACTTCTAGCCATCACGCACACACAAGCCGAAGCCGAAAAAGAGCCTGCAGGTGCTGAGAAAAAATCAGCCGAACCAGCAGAAAAAGCAGCTGAAACAAAAGACAACAAAGCTGACGATAGTGAAACAACTAAAGCGAAGCGTGGTTTACATTACTACGAAGATTACCATCATCACCATCACTACCCAGCACATGAAGAGAAAACTATAACTATTATCAAAAAGGTACCAATACCAGTACCAATTGAGAAGCATATTCATGTACCAGTTGAAAAACATGTTCATGTACCAATTAAAGTAAAGGTGCCAAAACCATATCCAGTTGTCAAACATATACCATATGAGGTTAAGGAAATTGTGAAAGTACCACATGAAGTTCCAGCACCATATCCAGTTGAAAAGAAAATACCCTATCCAGTACATGTACCTTATGATCGTCCAGTACCAGTAAAAGTTTATGTTCCTCAACCTTATCCAGTTGAGAAGAAAGTACATGTTCCAGTCAAAGTACATGTTCCCGCACCATATCCAGTCGAAAAGAAAGTACATGTACCAGTAAAAGTACATGTACCAGTAGAAAAACCATATCCAGTTGAAAAGATTGTACACTATCCAGTTAAAGTACCAGTTGAGAAACCAGTACCATATCATGTAGACAAACCAGTGCCTTATCATGTTGAAAAACCTGTACCAGTACCAGTCATTAAGAAAATACCTGTTGCCGTACATGTACCATATGATCGTCCAGTACCAGTACATGTCGAGAAACCAGTACCTTATGAAGTTAAAGTACATGTACCTGCACCATATCCAGTTGTCAAGGAAATACCAGTAAAAGTTGAAAAACACGTACCATACCCAGTTAAAGTACCAGTTGAGAAACCAGTACCCGTGCACATTGAAAAACATATTCCTGAATATCACGAAAAACACATTAGCTATAAGGAACCAGAATTCATTCATAAAAAAATTGAAGAGCATCACGAACCTATTCATCATCATGAAGCTATTCATCATCATGAACCCATCCATCATCATGAACCCATCCATCATCATGAACCCATTCAACATCATGAGGAAATACAACATGAGGAACATCATGAAGAACATCATGAAGAGCAGCAAGAAATTGAACATCATGGTTTGGAGAGTGAAGGTTATGAACATGGTGGAGAGCAACATGGCTTGGAGGAACATGGTTTGGAACAACATGAATTGGAGCATCATGACTATGAGGTGGATCATCATGATTATGGCCATTACGGCTCTAGTCATCATGGTTACTAATTATGTCATTTTTTTCTTTTCTTTCTCTCTTTACAGCATTAAATTGTGTAAATGAAAGTTCTGAGAAACGCTTAACGTTACAAAAAATTGGGTGAAACTGACTCTAAAAAGTGAAAACGGACCTACAACGTTCATTACTTTTTAAAATTGTTACTGAGATACTTGGCTCGTTACTAATTGAATCTATTGATAAGTAAACTTAAAATTTATTATGTGAAAAGTAGTTTAAGGAATATTTTATACTGATTTTATACTATATTAGGTTTACTTTAGTGTATATTTGTGTATATTTACTAATTTTGTATAAACATAAAATATAATATAACTTATTGGCGCACAGGAACTCCTCCTCCTCCTCGTCGTATGTCTACTTGTGCCGTCCAGCTTGTGATCAAATAACTATTATAAGAAATGTAGCCGTTAAGACAGCTTTTGCTTAGAAGACTTTTAAGTTAAGAAACTTAAAATTATATATTTTTTATATAATTTTAGACAATTATAATGTTGAAATGTTGCGATGTCTCACAAAATGTGAGTCGACTTATTTTAAGTTAATATTTTTAAAACAATGTGACCGAAATGTATTATTTTATTTTAAAATATTATTTGTTATATTTTGATGTTACAGAGGTTTAGCCAAATATTTTAAAATAAAAGTTTAAAATTAAATTTAAAAAAAATTGCTTTTTTTTCAATAAAATGGATATTTAAAATTTGAGAATTCTATTTTAAAGCTACTGAAATTAAAACTACTATATTCTTTGAATATATATTTTATCTCAATGATTCAAAGAAATTCAAAGATATTTAATTTGAAAGTTAGCATTTTTAATGCTGTGACTAATAACTGATAAATAAGAAATATTGAGGTAAACCATATAGAACTTACAATTTTAATTAATGAATTTAGATTTTTGTTATTTTATTACATAAATATTTAATTTGAAATAATTCACTTATTTGACATATAATTATGATAAGAATTTTTATTTTTCCCCTAGAACTGACATAAAGTTCTATCTAATACCAAAAGTCGCAACGCTGACGTCTAAATATTATTATTGCTAAAAAAAAATATCTTATTGGAAAACTAATATTATTTTATTCTATATTTTATTTCCAATCAATTATATTAAATGCGTTACTAATATCTTATCGCATAAAAAGCAATCAAAAAATATTTATATCTTTAAAATATTATACTTAAGGCTACACTATATTGTTCTAGGCCTGAGTTATATTAGTTCCCTAATAGGCAATACCCATATACCATCCTACTTACATACACACTTACATTAAGACTATCCGTTACTCGAATAAGCAAATCAAAAGCATCTCGCAAGTCTATTCATTTCAAAATATCATCGACCCGACCACGACCTACCTTTTTTTTGATATCAAGTTTTTTCTATGTGTCTTTTTTTAAACTCTTGAGCTGATTCTATTATCTAAGAAACCAAAAAAAAAATATTTAGGACAATAGGCGTATTTTAAATTTTAACCGAAATATAAAGTGTCTACCCAAAAGATGCTTCAGGACCAAAAATCATTAATATTTCAATACCTATTAATTTAAATAAATTTATTTAATTAAATGAGTTAAACAATTTTTTTGTTTTTCCAGGTCTATTGACTCCGTCTTACTAGTCCAGTTGTGTATTCCAAGCTTCAAGTCAGAACTACATGAGGAAGATCATAGCAGATCTTACGTAGAATATGAGCAATTCAACTATACTTTTTTTTTTAGTATAGTTAGTTAATGCCGTTAATTATAAAATTAAAAACTTCATGCATTTAACATATGGACAAGATACGAACTAAAAAATGCAGCAAAATCATATATTTCAAAATTTTTATAAGACGTTTTTTGTTTGTTTTTTACGACATATAACTCATTTTTTACGACAATGAGAATCTATTACGACATAACGGTTTTGTGGTTAGCAAAAGATCTCAGTCCAGCACTTCACACCATTCCAAAAAAGGCTTATTACTATCCGCAACAAAGACAAATTTTTTAGCAACGCTTAAATTTGCATATAGTGCCTACAGAAGAAAAGGACGATTTCTATATGAGACTCGAAAAAATATATAGCGCTATCCTGTTCATAACGTTAAATTAATCGCGTTAATTTTAACGCACACTTTTTTTTTGTAACCTTTCAACGGTCCAGAAACTCAGCCTACTTGAATCCACCTCTAACAACGATCATAGACTACTAGATTTTGGATACTGCGCGTAGCATGGTATTATGTAGTATAATACTCCCTGAGCCCTGTATTCATAAGGTAACGTGACTCTCCTCCAGTCAATTAAAACGAAATTAAATTGATCGTAATTGACGAAGACATACTTTAAGTCTGGTAAATGTACGTTCGCTGCCTGCTTAATATATCGATTCGGATTCACTAGATATGAAGGCAGCTTACTTCCGCGAGCAGTACATATTCCTAATAGGATAGTCGAAATATTTGTCGCTCAACTTTCTAAACGGTTAAATATTCAACTTCAACGTTTTAATAATGCTGGTAGGTAATGGGGACGTATATTTCAAAAGTGCACCTCAATTTATTAACCAAAAATAAGATGAGGAGTGTCGCCAGTCTACTTATGTCCCTTTTACTATCTAAAGAAAAACTAGACTGTCAACACAGAGATTACAAACAAAAGTCTGCTTAGTACTTAAGTACAGCTCACAATAACTTTTTTACATTTATAAAATTATAAATTTTTTAGGAGTCTACAAGCCTAAAAAAAAATTTAATTACACATATAACAAACTGATTTCAATAGATCTGAATACAAAGAAGATGATTTAACTGTAATAATTACTATTATAATTTTATCTGTAAAAATACAGAATTTGGTATAAGTCTATAAGTAATCACATAAAAAACTATATCAAATCATAGTCTTGACATATATCATTGGTTAACAGATTTTAATTTGCATGTGAAATTGGAATCATGTCCCGACTAACATTAATATGTAGTTAAGGACAATAAAGCAAAATTGCTCTCCAATAGTAACACAGCTAGTTCCATGTTCATAATGAAAGTATAAATATGGTTCAAAGTTTTAGACGATGACGTTGCCGTCTGTACTCGAAGTGAAAAACAGTTTGCAAACATCTTTGTAGGCCATATAGGCTTATCTGAGCATTGTGTTTTGGATATATTCACAACTCCTTCAAACACATTTGCTTGTCTTACTCATACATGAATAAGAGCCCTTAAGAAACATTTTTCAGGTTTAAAATTGTCATAAAAATTCAAATAATTTTTCTCAATAATTGTGGTAATCGTTTTTATTATTATTATATATTGGTGATATGCAAGAAAACGCTATAAATATAATAAATAATAAACATAACACTATGTTTAGACACATCTTAATTTAGAAAAAATCTTAATTTCATCTTTGGTTCAACAAAATTATATTATTTTTTCCACATAAAATTCAGTTTTGAGGTTAGAACGCAATTAAGGAAAATGGCCTTTCTTTATAGAAATTCTTTATAGAAATTCTTTATAGTTGTAATAATCTACTTTTAAAATTTCCCAGATACAAATGGTGCTTGGAGCATGTAATTTTTAACATTTGATTTGTAAACAAAACACATATGATTTCCTTAATTTGGGGCAGTATGAATACTTTCGAAATTTGAGCCGAGAATTAGCAATACGCCTATAACACAAACACCACTAAAAGACCCAAGCTATAGCATGAGTTTATATACGAGTATTTGTAAGTAAAAGGACAACAGAACAACATCAAATCAGATCATCTTATCTTATGTATGCCAACTAAAATCTTTCTGAGTTTATTAAATCTCTTTTCGCGTTAATTGTGTTTTCAGCAACATAAATTCTATTATAATTTAGTTTAAAAGCTATAAGACAAATAATTAAATTAAGAACTTTATACCGCGTGACACGATATCTGTTTCGAATAAAAACGAATGATAATAGTGACGAAATTTGAAAATCAAAATAAATGTTTTAATAAACATTTTAATTAATAACACGGAGATACGGTGGGAGGATAGCATAAAATATCTGGGGGTCACTTTTGACAAACGGTTCAAATGGCTTAAATATTTGAAATACAAGCGGAATAACTGCTCTAAGATTCTACATTTATTGAAGCCGCTATTTAATAATTATCACTTCAACTTTAAAAACAGAAAGTTACTTTATACACAAGTAATTAGACCAGCACTACTGTACGGATGTGTTACATATAGCAAAGCCTCAAATACTGCTTTAAAGAAATTACAGATACATCAAAACCTGGCTTTAAGAAGACTGTTTAAGATTTCATGGTATATTAGATCAACATACATACATAGAGATCTTAGGATTGACTCAGTGAAGAAATATGTCAGAGACAGAGCTCTAAAATTATTCTCTAAAGTTGATACGCTACTTAAACCCGGCCCTTACAATCCTCAAGTCCACTTCTGGATTCTCAGGAAGATATGCTGATTCAAGGTCCGTCATCAACTTAAAGACAAATAAATGATATGATTTCTTAGCCTAGTTAAAGCCTAGTGTGGGGTAGTGATAAGCCCCCAAGCTATTATAGAGTAAAAGTGCGTAACAGCACTAAGTTCAAAAAAGAAGAAGAAGAAACTAAATTTTTTTTTTTATAAACCAAATTAAAAAAGTATTCATTGAATTTCTTGCACCAAAGTTAATAACGTAAGCTTAGAAAATTTAAAAAATTTTTTATTTTGTCAAATCAGTTTAGTCAATTCAATTTTGTTTTAACTTTCAGAAATTTGTTTCTGCCGTAGTTAAGATTTTCATTTACAAAGCAATTACTTAGGAAAGATGGTATGTTCTGATAATTCATTCTTTTTTTTAATTTCGCTGAAATAAATATCAACATATCTTAGAGCAAAAGACGACCAAGACAATGCGCCCCGTTGGTCCCACAAAAGAATGTTATGGAGGCTTTATGTGAACTGGATCAGGAGGGACGCAAGATGTCCATAACAGCAGTAGTAAAGAAAATAAAGCAGCAACATCCCACAACTGTTATAGGTTTAAAGTCACAAAGGATTATCAAATGGTATTTGAGGGGATTGATTGCCAATGGACTGCTTGAACAGATATCAAAGAACTATTTTAAATTTGGACATCGTGCCGGTTAAGTTCAAATGTAAGCTACTTAGAACAAACAATAACTTATAAATCTTCAAAAAAAACTTTCAATAAAAATCATGGCTCTCCCATGAAAATGGCTTTTTTATATTTTATTTTAATATGCATTTACTTCTTTTATTAGGACCTTATAAAAGAAGGTTAGATTATAGAAAATTAAAGGAATTAAATTAAATGAATATCAATATTGTTAGCATATTCTGACGAGGTGATATCATATTTAATGTAATAACAAAGATTCTGATATAGGTCCAGTATTATTTCTCTAACATTATGTAAAGTATAATGTCATTTAAACCACAAACTTTATTCAATGTTCCTTTATTAGTAAGCAGTTTTTGAATTCACATGGGCTTGTACCAGCTTAGTCGTCAACACCATTTGAATGGCAACAAACTGCCAACAATCAAAAAAATATCAAAACAAGGCCTCAACTCGTATTGGGTAATCATCGTAAAAATATCAGAAAGCTTTAAAAATTTATAGACTTTTCGCATTACTGCATTTCAATAATAATTTGAAACTATTTTGGTAGGAAAATTTAGACAGGTATTTCTTTGTTATTTGCTTTATTGGAAATTAAGTTATTCAATGAGGATTTATTAGAGGACTACAAACAATTAACAGTCGGAATACAAAAAATTTGAAAAATTCTTTTATGCTTTTAAAAAAGCACGAATTCATATTGTCCAATGAATCTTATCCAAGTTGATGTAAAATAAACTAGTAGATATTCAAGCAGTCATACATTTAATATCAAAATTGTTAGTTATATCAAAACTAGGTTTCTTAGTGGAGGAATAGTTTTGACTTTATATATGATACCAATGGCAAGTATATTAAATGAATTGGCAAATGAATGAGCTCTTCGGACTTGCAACAGATTTTTTAGTTCTAATTCACGGAAAGTTCAAACCATATAAAAGAGAAAGTAGAGAAGGCCACTTCCTTCTTGCACAAATTAATGGCTAAACACAGAAGGACCCGTTGCGGAAAACTGAAAATTGCTTAAGGTAACAATAAACCATTTTTTTCTGTAGTAGCGAAGAGTGGGCTTACACACTAGACTGAAACTGAAACACGCAAAAAAAAAAAATAATAGCGGTCTATTGAAAGGCGTCCCAGCGTGTACTTAACGAATGGCAAGTGAAAATCAGGAGCAGACCATTACTATGTGACATGAAAGATGAAACAATAGCATGTAAAGAAGACGGACAGCTAGACTTGAAACGTAATATAATCATCTGGCTCAAACCGAAATCGATAGACAAATTATACCCATATGCTGACCGGACATAGATACTTTTGTAAGTACCTGTATCGCATGGGAGAGGCGGATCTCTCCGACTGCATTTATGGCAATGAAAATTATGATGAAACAAAGCATATCTTCTTTTACTGTAATAGTTGGCTTATATTTAAAGAAGAGATAACAGTTCGGATGGGACCAATAAGTCCCGAAAATAAAATGAAAAATATGATAGCAAAACCAGAGAACTGGTGAATGATTGAGTTTTATGTCATTCCATTTTTCAAAGTAAAAAAATTACATTTAAAAAGGAGAAACAGAAATTATGCTAATAAGTATTGTAGACACCAATAATTCGATACAAAAATGGAAATGTAGATACAGATCGGAAATGAAAAGAGCATGACTTAAAATGCCATCATAAAAGGGACCTTCCCTGAAATAATGCGAAAGCAGTCCCGACGGATATAAGTCTCTCTGGAGACGGAGCGTTTAAATATGTTTACTACTTAATAATATGTTATATTGACCTGTAAAGTTATATTGACTTGTCTTTTGAACTGTAGGTGTTTTTTAGTATGTAATAACAAAAAATTAATTTTATTTTGAAACATTTTAAAAATACTCGATATTATAAGTAGACTACTGTGAAACGCTTCAGCAATTGGGAAGCAAACGTTAGGTACAACATTGACGAATGCGCTATTATATTAGACCTTATTGTAATGAATCCATGGTAAATCCTAGAAGAATAGAGTCAGCAGCCGGCCTTATAATTCTGTGGCCTTAAATCTTAGAACAAGTTGTCAATAATTTAGTTACAGATAAAAAATTTTGTATATTATAAGTGAAAGAAGTCGATACTTATGCGATACTTCAGTTAACCGCTAAGCTAAAGAACTAAATCATCGAGAAAGTCACTCTATGTCCTGTGTTACTATTTGAACAAGTTGGATCTATCTGAGGAGAACCAATTTGTCACTTAATGCTATTTTGAATGACTTTTATACATTGATATCAGGATGTCCTAAGCTGGTGTTTACTTTTGCGTCTGATATTGAAAAAATTTTTGAAAGAGCTATTCCTTCACAAAAGACTAAGTATTTTCTCTTCAAATTAGTTGTTAGCACAAAAGACGAACTACTGTTACAAGTAGAACCAATTTGTCAATGCTATTTGCTATTTTGAATGACTTTTATGCATTGATATCAGGATGTCCTAAGCTGGTGTTTAATTTTGCGTCTGATATTGCGTCTGGTACGATCTGCAAAAGGTATTCTGTCACAAAAGACTAAATATTTTCTGTTCAAATTAGTGGTTAGAACAAAAGACGAACTTCGATCTAGGATCTGGCAATCTAGGATCTATAAACTTTAATCTTACCATTTATTTGTTTTAAAACTACAAGTAGACATCTAAAACTATCTACTTACTCTTTAATTTAACTCCTCTATTATATTTCAATGGTCATTAAACTTATGGGTATTGCTTTTTATACGTCAAAAAAAAAATGGCAAAAAAATTTTTTTCATCGGTAGTCCCATTTTTTTCATCGGTAGTCCCATTTAAACGTGATACATAAATTACCATAAGTGTTCCGCACATGTACGAATGTCCAAATCGGCAACTCAGTAATGAGCTATGTAAGGCACAGTGACATGCAAATTCCTAAATTAACTGAACAAACACTCTATTGACGAGTTTGGCATACTATTCGCAATTTTGAAATGTCTTTTGCAGTTTACGTATCTGCAGTGCGTCAACGTTAAAATCTTTGAAAAACCGTGGTACGTAGCTGCCAACGTTGTTGTTTGTGCACGTAATTAAAGCAGACCACGGTCAGTCCGAATTGCATTGAAATTATTTGACTGCGCTACGCGCTTTTAAACTCAAACCCAAAATTCCGATCCGGCGGCATAGATCAGCGCATTTCTTACAACACCTAACATAATTATGACCCGTAATGTGCATAGTCAATACAAAATAATATATATAGAAAATTATATTTGAAAAAAAATAATAAAAAAATTGCTTATGACCATCATAAATGTTATTGTTGTTATTGTTGTTATTATTATTGTTGTTGTTGTTGTTGTTGTTGTTGTTGTTGCGCTCACTGTTGCGGCAGCTCTGCTGCTGTCATTGTCGTTGCAACTGTTGCGTTGCTTTGCGTTGCGTTGCGTTGCGACTACAACCTTTCTGCTTTCTGTGCAGCAGCAACAACAGTGAAGTAAGTATATCGCGTCTCAAGAAAGAAATATATACACTCATATGTATATTTCTTTAATTTATTTTTCTTATTATTGTTTGCTTGCTCGTATGTCTAATACGTTCATACTTCTGCATCTTTGGTGCGATTGGCAACGATCCGAAATATAAAAGTGCGGCAAATGCTTCCACTTCTATCATTAAACCGTTTACCGTTGAGCCATTCACACCGTAGCCGCAAAGGCCTACCCGCGTTACATTGTTGCTCGTGCGGTGAAGTAAATAAATTTCAGAAAACTCACTTTTGTTGTCTACAACAAAGGCTGAGTGACTAGCACAGATTTTCCATATACTAATATATATTTTTTTATTTAAAGCTTATTTTCTTGACATCGGCATAAAAAGGATTAAAAAAGTCGCTTATACATTCCTTTCGCATAAAGGAATTTTTAGAAAATCAGAAAAATGAAGTTCGTGGTACGTATTAAGAGTGTTAAATAAATGAAAAACAAAAGTGAAGAAAACAATTTGTGTTAATTAAAAAATCCAATTTCAAAAATAAACAAATATAATAAAACATAACTTGCCAGCACACAACAACAGTGACTGCAAGATATTTTACTGAACATTACTGTTATTACAAATCATGTAAAGCAACATGCATGAACAATCAGATACAGTATCTCACACAAAACTGTTGAGTATTTTACCATAAAACAGCTTAAAAACAGCTTAAATAGTGTAAAGCAATAAAAACTGTAAAAAAAATTAAACAAAAACCAAAATAATTGCAAACAAATTTAACGAAGTGTTGCAAACTCAAAGTGTTTACCTACCCATAACTGTAAAAATATTGAAAATAAAATAAAACAATTTGTATGGAATAACATAATTAACATACAAAAAAAAAATAATATTTCATAATTAAGAAATTAATTAAATCCTTTTCTTAATATATTTACACACGTTTAGAGAACAACATTGCCCCTAGCACTTGTGCTACTTCTAGCCATCACACACACTCAAGCCGAAGCCGAAAAAGAGCCTACAGGTGCTGAGTCAAAGTCAGTAGAGCCTGCTGTAGAAACAGCAGCAGCTGAAGACAAAAAAGCCGATGATACCGAAACTACAAAAACGAAACGTGGTTTACACCACTACGAGGACTACCACCATCATCACCATTTACCCATACATGAGGAAAAAACTTTAACTGTTATCAAGAAAATTCCAGTGCCTGTACCAATTGAGAAGCATGTTCACGTACCAGTTGAAAAACATGTTCATGTACCAATCAAAGTAAAGGTGCCAAAACCATATCCAGTTGTTAAACATATACCATATGAGGTTAAGGAAATTGTGAAAGTACCACATGAAGTTCCAGCACCATATCCAGTTGAAAAGAAAATACCCTATCCAGTACATGTACCTTATGATCGTCCAGTACCAGTAAAAGTTTATGTTCCTCAACCTTATCCAGTTGAGAAGAAAGTACATGTTCCAGTCAAAGTACATGTTCCAGCACCATATCCAGTCGAAAAGAAAGTACATGTACCAGTAAAAGTACATGTACCAGTAGAAAAACCATATCCAGTTGAAAAGATTGTACACTATCCAGTCAAAGTACCAGTTGAGAAACCAGTACCATATCATGTAGACAAACCAGTACCTTATCATGTTGAAAAACCTGTACCAGTACCAGTTATCAAAAAAGTGCCTGTACCTGTAAAGGTACCCTACGAACGTCCAGTACCAGTACATGTCGAGAAGCCAGTACCTTATGAAGTTAAAGTACATGTACCTGCACCATATCCAGTTATCAAGGAAATACCAGTAAAAATTGAGAAACATGTACCATACCCAGTTAAAGTACCCGTTGCTAAGCATGTACCCGTGCACATTGAAAAACATGTACCCGAATATCACGAGAAACACATCTCATACAAAGAGCCAGAATTTGTACATAAGGAAATAGAAGAACACCACCATGTGCCCATACATCATGAAGAACACCATGAACAACATTACGAACATCACGGCTACGAAGTAAGTAAAATAAATTGACAATTTTAAAAATTATTACAATTGCATAAAACTAATAATGATATTTAAGTCTCAATAGTAGACTAATAACTAATAGTAGATAATAATAGATATTGTGTGCACATTTATAAACAATTATATTAACATTATCATTATATATTATTGTATATTTACGGGACATTTCGTACAATATTATATACTGATTATTGTGTGTTTACGGAAATTAAATGGGTGCTTTTTAAAATTAACAATAATATATAATACAATTTTCGTAAGCCTTACTTTTAAGCCATTATTTCCGAGCTATTGTCTTTTTAATAGCATATTAAGCTTTAAGCTATACAATACTTTATATGCGAACATTACAGTTATAAGTAAAGCTTTAAAGTTATAAGTATGATTTTAAAAAAAAAAAAGATTGTTTCGACTAAATTATGACACCTTATATATATCTTGTTTAATTTGAAAAGTGAAGCCCATTCACCCACACGAACAATGTTCGTTTCTTGACCTAAAGATATATACTTGATCATTTACTTTCAATATATTATATTATATATATATATATATTATATAATATAAATAATATATATATGTATATTTGTATATACAATATAATATTTATATATATATATATATATATATTATATATATATATATATATATATATTCTTATTATTCATTTGTTGCTAATAGAAGTCAGTGTCATATAAGCACTTTTACTTTTCCTTGTCTTCGTAGCTCTATCTGTAGCCACTCGTGGGTTTATATACATATGTATATATTGTTAATTGCATTATACATACATATTACGTATTAAAAGTAATTATTTTTTTTAAATTTTGAATAATAAAATAAAATATTTTTCTCCTTATTTTCAGCACTAAGGATCGATCTCTTGATTATAATTATTTGAGTATTCTCCATATATGAAACGGAAGTGATAACGAAATTGGAATTCTTTGAAATTGACACAATTTATTTGCATGGCCTCATTATCGTTAAAGATATTTTTAATTTAAATAACTTTTTATATTTTTTTAATCGAAATTAGCTTAAGCCATAATTTTTTACACAGTGATTATGCTCAGTTTTAAGGAAGTTTAAGGCATATATTTAAGCGTACTTTAAGTTCAAATATAACACAAAATAAGGTAAAAAGTGGCGCACAGGAACTTCTCCTCCTCCTCGTCGTTAGTCTCCGTGTAGCGTCCAGCATGTGATCGTTAATAGTTCTAGTAAATTTAGCTCGTAGGGATAACGTAAGCGTACAAGACTTTTTAGCAATAATTGAAATTGACTTAATTTTATTTTTTATTGTATATAAGCGAATTTATTTTTTGATTGAAATGTTATAATATGAAATTTTAGCGCAAATTTTTTTAATTAATTTTTATGACGAAAAATATAAATGAATAAAATAAAAAACACAAAAAATTCGAAAATTTAAGTACATTTTTTTTATTTCTTTAAAATGGGTTTGGAAATAGCATTTATGAAAAAATATTTTTTTAATTGGAACAAACACGCAACTGATCTTCAGTAAAAAATATAAGTAATTGTACTGATTTCAAAAGAGCTACTTATGCCATAAATATTGCACGGCACAGAAAGTGGAAGCTTCATTTCAAAATAAATATAATCAGCTTAAAACTCTGTCCTACAGATACTGACTGACATTCTAGCGATATAATAAACGTTTTGGGGATTTTATATAACAACAATAATCATAAATATTGTTATGTAGAGTTCCAAATAAATCAGACTACTGAACTAAATTTAATAATTTTAATAATAAAGATTTTAATTGACATAATATTTCTTCCACGTAATATAAGTAAACAGTCAGATCACAATCAGATCAGAGAAGGTAACGCGGTGAAAAGTTTTTTTCACTGGAATCGACTTACATATCCTTTACCCATTTGAAATACTAGAGACCAGAGATCAGATATTAGTTTGCAATTAATTTGTCTACTGCCTTGATACTGCTAAACTATGCAAAAATGTAAAATACCATACTCAACTTAAGTGAGTCTAAAAATATCCACAGTATCACTACCAGTCATTCCACCATTTTGACAGTAACATTTTACTGTAGGGAAAACTAGTAGATATCAGAATGGAAACAATAAGTGCCATAGTACAAATGATTCATACATATTTTGTTACGGGGAATTGCAAATACACATTAAAAAAATAGAGATAAACGCTATATCTTAAACAGTCTTCAACAAAATCAAACAGTAACTGCCTTTGAACTGTATCGATTTAAAGGCGTATAAACCTTTTAGAAGAAGTATTAATAATAAGATTTAAATAATGTCAGGTAAAACTTACTAACATAGATATAGAATTCGTTAAGTATCAAATCGATTTTAGGTTGTCAATTATATCAGAAGTACTAAAACATAAAATATATAATATTCTTCAGTTTTTATATATGGGATATTTAAAGCACCACAAATTATGACTATGAAGAAGACCTAACATCATAGGTCCTATATAGATCCAACCACAGATCCAACCAAACCAACTGTTAATTTACTTAAGTAATAATATTCTACACATTAGTAACTCTAAATTCAGAGTAGTCTTGAGTCAACATATTTGAGAAATACTTTGCAAACATCTGTTTTTAAGGAATTGTTGTTTCACCTTATGTCCAAAGTATTTAGCCATACATCAAAGCCGTTAAGAAGCAGGGATCTTACTACCACAGAAGGCATATAAACAGAATCTAGTATATTATGCTCGACTGGTAATTTAATATAAAATATTACTTTTTGATTACCACGCCATCACTATGCAATTTCTTGAGTTCTTATTCTATAGAACATTCATTCAAGCAGATGATTTTTGGGAACCAACTCTGACTGGTTAAAACTGTCGAAGCATAACTAATAGGATTTTTTGCATTTTTCACATTACTATGACTAAAATCTACATTCACCAAACTACGCTTTAGTAGTCAAAACATTAGTCAACTAAATAGTCAGCCAGCAGTTAAAGCAACCAATGATAAAAATTGTGAACCTTGAATAAGAAAGACAATCCATAGCAAATATAATAGCATTATTGCTGCAATGAAGTACTCTAATACTCTTTGAATTGCATCCACATCAATCGAACTGACAATATATGGATCCCAGCGACTACTCATGTTTGCAAACCTAAATAGCATGCTCTAAAAAAAAAAAATGATTTAAGATTCCAATAAAGAAGTAATTGTCCAAATTGAAGCCTATTTTTAAACCAAAGAAATTGCTCTTTAAAAAGTGCATTCAAATGCTAGAGACAGTTTGAAATAAATTATTACTTTTCATTCATGAAGACTATGTTACTTCGTTGAATAAAGTCAACGTATAAAGTTAAGTCATCCTATATATTTGTTAAGAATTATATTGAACACAATTCCTTATTTGGATATCGAAAGATTCAGTTCCGATTTTATCCGATAAGCATTATGTTCACATTATTAATTTTCTATCCTCAAACAAGTTATATAAAGATATTCTCAGATAAATATTTTTTTGAAACAAAGGCTACCGAATCATTTTTATAGTATATTGTTCCAGGCCTGAGTTATATTAGTTCCCTAATAGGCAATGTCTATCTAAAAGTGAGAGTGAGAGTGACGATAATAAACAATTGATTGCTAAGGAATAAAAATTCAGGAGAGCAACGAATTGACTCTTGAGGTTGAAAGTATTATAATCGGTGGTTAAAAACATCTCGTATTATTATTTTCTGAAGAATGCGCTTACAATAATGATGTCTAATCTTTGTTATACCTATATGAAATCGATGAAATTTAAGTGAATTGTTTTTGGATTATAAAGTGCTTCAAAATTTTTTACAAAACTTTTACTAAAGTTTTACTAAAGTTAAATTTTACAAAAGTTAAGATTCATAGATCACACATATATTAATTTTAAAATTTATAACTTACATTTATCGCTTTATTTAACATTGAAACCGAAGATGATATTAACTTACCTAAAATCGAAAAAAAAATTAATGATAAATAAATAAAATTATTGTAATAAAATTATTCTTAAAATGATTTCGTAAATAAATATTTATTAGGTAAAATTTGAATTAATTAATATAAATAATAATCTTTGATTAGAATGAAATATTTACAAAAGTTTTTCGGTTCAATTTTTTACGCCCTACTACTCATAGTTGTACATTGCGGGCCTGAAGTCAGAGCTACATGATAAAGACCACAAAGATCATACGTGGGGTATAACCAATCCAAGTATACTTTTTTATTTTGTATAGTTGGTTAATATAGTTATACTATAAACTTATAAGCTTCCGATTATTATCGAGAATACATCATCCATTTCAAAATTTTTGTAAGACTTTCTTATTTGTTTTTTTACGTATGAGTATAGTATAATCTGAAAAACATTGCTTGTGAAAAGTGTGCCTTCTGTTACAAGTCGTTTATTTATAATCGTCCTTCAAAGCGATTTAAAGAAATAAGTTTAAATTTGCATATATGTGCCTACAGAAGTAAATAACGACCTAATCATAGATAACTTCTACATGAGATTTGAGAAATGTCCCATTCATAATGTTAAAATAGATGGCAATAATAACGTTTTTTTCGTCTGACCATTTAACGATCCGGAAACTCAGTCTTCTCGAATCCACATCTAACAACGATCAGACACTGATTGGTTTCGGTGCGGCGTGAAGCATTGTAATATGTAGTATAATACTCCCTGAGCCCCATATCAATTAATATGCAATTTAATTGATCAATTCGAAATTGACGGAAGACACACTTTATGTGTGCTGTATGTACTTTCGTTGACTGGTTAATATGTTGATTCGAATCACTACCTTCTTGCACCCAAACCATGGAGGAGGCTTAATTGTGCGAGAAGCATATATTTTCAGCAGATCAGCGAAGTCTTCCTCGCTCAACTCTCGAACCCCTTGAATATTCATCCTTTTCATTTCAATTATCCGTTTATGCAACGGGAGCATATATTTCATTCCCTACGCGCTATAGCGGAAGATGTCCTTGAATTCAAAAGTTTACCTTGACCTATTAATCATTAGTAAGATGAGAACTTTTGCCAGACTGAGAACTTTTTCCAAAGAATACAGGTTAATAGCCTGATTATTATTCCCACTACAAGCGGCAGATTACATTAAATTGAGGCAATGTATCAACTAAGATGGAAAACAAATGGTATATATACTTTTAAGGTCGTTATAATTCGTCATTGTTGTTGATAGAAAATGATTATTGTTGTCAATTAAATGCATAAAATTATGTATTAGAATGAAATAAAACAAAAATAAAATATACTAAACAAATAAACAAATAGAAAACATTTAGACTTTCGAAATCAGATCAAAATGTCTATCATACCATAGTGATATTGCTTATTATCAAAGAGGCCAATAACTTCCACTCTAGTATTTTCCTACTATACCAGAACAAGGTCAGGTAGTCGTAAGGAATGTGACTAACGAATTTCATTTCCTTCTAGATAATGACAAGATTCAGTCACATGAAACATAGTTTTCTTTTTGAGACAAAAGTACAGATTTATATTATATATATACGTATAATAAACTAATCATCATATGTATTTACTAAATAATAAAGATAATTTTTATACGAAGAAAAAACTCAATGAAACTACTACGTATAAAATGAAAACTATTTTTATTTATTTATAAAATTAAAATTTAATCTTTATAGTAAAATTTAATTAAGAGGAATATTTTGTTTATAAACAAATGAAAACATTCCTTTTATCATATAAATTATTTATGTACAATTTAAACGATAAGAAAAATATATAGTTAAACTAAAAAAAAAATATTCAAAATGCAAAATTATTTTGATACAAAATTAGATATACCAATCCCAATAATAATATGTGACAATGTAATCAACTTCATTCAGACTTCTGTAACAATAACACTGGTTCACAGCCAAAAATTTCGAAAGACTAGACCTACATTTCTATAGTAATGTAGGTCTATAATGTTCTATATATGGTATTAACTCTAAATTTAATAAAATAATTTTCTGTTAAATTTGCATTTTAAGGTCAATATGACAGAAGTGACTACTTTTGCAGAAATTGTGGTATTTAATAGAGAAGTTTCAAATAGTAGTGAGCTAAAACAAATTGAAATTTAATAATTAAAAATAAAAATATAAACAATTAATTCAACTATTCTACAGTTGGTTTAGGATTTCATTTAAATATGAATACAGCAAGTAGATTTATTAAGAAAACTTCCACAGCAAATTAACAAAACTCCAAAAATATGTTCGAACATTAAAGTCAAGTACGGCTTTGGGTCAGTTAGTTAAGAAGCGCTGACTCTGAGCTTCAAATTTGGCAGGGCACGAGTTTGATTTCTGATATTTGCAGTCTCAAAAAATTAGCTACAAATAATTAAATACAAGAATTATTTCCAAAGGCCACTTTTGATGGGTATTTGGTAATAGTTGAAACAGCTGTATGGTCAGCCAAAAATTCAATTAATTAAAATAATATAAAAATAATTTTTGTTGTTACTTTTTTTTTATGAAATAATTTCGAAAGAATAATTTTTTTATATTAGGTTGGCTTGCTAAAAAAACTACTACTTTGAGCAAATTTAGAAAATGGCATATAACTTTTAAAATTTTTATTCGATTTTTATGTTTAGGCATTCAAAACGTTTCTATTAACATAGTTCTTTTTTAAAATTTTTTTTTTTATTTCTTAGGGAGTGCCATCACATTGAAAATTATATGTACATTTTTATTAAAATATTTGTACGAGTCTCAATTTCAATTTGATATACAATCTATAAGTAAATTCAACAAATAATGTAAGTAATGGGGGTACTATATCCAGAGTGATGTTTTGAGAAAAATCAGAACAACAGTTTTTCACAAATAAAAGAAAAATGACACACAAAAAAAATGATTATAGTTTTCCAGTTATGCGAAAAATTTTACTACAGAAAATATAGATCTCTTCTTCAGAAAACATTTCTAATTACTTTTTAGATTTATTTTTCGATCTGTTTATCAAAATGGTTTTTTATATATTTTTAAACTGGCTGTAGGACCCTTCTTGTTAAATAATTTAATGTTTAATATTTCTTATTTTACTCTATATTTTGACTCTCCTTGAGCGTACAATATACCATAGACGATGGAACAAAGAAAATTACGTATCGTAATCCAGATGGTGACTCTCAAGGAGTGTCCAAATATATAGTATAATAAAAAATATTAAATGTTTAATTAATTAACAAGAAGGGACCCACAGCCGGATTAAAAATATATAAAAAAACATTTTTAATTATTTGTAAACTAGTGTAATTTCCAAAAACAAAATATGTTTTCACAGATATTACATCCACGATAGCGCACAAACTACAAAAAAAACATAATTTTTAACTGTTTTAACTGCAATAATAAAATAAGTAATTTAAGTTTTTAATTTTGAATTATTTTTGCTCTTACAAACACAATCTAGTAAATATTTCTACATGTTTTGTTAGGTCTACTAATAGTTTATCATGCATTATCTAGTTTTTTCTCAATCGTCTAATTGCCCTTGTATGACCTTTCACTGAAGCTGAAATCGCTTTTAAAAATTTTAATTCATCTGAAATAAATGAAATAAAACCGTTTGACCCTGGCAACTTAAAAGAAGATTACTCCAATAATAATAAATATATAATTTATTGGTGTTTATTTGTATTTCAATATTAGATAATTCTATATTAATATAATATAAGCATTTAAATTCAAGTTCACAAAAATATTGACTACTTGTTTAATTCTTTCTATATGCAAAAAAAAAATAAATAAATTATTTAGATGTCTTTCAAAATTTAACTAAAGCTGAGTTATACCTATTGTAACAAACCAAAATCTTCTGCATATTAACCATCCACATATAGCATAATGAATTTTATTGGAAACTGAATTGTTTTTAATGCAAATCGGAATGTACTGCATTCAAATTTTTTATGTTTCTTTCAAGTGCACAGATAATTTAAAATGTGCTGTGACCGCGATAAAAGATGAATGGATTGGCATGTCTTCCGAATATTTCATTTTAACGGTTGCATTGCATCAAATTGTTAAAAAATGTATTGCGATATCAGAAATAGTAAAAATATTTAGTGAAAAAATTAACAACAATTACCTAAATATCATTTCGGACGACCCATACATTTTGTCGGATGTTATCATAGCACATTAAATATTTGAAAGTTTAGTATTCCACTATGAATATTATAAATGGAAGCCACTCAATTTAATATATTAAATCCATATTCAACTTTGCATTTAAAGTAAAAGAAGACTGACTACAGAAATGATCCTGTGATATATAGTCTTAGACAGACAACTTAATAGTTATTGTCTCAAATAATCTAATTAATCTATCTATCTATTTTATATACTCTTTGCTAGAATCGTTGTATTATAAAAGCATATCTGTATAATAAACTCTTACTCATACTCAATATTCAACCACTTATTATGAAATATTTTTTTTATACCATTAAAGATATTCTAGGCATTTGTGCTTTTCTACCTGTCTTTATTTACAATCTTTATATAATTGTCAATTTTTTTACTTTAATAAACAAAATGCATTGTTATTTATTAAAACCTCCCAAACATCTTTACAAATGTGAAGTATAAATAGTCCGACTTTAAAATCACAACTTAAGATCTTTAAATTGACTTATATTTTTTAATATAAAGTTGAAAACAAACCAACATTAATCATTCTGCGCATATGATCGGTTAATTTGTCATTTGACTTGATATAAGCTATAGAAGATAGGTACCTTGGTCTGCAATGACTTCCGACCAGATGTAAAGAAAACATTTTTTCGACCGCAAGTTCCAACATACCTGCACAAACTACAAGCACAAGCCTGACGGTAAACACATCCTCGTCACCGTTGTTTACGACTCAGCTAAAGTCACTTGAGTAACTTCTCACACTCGCCCGATGGCACCTCACCTAGCTGCACTTCCTACTCTCTCTACCCCACCCCCCACCTACATCACTACCCACAGCACCCTCTCTGCAGACCTCATCCAAGCCATGCGCTTCAAATTTGCCGAATATCTCATGCTTAACTTTGATGACCGCAATTCGGATACCCCATCATCCCACTTTAGAGTCGTGGGATGCCTAGTCTAACTAGTCTACCACTAGTTAATCCCCGCATTCGCGCAATAACCCTGCTCCTTCCACCAACTCTCAATCTTTCTACGCTACGCCCATGCTCTCGGCCTTAAATAAGCCTAGCCTACTAAGTATTAAGCTTCTTGATTGTAAGTCTCTCCGTGGTTGCTGAAATGAAGTTTCCACATTGCTGTGGAAATCTTCTTCATTTATTCTTAAGAGGTGGTTTTAGTTACGTCAAGTCTCACGTTGTAGCTTTTGATGGTTTCTACTTACTCTTTTGCTACTGCATAGAGGATACTTGAAGATAATGCAAATGCTACTTCACAATAAGAATTTTATTGATTTAATGAACAATGCTCTAGAATTACGGTGTGCATGTAATGTTATCAAAAAAAAAAACAAAAAAATAACTTCAACAGCAAATACAATATCAAATTTTTATATAACATACTATCAAAATAAAAAATTTTTGAAATTGTACACTGTTTGTGTCATTACTTAGCGCTTGTCGATGAACATTGATATTTACATTTTGTATATTATAGCTGTGTGTGTCAACCAATATGGATAACAATTGTTTAATGAACAGTCATAAGCGTTTTAGAACAGACTTTTACAAAAAGTCTACTAGTAGAAAAATTTTCTTCTATGACTTTTATGTTGTCTGCACTTTTCCATGTCAGTTATAGAATATGATAAAAACAATTAATAAAAACCTAGAATTTTTTCCCATAAATCAGTTTGACCGCATTATATATAGAAAAACCTATTTATGAGATATCAAAATAGAATCATCTGCTGCAGAAGTAAGAAATACGTAAAAGAATGATAGAATTCCTATGCCTCAAGGATATTATATTCAATCTCCAGTACTAAAATTTTGATAATCGGATACAGAAGGTATTATTTTAGGTGGTACCCGTTTTTTTTTGTATTGTATCGACTGATACAATAAAATCATACAATTATTCACCGATTTAATAAAACATTTCTTGCCAAAAACCCCCATAGATAAATTAGAACCATCGAGATGAGTATACGTAGTTTAACAGAATTTTTCATTATAAATAATTAGTTTAATAAATTATAAATTGTGATAATATTTTGATTTTATAAATCTATTAAGACATATATCATTTTGACGCATTTATCTAACGATTTCATTACCAAACAGTTACACTTTATGGATTAATTTATCTAAAAAAAATTTTAATTTCACCTTACATATTTTAGTTAACTTATTGGCTTATCTTAGTGTGCAGCAGAGTACTGTTTCTTAAACCATAACTCTTACTATGTTTTATAAGGACCGCTAAAATGTTTAGTGTGTTTTACAAGGTTCAGTACCCCAATGCCCTGCAGTACAATATTTTACAGACTGACTCTAACCGTACTATTGAGGTTTGCATTGTCATTCATTTTTTTCATTATTAATAAAGGCACATAATGGTCATCTAATGGAAATAATGGAACTTAAACTCTCTCTCGTTTATTATATTGAAATAAACTTATATTTTTAATTGTGATATATGTCCATTGTACACAAAAACTGAATGTCACTGAATACTAGAGCAATACTAGAATACTAGATATATGTCCATTGTACACAAAAACTGTAATGTCACTGAATACTAGAGCAAATGGTATTTATGTTAATTATTTTATTATTTTTATTATGACACTAAGTTTCAGTGACCCATTGCTTTCTTTACAAAGCGTTAGCTTATTTTCTTCCTGATATCTGGATATCATGTTCTGTATCCTATTTCCATGGTTTCCGCCTCCGTTCTCTTTTCCTTCGTTTTTGTGGTACGACTTCAATGTTTTCTTTGTTGTTTGTTCGTCAGTGGTGTTTTGTGCCACGTGTCGTATGACACTTTTTTGCAGTATATACCACTTTACAGACGTATTATTCACACTGTGGACTTTTAGTTTGAATTAAAACAATTGCATCGGTTTATTTGCTTTAAAGACCCATACTTCGCATCTATATGTTAATAACGACCTGATCATTGTTAATTTCATTCATACTCTTCGCATAGTAGTTTTATTAATGCAATATATTAAAAAAATTAATTTTGTTAAGTTTTGATTTAACATTTAACATTGTGGCATATGCTACAGTAGTTATTTTTCCAGCTAAGTGGATGGACAGACGGTTGAAGAAGCAGAAGCTGCGCTTACAACTCGTAGTTAAAAAAAAGAAAAATTAATAAAACGAGTATACAGCATATAAAAGTCATTATGCACAGCAAGTGATGCCTTCCGTTAAACATGATTTAAATTTGGAAATTAATTATAAACAAACAATTAATTATATGCTTTAAAATTATTTATATAACTAATTAATATCACAAATTAAAAATTAAAAGTTTTAAACAAAATTAATTAAATTAACAAAGTTGCGAAACATACGAGTATTTGGAAAACAAAAATTCTGTGCAAATTGGCATGGAGTTAAGCAATCGTTCATGAGTCTTGGATCACTCGGTTCTATTGCCAGATTGCAGACCACAATTGCTAAGTTTTGACCATCAAAATCATTATTAACACCAACCATGACCGCAGTTGCCAGTGCTATTACTAATGCTGCTGTTGTTGCCGTAACATGCTTCTTGCAGACTTTTCATGTTGCAGTCATTGAAGTTGTTGAAGTAATTTTAGTTAGTGTTTCTTTCGATTTCGGCATCTTAAATACGAACAGCGAATTACCTATAAAAGTGCGGGTATTCGCTTTAGTTTCTATCATTAAATCGCTCACTGTTCAGCCAAACACAACGAAGTTGAACTGAACTCAACTCAACTGAACTGAGATACGCGCTTCTAACCGCGTCTATATAAACAACTTGATTCTAAGTCGGCAGCCAACTAAAGTTAGTTGCTTCGATCGTTTTTTGTTCAGTGTTAACGACTCATTCACCGACAAGTGTTTGCAAAGGAACGTCTCCTTGTAGTGTAGTGAAAAAGGATAACCAGTGAAAATTATAGTCAGAATGAAGCTGCTGGTAGGTACAAAGCAGCCTGATTGCTTGAAAATTTTTTAAAATATACTTAAAGTTGATATAAATCAAATCATTAACTAAGTTCAAAATAATAAATAAAAAATCGTTTTAAAAGTGAAAATTCATATAACAAAATTTAAAATAAAAATAAAATTAATAATACAAGATGTTAAATAAACTCACATATTAAAAATAAAAATCTTATCGTTGTTTGTTATTATAAAAAAAAAAATATATAAATAAAAACATATATAAAATAAAATTAATATGTAAAAAAATAAAAAACATATACATAAATAATTTATATAAAATTTATATAAATATAATTTTTTTATATATAATCATTAAAAACATCAAATAAAAATATTATTAATAATATTTTATTATAATATATTAAAAAAAATATATTATAAAATATTATTAATAATATTATTATTATACTATTATTAAAAAAAATAAATAATAAAAATAAAATTAATACAAGATGTTAAGTAAACTTATATATTAAAAATAAAAAAAATTGTCATTGTTTGTTATTATAAAACAATGCATAAATAAAAACATATATAAAATAAAATTAATATGAAAGGAATATGTCAAAAAAATAAAAAATCTATTTTATATAATAATTTGTTTAAATCATATAAGAAAAATATATGTAAATAAATTATATGTAATTTATATAAATATAATTTATTTATATATGATAATTAAAAATATCAAATAAAAATATTATTAATAATATAATTATCATATTATTATTATATTCTTGTATTTGTGACCAAAAATAATATTATTACATAAATTATTAGCGAGCTAATTGTTCAATATAAATAGAAATAAAAAAACTGTAATCAATTATGTATATTTACAAACAATTTATATTTTATTAAAATATTTTTCCAATATTTTAATAAAATATGAACTGTTATAAAATATAAATAATAAATTATAGTTTTTTTAATATAAAAATATTAATATTATATCATAAATTATATTATATAATATTATATTATATTAAATAAGTGCAATAAATATATATTAAATAATATACATAAATCGGCAAAAAACAAAAATATTTCTAAGCAATTATTTAATATAAAACTCTTGCACATAAATATTACAATATATAAAAATAAAAAATATTTAAAGATAAAGAATTTTGAAAAAAAAGATTGGAATAACAGATATATAATATTTTTTATATAACTTTAAAAAAGATATAATTATGTTTAAAAAAATAAATATATAAAACCAATCCGAAAACAAAACAAAAATCAAAATAAATAGAAAACTTAAATCTTAAAATACCATTAAACATCCATTTTTTTTTATCGTATTAGCCTTAATATATATGGATGTTATTTTAGTCAAAACTAAATTTTCAAAACTATTTTGCTATATATTTAACAGCAAAATCTACTTATATCTACATTCAATAATTAAAAAAAAAAAAAATGCTGAACCTTTTTTTTATTAAATTTATATTAAAATGTAATTGATTAAGAAAATATTAAAATATAAATTAAATAAATTTCACAAAATAGAAATCAAAATGAAATATACAATTAACTTCACGATTAACATCAAAAAAGTGTAACTTTAAAAACAAATAATTTTAAAATAATATAAAAAAATATAATAGCAAAATAATAATAAAAATAATAATAAAATAAATTGATTTTATATTTAGTTTAGTTAGAAAAACAAAAAATGAATATAATTTTTCTTGAAATTGATTTAATCATTTTTTAATTCCATATATAGTTTATTAACAATATATTTGATTTGAAATAAGTTTTGTCAAAATATAACTAAAAAATAAAAATCTGCATAATATTTTAAAAATGATTCAAATTTCTATTAATATGTTTCCAAAATATATGATTAAAATAATAAAATTTATGATGTGTTATATATAACACTACATAATGTATTATATACAATAATAATTTAAAAACCTAAGGTAAAAAAAAATATATAAAAAATAAAAACTTGTAGATAAATACATACAAACAAAATTATGGAATAATTTTTCATAAAAAACATAACTAGTACGCAATTTTTAATAATAATAACTAAATTTAAAAATGTTCAATTCTAGTATTATATTTCATTTTAATAAATATCAATACAAATAAAAAATTTAATTATTTAATATTAATTTTTTGTTTTTTTATTCCTTTTTTTTTAATTAATCAAAAAAACTGTATGTATTTATATTATATTACACATAAAAATCATAAATTATAAAATAATATAATTAAAATAATAAGTTTAACAATTCCACCGTAAACCACTTTCTTAGTTTGTAAATAACCAATTGAAAACTTAATAAGTCTAAGGAATCTGAATTGTACGAACAATATATTGCTAATATAAAATAAAATAAAATAAAATTAAATTAAATTAAATAAGACACATATAAAATAACATAATATGAAATTATTTAAAAAAATAAATTGCAGTAACATTAAATTATTAAAAACTAATAAAATAATATGTATAAATTATGACAAAAAAATTTAAATGTGGTAAATTAAAATAAAATAAAGTAAAACAAGATAAAATGAAATATAAACAAAATTATATTAAATAAGACAAAAACAAAATAAAATAAGATGATATTATTTAAAAAAATAAATTACAACAACATTATATTATTAAAAACTAATAAAATAATATATATAAATTATTATAAAAAAAATTTAAATGTGGTAAATTGAAATGAAATAAAGTAAATCAAAATAAAATGAAATAAAAAAATCAAAATAAATATGATACAAAATAATATTTAATAACAAATTAGGTTTAAACTAATATAAAATAAATAAACTGACACACAAAAAAAGAAATATTTTGAAAATGTTGAAATCAAAACAATTCATATAAAACAAAATTAAGTGATTTTAAAAAAATTATAACAGATTAGGTATAATAAATTAAAATGGAGTTAAATAAAGTTATATGAAATAAATAAAATACGCTATAATAAAATAAAATAAGGATAGAAACAGTTATAAAAGTTATAAAAGTTAGAATGCACTCTTATAAAGCAAAATTCCTCCAACTATTCAGCTGGAGAGGACTTGTGTCTATTATTAAACAACTAAAATAATATAAACAATATAATACATAGTAAAATACAAAGTAAAATAAAATGTATTTACGCAAAAATAAAAAACATTAAATAAATATATATAAAATAAATAAAACAAAACAATATTCATTAATTTGAAAAAAAATTAGTAGTAAATATAAAACAATACAAATTAACTTACTTAAAATAATTTAGAAAATAACGCAAAATAAAAAGAAATATGATATAATTAAATCAAATAAGATACATTAATTGATGTAAATTTATTAAAATACTACATAAAAATAATTTTATAGAAGAAAATAAAAAAAATTTAAACAATCTCACTAAAAACTGTTCTTTGATTTTTTTATTCGCAGCGAAAAGCATTGCCTTTGGCGCTTGTTCTACTTTTAGCCATCAACTACACTCAAGCCGAAGCTGAAAAGGAATCTGCAGGTGCTGAGAAGAAATCAGCCGAACCAGCAGATAAAGCAGCTGAAGCGAAAGATACCAAAGCCGATGAAAACGATACTACTAAAACCAAACGTGGATTACACCACTACGAGGATTACCACCACTATCCATCACATGAAGAGAAAACCCTAACTATTATCAAGAAGGTACCGATACCAGTACCAATTGAAAAGCATGTTCATGTACCAGTTGAAAAACATGTTCATGTACCAATCAAAGTAAAGGTGCCAAAACCATATCCAGTTGTCAAAACTATACCATATGAGGTTAAGGAAATTGTGAAAGTACCACATGAAATTCCAGCACCATACCCAGTTGAAAAGAAAATACCCTATCCAGTACATGTACCTTATGATCGTCCAGTACCAGTAAAAGTTTATGTACCAGAACCTTATCCAGTTGAGAAGAAAGTACATGTTCCAGTCAAAGTACATGTTCCCGCACCATATCCAGTCGAAAAGAAAGTACATGTACCAGTGAAAGTGCATGTACCAGTAGAAAAACCATATCCAGTTGAAAAGATTGTACACTATCCAGTCAAAGTACCAGTTGAGAAACCAGTACCATATCATGTAGAGAAACCAGTACCTTATCATGTTGAAAAACCTGTACCAGTACATGTTATCAAGAAAGTACCTGTTGCCGTACATGTACCTTATGATCGTCCAGTACCAGTACATGTCGAGAAACCAGTACCTTATGAAGTTAAAGTACATGTACCTGCACCATATCCAGTTATCAAGGAAATACCAGTAAAAATTGAGAAACATGTACCATACCCAGTTAAAGTACCAGTTGAAAAACATGTACCCGTCCACATTGAAAAACATGTTCCTGAGTATCATGAAAAACACATCAGCTACAAAGAACCAGTCTTTGTACACAAACACATTGAGGAACATCATGAATCTCACGGTGACTTACACAGTTTCGATCATCACGAATACGATCATCATGATTTCGGGGTAAACTTCTAAATAGTTTTAAAAAGTAAGAATGCCTATTACCGAGTTTTTGTTTTTGTTCTCTTACAGCATTAAAGGTGGACTGAAATTGACTGGCGGAACAATGTGAACACATTTGAATGTATTGTTTAAAAAATTCCTGACAAATAACTGAATTACTAGGTCTCTTACTATGATAATTTTGATTTAAGTCGTTGAAATTTGTATGTTTTTTTTTATTAGCTTAAGCCATAATTTTTTACAGTGATTATATATGTTTTAGTTTTTATATTTAAGTGTACTTTTAGTAAAAATATAACACTAGCTTAAGTGAAAAGATGCAAAGGAGCTTCTCCTCCTCCTCGTCGTATGTCTCCTTGCAGCGTCCAAACATGTGATCAAATAATTTTTATATTTCTAATGTTAGTTCTTAAGTCGATTAATGCGTACAAGACTTCGAAATAATTATATATATATATATGTATAAACTATAAGTATGTAATTAATTTTAAAACGAATCTTATATTAAATTTAAAAATGTATTACTCCAATCCTTAGCATATGTAAAATGTATTGATTGCTTTTTATACGTCTAAGTTTTAATATTAATAATAGCTTTGCGCAATTTTGTTTAATTTTTTGTAATATTGCCAAATATACTTCAAAACGTGTACTGTAAATATTCAATACAAAAATTCGAAAAATAAAAACGAAAACATAATGCGAAACCTGAATTTAAATTTTAACTATTTCTGTTGCAATTTTCGAGTTCACAACATGCAATTTTAGCTATTAAAACTGTTGCAGTTTTTCTACGGTGCTTTTGAGATATTTTAACAGAAACATTTCACAATCTCGTTTTTTAAAAGGAACATACTAAACCTGAGCTATACGTAATTGGACCATATAAAAATTAGATACAAATTGTGTGCTAGAATAACTATCCGATTGGGGCTTTCTATAAACAAATTTTGGAAAAAAAAAATAACACTTACAATACATTTTAAAATTAATCAGTCATTAAAATTACGAGCAATACATACATACATACAATATAGTGCAGAAGACATTTCATACAGAAAGAGTAATAATATTTTAAATAATATCTATCTAATAATATCTATTTAACACTGAGAATTGCACTTTAAAAAGTAATGAAGTTACATTTGTAATGTATGTGATGAGTATAGTATGTATATGTCTCGATCACAATGCGATATAGGTTCCAAAGCAGTATAATGGTTCTAGATTAAAACGTAATAAGAGACCCTCCATCCTGCTTTCCTAAAGATCACCCTGATTAATTCAACTTATACACCGTGAAATCTGTAAAATAAGCCCTGGCTACTTATTCAGAGGTCCCTTAAAATAATTTACAAATCATTATATATTTTATTATAGTATGTTTATATAAAATAATTTTTAATGTAATGTAATTAGTCTTTAAGATTCTGAAACTTCTTGTTAGGCTTTAATTTAAAGCGATTAAATAAAGACATATTATTAAATGAAACAAAAAAAAAAATATAGTGGTCATTATTCTATCAACCCTAATTTTTTTATGTTCTTCTCTAATAAGAGAGATTTTAGGATAACTATATTTTTAAGAGAATTGGTTGAACATTTAAATTAAGTTGAAGCAATTAAAATTATTTTTATTTAAGTATTAATATTATTCATTAAATAGTTTGTCTTGATTTAATGTTAATAATCAGTATTTCAATTTCAATTTTTACTTTCAATATAATATATTAACAAAATTGTATATTATTGTTTTTTTCTTATATGTTAAATACAAGTATATGGTGATAATTTTAAATAATATATATATATATATTAAAAGTTTCATATATGTAACTGCACACTAATTGCTGTTATTTTTTATTGTTTGTTCATATTGATTTAAATATATATTTCAGTCTATTTGAAAATTATATTATATATACATATAACTATATATATATATATAACATATTATATCAAAACATGAGCCCGACCTTGATAATGTAAAGGCGCTACACCAAGAAAATAATCAACAAAAACGCTTTTTCTTGGAAATGCTATACATCCTCCAAACTCCTAGTGACACCACACTTAGCTATAAAACTGACATATAACTTTGTGCTCAGGTGTACAAAAACTGAAGATGTTTTCCGGAATATATCTTTCCTCTATATGCCATTTTTATATCTATTTTCATAATTTTGTATAATTCTTTTATATATATATATATATATTATAATTCATGTTTTAGTGTTAATGTATTTTATAATTTTTTCTTTCTGATATATAATAAAATATTGTTACATTATATTAAAATTTTATAGTATCCTGACGGTGACTATAGATTATAGTCGAAATATGGGTTAAAATAAAATGTGTTTAAAACAAATAAAAATTTTTTAAAAAGTTTATTATTCAACAATTGACCAATTAGCCCGTAAAAAAACAAAATTATATTTAAAAAAGTATATTTAAAAAAAACGAGGTGATTAAATTTTTGTTAAAATCTGTTCCATTTCTAAAACAATGACTCATATGTTGTATTTAACAATTAAATAACATATATACGAAATAATAAATACTTAAAAATTTATTTATAATGTTTTAATTGATATATTATATGATATATATTACTTATTGATATATATTGATATATTTATTGATATACAAGTAATAATAATTTTAAAAAACCTAAAAAAATTAATAGTAGAACAATGCGATCAATTCAAAAATAAATAAATTTAAAATTTACTTAAAACAAATTTAAATTTAAAAATATTTATATATTTTTTATAACTCGGAGAGCTTTTCAGTTACTCAAAAATTTTTATTTTTTATAGAAACTATTTAAAATACTAATTTTATCAATTTAAGCAAAACTCTTAAAAGCAGACATTGTGTCCTTCTTAAGTTTTTGTTTTTTAATTATTTTAAGCTTAATCTTAAGACTAAGTCTCACTAAAATATCTAAATAGTTATTTTGTATTTAGCTTGCTTTTTTTTTAGATGACCCGATTCCTACTTAAACGTAACAACTGTATAGAACTTCTAACGACATCCTTTGTTTGTTTTTGGTCCCGTATTCTTTTTGAAAACGTGACTTCGAGAAAGAGACCCGGGATTTTACACAACATATTGAAAATATTGAAGAGGTAGAATCACTCCCACTGACGTGACGTTATATATTATATATATTATATACATCAAAATTATACTAAGTTATATTGTACGTAATAAATATGTTAAATGTATTTTTAATATTTTCAAAGTGGTGTTTGCCATTCAAATAAAATTTAAAATAATAATTAAATGTAAACAAAAATATCAAGAAAATCATTGATCACCCGCCCAAATTTAAATTACAACATTATTAGGTTCAGTTTTATTAACAATTGGTTGCACTGAAATAACCATTTAGAGGCTATTAAATTTACTATTTCCGATTTAACAGATTCTTATCGTCAGTGTGGCTAGAGATCACAGATCTCATCACATATACCAGATCACATCTTCACTTAAAAACTCCTACCGCTCTATTGAGTTGCAGGTGTTCATGATAAAATCGAGTACATTATATATATATATTCTGTGTTCTGTCAATCAGTGTATATCAGTGTGCTATTTTGTAGAACACTCATTCACAAAATAGCACATCAGCAGACCACATCAAAACTTATTGTACAGTCCGTATTTAACCCACTATATATTCTAGAACTTAAAAATATATACGCAGCTACTACATTTGAATAAGAGCCGTAATTTTCTATATTATTCGGGATCTATAGAATATATTTTTTTGAAAATTGTTGCTGCTTATCACCTTATTTTAAAGAATCTCACATAGTAATAAAGTACCACAGGATCCCATCCCACATCATTTGACAAAATCTCAAAAAGAAGCGCGTTAGCACACAAATGCCTAAGAACTACAATAGCTGTGCTCCAAAATACTTATACGAGTATAAGATTGTAACAGGTGAGAGATGAAGAATCATAGATATGTATATGCGTATGAGCCGGAACATAAACAGCAGTCGGCTATAACATGTGAGTCTGTTTATTTTCAAGATAAACTAAATCCAAAAAAAATTTTTCAGGCTAGAAGCACTTTGAAACAAATGGTTGCTTGTTTTTTCAGGAAAACTGATCGTATGGCAACTACGAGTGTACCATTATAGCAACGTAAAATGGTCAAGTCCGAATGGTACGATTACACAATCATTTGTTTATCGAAAGTGGAAGTCTTTAGTGCAATACGGTAAACAAACAAGCGCCGTCGGATCATTCTTCCCTCTCCATCAAGACAATGCGATTGGTCAACCATCTCGTCTAACAATAATTATTATTTGCGAACAATAATTATTGATTATTGTTCCCAAACGTCAAGAACAATAATTGCGTGGACAATGATTTTTATCGGTGGAAGAAACAACGAACCCACAAAGCCGTTCTTGCATTTAAAACCCATGTTTTGGAGGTGTCTGAAGAAGATTGTTAAAAATGCTGTGACAAATGGTTCGAACGCATTCAAAAGCGTATTAATCATAAAGGAGAATACTTTGAGAAACAATAAAGCAATTTTCAACGACAACCCATTTTTTCATTAGTAGGCTCAAAATACAAATAGTGGCCCTGGTAATATTTCAATGAGATATTTCTAATATGAATTTAGTGGTACCTTAGAAAAAAAACTAGAACTTCAAGTTACTTTTTTAAAATTTATGAAAAATTTTCCAATCGTTAATTACTGAGAATTCAGGATTCCCAAATCAGGATTCGTAAATAATAAAAAAGAGATCATATACTTAGGACTATATGAAGAGGCTTATTTAAGGGGTTTTTGGAAAGCTCATATAATTTTCAAATAAAAAAATAAAATTGAAACAAATTAATATTATCTAGTATCAATTAGTACGCAGTATTTTATGCATATGTTTGTGTTCCTGAAAGGGATGGGTTAAACAATTATTTATAAATATTATACTAGAGCGTTGTAGAGAAATGTACTTTGCTCTCAATATCTTATAGCATTACTAAACGTCTTTCCCCCACAGGTCTATTTCTCAAATTGAGTTCGTTTTCAGATTTCTTCTCTGTAACACAGTCATCATGTATTGATAATATGTATGCACGTGTATATATAGTATAAAGTCAGTAAAATAACTTCTGGGGGCTTGAGGAGTTAAATTAGCTTTCGTGCGAGGCTGCAGAATTTCGAGCTCACAAAAATATAAACAAAATGGAATTTTGATTACAAATTTTATGATATATATAATTGGATATGCTAATTATTTATATGTAAAACAATGGTACTGGAACTTTTCTATTTATTTATTAAATATATTCTTTTCTTCGCCCATCAGAATGGTACTACTCTTATTAAAATATTTAAATCTATAAGATTCTTATTTTCATTATATAAACTTTTACATATTATTAACTAAATTAGAATTACAACTTATTATGGCTTTAAACCACTACCATCAGTCATGGGATTTTCCATCTGACTTCATATAGTTGTTATTATGATTATATTAAAATTTTTTAAAACACTACATTAAATAGAATATAGACTTTTATAGATGTAAACATTTAAGGGTTTTAAGAATTATAAAATTAATAAAAAATTATCATATTTTGCATATGTGCACAATAAAAGCATTTTTATTTTTATTTTAATATTTCTAGACATTTTCAAACTTTTCTTTATTTTGTTTTATGGAGTTTACTTATGGAGTACCATAATTACCCTGGATACATTCTTTTTTAATATATAATAATTTATCGAAAAAAAGAAATTGTCTTTTTTTTATTGATTGTTTTCAATGAGTATGGATTAAGATGGATGTATTACGAAAAACTAATGGTCGATGATTGACACATTTTATTATAGCTTAAACACTACTCATATTTATTGCATATTTATGATAATTTGATCGAGCTCTCCAAGTTCCAGAGTATTTTTTAAATTTGATTTTTTTAGATTTTACCTAATGTATTTTAAACATATATCAAACATTTTTCTGATATTTATAAATGAATTTATTTATTATTACTTAAAAGTAATAATAAAATTAGTACAAAAGATCTTTTATAAAGCTCTGACCCACTGGAACTTTAAATTACTATCATATTGTAATTGAGAAGTAGCTCCTATCCACTACAAAGGATATTATCAGTAATAATACTTTTGTACTGATATTATCAATTTATCAATTTCAGGCAGTTCAGGTGTGACTCATATAGCAAACGGTATTTCAGAGATTTAAACGGCTTTGATGGAATGAAATATCTGTAAAGTATTCATAAAAAGACAATGACCGTTTCTTGATTGTTCTATAACTTTTAATAAAAGAGCGAAACATTCATTAATTATTGTTATGGTTTATCAAGTTAAGTTATAGTTTATATACCCTATTTAGTACGAAGATATATAAAAATATATATATTTCATTGATATATTAGTATCTTAAATATGGTGAAATTTATTGGTTTGTTGTGTATGATATTGTATATTTTATATGAATCAAATCGGAGATTTCAATTGTTTTATTTTCAGGAAATTGTTGATGTTTTAAATTCTTTATTTATTTAAATAAATTAATGAAGAAAGAAATATTTTTTTATTTTTTATTTAAATTATTCATGGTGAAATATATTTTGCGCTTTTCATGAAAACAGATGTTAAAAGAAATATATCTCATGCTTTTCGTTAAAGAAAATAACCGTTATCTTAAATATTGTCATTATAATAAAGACTTGTTTCTCTACTGATATTTTTTTATTATTCAATGGTTCCTTAAATTCAGAAGGTTTAAACAGCTGACTGTTTAAAGTTTATACTTTGTATGAAAAATAATAATTGCGAACCAACAGCAGACGATTAAAAAATGTTTGTTGATAACAACGTCCATAAAACAGAGCTTTCACTGTACTTTTAAAGAAAATGTAAGAAGTACTACAGTTTATAGTATTATTTTTTATTCATTAGTTGCTAAAATAAAATTAAATAGTTTAAAATTTAATACTTCACAAACTTTAGTGTGAACTTAGGATATGCCTAACATCACAGCAACAAAACCAACTGACATATTCATCATGACACTGATCCTTTAATCTACTTAATGAGAACACCTACCACAGCAACGCATTTTAAACAGTAAGAATAGCACAGAGTATGGCATAATCTCTTCGAAACACCTTTAATGGCGTTTTACAATCGGTAAATCTAGATCCCATCTAAAATTACTCTTGATCCGTCAAATTTTGCGGTCTAATAAATATTTGTAGAGTAATCTAACATTTTTTTTTGAAGTGTTTTAGGAGTAGACATTTAAATTTCTTATAAATATATATAACGAATCAAATTACATTTTCTCTGTCAAGTCATATAAAACAGCTATTGATTTCAGGGTAATATTGCTGTTCTGCAATAAAATCCATGCATTACCGAAGCAATTGGTGATTGGTGTAGAAAAGTGGATCAGGAACACTTACGACAATGTTAAGCAAAAACGGTCGTGATCGAATCGTGATGAGCCTGCTTAAATGGTGGCCAATCCGGGATTGACGGCCAGGAAGGTTTTGCTTTGTGTATGGTGAGATTGGCGGGGTATCAGGGTATATTTTCAGAGATTTTTTATACACAAATCACACACTAAATATATTTTTTTTGTTTTCAATTCAAATATTATAATATTATAAGCTTTCATAAAGCTTATAAAGTCTGATACAATTACAAATATCTACTTACTTAACTTACGATTTATTTTACTTTAATCACTAAGATATTACAAATAAGAACGAAATAAGTAGCTTTTTTATTTTATCCCTAAGAACATCGAAGGGTTTCTTTCATCACAATCGACTATTAGGTTTTGAACATTGAATTATATTTAGGTTATATTTTTTTGATGGAACTGATTCTCCATGCTCTAGACAAAATTCTATAATGGAAGAAACATATAAAAAAGAAACACACAAAATCCTAATCAAGTCTTTAAACTATTCTATTATATTCTGGTGTTACGGAATGCAGACAAGCCGATGTACTAATAAACTGAACTTGAATATAAATTATACCTCCAGCTCAAAAAGTATCCTCATTTTGTAAATAAAACTCACAAATTTAAATTTTATTCCAAATTTATTTTATCTCCTTCAAAATATGCTCCTTCTGAAGCGATACACATATGCCAACGCTTAACCCAATCTTTCATACACTTTTCGTAGGTCCGTGCAGGTATGGCTTCTAGTTCCTTCGGCGAATTCTTTTTTACCGATTCAATCGACTCAAAACGCTTACCACGAAGAGGCAATTTGAGTTTCGGGAACAGGAAAAAGTCGCATGGCGCCTGATCTGGCGAATATGGTGTCTGAGCGATGACAGTGGTGCCGTGTTTGGTCAAAAAATAGCGTACGACAAGAATCTTCCATAGTAAAAATCGCTAAATATACTTGAGGTAGTCTCACATTAACAGCTGCTGTAAGCAAAGTAATAGACAGATGGCGCTCAAATTTGTACCATATGTCAAGAAAGGGTGTACCAACATAACAAAAAATTTTTGAAAAAGGTCTATTACTTAAGGAGTTGTTAACAAACAACAAAATCCGGATACTATTTGAGCAGAATAAAGATTGTAAGAATATATATTTGATACATTTTATGGTATTAATGTTCAATATTATTTAAATTTATTTAATTTATAATTCACAGTTTTAGCTCTGACAAAAAAAAATCAATAGTACTTTATTATATTTTACATATTCACATTTTTTAATAACAAAATAAAATAATACATATGACCTATGTATTTTAATTTTTGCTTTAATTGAAAGAAAAATATTTGCTTGATATTGTTAGTATCTAGTATATATAGATGATTAAATATTAATTTTTCATTGCTAAATTCTTATTTTTTTATCTTAAACCAGTAAGATTTAGAGTATTGTTAATATTTGAAAACACTTTTCCACAAAATAAAAAAATTATTTATATGTATATCTGAGTTTATCTGAGTTGATGAATTGGAAAAATCAAACCTATGAAGGTTACTTCTTTTTATGATGAAAAAGTTCGAAGAACATGACTAATCATTCTGAAATCGAAAAGCAATGGTACCATTATTCATTTTTAACGTTATTTAAGAGTCAATAAGCACTTAAATAAAATCGAAACAATTCTTTTGCCATTAAAAGGTAATAAAATTATAATTGCTTATTGCGAAACTGAGTTTGCCACATTTGAATAATTTTACAGTAATTTGATTATTTATGAATTTTTTTAAGTTGTTGATCTGTTTATTCTAAATGCCGATAAGGTATTGCTAAGCAGATTTGCACAAAAACAGACAACTGCCGCCAACGTTCATTATTTATGGTTGCCACATCGCCATAAAGTGTTAACTGAAAGTGTTGTTTGCCACATGTTGGTTGGACACCAACTGCAACTTGTTTCTTGACTTGTGAACCACTTGCAACTGAGATGTCGGTTTTTGCAATAGATTGCAATATCTTACAAATACCTTATTTGAAAAAATTTATAAATCACAACTCACAACTGCACAAAATACGTCGGAATATATAACGAATATAACACATATTTTTTTACTGAATTTTAGTGCAAATGGACTTCCCTTATAGTGTGAGATAAAGACTAAAAGTAACATCCATTTTTTATAAATTTAATTATTTTATTTTAAGCAATATTTATTCAAAAAATCATATAATCAAAATTATTTATAATGGATATTAAAATTTTGTTGATTCGAAATCCACATTTTTACACAAAAAAAGGGTATATCTTTATTGGAAAAAGTAATAGTCATCAGGAAATCGTAGTTTAAGGCACTCACTCTCTATTACGCTGAAGCTGATTGACTCAGTGCATTTGAGCACTTTTACTGTCTATTAACTGTGAGGTTTTTTCATAACCCCTCTCTACGCCTTGATTGGATTATTGTTTATCACTTCATCAGACTAAGCAATAATTGACCTCATTCTATATTTTATATCAATTTTTAAATAAAAAAAATTTTAGAAATCAAAGCAACTGACTCGACCAAAAAAATTAGCATCCATATACTGTAAGAACATTTCTTAAAGTATAGGAGTCCAAGGCGTCATGACCCTAAGTTGACATATGATTTTATTAGTAATTTATCCAGGGTTAGCTTTAGTCTTAATTGCGCATGCTATTACCAATCTCTATACATAGACCTTAAGAAAAAAGAATCTATTGCTCATTGTAATGCGCTGAAAGTTGTCTGGAGAAGGAGATGTACATTCACCATTGCTTCTAATATAGCTCCTTGCTATATATTCTAACTATTGCATAATGAAAAAAATTTAAATAAAATAAAAGAAATCATAAACATAGAATTTAATCACGTTTAACCATATGTATAAATAAAGTAATCAAATCAATTAATTTTAAGGTGACGATCTTAAGCGATTGACTCAATATAGCTTTAGACAAAAAATTGATGTTGGATTCGAAACCTAGTAACTGCAAAATAATATGCAGAAATAATATGTTTAAATAACGCGATACTATCGCCAAATTGACTGTAGGAATTGTGATCATAAATGATTTAATATATATATTTTTTTTTGACACGAATAATTAGGTTTGCCTCTTCAACTCTATATCAGAGTTTTAGTTTTTATGTTAAAGGGTTATCTCCTTATTCAGAACGAAATCGATACTTTCAATATCTTTAAGTTTACTTTGAAATATCTGTGAAGTTGATATTTAAAAAGGTTTATGTACTTATATCACCTGTAAAATTTTAAAATATTTCATATACTATACTCGGTTATAGCACATAAAAAAGTAAATAAGCATAAACAGTCGAACATCCTGAATTTATTTATTTCTTATAATAAGCCATGTATGTTATTATTTATACCAAAGAAGATGTCTCCTCCTAATAAATTTATTGACTCAAACAGAACTATATATATCTGCTTAATGATCAACTACAGACACAGAAGAAAATGCTTTAAGGACTGAATTATTTAAATTTTATATATTCCATTAGTTGTTATTAAATGGTTATTAAATCCAATTTTTCTTATATGATTTGCTTGAAATTCCTCATTCATAATTTAAACATCTATTAAATATTCGAAAAAGGAAGATATACCTTTACATTTACTATAAGAACAGATAGTAGTGTGAATATTTCTTCCTTCCTACCATTTTCAATCCATTGACTCAAAAGCTACAAAGAACCGTGATTGAATAGAAGTTAAATAATGCTTGAACATACACTGTTCAAGTAGATTTCTAGACAGTGTTTATATTGTCTTCACATCAAAAAAGACATTATTTGTTGCATGATTCGTTCTTCTTATGTATACAACCTAATCGAGAAACGTAATGCTAAGAAAGTCATGCAAATTTTTAGAAAATTTTTAGAAAATAGCCTACCAACCAACCAGCCTAATATGGAATGTGTGCAAAACACATCTGCAAATCCTGTTCGTAGTAGTACAGATGATAGATGCGGTCTGAAGTATGGAAAGCATTAAGTTCGAGAAAAAAAAAACTGCTATGTTAGCAATTACAAATTAATCATCTTTGTGAATTTTCAGCAATTCAGTCTTCACGATCCAATTCCTCTCCATCATTCCGGAAGGAGCTCATTACTCAGTGGCTACTGAGTGGCTATGTTTACTGGAGGAAAAGTTTCCCAGTTCGTTTAAAAATCAAAAAAATAAGATATACTTTGCCAATTTTTGTGTTGTGTGTGTCTTTTTAATTATAAATTTCAATACACGTCATCGTCTTGCTCACAAAACCTTCTAATTCTATTATATAAAGTTTATTGATAGTTCATAATGTTTTGTTAAATTTCGCTTAGCTGCCAAAACTAATACCCATAAATAAGTACTTAGGATTGGAAATATAGATCTATGTACAAAATAGGTTTATTTTTAAACTAGATATTATATAAATTTAAAAATAATATACTATATAAGTTTAATATACACAGGTCCAAGTTATTTTTGAGCAGATTATTTCTATTTCTTAGAAAATACTCTACGGCTGTGTGCGAGTTCGAGTAAATTGTGGGAAATAGTATATTATGTGGGTATAGCAGCGAATGTTGGTATTTACCAGAATTTCGAGTTGGGTAAATTAGATCAAAATTAGTTAAATTAGGTGTTACGATTGATAAAATTTTATAAGATGTTTAATAAATGAATAAATAAATTTAAAAACTTTTAACCAAAAATAATAAATAAATGACAAAAAAAATATAAATATTTACATAAGTGCAATGCTAAAAATCCTTAGGGAATTTCTATTTACTCGAGCTCGCACACCTTTTGTAGGGTATTTTCTAAGTCGTTATATTACATCAAATACAATATATATAAAAATATATTTTATTTTGATCTGAACTGGTATTGAATTTTTTTTTAATGGTTGTGTGTTGTGGGAAATTGTATCAAATTTTTGAAGCGTTACTTATTGTTATGGCGTTGGATGGGAAAAAGCGGAGTTGCATATAAAACAGGCTGCGCCAAGCAAAGCGTTCAATATGTGATCTCAGGCAGGGGTTCGTAGAACATGTAACGTTAACCGATATTACAAATTGTGTCGATATTAACGTATATGAATGCATGAATTCATGCAGATTTTCGTTTTAAATGGCAGCAGCCTTACATAATAAATAATAACAAAAACAACATTTTTCTTAACAATACAATTCCTTTTGTAACAATTTTATCTAGCGTCCTCGATACGAGTATGCGATGTAGTAATACGACATCGCGAATTTTTCGTTGGTATACATACAAAATGTAATGTATCTATGATAATATCTGAAGCATTATGTTTATATGCTCAATTATATGCAATTTCAGTTTTTATTGACGTGGTCGCATGGATAAAATTAAATATTGACACAATTTCAAAATCAACAATTTCATACCGAAAGCAAAAAATGTGTGAATCATTTAAGCAATTGCTTAAAAATTTTATTTTTTTACTAGTCTCATATAGATAATTTATTTAATAGGTATTTGTTAAGCATTTATTTTATCCATGTCTAGCGAAAGTGGGTTTGAAAAATAAATGGTTATTATATCCAATTTTTCTTATATGATTCGCTAAAATTGCCTCAGTAGTGAGGATTCATTTAGACATAAAATACTTGAAGAGAATTTTTTAACTGAATTATAAGTACTCTTCATAATTTCTATTCTAAAATATTAAATGAAATATAGGAATAAATGAATAAGTATATAACAGAAAAAGATAACACATACTTATCACGTACTACTCACAACAGACGGTATGCCAGTCCAGGAATAATTTATGTTTTATGATTTCTAAAGTCGTATTACAGAAAGTCCGCAAAAAAGAAGACCGGAAGTTCAGATGTATCGAGAATTACTCGGTAACAGTGGAGATACAAAACTACAAGAGGAAGACAGTAAACAGACTAGCATGAATATATATTGTGAAGAAAACTTTTTATCATACGTCACCTAATTAATTACAGTCCATATGAATTGAGGAGCGCTTTTGACCCAAAACATTCTTTGTATCACAACGGTTTTTAGACTTCAGTGAAGTCTGTACATATTCTACTTACTAATTTGACAATATATGTAATATATATGAAACAAAAATTATAATAATAATGTAATAAGCTTCAATAGTCAGGTAGTCATTGAGGCCTTAAGTGTTTCGACTACTATGTGGCCTTAATATAAATTCCAGTTTTCAGAAAAAACTTTGACTTTATCCGTTACTGTGATAAAGTTCCTCGCCACAGGAATGTTAAAGCAAATATATTTTTGTAAAATAATTGGGATGGAAGAATGAAATCATTTTATACTGATGTTAATAGGGTTGGATTGTTCAATTGAAAATTCCTATAAAAAAAAACTGTTACATTTGTTAAAGTCAATTAAATAAATTTGATTGTTATCTTTTACGCTGATAAGCAAAAATATAATTGATGTCTCTCACTCACTTATAATGACTACATTATGGACTTGTGGAAAGCAGACAGCAAAAAACAGAATTACTTACAGCACTTACTGTGAATTGGTTAAGAGAAATTTGCACTACTTTACGTCTTTTCTGTGCAAGTCTTGCTTTCTGAAAACATAAGATAAGGACCTTAACTTAATTTAAGCTTTCCATCTTCAATAATATAGGGTGCTTTTTTAACTGCATAACAACTAACGATATCGATAACTATGATTTATCAGGAATCGTTTAATGTTAGAACAACACTTCCAAATTGTGAAAATTTAGAGAACGTCGTCCATTTTACCGTCAACATAATTGGCCAAGCAAGCAATTCGTGCAGTTATTGATCATTTTCACATTAATTTTAATCTCGATACAAAACCATTGACAATTGAATGTTTGGTGCCAGCATGTATGGCGACATCTTCGGTCCTTATTTCTTTCGAAATAAGGAAGCAGCTTCCGTTACGGATAGTGGCGAGTGCTATTGAGCCATTCTGACTAAATTTTTGTTTCTGAAAATTAATCAGTTAAACATCGACGACTTATGGTTCCTACAAGATAGCGCGGTGCTATCTAGCGCTGCCATGCAGCGAACTTAACAATCGATATTTTGAGAAATCTATTTGGTAATAACTTTATTTCTAGAAGTGATCTGACCAGTTCATGTTCTTTTATTGAGTAAATATAATTAAAATAACATTAGACCATTATAAATATTACCAATTGGATTTAAACCGTCTAACTTATAAAATATTATTACAATAGTAAATTTTGTTAAAAAATAAATTAATAAATTAAAATTTTAATCTGCACATTAATTATTAAAATCTCAGTGACTCTGCTTAAGACATAATTAAGTATCAATAAAGCCACACTTTAAACTAATTTACTGATAGGTACTACGTATGGATCAATAAATCACGGCCTACCACCTAGACCATTTAATATTCAATTAGTAACTAATTAATATTCCTTCACATTTTTAATATTAATTATCATTATTTTTTCTGGTAGGCGTAGCCGAGGGAAAAATATTAAGCTGGGCTCATCTAAAAATATGATAGATTAATATTTTTTCAGTGAATCGTGTTCACAGCGATTAGAGCCAGATTTTAAAGCGACGACTTTTTTTGTTAAATAATTTAATAATGAGTATTGAACATAACTTCAGAGACTATTTTTGTTGTATTTATTTATTTATTTATATATAAATAATATATATAATATATATATATTAATATATATATATATATTAATATATATATGTATATATATGTATATGTGTGTATATATATATGTATATATATTTATATGTTTGTATATTTATATATATATTCATATTTATATATTCATATATTTACATGTTTATATAATTATAATTTTATATATTTTTATATTTATTTATTTATTTACTTATTTATTTATTTCCTTTTTTAATTTATTTATTCACTTATTTATTTATTTATTTCTTTGCTTATTTATTTATTTTTTTTTTTATTTAATTTTTATTTATTAATTTATTTATGAAGAGGTTTCGAAAAGTAGTGAACTACAACAACAAAAATTAATTTTATATTATTTTAATTAATTAAATTTTTGGCTGACCATACGGCTATTTCGAATATTACCAAATACCCATCATCAGTGGTTTCGGAACTATTTCTAGTTTTTAATTATTCGTAAATAAGTTTTTAAGACTGCAAGTAGCAGGGATTGAACTCGTGGTGTTTACTTACTTTTTTAATAAATAAATAAATTTATTAAATTATTTTTTTTTATTTAATTCTTATTTAAATTTTATTAATTTACTTATTTAATTTTTGTTTATTTATTTACTTATTTTATTTTTAATTTTTATTTAATTGTTATTTATTTATTTATTTATTTGATTTCAATTTATTTTTTTATTTTGTATTTATTTTTTTCTAAATTTAATTTTTATTAATTTATTTATTTGTATATAATATATATATTATATTATTTCGTTTCTATTTATTTTTGTATTCATTCATGTATTTTTGTATTTGTATTCATTTATCCGGTAGCTTTGCCATTGATGTGGATACTTGACGTTTTATATATGTTTTGGGTCCTCCTTTTATTTCTTTTTCGACGGAAATTTAACTGGGGGCTATACATATCAGCGATTCTAATGCAACAAGTAGCTTTATTTCCATCTCTGCACGTTATATTTGAATCACGGCATTAATTTTGCTTGTCTTACCAGTGCATCCCTAAAAAAGAGCGTAGTCGTGTCATATGGGTGGATCTATTTATTAATAAGTTATTTTTTGTGAATATAGTTGTGGATCTAAGCCGTCTCACTATACGTTTGGGTATTTCAAATTTTGGTAATGATTATTTCATTTAAATAAGCTTTTTTAAATTATTTTTGCTCGTCAGTTTTTTTATAGTATAATTTTATAGAATTCTGTGTAACTCTTTCCTTTTGTTAATTCTTTTGCTACGCCCATGTTCCTGTCGATTGCAGAACTAAATATTCACTTATTTATAACTACGATAAAAAATCATTGAGTTGTCCTTAAGTTAATGGCACAATTTAAAATTTTCCGAGTTAATGCATCTGGACACTTTTACTCTTTGATAGCTGGGCGATTTCTGCAAAGTCCCACCCATAATTTGAGTATTCCTCATAATCTTCGTGATTATTCAATGACTGATCTAAGATCTGCATACCGCCCCGTGCGGTTAACCTGTCGGTTTTTGCATATAACTTCAGAGCTCTGTCCCTTATGTGTTTTTTGACCGGATCTCTTTAAAGGTCTCTTAGCATGTCATTCGTGCGGATGTACCATGACATTTTGAAGAGCTTTCGGAGAGCTTGACTTTGAGCAACTTATAGCTTCTGGATAGTAGAGTCGGCAGCTTTGCCATATGCGATACACACATAAAGTAGTGCTGGTCTAATTATCTGGCTGTAGATCAGCTTTCTGTTCTTCACACTAAGGTTGTTAAGTGGTTGTAAGCATTGCACTGTATGTCACAGTGATGAATTTTCAATGCAAACTATTCACTGTACTTTGTTTTACCTAAGTCTAGAGAGTCGTAGTAAATCGTGTTTGTGGTATTTAATTTGTATTGACAATTAAAATTTGTAAAATAGGTTTTAGATGACAACTAAGATAAGCAAAAGATTTTGTAATTTTATTGGGCGTTTCGGTTGTTGCCAACATATTGGCAACTTAAGTATTTAATGCAGCAAAAAACGCTTTAGATGGAGGCAATAAACCTAGTTAGAGCGATGTTTATTGTGCTACAAAACTCAATTGTTGTATACAAAAAATGCATTTAGGATCTTTTCCGTTTTAGTAACCATTCACAATTTTAGTTTGAATCGTGGTAAATATTATTATTAGTCATGAAACATTATATCACAACTCTAAAGCCTGAGGTTAAATATAAAAGCGAAATTATTGCGGTTCAAGCTGATTGAGTTGATTGAGTTGATAGAGTTGAGCGTGTCATAATGAGAAGTGACGCGAAAACTTGCCGTTATGTATTGTTATGCTAATTCTGTTAATTTAGAAAAATGTACCTGGCGCTTACGCATTTATTGGCGAGTACAACTTCAACTTCGTGGACTCACTCCAAAACGATAAAAGCAGTCAGATACCGTCAAACAACTTAGTCAACAAAGCAACCAAACGAACCCACTGAAGCTAAAATCAAAACAAAACAAGTTGAACCAAACACTAAAGTCAAGTCGGTTTGAAGACAGTACGACTGTGCAGAGCAGTCAATGACATTTCGTTTAAGGCGGGCTCGCTTATATGTATTTCTTTTATGACTGCTTCAAGAGTCTATCCATTTATTTATTACTCGTACGTTCACAAGTATGAAATTGTGCTGCGGCTCTACCGCAAATGTTGACACAGTTTTGAGCCGAGTCTTTTCACAAGAAAACGAAAAATGAGTTTATTGGGTCAGTTTCAGTATTCAGTATTCAGTTTTGTAATACCCGTCTGTTGTGAACAGGAGTGTGGAAAAATAATAAATATCAGCAACAAAATAGTTACTTACGATTTCGGCTCCAATTTCATTTTCAATTCCAACGAAGTGGAAAGTGAATGCGGGAAATTCATAATCGCACAAGATATTTAACTTTTTATAGCTACTACGAAACATATATATGTATTCCATTTCAATGGGTTTTACAGAAATACACAAATATGGTACGTACCGATCGTTATGTGAGTCTACTACTGGAAGTCCAATGGCAAAAGCATTTTACTCTTCGCAGGTGTAATTACGTATAAATACTATTTGTTTAAATTTTTATGAACAATAATTAATGTTTGCTAAATCCATAACCCATATACATCACATCATCTGGCTAACAATAGAAGGAATCAATTTTCATAAATTTAGTCAGTTGTGTTGCCAAATAATACAATTAAACTGAATTATAAATATCATTCAAGCAATTTATTGGACTATAATAATAATTAATTTAATTAATCTCTGTTTTTAGAAAAAGCTGATGTGAATATATCGCCGACGTTTCAAAGTTGGTTTAACTTCTTCCTCAGAGCGAAGTATTATTACAACCACTCTTGGAAACATATACGACGATTATTTATGTTAGAATCTATTTATAAATTTAGTTTTAATTAATAAAAAATAAATTTAATACAATATGCAATATATAAACAATATACAATCGTATCATCGTAAAATATACAAATATCACATACAGTTGTTTAAGCGAGCTTATAAGCATTCGAAATAGCAGTAGATAATGAAAATGAATTCCTCAAAATTCTCTTAAGCCCATTATGAAGAAATTATCAAATACTCTTCACATTAATAACAATATTATCAATATAAAATCTAGAAAGTTTGTTCAATTAAATTATAAGACATTCAAAAGAGTATTTCTCTTTGGCCACTTTTATAAATGTACTTAAGAAGAACTAAGCTACTGTTTCACTTTTACTTAAGTGAAATGCAAAACAACACAGAAACTATACTCCCAACCAATTCACCTAAAACCTATATTAAAAAAAAAAAAATTAAAATACGCTTAAAATCTTACTTATAGTCTCACTTTTCAGTCTTCAGAGGCTACAGAAGATAAAGAAATCGAGATGCTTCAAAACCGGAATAATACCCGTAAGATTGGTATCTAGCTTTGGATATACAGATTATACTGAAAATATGTAAAGAACATTTCTCTTAACTAAAGATTTTTGGTTCTTGAGAATCGGTAGTTTCCACCATCTTCCTAGAACGAAATGTTTGTTTTAATACAGTGTCTGAAAAACAGCAGGCACATTACCAATCCGATAGTAATGTGCTAATAGGGAAAATGACTAGATATTTACACTTTGACAAGTTCTGCGAATAGTATACTAACATAACATGACAAAAAATATATGACAATGGAAATGCAGAACTCTGACAATGTTTTATTATGAACAATTGAGTCATTCCAAGAGCGGTCGGGTCTACGTGAAGAGCCACTTATTGCCAGCAAGAACCAAGGGACAACACTTCCCAAAAGGACTTAACAAGCAGGTCCCAGCGAGTCACATCATCAATTAACAACATCAATTAAGTAAATAAGTGATTATTAAATAAAATATATATATTGCTATAATTCACATAGAATATTTTTACAATATTTTGAAAAAAACAATTGCAAAAAATATGAGAAACAATATAAAATAGTTTTATTGATCAAATCAATAAGTTAAATTAATCTACTGATCAATATCCCTGTCTAGCTATTTACTCAATGAATGAAATTAAGTTTTGCTTTTTAGTTGCAATACGTCCTAGACTTTACAATGTCATCCTAGTGTGTGCAGAACACAACTATATTGTATATAACTATGTCTCTCAAATGTTTTAGTCAACATGTGTACATTCATTTATTTCGATAACTCCAACGTACGTGTCGTGAAATTGTAAACCTATAAATTAGCTAACATCGCTGATATATGCCTAATATTGAATAGGAACCTAAAGACATCAAACAATCCGAATGCACAAATCGCCATTAATAAAGAATTGTTTACATACAAAGCCAAATCTCAGTACCCATTTTCATACGACTAACTATCTAAATATTGTATATTAATATAAATCACTTTAAGTGTGCACTGAACTAACTTAATGTTATAATATGTATTTTCTTTCTGGTCACAATTTACCTATGTTACGATCGACTTATGACATAAGTATTATTGAACTATATTTCATTTGTTCCGATATTAAAAATGGTCTTAAAGTCTAAATGGTCTTCTTATTGTCTTCATAGGACATGTGGGGACTCACATGTTATAAATGCGAAGATTATAATACAATGCCAATATAATTTTGTAATAATAAAATTCTAATAAATAATTTATAATAATGATTTAAAGTTAAGATGACATTTTATATAAATGTATGTAATTTGTAATGCACTTACTTGATATATGGTATATTTGCTGGAATATGAAATTTTGCTCCTGCGTCGAAATCTTTTTCTGATCGAAGCACTGGTGGCTTAATACCACCATAACGTTCTCTGAAAATCAAGTTTTTTTAATTATTAAAGTTAGTCTTATTACATAAAAAATTAATACATAAATTTTTTTAAAAATAAATACTAAAGTCGAAATTAATTTAATTTAACCAAAAATATCACTACATTTTATCAAGATATGTGTACAAAATCTTAAATATGTCCACACCTTGAGGAAATGATCAAATATAGCTCATGTCCAATTAAAATTACATGAATTTTATTGATCACGTAAGGCATACAAAGTAGTTTAAGGAAAAAAAATATAAAAACCCGATGGCATAATCAACTGGAATTGGATTAAATTACTTCTGTAAAAACAAATATTTATCAAATATTATTATAAATATTTTGACCACTAAAGTCAAATTAAGGATATAAAATAATTGATTGAAATATTTAAAAATTCCAGAAACTTTATGATTTTCGATTTTTTCCACTGAAAAAAACCTTGGTTTCTAATTTATTGAAAAATTCTTAATTACACGTAAGGCAAGTTATTCTATTCAAGAGTAAATTAATTTAAAAATAGGTAAGAATTAAATAAATACAATTGCACTAATAGAAATCATTTTGCTTGCAGATACATATACACAGTCGAATCCCGATAATCTGAAATCGCAAGGGAACAACATTTTTTACGACTTAGTGGGGCTTTCGAATTTACAAGGTTTCGATTTAACGAGTTTAAAAAAGAAAAAAAATACGAATTAACGGTGCTTTTACATTTCAGTTGATATTCATACATTTTATATATATTATATTATAGATAATAGATAAATAATCCAATTTACATTTGTATTTACATCCTACGTACTATTAATTAATAAAAAAATAAAAACATAAAAATTTATATAAAGAAAGATCAAGTTTTAATTTTAAAAAAGTTGGTAATTATTAATTGATTCAGATTCATTTCGCCTATATCTTCAAATAATTTTTCCAAACTTTATAAACAATAAAAAACATTTTTTTTGACATCATGATTTGAAACAGATTATTGTAGTTGTTGAATGGCCAATTTGACTTATTTATTCGTTATAGTTGTGCCTCACCGACAATGTCATCCTCATCGCTCTCATTATTAATAGGCGCACCTTTAGACATTATGTAAACATACCAGATACAGCCACGTCCTTATCAATGTTCACGTAATCATCAAAAAGGGTGACATTTTTAAAGTTCTTACGTTCCCATAGATAATCTATGTTGAATTGTTCGACTTGACTGCTTCCGCAAGCCTAGAAGCAGTTTTAAATGGAAGATCTGCTGGCACAATTCCACGCTTTATAAGCAATTTGCATTCCAGTAAATAGTGTACAACCCATTATGCGCTGTAGAATTATCCATAAATAACCAGTTTCTTTCGATATCTAGTTTTCATGCTATCATTCAGCATCTGAAGCCATTCGTTAAATAGATCCATTGCCTTCGACGCCTTCTTATAATGTCAGTAAAGCATTGAAAAGCTTAATGTTCATTGAATTTCAAATACAGTACGAATTAACGAGAGGACCATAATGTATGAAAATATTACAAATTAATGAGGTTTCTTCAAGGGACCAACAGTTTGTTAGAAATTATTGAGGTTTTCGATTTATAGGGGTACGATTTATCGCGATTCGACTGTATAACCATCAAAAATATTGAGCATTTAAAAAACTAATAAAGTTAAGCACTTAAAACGAAATTTTAAAAATCTAAATTCCCTATATGTTCGAACATTTTAATATTAAACTTACCTTAAGTCCCAAAAATGGCAATTCATCATATGCTTTCTAATACGGCCACTGAATAAGTCATATCGCCAATTATCTAACGCCAATGCAAAAGGTAAAAATGCTACCTATAAAGAATAAAATTTTACACATTTGTATATAAAAGTACAGCTTTTAAAATATAATACCTTATCAATAGCCATGGTGAAAAGATAATTTATATCATAACTAACATCATCGACAGAACGTTGTAGCAGTCCAAGCGTTTGAAAATGTTTAGGAGTTGCTATAGAGAGACCAATAGCGTCTCCAATTGCTTGATGAAATGCTAGGAAAAATAAATAATATAAATATATATAAAAATATACACATGAACTTAATGAAAAACACCAACCTGGATTGGCACCGTTCCGAAATATTTTCGGTAGATGTCTGTATTGTAGGAAATATTGTATATGAGCCATTTCGTGATGTACACTTATTAGACTTTTTTGATTGATTTCTGTACAAATTTTTACACGAAAATCATGTCGATTGCAGAAATCCCATGCAGATGGTTCACACAAAACTCTACGATCCAGTGGTTGCTCAAAAAGGGAATTTCGATAAAATTCAGGTCCCACAGCGGACATATTAATTGAAGTAAAGAACTCTTCAGCTAATTGAAACATAAGCAGTGGCGTGTAACCTTGCTCAAGCATTCGTGGTGTAACATCAATTAATTTACGTCCTGGATATGGTATAATTAAATCCAAAACATTTGACCATGATTGTCCAAACATATTGCCTAGTATATGGCCTGGTATGGGTGCAATGCGATTGATTCGATCAGGTCCATAATAATCACGTAACTTGCGACGAACATATGCATGAAGACTTTCATAAAGTGGACGTATTTGCTCCCAAGCAATTTCGACATCCTGTCGAAAATTGCCAGATTCATAAGCAAGAAACCAGTATTCTCCGCCATTAGTGACATCTTATTAAAAAAAACAACAAATTTTAATTAAAAATAATTATAATAATATTAATATATAAAAAGATTAATAAAATCTTCCCATAACAATTTTTCACACTTACTATTTGAATAAGCCACCTCATTCATAACATCAATTAGTTGCTCATAGCCATCACGCATTTCACGACCCGCTTTGCGATGATATTCTACCCATGTATGCTGCAATTCATCCCAATCACGACTTCTAGCCATAATTTCTTTAAGATCAGGTATATAGTGCAAATTACATTGAAAAGGCTGCTGATAAGCACATATACTTGCACCATTGTAAATAAACAGCATTTCATTAATAAGTCGATTATACTGAAAGCAAATAAAATAAGTGATATTAATTTATTAATCTCTAAGGAGTTTTAAAAAAAATTCTAAATATTGCATCAAGATTTATAGTATATATGAAGTGAAAATATACTAAATACTCTTATATATATATATTTAATGGGGTTAAACTGAATTCCATACTTAGAAAATAAAAACCTGGGTTCAAAAAAAACAAAGATTGGGTGCTGATCTCTTCGTATACTCATATACGAATATATTTCAAATAATAGTTTGAATAATAAGTGATATTAATTTATTAATCTCTAAGGAGTTTTAAAAAAAATTCTAAATATTGCATCAAGATTTATAGTATATATGAAGTGAAAATATACTAAATACTCTTATATATATATATTTAATGGGGTTAAACTGAATTCCATACTTAGAAAATAAAAACCTGGGTTCAAAAAAAACAAAGATTGGGTGCTGATCTCTTCGTATACTCATATACGAATATATTTCAAATAATAGTTTGAGATCACATTACTTCTGAGATCACATTACTAAAAAATTCAAATTTGTGAATACTCAGTTAAACACCATAGTTCTCCTTTACAGCCTTTTTATACAAATGTTCCTCAGATCTATACATACTTTCACCAATTCTGTTTTTGACAATAATTGTCAATGAAAAAAACAAAATCTTAGCGTGCAACTATAGAAGAACACACTCATCAATAGGTAAGTTACAGAGTTACTTAATCATTTCACCACAGAAAGCTTTTATGAATTTTACCATAGATTAACAGTCCTCCATACAGATGCAATATCCTCTTCGAGACCATGGTCACACGATAACTAAGTTCTGAACAAGCCTTCGCCTGAAATCTACCGAGGAAACAAAGTCTTCCTCGAGTATAACCAACTATCGTAGCTTAATTAAGTTAGGCTATAGCTATGTGCTAAACAGCTATTGGTCACGCATAAAAACGTCAATTTTCAACGTGTGCAAGTAGAACTGCACTACTTTCCATAATATCCATATAATTATATTAGAAATCAAAGTTCACTTAAGTGAACTTTTACTACAATAAATAGGTATTTAGTAATATAACAAGACTTCCAGAGAAATGTGTGAACATAAAAGTCAAAATTGTGCATATGCTCTATCATATATTAATTTATGATATGTATATATATATACGATATGATATATATATGTATATATAGGTATATATATATATGTATATATATTCGCTGAATATTTTAAAGTTAAATCAACAAGTACAACTATGTTTGTTTATTTAAATCTGAAACCCAGTGAATAAAACCAACTTTCAAACAACGGTAAATAAATATTTTTATTATCATTTTTTTAATAATTTTTATTATTAAAATTTTATTGACAAACTGTACCTTAGTTGCGAACTTCGTACGATCATAATTTAAATCAACGTTATACAATTGAATAGACTACTTGCAATAAAAATATAATATTGAACAATATGGCTAGGGCATGAGTTTATGTCCGCCTATGATTCAATGACGAAGAAGACCTAAAATAATGTATGTAAGCAGCTTGGAAAGGAAATATTGAATATGTTGCGACCAATAAAATAAATGGGCATGATTTATCGAAATACTATGCTTTAAAGCATAGAATTCATAATCATATAGAGTTAATAAGTAATAATCAAAAGGTAAGCACCATACATTTGAATAGGTGGCTTTAAGACTCAACTCTAGAAAATAAAATAGTTTTGAACAAAACATCCTGGCAGTTTCTTAGAATAAAATCGGAAAAGAAAATAAACGGAGATATACATTCGCTTTAAAAATAGGAAATAATATATAGTATAATAATATGTATTGTATAATATTATAAAAATAATTAATAAATAAATAATTAACATGATGAATAATAGTATAGGAGTTCACTTACCCTATCTAGTGTATCAAGTGGTAAGGCATTGGGACCAACTTCAGATTGCAACATTAGTTGCCTATATAGGCGTCTATCGAATATAAGATCTCTGTTAACATATTTAGATTGTTCAGCTACTATACGTTGAAAATCAACATAATGTTGTTGGCTATTAAGCTAAAAGAAAAAATTTATTGTTTTAAAATATAGTACATAATATACGAGTATACATATATTTGAATATTATTTATGCATAAATCTGAATATACCCTGTTGAAAAAAACGAAATAAATGTCTATAAGAAATTATATATTTAATATTAAACTATTGCTGACTACTTTAATGACTCTCAAACGAGAATATAGTTAATCTAAAGGACTTACAACCTTAATTTAAGTTAAGCATGTTGTATAACAAATTTTAATAAATTTCAACAAATTTTAAATACAATTAGAACTACTTTAGTATAATATTAGTTTATATATAGTAAATATTTTTTTATCTTGCAAAATAAACAAAAATGAATAATTATTAAATATTATATTATATTTTTGTAGCATTTAATATTTTTATTGAAAAACTGATTGTGCGCTAACTAGTCCGCACGCACTACTCTCAAATTGATCCATGTAAACCCGTTACCGAACAGTAAAGCGTAATTAAAGTACTCACTGCCTATTAACTGGTCCACGTGTACTAAGAATACTTAAGAATAGTTCAAAGTCATGAAGATCGATATAATTATTACTTTTTGCGGAAATGGAAATATGATATATACTACTTACTTTGTGGTTTCAGACTAGTCCTAAATAAGTCCAATTTCTGATAGACTTTTTTCTGAGCATTTATAAGCAATTTAATAATTGTTTGTCTTAAATACATTGTTATAATCATATTAAATTAAAAACGAAGACATAAATTAACAAATTAATATAATAGAAAAGTCTACAGAATGTAAAAAAAAAATGAAGGCTAATTGTGTGAAAAAAATTTTTTACTAAATTTATTTAATTTTTTTAATAACCGAGTTTTTATAATTATTCACTGAACACAATTTAAAGACTAAGCAAAACTTTTTTATTTAAATGAATTTAACTCTGACTATTAATCAACTGTAAAACACCGTTGCGCTTACAAAAAAAAAAACTATACTATACTATTATCGTTATTATATTTAATTGTAATAAACAAATATTTTATTGTTGTAACTATAACAAGCAAATTAATTTACGAGGGCAGTAAATATACCCGCGCGCCTGTCCGTCATCGTCTTCCATTCCTTCCACTAGAACAGGTACCAGAGCCAATATTCAACCGAGTAAAATTTGAACAAAGAAGGAAAGCTTAAAACAAGCAAAACAAAAACAAAGCAAACACATCATTTCATAAATAATTGAGAGGGGACAGCTTTACAGCTTATAATTTCCAACAAAATTAATATAAAAAACATTCTTCACAACAACAACAACAACTCTAATTGCATGTTTCTATTAGAACTACAACAACAAAGCACACAATATTATTTCAATGGATTTACCATTCTTTCAAATATAAAATAAATACAAAAAAAAAAAAGAAATTTGCAAACGGTAATGATAATTCAAAGTATAAAACAAAAGTAGTTGGCAACGCATCATATTTGTTCACAAAATGTGATTTCTGTATTAACCCTTCATTGCTCGATTCTATCAAAAAAATATTTAGTAATATGAATAGCTGGGTTTAGCTCAATAATATCTTAAACGCATACCAAACGGAATTCGCGCTTGCTTTCTGGCATAGATAAAGCTAGCTCGCTAGGTATTAAGTCTATTTTTGCTCCTCTCTCCCCTGATTACTGGAATGAAGTTATCACAATGCTGTTCGAAATCTTCTCCATTCATTCTAAAGAGGTGGTTTAGTGGGTTCAAGTCGCATGCGGTGGTTTTCGATGCTTCCACCTACTGTCAAAAAAAAAAAAACGGATTTCGCAAATCACAATCTGACCTTAGGGGTCACTTAAATTTAAGTAACAATTAGAAAACATATGTCTTTTTTGTTTATGTTATTGTTAATTTAGATTTTAAATAAATTCTATAATTTTTGTAAGTGCTGTATGAATTTTTTGTATCAGTAATAAATAATAATAATAATATTAACCCTTGTGTACAAACATAAACTCTGCCATAATGCCTGAAATACTGAATGTAAGTTTTAATTATATACATGTTTAACTTCATTTAAAAAGTTTAGTTAGAAATTAGAATTATAACTATTAATAGAATCATTAAGTACAGACAAAACTGATTCTTCTATCCTATCTTTAAATACTATTTGAAGTACATTTAACTCATAAGACTAATAGTACATTCCATTGAGTTACAATATGACGGCAGTCTATGTCTATAAGTGGATAATCTCACTTCATCTTAATAGATGGAGAGAGTTGAGAACTTGTAGGGAAACTAAATTCATAATGCCGAAACCGTGGGCCAGGGAAGCGATAAAAGTGCTTAGCTATTCGTGGAGCACTCTAAGTTGGGTGACCTCAATAATTACTGGACATGGCAACTTCAAGTATCACCTCAAAAATATAACTCTTGCTGAGGAAGACACTTGCAGACTATGTCTAGAAAAAAAGGAGACAGCGGTGCTTATAATGTGCCAATATCCAGCACTGGCAAGTAGGAGGAAGACTGTCTTGGGACACCATTGGGTTGGTGATGACTTGGCAGGAAACCTCAAGCTAAATGAGCTGCTTGCATTAACAAAAGATGTAGTTATGCGAACGGAATCCACTCTAGCTTTAACTCAATAACAACATCCGAGAATCGAAGGACGAAAAAGGACCCAAGAAGTTTCGTGGTATGCTTCGACTAATCCTTCGACTCAGTGGGGCCACTTGTAGGACAGTGCGCTGTCCCAACGTCCCACCATATATATAATAGTACATTCACACTGTCTCATTTAGGCACTTGCTCATTTATATTAATAAGGTTACGTTCACATTATAATGCGGTCATTTTTGCAGCTGATAGAACTTTTGAAAAACTTCACTTAATAATATATCACATAAAAAAATTTAATATATAATTGATATATTAAATCATTTATATACATTTTGTATATTAATTATATATTTAATTATTAAATACTCACTTCCTCAGTGCCTTTGCTTGCAGTTCAGCTGTTGTTTGTTTACATTTTACATATGAAATATATGACAAATATTTCAACTTTTGTTGATTTCCTTGCGGCAAATTTTTTTTTTATTAAGGGTTATATTTGACATTTTTAATCTAAATTGAGCTGATTTATTGTAAATGAGCTCATTTATATGACAGACTTTTGTATAGTAAATTATCCTCATTAGTGATTATAATGAGCAAAACTCCCTAAATGAGACAATGTGAATGTGCTATAACCGCATCAAGAAGTGTTATATATAAAAAATTATATATAATCCGTTCATGATTTTTCTGATGATGACTTCCAAAAGCAAGTAGTTACTTTATAAAACCTTAATAACCCCGAACTCATATGTATACATATGTACATGTATATGTATGTATAATTTGTACCAAAAAATTTGGTCAATGGTCTAAATTCGCGCAAAGAGAATTAAATGTTTAGGATACTTGACTAAAAACAAGTTCAGAGAAACAGACAATGCTAGTAATATGTTTTCGCTTAATCTAAAATTATTTTTTTAAGCTCTTTTTAGGCGGAAAGTAATGGATAGAAGTGCGAGATTTCTTGCTAAGGAGCCAACATGTTCTGTCAGTTTTTTATTGTATTTTTTTGTTATATTGTTAAATGCAGCTTTAACGCAGAATTCAGAATTTGTAGATCCCGATGGATACTTTCATTCCTAAAATACCATGTGGCACCAGTGATTGTTCTCAGTATTTTTGACTGGGCTCTTTGGATAATTTCAATATTTGAAGCACTAGCATTACCATATTGCCGGATACTATAAATCCATATTGGTTTTATGATAATGTTATGCAAGAATACTTTATACTCTAGGCACAGGGAGCACATATTATTAATGACCTAGTGCAACTTCAGTGAGTGAGCCTTGGAGCTTCATTTTAATTTTTTTTTTTTTAATTATTTAATTTCAAAATTATAAAAAGTCCTATGGGTTCTATAATATTAAAAACAAAATCTAGTACGTGCTAACCAATTCTAAGGTATTCTTTTTGACTTTATTTAAAATAAAAAGAATAAACTAATTACATAAATATACATACATATATCAAAATTAGTCGAAAATTAACAATATTATGTATATTATTTTTTATGAATTTATATATATATTTTTTAATCATATATCCTAAGTTTATTTGACTTCAATACATTTATTTTAATAAAATATAAGAACTCTTATACCTACACTCTACAAATTTATCTAAAGCAATGATTTCAATATATTTTATTAAACAAAAATCCTTATTATGTCGCCAATTGTGATTTTTATATTTTCTGTAAAAATTCTAATAAATAGAAAATTACTCGTAATTAAATATTTTGGATATATTTTTAATGTTTATTACAACAAAAATCTAATCTAATTATCTAATTATGGACTACTCGCTTGTGGTCAACATTAATGCAATAGGAATTTTATTTAAAATATTAAGAGAGTCTAGAATAATTGAAGTAGTATTATACATACTACATATGATATACAAGTTGTGTAGCTATAAGATACTGATTAATTTAAACTATTTCTTTATTTTATGTATATTTCCTCATGGTATTTTCTAGCGGAGTATATGCCTAAATAAATACTAATTTACAATAAGACGTTAACCATAGTAAAACATGTGTTGAAGCTTATACGCCTAAATAAATACTAATTAACAATGAGATGACAGCTATAGTGAAACATTTGATGCAGCGCATCTGCTTAAATAAATAGCATGGAATAATTAAATATCTACCTTATTGAAAATCTTAATTACTTTAAGAAAAAAAAGATGGTACGTGTTCATATCATAGTATGTTATGTTCATATATCAATTGGACACCAATTTATAATGTTGACAAATACCGAAGAAACATAGATAGTCCTCATATAAAAATAAATACTCTATATGTAAGCGATGGGGTTTTCGTTAATATAGGCGTGCTTGTTAGAGAGGTTCTCATTAGTTTATCGCGTGATTGCCTGGTTTTATGAACAAAGTATTCGTAAAATACAGTATTTAGCTTTAACAAATTGTATAATGGTTCCCTCCGTTTAGGACATATAGCGTATCCAAATTTAAACTATTTTCTAAGTATATTCAAATATAATTTTTTTTAAGCTCTATCTAATTGAATGTAATGGACTTTTTTCTGCGTGATTTATCATTCGAGACACGCTTGGTCATATATGGTAACAATAAGATTTATTAAGATTAAATTGATACTAATAGCACCAGTGTCTGTGAACATGTATATATACATATGTAAAACTGATTTTTGTTTTAGTATTTTATATTATTTCTTTATTATATCCTTTTTTATTACATATAAAATAAATACGTATGAAAATTAAGCATAACTTTTATAAAATAAAATAAAATCAAAAATAATATGAATAAATAAACAATGAATTTATAAAATCTTAAATTTATGAATTAATATGTTAATAAATTTAAATAAAGTTTATACATAAATGTGAATATATAATTATAAGTAATTTTTTTTATTACTATTCCTAATTATCGAATTATACAACAAAGTCTTAAATACTGTAGGATAATATTTGTAGGTATATATTCATACTTGAACAATCTTGTTAAAATATTATAGTAACATGCAAACTGTGTTTGAGACCTACTTGTAGAGAACAATTGAATACAAATTGAAATAGTTTACTGACATGCAGAGTTCTATATGCAAATTGACTACTATTAAGTAGAAAAAAGTCTAGAGAGATTCTAATAAAAAATTGCTAATTTAAGTTTACTGTTATATGCATATAATTTTTTTATAAAAATATTATTTTTATTTAATCAACTATCTTTAAAACGCATTAAGCATTTAGTCTCTATTATTAATAAAGATTAAATTTTTGATCAATTAAAAATTAGTCTAAAATTGAAATTCTACAAGAACATTAGCCGCTACCATTAATAAATTAAATTCAACATTTTTAAAGACGTCATTTAAAAAAGTTTTTATCCAAATTGCCTTTAAGAGTATGACCCATATGCAGTTACTATCCATTTCAATCGAAACCCATCAATAAATTTCGTTTACTATAAGATTTTGACTACTTGACTAAGTCAAAGTAATGCATTGAGCATTTTGTTAGATGAAATAAAAGTAATATCACTTTCAAATTGAAAAATAACTTATTTTGGATCATATCTGGTATTAGTCCCAGACATGGAGTGACGCATATCACCCCATACAAAGAGCGTTTAAATGCATATTTAAATGTAAATTAAAATGAATAGATCAATGCAAGTACTTTAATTGATTGAGCATATAATGGTTTCTCTTTCAATTCCCTAAGCACTTTTTAAGCATCTTATCAAGCTTTATATATTTATTTCAAGCTGTTAGCAGCTCCCCTTTAGCTTCATAAAACTTTCGGTTAAAAGAGGTTATATCTTCGCTACAGACATGGCTTCTAATTAAAATGTGATCATTCCTTTTACAAAAAATTGGATAAACTATTCATTTTTGAGATACTGATTTAATTTTGTGGCAGAAAGTATATTTTAGTTAACGTTTTCGTAGCACTCCTCTTCCCGTTTCTTGTACCCAGAAATTATGAATGTCTTTTATAAAGAACGCATATATTTTTTATAGTTTTCATAGCAGCTCCCCTTTTTAATCTTCTGTTCAAAGATATTATTTCTCCACTACTGACATGGATTTTAATTAATTCAGATTTTCTCGTGTTAATTTTAAAATACAAAATTTTCTCAAACGAAGATCACCAACTACTGGTATGTATCATCTTCTTCTTCTACCATCGTACCTTCTTCTACATTCTACAAAAAAAAAGAAGTCAAGAAAATGATCAATATTTTAAAAATAGTGATTTAATAGTAATAAATGTATATTAAATTGTTATTATCGATGACTTCGATATCTTTCATAAGAATTTGAACTTTTTAATGGCACCACATGAGGATTTTTAAAGCAATTCAGTTGACGGAAGATCTTGAGCATAGTGACCATAAAATTTCTTGCCTAATTATTTCCTGATTGAACTAGAGAGTTACTTGGAACAGATTCATTTTTTTATAATAACAAAAAAACAGATCTATTTATATTTTTAGCGATGAAACTCATTTCTGGTAGAATGGATTTTATTATAATCATAGTTGTCTTAGTGAAGTAATGCAGTGCAGTATACATAATAAATGGATCTATATTAGAAATAAGATACACTGAATTTTGTAAACATTCAGATATTCAAATGCAAACTTCAAAAAAATTTGTATTTCAATTTTTACAAAATGAATTCCAATAAAACAACCTTAAATCATAACAAAGCGCACTTTTTAACTACAAAATGTATTGCATCGTTGCAGTCTGTAGCCTTGCACTTCGTTGGGGTCGAAAGTGTTGCAAGACTCTGCCTTGTCTCAAAGATGGTAGATTGCACACGAAATTGCGATGACATTGAAAAAATTTAAGTAACTATCCCAGTAGTCTGAATACTTTGCATGACCTTGAGTTGGAAGCATATGCTGCAGATGCATATATTTACAAGTATATACTGGTTCTGAGCATTACAAATTGTACAAATTGTGTAAGTTTTCAGTTGAAATTGACCGCATTCCTAACATACACAATAACAATGACTACGTAGATATTTAAAACAATAGTTCGCATGTGAGAAGTATTTTTTATACAAAGCAAAAAAAAACCATTTAACAAATTACATATGAAAATGTACATAACATATGTATATGCAACCTTATATAAAAACTTAAATACATACTTTATCATATTATCACTAAACTTAAAAGCCAAACTACAAAATGTTATAAAAATGGCAATCAGAGAAAAATTTTACCGAAAATTTTCCCATAACTTAAACGACACTACAATTATTTTGAGCTTTGTAATTGCATATAGCAAACGAATGCTAAAAAGAGATGAATAGATAAGTAAAAACTAAGCTTACCGCTTCCGCTTGTGTAAATTCATTTACGTTAGTCTCGAAATTCCATTGTGCAGCTACATTGGCCGTACACTCCAACGAACCCTTATGATCCGTTTCTACTAAGAAATTACGCAATTTCTCCAATTCAATTTGATAGCGACGATCCTGTTGTAATCGTTCACGATCCGCATAACGATCATTGAGATTAAAGCGATCCTGATTGTTTATATATGGATTTTCGAAACGATTACGTTCACCACCATTTCGTAAAAATTGATTGTTTGGATCGTATGTGCTTGTACCATAAAATGAAGGTGGTAATGGCGTAGTTGTGTAACGTTCATTGGAATTAATATTAATATTTGGATTGTTTATAGGACTATTACTGGGATTATTATAACGATCACGTAAACGACGTTGATCATTTATAACATCCGCAAAGCGATTATGATACCGTTCGTTTTCATTATCATAATTATGATTGGCATAGCGTATATCATCATTTCTGTAATTAGCACGATCGCTAAATGGTGAATCACTAGAAAAATTTTGTGAAGGGTTTGGATAGCCATAACCATAACGCATACGCTCATCATAGGTTTGACCGTACTATAAAAGGAATTAAAGGGATTACTAATGATTACTAATTATTAATGAACTTTAGAAACACGTACACGATAATCATCGATACCGTCTTCCCCGCCACCATCATCAATATAAGGTGGACCATAACGTTGACTACGATCTAAATCACCGCGTGCTTGTGTAGGTGTGACTGGTGCTGGCGAGCTAGTTGGATAACCATTGTAATAAATTTCTGGCTGAGGTGTTGGTGTATTAAGTGGGGGCAAATCAAGCTGTGGACTTGCCTGAACTGAGTCAGAGGCAATAAATATAAAAGTGCTCAAAATGGCAGTGTTGATAAGGAATTTATGATTCATATTTGAGGATATATGTATATATTTGATTTAAGAGGTTACAATTTTTTTTTTTACTTTATAATATTATTAACAATACACACTTGTAGATTTATTATACTAAACTAAACACTATTTTATTAATTTTGGTAGCGACAAAGAGATTACTCTTTTATAGTAGTTACGCAAAACCGCTATAATTTAATAAATTAAAAAACTTTTAGAATTCGTACGGTTTCTTATTTATATATTATATATATATATTTCTATATATATTTCTTATTAATATATTCGCAACTATAATATATATTTGATTAAATGTTATTTTTATTTGAACTTTTTTTATTAATTTATGAAGGTTATTTTTTAATATTTTTCTAATATTATTATTTTGTTAATAATAATTTGTTATTAGATTTTATTAAATGTGGTATATTTTTTTTAATATTTATTTTATTTTATATAATTTATTATGATATTTCATAAAAATATATAAATTATATTGCACACTTCATTAACTATTAGATTTTTTTTTTGTTTTTAAAATTAACTATTGGATTTTCTCAGTATTAGTGATAGTAGAATAGAAAATATAAGAGTAGAAAAATTTTTGTACGTTATTCGATATGGCTTGAATATATTCCACTTTAATATGTTTTTATTAGTATAATATATACTAGCTATTAATATTAACTTAGTTGATTATAGCTAAAATTTGACTCTATTTGACTCTATTTCGATTCTATTTTCCGTGATCCTTTTCGAGGATTCTTAGCACATTCGCATAACTACCGATAAGTAAAAGAACTAAAGTATCTAAAATTGTATCTAAAATTTTATTTTTTTTTTATTTTTTTTTCTATTCCAATGAAAATGTAATGTATTGCAACGCGTCTAAAACAGTACTGACAACTTCATTTTCGCATAAGAATTTTTTTAAAAATAAATTTAAGTTCGAAATTCAAATTTGTAACGTCAAAGTGTCGACGCCGAGTATGAGATAATCAAAATTAGCACTACGCCATAACTTCAGCATATCAGAAAAACAAAAAAAAAAAAACAAAAAAAAATAAAAAAAATAAAAACAAAAATAAAATAAAACGCGACAACAACAGCTACCAAAGCAACAAGTGGCTAAGTTAAATAAAACTTAAATGAGCTGAACTGAGCTTCGCTAAGTTAAGATACTCAGATACTCAGATACTCGTGAAGTAGGAAAAAAGTATTGTTAACTATTAAGCACGAAAAGTTAACAATATGCAAAAGATGTTTGCATGTGTGTATGCAATTATAAGGGAGGGTGGTGTTAATATTAAAAAATCATTTTCACATACAAAAAAAATATGTGACTGTTATTTTTGTGCAACACAAATGTTCAGATAAAAATAACTGGTACTTCCAGAGTGAGTACTTATCTTATATCCAATATGTGATATATGTTAAAAATTAAAAAAAATGAATTCTTCTACTTAATCAATAACTCATTAAAAAAATTCAACATCAGCGATATTTATAAATCAGTAACTAATTTTTATTCGTAAATGGAAAGTATCGATAGTCACTATATAACCCTCTAACCCACTAAAGTCACTAAAAAAAGAATGTTTTGTTAAAAAAGGTCCAATAAACTATGAACCTCATTCCGAGATATTATTATTTCCATACTATATTAGGACATTAAGGAGTCTACAAAAGTTTTCCACTGGTTTCCATTTTATTGTTGAGATATTGCTCTCAACTTATTAAAAGATTTGCCCGTCTCCTGCTGAACTGTCCTTTTCCAGGTTATTGCTGGTCAATCCGATATATCACAAAAATTGTCAACAACAATTGGAACTATTAAAACCACCAAACACTTTAACCCATTAAAGTCACAGAATAAAGAATGTTTTATTAAAAAAGGTCCAATGAACTATGAACCTCATTCCGAGATATTATTATTTCCATACTATATTAGAACCTTAAGGAGTCTACAAAAGTTTTCCACTGGTTTCTATTTTGTGATATTGCTCTCAACTGGTTAAACGGTTTGCCCGTGTCCTGCTGAACTGTCCTTTTCCAGGTTATTGCTGGTCAATCCGATATATCACAAGATATATCAAAGAGGTTGACACCTCTTTTGTTAAAACAAAAAGCAATTTGATCCAATAAAACCAACAAACACTTTAACCCACTATAATCACATTTAAAGAGTGTTTTATTTAAAAAGGTCCAAAGAACTATTCACCTTATTCCGAGATATTATTATTTCCAAACTATATTAGGAGCTTTAACCCAGTAAAGTCACTTTTAAAGAATGTTTTGTTAAAAAAGTTCCAACGAACTATGAACCACATTCCAATATTTCACAAAAATTGTCAACCTCTTTTGTGAAAACAGAAAACAATTGGAAGAGTTTAACTTTTGACCATTAAGTTCCTTACCGCATTGCACAGGACTGCAATATAAGGGCTTTTAGAAATTGAAGCCACTCAGAACTTCAGATTTTCAATAGGGCAATCAAAACAAAACATATACAGACCTTTCTAATTATTATTTTACTTATCTATTGAACCAGTTAATCAGTACTCTTATTAGGTACAAAGTTATCAGTCGAATATTTATTCCAATCTTCTTTACACAATTAGCATTGGGAAAGGTAAGTAAATCAATCTACTATTAATCCCTTTTCAAACCACAAAAGGCGAGCTACTTTTATTACTACGTACAATTCAGAAAGTTGGACTTTCTGCATATTGTTCTTCCAAAGTTAACAGTGTCCGTTTACACATAATCAAAGTTGTTTGAAAATTTCCAAAGTACCCTTCCTCAAATAGATGTTCCATATTTTGATGGGGAATATTCTAAATGGGAAACCTTTAAAAGACTTTATCATATAATGATAAATGTAGCAAAGTAATGGAAAATAATGTATGTACAAAATGCTTAAAACAGGGGCATCTTACTAGGAATTCTAATGCCATTCGTTGTAACAAATGTAATAAAAATCATTATTCCATATTGCATAAAGAACAGATTGGTGTTTATAGGGCTATAGTTAAAGGAAATACCAATGGAATGGAAAAAAAAACAGTTAGAAAAACATGTTCTTTGATCTACTGTACTCCTTGAAATAAAAAAGTAATGTGAATAAATATCTCAATTCGTGAGCAATACTAGATAATGGATTTCAAGTATGTTCAATAATGAAGAGATTATTAAACAAATTAAATGTAAACCCAAATGGAAAGTGTTTAATAATTGAAGATATTGCAGAAAATAAATCTAAAGTAAATAAACGAGTGAATATAACAATTAAAGCCTTTCGTTCTTATTATAGTACCAATATTGGAGTATTAGTTCTTCTAAGAATATTTTCAAATTCACTCTTTCAGAAATTAGTTATGGGACCATTATCCAAAAAAATTAAATTAACTGATCCTGATTTTGATGTACCAAGTAAAATAGATTTATTATTAGCAGCAGAAATATTCTATACTCTTATTAAAAAGGGTAGAATTAATTTGAAAGACCTACATCTTCTTCAAGAAAGTGTTTTTGGGTGGATAGCATGTGGCGCAGCAAAGATAGATAGCAAAGCCACAATTAGGTTATATGAAATTAGTTCGAAATTTATCGAAAAATGATTCTAAATATTATTGACCATATCATTATATTTTATATTCTGACAGCACTACAACAAAAACCAACATGCAAAACTTCAAATAAATTATGTCTTAATGAATTGTTATCTTCAGGACCAAAGCTACAAGATGAATTATTTAATATTTTGCTTAGACTTATTAAACATGGGTGTGTTTTTTAAGCAGATATTAAGAAAATATATAGATGAATTTGGATAGATGAACCAGATCAACAATATCAGTTTATATTTTGACGTTGGAACTCAAATGAACCACTAAAGACTTATGCACTTCAAACGGTTACATATGGAACAACTTGCACTCCTTTCTTAGCAGTAAAGTACCTTCAGAAAGCAATACCTTCAGAAAATTATTGGAATGAGAAAAATAAAAAAACAAATAGAAATATATTATCAGATGTATCAAAATTATTCGATCCATCAGGATTAATCAATCCTGTTATTGTCACAGTAAAAATTATATTGCAACAGCTATGGAAACATTGATTGGGATAAACAAGTGTCATATGATATAAAATTAAAATGGGAGAAAAATTCCGGACAAAATATATGTAATAATCCACAATGAGTAAAGTTGCATGGATTTTCAGATGCCTCCTGAAGGCTTATGGAGCAGAATATCCAACTAACTACCCTATATATTTGAACATTTATATTGCTCCTACAAATAATTAATAACAATTAATCAATAGCTATGAAATTTCTCTCTGACTTCACCTAACATTTACAAATGACATATTAAAAAAACTTCAATCATTCGATTATAGATTGCACAAAAAATTTTTTATATTTGATAGAATTCATACCTATTAAGAATTATAAGATTAATAAAACATTATATACAAATCATATACAAAGTTAATTTTTATATTTCCGTAAGTAAAGTGGCACCTTAGTTTTAAATTTAATTTTTATTCAATACATTGTCTTAACCTTATCATTCTCTCCACGGGACATATTAGAGCATTCAATTTGTTTGTGTGGCACCTACGTCATATCAAAAAAACACCAGACCAAAATTTCACACCATACATAGGCCTTTTGTAAATGTAATGGGCTCTCGACGTAGGGTGTGAAATTCACTGCTCTAATGGCAGCAGTTTTGTTTATTCCTATATTCCCTAAACAAAAAGTAAATATCATAACTGAAGAAAATTCGATGCAAAAAATTATAATACATACGCTGCAGACCTAATCAGAGTTTGTTCTACGCATTACAGCTGTCTCCAATTTTTGTATAAACTCTCTGTTATAAAAATGAAGACCTAGGCCGTGTGCGAGTTCGAGTAAATTGATGTAAAGTACATTGAAATTTCCTAAGGATTTTATGTACTGCAGTTTTTGCAATTTTCACAATGGTAACACCTAATTGACTTAATTTTTATCTAATTTACCCTACTCGAAATTCTGGTAAATACCAACATTCGCTGCTATACCGACTTAATTTACTATTTCTCTCAATTTACCATCAATTTACTCGAACACGCACACCGCCGTAATATTTATTATGTTAACTAATATTATTCGAGCTGTTTGATGCTTTCAACATTCTGATGTTTGAACATGTATGATCGAATATCAGAACATTCTTGTGCGTTTGATATTTGTATAAAACAAAATAAAGTTAAATCAAAGCAAAGCCGATCATCTGTTCGAGAAGATCAGCTGTCCGAAGATCAAACATCTTTATTTCTATATATTTTCTCATACATATTTACATAAGTTCAGTACAAAAAATCCCTAGAAAATTTCAATTTACTTTACCTCAATTTACTCAAAATCGCACACGGCCTACAATAGGGTTTTTAACTCTCTCTTGCAAACTTATTGCAAGGTGCACGAAATGCACAGATTGCGCGAGTTTGTAATGGACAACAACAAACTACATACAAAAAATCCTTAGGAAATTTCAATTTACTTTACCTCAATTTACTCGAACTCGCATACGGCCTACAATTAACCCTATCTCTCTCTTGCAAACTTATTGCAAGGAGCACGAAATGCACAGATTGCGCAAGCTTATAATGAACAACAACAAATTACATGCACAAAGTTCCTTGTAATTGCTTACAATCTTGCTATACCAAAACCCATGTACATATGCTTGCAACGAAATAAAAAAGAAGGAAAAAACAGCTGTTTTGACATTTCTTGCTTCTCATGTGGATTATGCAAAAACAGCTGTTTTATTTTGATGTTCTCGCACTCTTGCAATTTTAGTGTAGCATTCGTGCACCTTACAATGACTATGCAAGACAGAGTGAATATCCCTAATATATTTACAAGTTTTCGTGTAAATTTATGAACCGAATAACTATTTGTTAACCTGACAACACTAAATGATTTTATTTTGATGTCGTAATTCTGCAACAGGGATGTTCTCGCACTCTTGCAATTTTAGTGTAGCATTCGTGCACCTTGCAATGACTATGTAAGACAGAGTGAATACCCCTAATATATTTACAAGTTTTCGTGTAAATTTATGAACCGAATAACTATTTGTTAAGCTGACAACACTAAATGATTCTCTTTTCTTTCTATGGAGGTACTTTTCTACAGACATCACAGTCGGTAGCAATACTGCAGTTGTAAATTATTTAAAATGATTTTTAACATGCGCAAGTTGACCTAGGCTTATGTGAGAATTTTGGATTTTTTTTTTGTCGCATGTTTACCACATACTAAAAAAAAAGCTTAAAAACATAAAAACGAATATTTACGCTTTTACAACTATTAAAGATCTGTTGAGGAAAATGCGGGTTTTGCGAATTGCCATAAAATTTGCCTTAAGTTTCAATTTAACTGCCATGTTGACACTGCAATTCGATACGCTTACAACTGACCTATATTCCGAAGCCATTACAAAGACCCAACGATATACAACGATATGTAATAATCTAAATCCATATCCAAAGACACAAAATGACATAAGAAAAACACGTAACCCAAGAGGAATCCAATGGACACATGTACATCTGCGCACCTGTACCAGCATTTGCTCGTAGTCTGCGAATCTTAGTTTGCCCTGCACTCAACCTAAATACTTTCCGACCGATTCGCTGCCTTGCATTGTAATTAAAACAGCAAAGTAAGTATCTTTTTAAATGTTTCATTTTTAACTTGAAGTATTTATTTTTTTGTTTGATTGTTTTTATGTGGTTACATGGAAATAAATTTAGTTTCGAACAGTTTCCCACTGTGGGAAAATAACTCGCTGCAAAGTTATTAAGCGTAAAAAAATAGATAAGTCGGTTTACTCGCGCTCCGTACTGTACTGCAACACAGAACTCAAGAGAATATTTAAATTGCAATTAAAGGGAAAAGCTATTTTAAAATTATTAATATAATTGAATTATTCACTGAATACATTATAATAATATTATTAACTATATTACGAATTTAAATTATTATAACGAGTATTAAATGTGAACTTTGCTTCAAACTGGTCAATGAGTAAAACAAAAGTATTGCTTTTAAACAGCATTTTTTACAAATACTACCAGATTTTTGTAAAGCTTCTCGAGTTAATTTAAAAATTTTTTTCACATGAATTATTGTATATTAATTTAACAATAATACACGACACACTGTGGAGTCTTCTAAAATTTCTTTTTATATTTTATTATAAGTCTTAAATCGAGCAGCTTGCAACTTCCGAGCACTGAAGGTAATCGATTCAAGTGTATTATTCAAATATATCCAAATGCTAGAGCATCGTAATACTCATACACTTTGATACTAAATTATTTAATACAGCTGATTATTCATCCAATTTTATTTTCTAAGTCATAACCTTTTGATTGATATCATATATAGTGAGCGCAATTTACTTAGACGCACTTAATATTTTTTCAAAAACGATACAACGAACTCGAATATAAATGTTTTTTTTGTTGAAAAAGAAAAAGCAGTGCTTGATAGTAAAAAACAAAAAAGAAATATATTTCATATCAGTCATTCTTCTTACATATGTACAAAAACACAAAAATAAGGCAAAATAAACGCGCAATTTTCTTAGGCGCACTATGTTTAAACAAAACAAATCAAAGAGTTTACACAGTTTTGACAATGCTTAATACTTTGTAATTCCTCCGTTTTGGTTTATAACTGAAAAAATTCGATTTGGCATCGAATCTATCAATTTTTTGATAATCACATCGTCGATTTTGTCCCAAGCCTCTTGGATTGATGCTTTGAGCTCACTCACTGTGGAATAATGACGTCCGTTGGCATAGACCTTCCGTGAAATTATTCCCCATAGGTTCTCAATGGGTTTTAGGTCAGGACTCCTTACTGGCCAATTCATTACCGTTATCTGCTTCGACGAGAAGTAAGACTTTGAAAGCTTGGACACATGAATGGCGGCGTTATCCTGCTGGAAAATTAGATCCCGATCGGCGTGTTCCTCCAGAAACTTTATAAGAACGTCATCCAGCATTTCAGTGTACTTCTCTGAGTTCATTCTTGTATTTATGAAGCACAAAGTAAGTTTTCCATGGAGTGAAAAGCCACCCCATATCATGACAAATCCGCCTCCAAAGTTTCTACTCATTCTTATGGGATTGTTTTGGCGAAGATCATGCCAGTAAGAGCTGAAACCGTCTAGCCCGTCCAAGTTAAATTTTTTCTCGTCCAAAAAAATAACCGAGTGCCATTCTTTGATCCAATGCATATGATTTTTAGCAAAAACAATGCGATTCTTCTTGTGCATTTCTTTCAGAGGGGGCCGTTTCATTATTTTCTTCCATTTTATGTGACCATCTGCATGTAAAATTTGCAGCACTCTTCTTTTTTTAATTGGTAGCTGCAATTTTGATGCGATTTGAGCTGCACTGAGCCGATTTTTTGTTGCTTCTTCCTTTATTTGGGTTTTGAGTCGCCGATTTATCTTTGCATTTCGCTTGTTATTCGTAGGGGCTTTACCATATTCCTCACCCAAACGTAAAAAATTTCTTACAACGTGTTCCGATCGGTTTATGTGGCCTGCAATTTTCCTCTTTGAGAATCCATTTTGATGTAAACACCCTATTTTGGCTTTTTCTTCAGCGCTTAGAAATTTTCCCTTTGCCATTCGACTTGCGCAAATGCGGAGCCTATTTCGTAAAGAATTTGTATGGTTTTTGCTTTTAGAATATTAGCTCAAATATTAATGTGTTATGAAATACAAACCTTCTTACAGAACAATCAAATAAACTAGTCCGAACTACCGAAACAAATATATGCGTCTATAAAAATTGCGCACTTACTTAGCTTCTTTTTTATGAAATTCATCATTATAACTTTGCAAAATAAAAATCACATTCCTTTTATGTTTGTTTAGGTTTAGTAATGGAAAAGAAAAAACAATAATGAAAAAATATCAATAGCTTTGCTCTTTAACAAAAATAAAAGCATTTTTTTTGTGTGCGTCTAAGTAAATTACGCTCACTGTAGTTATCAGAGATTTCCTATTCAAGCGATAGAGTGATCATATCAGTAATCCATTTCTTTATTGTCGTTCCGGCTATATACAAGTGCTTTGGTTAGTATCACTTTGAAAAGAAATAGTAAAAAGTGACAAAAAACCTGAAACTTGAAGATTGAAGATTGAAAGTTTCCGCAGCCTTGGCTACTTGTGGAAAAACACGAATAATCATCGCTTCTAATATAACAGGCATGAGTTCTAAGCCTGGTATATATATAATTTTATAAACTACTTAAAAAGAAATTCAAATGTTACCTAAAACCACTGATAAGGAGTACTTGACAAAACTCAACCAAATTTGAATAAATTAACTTAAATTTTTGTGCTTGTCTTTTCTTTGCTTTTAGAAGCCTTGTAAGAAGCGCAGCTTTCTAAGCAAAATTTATTAACTTAAAAAAAAAATTTTTGCTAACGTTTTTGGCCCTTAAAAATGTAAATGACTTTAAATTTATTAAGTAACTTAAGTATAACACAAGTAATGTGTTTAATGTTAAAAACTGGACTCTTATATATCTTTCTCAATTCAATTAAAATGTTTCACTATCTAGGTTCTTTTAGTTTTCGACTACAGTCCCTGAACTTTATGGAAAATACTGTAAATCATCTGAAGTATAAAATGATGTCCACAGAAGCCACTTATCTAAATTTTTAAAAGTAAGCATTTTTCCTATATAGCAGAAAATCCTCCAAAGTTAAATTTTTATGAAGTCACGTTTCTACGATTTTAATGGAATTGTTTAATTTATCTAACAAATTTTAAATAAAATATATTTATCCTTTATAGTTAGTTAGTTTTTTAGTTAGTTAGTTAGTTAGTTCTTCTTTATTAATAATTTAAAAAACATACAATCATTATCCATACTTTATATATTTTTTTACTTAAAGCTATGACTAATGTCGTCAGCTTTACCTAGCGATTGCCTATTTTTCTAATCCCTCTAATCTTGTAGTGAGTTTGATGTTATAATTAGTATATATTGTTGGTGTGCATACATAAGTGCGGTTAAAAGATCTCATCTATAATTTGTTGCCTATATTTTATCGCTTGATTAAGATATGCGCATAAATTTAGCCAGTTCATTCCATTAAGGATACCATGCAATTCTGTTTGGCTCAAAGTCGTTTTCCCAAAATACTTGTATCTTATTTCCTTTAAAATTGGGCAAATTGCGAGAAAGTGTTTAACGTTTTCCGTTTCCTGTTTATTACATAGGCTGCAAACAGATAGTGCACCACTTACGTAGGGTAAATAATTGAGTTTGATGAGTTCAGTACGAGATTTGAAAATTGAACGAATATTTTCCACAGTATATTTATCATTAAAATAATTCATTTTCCCCAGATTGTAAGTTAGTTCTCTGTATGTTTGTCTAGAGTAGCTTGTTTTGGCCTTATAAACAAATCGGTCTCTATCACTTTGATCCTGTTTTAGAAGAATGCGCTGCTGCCAGTCAATCCAACCATTCATGTCCTCTAAATTCAAATTTTCTTCATGTTCCTCGGCTAAATTTAACCATGCCGCAAAATACGAACTCCTTCTACCTAAAAAGTATGTCGCAAGCCGTTTGGTAAGCCTGTTATCTGTGTGTTTCATAACAGCGTTAATATATTGAAAGTGGGATTTTAAAGTGCCGATATGTAGTGTTGATAAGCCCGTTTCCAGGTAAATTGCGTAGTCTCGCGTGTTGACAGGTAGACGAAAAATACGTTTGATAAAATAAGTCAGCAGTTTTTCCACCTCATTATATTTTTCAAAACCCCAAACTTGGGAAGCATAATTCATAATTGAGTTGACAGCAACTTGGAAAACTTTGTATTTAACTGAAAGAGCTACCATATCATTTCCTAATGCTAAAGTTTTGATTCTTTTAGCCTTTTATTAATGTGTGTTTCGAATGTTGCATTATATGTTATCCAAACGCCTAAATACTTGTATGTCTTAACTACTTCCAATAATTTACCGTTAATGTACCACTTTTCATCGCATGCAAGACGCCTTGCATATTTTTTAAATATTATTATTTTTGACTTTGCTATGTTGACTTCTAAATTCCAGGTATTTATCCTTTATATTAAACACAGAGAGGATTGCTCCATATGACATGTATAATACCTCAGGCTGGAGTTTTTCCAAAACACCCGAACAGTCAATATATATTAAATAAATCTATTTTATAAAGATCGACAGTCTAGTAGAGCAATTTATTTTTTATATAGATGTTTTGAAAAAAGTGTTATTAGGAATGTCATAATAGCTTTATTATAGCATTAAAATATTTTACAACAAAATGATTAATTTTGTTACGCATTTTTAAATAATGTTTGAGTAATAGTTAAAATATACGATTTTATTTTATTATAATTAATTATATTATAATATTTGGCGTACAAGGAGCAAACACAGAAGAAGAAGCCTGATAAAGTGAACCGATCAAGCAATGACAATCCATATGTCTATCTGATCGTTTGTCAGGGACAGGCACCCTGACAAACGATCTGTGTTGATTTTTGCATTTTTTGAGAATTAAGGATGTGAGTAAATGTAAGGTCGACCGAGCTGCTAAAAATTAAATATGAAAAAAATTTTAATTTTAAGATTTAAAAGAATAGTTTTGAAATAAAAATCGGCAACCTTAAAAGTTAACTTTCAATTGGTTAAACTTGTGTATCCAAATGTAGCTGTAGTTTAGTAGTTTTTAGTGACAAAAAACTTGGTACTTGAGAATTGAAACTTTCAGAATTCTGCGCCTGGTAATAGTAGCCCAGGCTTATAGCAGGACTATAAACTGATTAAAAAATGCAAATATTTCCTAAAACCACTGATGATGAATATGTGATAATACTCGAAACAGCGTTGTAGAGTAAGCCAAATTTCAATAAATTAACAAACAATTTTTGTTGATGTCTTTTCATTTCTATTCAAACCCTTTTAACTTTTAAAAAGTTTCTTTTCGTCATAATACGCGTCAGTTTCGACACAAGAAATTAAAATTTTATTTAATTTAGTTTAATTTAATTTAATTTAATTTATTTTAATATAATTTAATATAATGTAAATTAATATTATTTATTATAATTTAATATAGTTTAATATAATTTAATTTAATTTAATTTAATTTCATTTCATTTCATTTCGTTTGATTTAATTTAATTTAATTTAATTTAATTTAATTTAATTTAATTTAATTTAATTTAATTTAATTTAATTTAATTTAATTTATTTTAATTTATTTTTAAATAATTTAATATAATTTAATATAATTTAATATAATATAATATAATATAAATTAATATTATTTAATATAATTTAATATAGTTTAATATAATTTAATATAATTTAATTTAATTTAATTTATTATAATACAATATATTATAATTTATTTTAACTTAATTTAATAATAGAAAAATAATTTAAATTATATTAAAACTTCGTTTTAAATATAACTATTTGTTGAGAAAGTATACCATAGAAGATTTATGTTTACCTGATGAAGGGACACAACATAGCTTAAAGTCTCTGTGCTAGATGCGGTCATAATATAACTATTAATAATAGTTAATAATTGGTCATTATAATATGACTATTAGTATTATAATATCTGTTTTTTTTCTGAGAATAATTTTATATCGCCTTCAAACATTTACCAGAAATTTCTTTAAATGTGGATGTTATTGTCAAAGTGTATTGTTGTATTGACCTTTTAGATTCAAGGAGAAAACTTTACGAATATTTTATATATAGAGTAAATATAAAATATAAAATAATTACATTTTCGGCATATTAAGTGAACATTTTTGAAACATCGAAACCTTCTTATCATGAACTGCTGATGACCCCAAAGTCTTCTTCAAAAGCAGTAATGTTTTATAGTTAATGATTTAATCGAATAATATTTAAATTTAAATGACTAAGATGTTGTTCCGAGAAAATAAAGCTTTTCTTATCCATCGCATAGATCTGTAAACGATTTTATAATTGAAATTATTTTGTGTACAATTTTGAATCTATTTGAAACACGTAATTTTCGTTAGTATTTCCCAACATTACGAATTATTCACTCTCAGTAATTGCATTTCGGACTTAACTAAAATAATTAAAATATTTGAAAATTACACTGTTAAATGTAAATGCTATTATTGAAATCTTCAATACAATTTAGCCTGGCGTGACAGGCTAAGTACAGTATTCGACCGTCTGACAAACCGCCTGTCAGTGCGTCAATCAGTTTCTTAGTCCAGTTCAGTTGTTCTCCCGCGGAGTCGTTAGATACGCTGCCCGTATGAAACACGATTTGATCATTTATTTGTGTTTTCAACTGAACTACAATGAAAATTTCAATTACTTAACTCATTTTTCGCTGCGAATATTAATCACACCACTAAACATTAACAAAATGAACAGAATAAATAATAATAATAGCAATAATAAATACATTATACGAATTACAGAATGTAGCCATGATGAGGATGTCTCATGCAAGTACTCATTCTCTCAGCCGCCCTACTCATAGTTCGACTGGTCTTGTTTAAAATCTTAATGAACTGCGAATCCAGGTACGGATGTTAATTTGGATGTGGACAGACGATATTCATAACTTGGTATCATTAATTACAGTGCTTTAGTGCGGTTGTTGAATAATCAAATTAGTTTCGAAAAATCACCTTTTTGTGTTGGTGTATATACTTGTCAGAATTAATGAATCAATGACACACCCATCAGCTCACTTAAAGTGATCTTTATGAGATACTTTGATTTATTTAAGCAGGTGCTCTACTGTCGTACTGCAATTGGGTTAGGTAATAAATTTTTTTAAAATATTGTACATAATTAATATATCACACTCGCCCCATAAAGAATTACGTATCTAAAATAAAAAATATAGGTTAACATGTCAGTAACATAATTACTTACTAATTATTCCACTCTAGCGTAACCTTCACTTAAAATATTTTAGTGTATTTTACTTAATAAATAAATTAAGTCAACTCTAAATCACTTAAGCAATCGTATGTGAATAATAACATAAATTATTTTTAAAAATTAAAATACGGAAATGTATTTTTATTTGTTATTGGAAGAGTAACCACGACTTACTTTGTATGTCTGAGCTAATTTTGGAAGACTACTGAGGCTTAAGAAAAGGTATAAGCATTCAAATATTTGTACGTATAACTATTCACTATCGAGAAGTCAGAAACCATGTCATTAAACAATATGTCATAATAATACACATTATAATATTTGAAATAATAATAGATAGTCTGTCAAGTAATTCTTTACAATTCAAAAAATTACTAAAGAACACATTTGAAATATTATTAACACTTTTTCCATTTTTTAATACCTTATATTGTTTTATACCAAAAGACCGTTAACATAGGAGACGTTCAGTGGTACAAGAAATGTATAAATCATTTAAATGGATTAAGATTTTATTTTATACCTATTAAAATTTATCAATCACTCTCCTTTTCTTATCCTCTTCTCCCATTGGAACATAGGGGCACCATCATCCTTTTGTATCAGATTCTGTTACTTTAGTCTCGGCAGATATCATTCCAGGAATAATTGGCTTCTCTTCTCAATCACAAACAGTTTGAAAATCATCAACCACTATTAATTAAGTAGTTTAATTTGTCTAAAAGAATTAATCTGAAAAATGACTGTGCTTAGTCAGTCGCAGTTCCATTGAGATCCAATGGTTCCATAAAAATACTATATCTATTAGTGAATCCTTTCAATGTTAATGAAATATTTTACTAAATAAGCTTTAAATTGTCATCTACTATGTTACGCCACATGTAAATCCGATGTATGTGATGCACTTACTTTATGTAACATACTTACTCTTAATATTTGAGCAAATTTGTTTGTCTTTTCGCATTTGAATTGATATTTTATGTATTATCGAAGGGAGAATATATAATTTTGATTTTAAATTCTCAGAAGAAGTGGTCCCGAAATCTACACAATCCTAAAAACTGTGTACGTGAATGAATGCATATTTCATCCGCAAGTTTTCCGTTAATCCAATTCCGTTGGCTGATTCGGGACAGAGAACTTTGTAAATGATAATCTAACATTACTGACAGAAACTACTAGCAGTGAACAAAATATCAAAAAGGTATGAAAAATTCATCAAAGAGACTCATAGAGAGCAATGCACAATCCACTGAATTTTGATCGAAGATTTGTACAAGCGATATAGACAATTAAATATAATTCCGGTAAACGATAAATGTGCATTATGCGAGTGCTCTGATGAACACCTAAATATACTCCTGACTTCTACTTTGCAAAGATATGTTAAAAATATTTTGAAGGGATGCAGTTACAGTTAAACATGTCAGTCACTATAACTGGTGATGGTGCTGAGCTATGGTCTTCCAATAGAATCCAAGAACAAAATGTTAAAGTCAAAAACTTTGAAATAAAAACAGACAACTACAAAAATAAGTTTCAAACCATTATAATTATGTTTCCAAATAAAACTGTAGTTTATAAGCGCGTTTTGATTTAAAGCACGATAAGTGCTTGGCTAGTATCACTTACAAATAAAGACACAAAAAATTTGGAACTTAAGCATTGAAAGTTTGAGCAGTCTTGGCTATTTGTGAGAAAACACGATTATTTATCCTCTCTAATTTGACAGGCAGGAGTTCTAAGCCTGGCACTTGCAGTCCAAACAAATTATATACGGATTATAAGCTAATTAAAAAGAAATTCGAACATTTCCTAAGACCACTGATAATGAGTACTTGACAGCACTCGAAACAGCGTTGTATAGTCAGCCAAATTTCAACAAATAAGTTAAAAAACTTTAGTTGTTTTTTCTTCACTATTGTTTAAACCCTTCTAACAGAGAAAATAACACTCTTAGAAGAACAAACAATGTTAACAATTTACTACGATTCAAATGAAAGGTTTGACAATGAATTCGTCCTAAAAGATCACAGAAGACGGTGAACGCAGAATAAACTCCAGAAGTCCTACAATAATTGTAAACCAAAATTCAAATATTTCGAGCTGAAAATTGATATCTAAGCAATTGGTTTTCATTGGCTGACTATTAATAATTAATATGAATTAATTAATAGTATCATAATGATGGTAATTATGAGTATCAAATATGACAGAGCCTTTTAAGATATATATTTGCTATTAAACTGATTTTTAACGTCCGTTTTGACGAAACTTAATTCTAAATATAAATTATTGTTTCCAAAAGAGTGGTTTTTATTTGACAATAATGAAATTACAACAACAAAAATTTTTTTTTTTTATTTTTAATGAATTGAATTTTAGGGTGACCATACAGCTATATTAAATAGTGCCAAATACCCATCATCAGTGATCTTAGAAATGTTTCTTGTATTAAATTATCCGTAAATAATATTTTGAAACTAGTAACAAGGGCTGAACTCTTACCCTGCCAAATTTGGTGCTGAGAGTCAATGTTCATTAGCCAACTGCCCCAAAATCATACTTGACTTGTATGTTCAAACTAAGATCGGCAAATCATTTATTTTAAAACGTATGTAAGTGCCAATAGATGGCCTAATTGAAAATATATATTTTAGAAAATCCTCTCATATAAATAAAGCTTATCTATCGTATAAATGAAAAAATTATTCCCTCGTACTTTTGCAAATGAATTCTAAAAAACAATTTACAAAAGCAGTTTAGGATTTTAGCAATATTGATTAGCTTTTTATTTTCTCAAAATATGTAAAGGATGGTGTAATTTATTGACTTATAATAGTTTCAATGATCACAATATTGCGTATAGAATATTACAAAGAAATTTTGGTCTTACTTTCTATCTGGAATTTTCACATTTCAGAAACATTTTCTTCAAATAAATGTGGGAAATCTTCTTGTAGTTTCATTATCAGATTCTTAATACTAATATCTTCATGATGTTTGAGAACTTCAATCTTCTCTAAACCCTTGCATTCTCGTAGTGCCAACTCAGTGCATTCACTAGCTATTTTCAAGATATTATATATGGAAGTCAAAGCACAGTAAACATCCTTACTTGAAGTCTGTGTAATTGATTGACACAAGAGTGGAATAACATTTTCATCAATAAGTTTCACAATATCAGACTTTTTACCATAAACACTTATATTTTTTATCACTTTAATTACTATATATTGTATGGTTCTATTGCTGTTGTCAAACTCATGTATTATCAAAGGAACTAAACCGTTGTGAACGACTCTATGTACTAATCCATTATTAACTACAGTCAAAGAATGTAGAACCTCCAAACAATATCTTCGAATATTTTCATCAGTATGTGTAAGCAAGTTGAGAACATTGTTTAGTGGAATACGGAGAGCGTAAGGATTATTTTTGATATAAACGTTTGTGCTAATATCAACAAAAAGTCTCAAGGCATCTTTTTTTACATCATCGTCTTTATGTACAATTAAAGTGCTTAATGTATTTAATATGCCCGTTTGAAGTAGTAGAGAAATTGTTTTTGGATGTTTAACCAGACCCCGCAACCCTTTTAGGATCCACTTCATGTGAGCTTTGTCAACTACGGTCAATAATACTTGAAACAAATGCAATAAATCTTTTCCTGTTTTATCAGATAACTCTACACTGTGATGATATGTATAGTATAGCATTAATGCAATCACGTGTATATGCCGTCTTTTTATGTGACTACTTCTAATAACTACCAAAAGTGTCTCAAATATTTCTTGTTTAACAAGGTAAAGTACGGACATTTGACCGAGTATCAAAGCCTCCTGCAATTTTTGGAAGACAAGATCATACGTGTTGGACTCAATGTTGCAAATTTCATTTATATCTACAAAGGAGTCATCTTCAGTTTTAAGTAGATTTGGCCCCTTAATGGTTCTTGCTGATATACGCAAAATTGCCAAAATACTTTTAATACGTATATCGACTTCTTGATGGTTCAGAGACTCAACTAACTTAGGTATTATATTTTCCATTCCTGGGACGACTCTTGAAATACTGGTCATTAGTTTACCCATCATTTGAATTGCCCGAGGTTTTGATTCTTTTATGTTGAAGTCCAGTAGTGAAGACATAAGAGTTGTCTCTCGAATAGCCTCATCCAGAGAAGACTTCAAAATTAAAAATATTAATAAGTGGTTATTTAAATGAATTTATTGATATGTTATATTTAAATTTACCTTTATTGATGTATCTGGATCATTCATTTTGTACCTAATAGTTGCGAAAAAAATTAAAAGTACACCTGAATTGAATTACATATAGGTATGATTAGAAATTTGGATTTTCATTGCATAAAATCATAATCTTGTATCCTTTTTTGTTAACAAGAAGTTTTAATGCAATACGGATCCAAAATATAATAAAAATTATTTCAACTGACACTATAAGTTTTTTATTTAGAAACTGGCAGTTTGAATGAAAACTGATCGAATGATTGATTAAACTTAGGAGTTGAATTCTTTTATTCATATCTAGCTATTAAGGCAGTTTAAAATTCAATTTTGGATTGATCATATTTTTAGTGAAATCGAACCATGAAGTCAGACTGAGCTTAATCTAAGTTAATTTTAGATTTCTGTTTGAAAAATGATTTTGGAACTTTATATAGCTGTAAATACCATACATAGTTATATAGTGTCAGCACATCCTCAGTATCCTCAGCTTGAAAACTTTATATAGTTTTATATAGAGTTTGTTTCAAGGTTAGGATTCAATTTAAGATCAGCTGAAGATCATTTTTTTCTATTACTGTGCTGTAATACATCCAGAACTCCTTTCAGATAGATAAATTGTGAACAAAAAATATTATATGCGAGTCATAGCCCATATATGGATGTGAGGATATCATTTAACAGCCAAACTTGTGGAAAACGAAGGCCATTGTTATAGATATTAGAAAAACTTAATGAATGAGTATACAATAACTTGACATGACCACATGTGTATACCTCACATCAATATTTTATTTATTATTATTATAATTCCAAATCATTAAAAATGTGTCATTTTTAGCAGTGCCAAAGATGAAACCAATGAAAAGACTTTTGATTAAAAAATAGCTTCATTTTAAAATTTAATTTTCTTAAATGTTTGTGAGCAAAAAAGATAATAATTTCAATAAATTTTTCAAAAAAAAATTTTCTTTATTCTTAACTTATGCAAAAGTATCTTTAAAATATAATTTCTCAAGCGGTCTCTAAAATTTAAAACGCCCACTTATATTAAACATATGCATATTCAGTACTTTGCCATTAACCGTCTGTCCGTCCCAATTATAACTACTCCATTTGACATAATATAGACCAGATATCATTCATCATTACATGTGAGTCATATTATACATTTGATATTATACTTTGTTTAGTGATCCGTATTAAATCACAGGTTCCGTGTTTATACTTCGCTACTTTCTGATCAGGCTTCGCAGTTTCAAATTCTTTTTCTCTCTTCTATTGAAGACTTCCATTAGAATTTTCATTATCACTTTTATAATATAAGTTTACAAGTGAAGGTAAAAGAGAATATTTCAGAGATCATAACAATTTCTGCAGAAGTCTCTTCAGTAAGCACTCAATCTAGTCGCATGTATACCTATCAAACATACTCACTGTCTTTAATGACAGTCGTATATACGTTGAAAGTATTACTTATTAAACTTACTAAAAATATCTAGAGATGTCTTGCTATATTAAGGAAGAATATAGGAACTCTCATCTATGACTTTACTGTGGTTTGCGAAATCATAGTACTGAGTTTAACCAGAACATTAACCTTACAGCTCTCACAACATTAGTATGGCTTGAAATCGTAATTCTAATCCTTATTGTTTTAACACTTGCGAGGAATTACATACCTTAATTATCCGTAATAAAATGAATTTGGTTTCTTTCATTATGTGCTATAGTTACATCTGAACGTAGACATGGCAGTAGTCTAGGAGGCAAAACAATTTTCCGAAAAATTATTCTAGCGCCCTGCTAGAAAACCGATAAGAAACCCGATAAGAAGCCCTGCTAGAAACACAATAGTTTTTCAAACTATTATTTAAACACTATTAGCTCTTTAAATGGTGCTTCGTATCAAAGATTTCAAAATATTCATTTACAGTGGATGCTCTCTTTATATTTTAGAAAAGTTTTTTTCATTTAAGCCAATGGATGATTAATTAATTTAAAATGGCATTTGTAAATTTTTGCATTCGTAACTACCAAAGTGTAAGCCGGTGCCTTATTTTGATGAAACAAAACTTTCATACAAAATTAATGTAGTTATTTTAATATAGTGAAATAGTTCTAAGAGGGACTGGTTCTATATCCCGGAACCACCAGGACAAACAAGGGCCCACTCTTCTAACGTGGGTTACAATACACACACAATAAAATAGACCATTAAACAATTCTTCCAGATTTCGTATATGACATCATCTGCCACTTACCTATAGCCACAGATATCAGTCAAAAATAAACTACCTAAAAACATTGACTATAGTATTTTCATAGTATACACACACAATAAAATAGACCTTTCAAAAATACTTCCAGATTTTTTATTTCGTATATGATAACAACTGACACACATAGACACAGGAATCAGTCAAAAATAAACTGCCTAAGAACTTTGACTATAGCATTGGTCAAGAGGAACAAAACTAAAAAAAAATGTCGGTTACCTTAGAAGCATTATTTCCATCAGAGTAGCCATAAACAAAAATGCCGAGAATAGAACGAAAAGAGTCAAATCTGCACTACAATAAGTAAATAATATTTCTCCAATATTTTCTATTTCTTACTATTCACCAGTTTCTTTAAATCGGTTCATTAGTCTTCTTTATGAACGTCTTATATATCTTGCTGTTAGTAGCGTATATTCCACGATTACTACGCACAGTAATTAATTATTATCTATATGTCTCATTTTGTTTTTTCTATAAAGTTTTTTCTCATAATATTACATTTCCCTTCCAAAGTAGTCATTACCCACATTACAATTTCAGATACATGTGCTGTTTTACATATTCAAAGAAAAGCATATATTTTATATCTAGCTCTGAATGCTATGTCAACAAAGAACTATTTATAGTAAAGTATGAAGACTTTTGTCGCAGAATAAATAATTGATTGAAAAGAACTATTGTTAACCTCCATATTTTACTCTTGAATCGATGTCAACAGCATTATTGCATACTTTCTATAAGAGCACTTTCTCTTTGTTGTTTTTTAGCGTAATAACGTCAATTCGAATGAATTTTCTTCAGGCCCTTAAATCAGAGAGTAGTTAAGTAGTAGTTTGTTCAGAGAGTAGTTAAGTAGTAGTTACAGTTAAAAGCTTATCTAAACTCTACAAAATCATACGAGCATCACCGTTAAATCTGAGACATTTATTTTAGTGCAAACATCTGAGCCATTACAGATTCAGTAGCTTTGAAGCCAATCATACTCTTAGAACTCGTTCTATGTCACGTTCTATGTTTTAAGCGGCATTGTAATAAGACAGAACACGACTTTGAAAATAACCTTTCAACATAAAGTATTGTGAAGTGTAGTTTATGGATCCTTTGATGTCAGAAACTGAAAACTCCATCGTAATCTTGGCAGGTTATTTGCTATGAAAGTAGCTGGACTAACACGTCATGTCAACATTAACGAATTTGGTCTTCATAAAAAGACAGCGCAAGGGGTACAGCTAAACCTAAAGCTGTTTCAGAACTTATGCTGATATTATTATGAAGTTATTATCTAGATTTTAATTCTCTAAGAATTAAGTTTGCTTATAATTATTTTTAAAAAAAAATATAATATATTTTTAAAGTCGAGCGTTCTTTACAATAATTAAGTTATGTTAATAGAGGAAAATAAATTACATTGCTTATTTTTTACTTCTGTAGAGAACAATCACTGTTGGTAAAAACAGATTCGATTATTACGTGGATCTACTTTCTGGAACCACTTCCAGATGTGTAACAACACAACATAACCCTTACAAAATTTTCAAATAATATAAGTTAATCTTATATTATATTTTTATTTTGTATAAATTTTTTAATAATTAAGAAGACTTTTTAGTTTTTATAATTATTTTAAGTATTTATTTAATATTTAATTTGTATTGAATGAGCGCGTGTGGTTTATTTCAAAGCTCAAGTAATAGTGAATAAGCAAGCTTCTGTGGAGTTGAGAGCTACCGAAGTCAAACGGGACTTTTCCAGACAAACAAAATAATGTCCCGTTTGGCAGCAACTATGCGTTCAAATAATATCGCATGATTAATCCGTTAATGAAATTAAGCAAAAGGCCGAATTAGAAAGACTCGAGTGTTAGCTTATACATATATTATGACTATCGCAATTCGGTAAGACTCTGGAAATAAATTTAGTTGATAATTTAACCAACTAGTTTTAAATTACTTACACGTCCATTTGCATACTTTACGAATTACTAAATTAAAAACTTGAAAAATGTCAAAAAAACGTAAATTAATGTGCTTATCTATAATCTTATTCCAACAAATTTCCTCAGTCATAACCTAATGAGCTTTTTGTTAATTATTACAATTATATTACATTTTTGTTTTATTGATTAAAATAACTAACTGTTGACGGTATTTGTAATGTTTTACTAAGCAGTTTATTATTTAATATACTATACAATAATAATAATGAACATTTATTTTAAAACTATTTAAGATAAAATGATATTTGCCTTAAGAACTGTATGAGCTGTTATACATTATTCTATATTAAAAATAATAAATATTAATTAAATATAAACTTTTTCTGTAAATACCAATATTGAATTTTATTTACTTATAAGTTAAAATAAAAAGAATAAAATATTTTTATTGAAACTTAATCTAGTTATTTCAACTTAAATTTATGATACACAACCTGCAAATCAAATTAAAATAATATTAATTAAATAATTTTTGTTAAGTGCTTCGAAAATACTTACGATCTGAATTGGTCCAACCAATTTCCTCATTTCGTAATTTATTCTGTTCAACTAACCAGTCATAAAGAGGTTGAAAATATTCCAACAAACCATCTAATTTCAGTTCATTGTCATTAGTTAGCATATAAATAATGTCTTTATAAGATTTCGAAGAACCCAACGATATAGCATCTCTGCAAATATTTTTAAATAATATTAATGTATATTGTAAGTGCATAATAAAAAAAATAGGTGCTTACAACAATAATGGACCAATAATCGTTTGATTTGATAAATCACACAAATCTAAAGGTAAGTTAGGATCATCCTGTTTATATTGTCCTGTCAATTCACAGAAACGTTTATACAATTGGAATTGTAAAACAGTACTCATTAAATGACTGCAATATAAAAGTATTATTTAGTTTATTATAAATTTATATTCTAAATTATTTTATTTTATTTGCTTTTATAAAAATATATTTTATTATATTTATTAAAAATAAAATACAATCATAAATGAAAGCAATAAAGATATTACCTTGTGTATTGATCATCCACTTCCATCAAAAGTTTTGCTGGTGCATCAAAATCATTATTTGTTCGTACTATGGGTGGTTCAGCCCCAGTATATTTTTCTGTCAGTTCCCAATATGCACAATTATTTGAAACATCAATTTTCTCATCGATAACATCAACACGATATCGATCCAACACATAGAAAACTGGTAGAAGGAAAATTGTGCGAAGACCCTACAATGAAATTCGCAATACATATCATAAGTAAGTATAAATAAATATATATTTATATATACAATATATAAATTTTAAAAATATATATAACATAAATATATAATAATATAAAATATTAATATATTTTAATATAATTATAATTGCATATATTGTTATAAAACATTGCAAATTAATAAAATTCCAAATTCGAGTATACAAATCAAGTATGGCTTTGGGTCAGTTAGCAAGTGAACACTGACTCTAAGCTTCAAATTTGACAGGGCACGAGTTCAATGCCTGGTACAGTCTCAAAAAATTAGTAGCGAATAATAAAATATAAGAAATAATTCCAAGATCATTGATGATGGCCATTTGGCAATACTTGAAACAGCTGTATGGTTAGCCAAAAATTCAATTAATTAATAAAATAATAAAATTTTTATTGTTATAATTTACTACTGTACAAAATATCTCTCTATTGAAAACAATAGTTTATATTATTTTCGATTTCGTTGATTTTTAATTAATGTTAAAAATCAAATTAATATAAATATATTATAAATAAATATTAAATTAAATATTTGATTAAAAAGTATTTTGAAAATATTTGAAAATAAATTTTGTAATACGAACGACATATTATCGTAGTTGCTTTAGAAATCAAAAAGTAATAACTTAAATTCATTTTCAGAGATGAATAGAGGACCAGGACCAGTCTTAAGATTTAAGTAAAATCTTATCGTAATTTTACTAAAAATTTAACCTTTAAAAGAGCTGTTAATATAGCGGTTTTTACATAATGTACTAAGTTTATGTACCGTGTTTAATACATTGTATTCATCAAGGATAGAAAGATAACTCTTTATTATTAGAAAAAGTCATCTGATAATAATTGTGCTCAATATTGCAATAAAAAAAGCAAAGAATTTATCCTAATGTGTTCTGACAAGTCTATTTCCAACAGTAATATAAGACATCTTAAAAATGGTGAACAACCTAAATCGTTGGAATATACTTTATACTACTAATATACTACTTTTACAAACTTTGCAAAGATCTTTGCGCAAATTCTTAATATTTCACTATCACATACAAATTTTTGTTTAAAATAGATATTCCTAAACAATATATATTTGCATTCGAATATAAAAATCAAAAGACTTCAAGAAAACTTCTTTTTCTTTAATACAAACAATCGGTTTGTATATTTATTTCGGTAGGGATAATTTCATACCTGATCTGACATTAAACTGTAAAATTCGAAGCTACATATCTATACCGATTTGAAATTTTGTTATAGGACAACCAACTGACGATGAGTTAAATTAAAAATACGAACTCTGATGGACTAAGGCACCATGGTGTATTAGTAATCTTTAAACAGAAATTGTAAATTACCAAAAAAAAAAATATTACAAACATATATCAATCATTTAGCTAGAAAAACTCTCTTTTTTAAAGAAAATCAGATTTCATAAACATAAAGCAACAGATCGATTAATTTTATTACTGTTGTACTTATTCAATTTTTTGTAATAAAAATACAATATAGCATTTAGATCAAAATTCATTTACATAAAGTCTTCAGCAAAATCTTATTTATTATAAAAATTTTTTAGTTCCATGCTATCTTTAATTTCAAATTTATTTTTAACTAGTTTCAATATTGACTGACATAATATATTAATTTTTAATCGTGAAAAAAATACAATAATTAATTAAAATCAAGCAAATAAAATAGACAAGAAAATCAATAGTTTATATCTGTGTATCTGTATCTGTACTCTTATACAAGCAAATAGACATGAACTCTTAAATCAGCTATATCGACTTTAACATATAAATAGCTTTATCCTCTTGTACCAGACAAATAGACATACACAATAGGCACCATTGTGTGAAGTCATATTTGTTCAAAACCTTCCGCAACGAACGAAAAATCAGTCAAGCCGAATATTGACAAAGACTTTCAGCTGCCCATAGCAGAGCAGTATAAAGAAGACCGTGCCCAACGTGTGCCTTAGCTGCAACTCTACTTCTTATGATATCACACATCTATTCGTAAAACGTTTACACTAGACTTGAGCTGCAGCGGCTTCCGACTTTGTCTTATAATTATTTTCAAATCATATCCATCCGCCTCCTTTTATATTGCCTAACTTCCCTTCATCGTCTTCTGATATAAATATTACAAAATTTCTATACCAAAACACTCCACATTTAGCAAATAAAGTAATTTTTATACGATAATAGCTATAAAAAGTGCATTAACATCAGATACCCAACTATTAGCCGCTTTATAAAAATTACAAGATAATACTATAGAAATCGCCGAAACGAAAACTTTAAATTTAGCAATCGTCATAAAAAACAATTGACTGTGAATTTATTTAGCGAATAATTTTCACCTTCTACATGAAAATGAATCTGTGATGACTATAGCAATTATAACTCTGAAATACAATAACTTTCTTAAATTTTTTTACAACTTAGCTTTTTACTTGAAAGCAAATATAATGTATAAAAATAATGTATAAATGTATGTATAAATATGAAATGTATAAATATAATGTATAAAAACAAATAATTAAACCGAATGTGATTAAAAAAGAGTTTTACTGAAGAGACGGCGCTACTGCTTTCAAATACGACTAGAGTTATAGAGAATTTATTATTAACTGAACTTTTCATCTCTCATTGTGTCTTGGGGATTTTTAATTTGAAGAATTAAGTGTTGATAATATATAATACATATGTAATATAAAATACACCCCTTACTATTTGTATATAAAAATAACTGACTACAAAATTAGTTGCGTTGAAACTGCTGATTCTTTCTTAATAAAAGTTTCCACAATTAATGAGGACAGCTATCAATGATTTCATTCATGATTTACTCTAAGTCCTGCATGGAAAAAGAATAAAAATATTATAGATATTCTATAACATATATAACAATACCTTATTTAGTTATTTTCAAGTACTTTTTCTTAAAAATGGTTTCAAATAAAAGAAATCCAAATAATTGCAAATCGTGTTGAGGTTCTCATTAGGTTTCAATTTCTCAGCCTTTCTTAAATAACCCACAATGGTAAATCCTACAAATTGGTGTATGCGCCAGGCACATGTACATGTTGAAAAATGGCTTAAAGACGCCAACAGCAAGATAAAGTCCTAATACCACTCAATCATTATTATAAATCAGGTGGTTGGTATAATGCAGATGCTTCCGAATTTTCGCTAGTACACAAATTGTCAAACATCCATTAAATATTTATCAAACCATCCATTCATTCATTTTTATAATTACCACACGTTTCATTATTCGATAAATGTTGAATGTCTTATAATATAAATATTACATAAAATATTAATCCAAATTCAACAATTACAAGGCATAAATATTTCTCCTTCATATCAGAAAGGCAAGTCACAATAGTTTCTGTGAGACAGCACAAAAACATATGTTATCAAATCTCAACTATTCACAATAGTGTACAAACAAATTTGTTTGAATTTTACTAACTTGAAAAACTGATATGAGGTGCTATCGGTGGTTTTTACAGTTAAGCGATATATTGGCATCGCTATTGCAATCTGTTAAATGTCATGTTTTCGCAAAGATCAAATCTTGCATATGTGCACAAAATGCAAACAAATTGCATTTTGTATAAAATATATGGTATATAAGAGCTAAAATTATCAATTAAAATATATTAACTAAAAGCAATGTTCACAACGCGGGAAATTTTATAATTTCCTTTTACAACAAAATTAAAAATAGTTTAGAATATTTATGCTTGAATAAGTATTAACTTTTTAGCAATTAATAAGTTAAAAATTTTAAACTGTTTTTTAATAATACTTATATATATATAGATTTGTTTTCTACAATGTTGCATATTTTTTAAATATTTCATTTTCAAAATTTCCATATTTGTGAAACTTTTTAATTTTGCTTGTATTTTTGTTTACAAACTTTGACAGATGACTGGAATGTTCTTTAAAATTTCTAATGAAAATTCACAATATATTACTTATTCCGTTAGTAACTTTTTTTCTGCAGTTCCTAAAATGTTTACCCATTTCACAGTTAGGTGCTTAGATATATGTACTAATATACTTTGCGTACATTTTAGCAACTTTAAGCAAGCAACTTGTTGTTTTTAGTCACACAATTCAATCAAAGTCGAAATCGTCATTTTATAGTGAACTTTTTCATTATTTTGATTTGTATTTTAGGACGTGTGCGAGTTAGGCTAAGTTGATGCTAAACCAAATGGGAGATTTTTTGGGGTTTTTTGCACTGCACACATTTAGCCATTTATCAACACGTATCGACACATCACTACATTATCGGCACTACTTAGAATTTCCCTCATTTAGAACGCAACTTAGCCTAACTCGCACACGACCTTAATATCATTTTAAATGGTTAAAATGTTAAATGTGTTAAAAGTATGTACATTAATATACATGAATCATTTGTGTTTAACAATTTAGCAAATTAACATAGTGCAGGGTATAGTAACTTGCTAAATCGTTAAATTCGAACTTTGGAATAAGCTGTTGCTAATTTATATGCATTTATTTCTTTAAGCGATTTTACAAGATATGCACTTACGCATTCATTTCTATTTAGCAATTGGAATTTTTATACTTCAGCATATCAGTACTAGTTTAGCATATTTATTAACAACATGAAAAGGTATGTGAATTGTTAAATACATAAAATTATATATACATCAAATTATATTATACATTTATACATATTTATATATATATATAAGTTTCCATATCATATTTGTATTATAATTTTGTATATTTAAGCAAAATATTTTATAGCATGTGCAATTCTGTTAACAAAAGCAATAGTGCCTATTATGGGTTATCTACCGCTGAATGTCAGTAGACAAGTTTCTACTGCTAATAGATAATACCGAATTTTGGTATTGTGATCTGTAAACCGATAGAAATTTTTCTATCAGTAGTAAGTAAATTTGTCATTCTATTTGTACGGTAGAAGTTTGTCGATTAGATCAAAAAATGCTGTTAAAATGCTTTAACATATAAATTCAATATAATTTTTGTTTCCCCAATTGTTAGTAATAACTCATTTATATTTTTATTTGCTTTCAAGTGTAATACATTATATATTGAGAAAAAAAGATTGCTGTATTTTTATTTTGTTCTCCTCTTTACTTAAGTGTGTTTATTTGAATATTATGAACAAAAAAGTCTTCATGTGGTTAACATCACTGTGTGTACAAGCATTTTCTAATTTTTCAAACATGCATTTGTGGACGATATAGGCCGTGTGCGAGTTTGAGCAAATTGAAGTAAAGTAAATTAAAATTTCATAGCGATTTTTACACTGCATTTATGTTAAAATTTATTTTTTTATTATTTTTGGTTAAAAGTACTCAAATTTATTTATTTATTTATTAAACATTTTATAAAATTTTCAATGTTAATACTTAATATATATAATTTTTATCTAATATACCCTTCTCGAAATTTTGGTAGATACCTACATTCGCTGCCATAACGACATAATTTACTATTTCAAGCAATTTGCTATCAGTTTACTCAAACTCGCACACGGCTATAATATGGTTTTAAAATTTTATATATGAAATTTTTTTTTAGCAATCATTAACAAGTTATTGTGAATGCTCGGTTGGCAGATTTTCAAGTGTCATTTTCAGTATTTTGTTATTTAATTATTGTGAACTGTTCATATGTTGTTAAATGCAACATGCGTTAGGTTTTACTAGTTGTATTGTGTGATTCAGGCATCATTAGTGATATTATCAAATTTATTGATAGTGAGATTAATATGTACTGATCTAAGTAAATAAAAATAAAATAATTCACTGTGTTATAAAAAAAAATTGTTGCTTGTTAAGTGATATCAAAGCAAAATGCCAGAAATTAAAATAACACCGCTTGGAGCTGGCCAAGATGTTGGCCGCAGCTGCATATTACTTTCTATGGGCAATAAAAATATTATGTTGGATTGTGGCATGCATATGGGATTTAACGACGAGCGGCGCTTCCCTGATTTTTCATATATTATGCCAGATGCACTGCTCACTAGCTATATTGACTGCGTTATTATATCACATTTTCATTTAGATCATTGCGGTGCACTGCCTTATATGTCTGAAGTAATTGGTTACAATGGACCAATTTACATGACACATCCAACGAAGGCAATAGCGCCTATACTGCTAGAAGATATGCGTAAAGTGGCAGTAGAACGTAAGGGCGAATCGAATTTCTTTACGACACAGAATATAAAAGACTGCATGAAAAAAGTTATTCCTGTCACATTGCACCAAAGTGTAATGGTTGATAATGATTTGGAAATAAAAGCCTATTATGCAGGCCACGTTTTGGGTGCTGCTATGTTTTGGATACGTGTGGGTTCTCAATCAGTAGTTTATACAGGCGATTATAATATGACTCCAGATCGACATTTGGGCGCTGCATGGATTGATAAATGTCGCCCAGATTTACTTATAACCGAAAGCACTTATGCTACAACCATTCGTGATTCCAAGCGTTGTCGTGAACGTGATTTTTTGAAGAAGGTGCATGAGTGTGTCAATAAAGGCGGTAAAGTATTGATACCAGTGTTTGCGTTGGGACGTGCCCAGGAATTATGCATATTGCTAGAAACATATTGGGAACGCATGAACTTAAAAATTCCAATTTACTTTGCTTTGGGTCTAACAGAAAAAGCGAATACATATTATAAAATGTTTATTACTTGGACAAACCAGAAAATACGAAAAACTTTTGTACAGCGCAATATGTTTGATTTTAAACATATAAAGCCTTTTGATAAAGCGTACACCGATAACCCAGGTGCAATGGTTGTGTTTGCCACACCAGGAATGTTGCACGCGGGTCTGTCACTACAAATTTTTAAGAAGTGGGCACCGAATGAAAATAACATGGTCGTAATGCCAGGCTATTGTGTGCAGGGTACGGTTGGTAACAAAATATTAAGTGGTGTCAAAAGAATCGAGTTCGAAAACCGACAAATTGTCGATGTCAAAATGGCTGTGGAATACATGAGCTTTTCGGCGCATGCTGATGCAAAAGGTATAATGCAACTTATACAAAATTGTGAACCAAAAAATGTGATGCTTGTGCATGGTGAGTCCGATAAAATGGAGTTTTTGCGCCATAAAATTATGGAAGAATTTAAAATTGAAACATATATGCCAAGCAATGGCGAAACTTGTGTTATAACTACTCCATTACGTATACCTTGTGATGCGTCCGTTGCATTACTCAAAAGTGAAAATCGTAAGTACAATGCACAGCCGCCAGATCCAAAACGAAGACGTTTAATTCATGGTGTGCTTGTTATCAAAGATAATCGAATTATGTTGCAAAGTTTGACTGAAGCACTAAAGGAGGTTGGAATAAATCGACATGTAATGCGTTTCACATCAAAAGTGAAAATTGATTATTCAAATCCAATTATTAAACTTCAACAAAGCCTCTATGAAATGCTGCAGGAAAAGATGGTTGGCTGGGAAGTAAAAGTAAACGAGACTGGCAATGTGTGTATCGAAACTGTGAGTTTAAAAGTTGAGGAAGATGAAAAAGATACTCAACACAAAACAATTACGGTTAATTGGACAAATGAAGACGAAGACATCGGTGCTTACATTCTTAATTTACTGCAAAATACTTTCTAAAATTAAGAGACATTTCTCTGTCCAAATGACTACTGATTGAGGTATGGCGAACAAAATATAGCGATCGTGTATGAGAAGATTTAGTATAAACACTATACTTGTACGGATTATACATTATATCTTAAGGATATCCAACAATTATGTTGTAATAAATCTAACTTAAAAAATATAAGGTATTTATAAATAAAATAATAAAATTTTATTTTTATAATAACTATTTCTCTATTTTAGATTCATAATTACGCATCTGTATTTTGTATTGGAACCATAAAATAAAAAAAAATTATAACAATGTGAAACTAAACCAATTTTTTTTACTTAATAATATCCAGGTTTTACAATCTTCTTAACTTTTAATACTAATATAATGTGCATAAATTTTATTCTTAGAAATGTATAACCGTTTTCTATCAACCGTACTGATGAAACCTAGCCTGTTAGATAGTCTGATTACTTTCAATTCAGAATTTTGTAAATAATTTATAATTATTTATTTATAATATGCTAAATGCTAGTTTATATAGCATATGTTGCAAATTGTGCTTTAACAAATTAAACTATTTGAGATTGGTAGGAAGCAGTTTATACTAGTGATTTTTAAATTTATATTTAAAGTAAATTCTTCTATAATTAATAGTTAATTACAATAATAATTATGCGTTTTTAAGTGTATATTTTATTTTATATATATTACTAAAGCTTGTATGAACATAAAAAATAAAAATAATTAAAAAATAATGTTCCTAATTTAAATATTTACTGTTAATTTAAATAATTTATTGTTTTAATGACCAACAGTTCTTTAGTAATAATTTTATTTTTGAATCGGTTTTTAAAAAAAAATTTTTGTTTTAAAAATTTTATTTTATTTTGACTAATATATCGACTATATTCTATAGTCATCTACAGAGTAGTAGTCTATTGACTAATTAACCAGTTTAAAAAAATAAAATATTATTAACTTAAATGTTTATGTAACCCGCTCTGCGTAAGAAATTTAATAAAAACTTAGAAACGGCGATATAAATTAAATAGATATTATTAGATATTTTTAATAAGATCAAATTTAATAAGTTATTAAATTATTCATTTGTTTTCATGATTTTTTTAATAAGATCAAATTTCAAGATATTAAATTATTTATTTGTTTTTATTGTTTATACAAGCTTTATGTAATTTATACTCAGTAAATGTTCAATATAACGAATACCTAATTTAACGTTCAACAGAATTCTGACATGTATAATACATTTGTTATAAACAATAATCACATATTTAATGAATGCTGCAGGTAAAAAAGAGGAAACTCTTAATGAAATAACATCTAACACTATAAAAGAAACAAGTCTATAAAAGAAACAAAGCATATATGGTACGAACTCAATAGTGAGTATTGAAAAATAATCGAAATCAAGTGTTTTTGAAAAATACTAAACTGAAAGCTATATTTCTCTTTTTAATGTTTTCGTTCGATAATTAATTGTCGTTATTTTTTCGGAATTATCCATTAAATTGAACATAAACTGTTAATAAACAAAAACGATGAATTTCAAAAAAATAAAAATAAAAAAATTAATCACAATTGTTTACTAAAGTAATTAAATCATACATTCAAAAAAGTCACTTGACATTCCATGTTGATATTTTCTATTTCAATAGCATACAAATTAGTAAAAATCATAAATAATAACAAAAAAAGAAAGTTTTTATTTATATATAATGATAATATTAATAGTAATCATTGTTACATAAATAATAACAATACAATTAATGATAATAGCAACACTAATAATGATAATAATATAAATAATGACTTTAATCAATTATTAAATCATTAAAATAATAATAAACTTACTTAAGTATTAATAAAACAATTATTTAAAATAAATAATAGATATAATATTATTTTTTATATTAATATTAAAATAGTATAAACATAATGCTATTGATAATAATATTAATAATAACAATAATAATATGAACAATAATACTAATAATAACGCAAAAAGTTATAAATTTATCTTATTGACATGTCTTATAAATATTTATAATTTTTAGATGTAAGAAATTATTTAAAAAATAGTTACATTACTTAGTACAACATAACTTTTCTCTATTTTAATTTCGTGTAAAAACTATGTAAAATAAATTTAATAACATGTAATATTTATAAATATGTATCAGCATGTATAAATACAAGCCTTAAAATTTTTGAGTCAATTATTATTAGAAAGTGAATTAAAAAAACTATAAAATGAAAATCTTGATTCCTAGCCTTTTATTTATTAAAGTTGTTATATCTAAATAATGTTATTAGCTTTTCAATTACAGGCTTTCTTTTTCGTAATATATTTTTTTGCCATGGATATAAAGAATTCATAAAGAATATTATGTTATATATTGATTTATTAAATAATGTTATTTAATTATGTTTTTACTTCGAATTATACCTTAGTATACCTTATTATGATTATATGAATACAATACTTATATTAAATTATTATATTATATTAATAACATTACAACTTGAATAAATGTAAATACAAATATAAATATATGTAAGAATACAATTATAAATATAAACATGAATATAAATAAAATTATAAATATAAATATATGTATATAATAAAAATTTTATTCTTTTATTATGATCAAAAATATAGTAATTTAATAATAATTATTTATAATAATAATTTTTATTAATAATAATTATTAATAAAAATATAATATATTATAATTTATGAGCGGACTAATTGGCGATTTAAATAAAAATACTATAATTTATTATTTTTATTTAAATGACCAATTAGCGCGCTCATAAATTATTATATATATAATAAATATAAAAATATAAAGATAATAATATATAAAAATGTAAATGGAGTTAAAAGTAAATAAAAAGATAAATAAATTAATAGATTAATATAAATGTATATGTAAATATAAATTTGAAAATAATTACAAATATATACATGTATATATAAAATATAAATATATACAAAAAAATGTCTTAAAGAGGTTTTTTCGAACAGTAGTGAACTACAACAACAAAAATTTTTATTTTTTATATTATTTTAATTAATTGAATTTTTGGCTGACCATACAGCTGTTTCGAGTATTGCCAAATACCCATCATCAGTGGTCTTGGAAATAATTCTTGTATTTAATTATTCGTAAATAATTATTTTTTTGAGACTGCAAGTACCAGGAATCGAACTTATAATTAAAATAATATAAAAAATAAAATTTTTTGTTGTTGTAGTCCACTACTGTTTAAAAAAACTCCTTATAATATTATTAAAATTATAATTGTATAATTATAATTATAATTGTATAATTATAATTATAATTGTATAATTATACTAACATGTGTATAATTATACATGAGTATAAGGATTTGTACGTTTTAACAGAGGTATTCGAAAAATTGTGGTGATAACAACAAGAACTTATAACAATTATATTTTTATATTTATATTTAATTATATATTTATTAATTATATGTATTATGAAAAAAAATGTTTATATACATAAACATAACATATGTTTTCTTTTATTGAAAAATATAAATGAACCGTAGCCACCTATTTCTATATAAATATGATTTGCATATATTTGAATTTAACTTATATATGATAATTTTAAAAATTGTTACCATATATGAATTTAGACGTACCGGTAATTTTGAACAATATTTATAACCACTGATAAGAAACATTTTGTTTCATTTTTGAAAATAAATAATTAATAGAATTAAAGTTTTATAAATGAAATTAAAATACTCATTGGATATATAAAATGAGCGGAAATAGTTATTGCAAAGTATATACTAAATAATTGGTTTCTAACATATGGGATAATGAATGTTTTCCGACGTCAAATCTAACTTCTTACCTTTTCTATTATATGTACTTTTATAATAGAGTCATATCCCTTGTTTATGATTTTATTAAAATTTTTTGTTTTATCTTCATACATATGTATGGGAAGAATAAATGTTTTTGAAGAACAATTGTATTATATATACACCTCATCATCACGATGAGGTGAAACCATTACGTGTTCTTATTGTTGTAGTCCATAGAAATCTGGAAGACATGTCCATAAAAGGATGACTTATATAAAGGAGTATTAGAATATATAAGCAAGATAGTTAGAATAAGAAAGAACGTAATGGAAATGATTGAATATAAGCCTGGGCTCAGGTTAAGAATCCTTGCCATCACAAAGGGATGGAGTCATAAATTATTGGGAATTAAATTGATATGTGAACCGGCGGACAACGTCTGTTAATATGAACTAGTCTATCAGTGTTTTTGTTAATCAAACAAAACTTTGCATAGAGAATTTTGAAATAAATAAGTAAAATGTAAATAATTTAAAATAAAAGAAACTATAGCTATTTTGTGAAGTGCATTAAGCATTTAGCAAAATCAAAACCCATCTTTTTTTATTTTTTATACATTTGTAGAATAATTTCATAAATTTAATGTTAATAAACGTATCTTAACATATCTAAAAATCTGAATCTTTATAGATTGTGTCTCATTTCATGTATATAGACCTTAAACTGGATATGAAATCGGTTTTGTAAAATTTAATCTAAATAAAAAGTCTTGATAATAAATTGACAGTACCTTACATAATGTATCACTTATTTTTTAATTGGTATTTGTAATAAATAAATTGTATTTAAATAAATAATAGTCTATATATTACAGTTGAAGATATTAAATGGATACCGATGGGACCAACAATTTTTCGCAGATACATATAAATGAACGTACTCTACAGGAAACATGAAAACTGACGACTAACAACATTCCATCATTAAGACAGATGTCCGTTAATGAGAGCGTATGTTTAACACAGCTTTTACTGTATATAATAGAAGCACGTATTATAATAGTATTCCAAAAGAAGTCACATCTCTCAACTTAGATAAAAAATAAGTTAAAGATAAAATACTTAACTTACCATAACATAAAGTCGATTTATTCTTGCATCTTTCGTTGTAAACTTATTTTCAATAATCTTCAGTTTTTCCAAATATTTTGGTGAAGAAGCTGCCATCGAAAAGACTTTACCCAAAGCATCACTAAAATTGGGAAATGGTTCATCTTCAAACAGTGTTGGTTGGTCTTGGTATGCCTGATAGTAGTAAACATCAGAAATTGCTTCAAACATATTCATAAAGCGCTCCTCATTTGTTATTGGGCAATAGGATAAATTTACATGTTGGTTTCCATAATATTTCCAAGCTTTATGCCAACAAGTCACATCATCAGTATCCGCTCTCGGCATCGTATTATCAGTCCAGAATTTTCTACAACAGATATAAGTATTTCATTGAACAATAAGTGTTTAAAATTTTTAACAAACATAACCTTAACTTACTCTTCCAGTTGTGGTAAACCAATTGATCTATAATATTCGGCTACATTCCAAAACATGCGTTGTGAATTATTTAGTGCGCGTTTAAATAGACCCTCGGTAATATTTGGTAAACCTACGTCATTATATGGTAAATTGACATACCATTCTGGTTCAGTGCGACGGTATGAATTGCCAATAAAAATTTCAGCCAAATTTTGTGGATATGGTTTGTTGTGCTCTATTAATTCCGAACCATAAATTTGACGTAACTCAGAACGTATATATGCATGAAATTGTTCAAACAATGGACGTAGCTGAGTCATTATGTTATCCAGTAAATCAAAAGCTTCAACACTATTTTCTTCCAAATCTCTGAACCAGTAATCAGAAGGTTTTGCAAATCCTACAAACAATGATATATGCATTGTAGATAAATTTTTTAACCTATATATAATGTAAGTTGATGTATTCAAATATAATACCATTTAATTTTGCTGTTTTTCTATAGAGTTCCACAAATTGAATGAAATCGTCTTTTGCTGCCGTACCAGTCTTCTTACGCCATTCCAACCAATAAAATTCAATTTCTGCAATATTTTTACTGCTATGTAATATATGCTGCACATCGGGTACGAGAGTTAAATTACAATTATTTGGATCGGTAAATGAACATAACTTGACGTTTCTATATATATCACTCATATTTGTAGTGACGGCATACATAGTGTCCAAATCATCATTGTCTAAGACTTCATACCCAACTACAGGTATTTTAGCTAATTGCGTCTTAAGTTTCTCATCGGTGATATTTAATCGCTTAAATTTGGCTGCTTTTGTGGAAATTTTTTTCAGATAGCTTATTATTTCCTGCGTTGCTATATCGGATTGGAGTAATGCTACCAAATCGTTGGGACCTTTGATTTCATTTTGCCAAGCAGCTAAGACTTCTTTGTTATACAAATCCGCCAAGCGGTCATTAACACGGTGGAGGAATTTTTGAAGTTCTTCATCAACTGATTTCGGCTCATTACCCAGTGTTACGTGTAGGAATAAAAGCTAAGAACAAAAGTTCATTAAATTTTTATTTTATCTATTTATATTAAAAGTTATAGTAATGTACTTACAAAAGTTAGCAATATATTAAACCAACTCATATCAAAAAAAATGCTAGAATTTAATGGCCCACAAAAGCACCAATTATTAGATCTGAAAGTACTGAAAATAGTTATAGTTAGTTATAAAATTATAAAAACCTATGCTTGAGCATAGTTATCTATGTCTGTTTTTTAATTGAGCCTTTTTCGGTACATAGTATTTTATATTGATTATTTTCTAGGTGTAATACGATCACTTTGTCCAAAACAAACTCGATCTATTGTATTACTCTAAAACTGTTCGAGTGCAAGGAATTTTTAATCCGTCTGTCTGTCCGTTTATAAGTATCAACTAAATATAAAAGGGGTCTCTGATAAGTTAATGATAAATAAAGTGAACCTAATTCTTAATACTTCAGGTAGTAATAGATAAACTTCAAGAATACTTTAAATGTAGCAGTGAAGTTATTGCAAATTGTACTGTTAGTAACATCTTTTTCATGCTATTTTTCCTTCAACCGAAAAGAACTGGTTCGTCCTTACAGTTACGATAAGGTATCCTTCCAGAACAGCAAAACAAACAGAGTTGAGGTTGCTGATGAGATATTTAACGGGTCACCACGGACTGCGTTATAACAGTAACAAAATGTGTCTGCCTAAAGAGATAGATTGTCGACTCTGCTTAGAAGCAGACGAGGCTTTCAGTCACATTCTCTGTTACTATTCAGCTTCGATCTGGGCCAGAAGGAGATCACTGGGTCGAGAATCACTTTTAGTTTCTGACATTATGAGGTCCTTAACGGCTAACATTTTGGCTTTCAATTGAAGGGCGGAATATCTTCTGTCAGTTAGGGTGTACTACAGCACAAAAAATCACATATGGTAGCGGTGCTCAGGTCGGTTGAGAGTCAGTACCCTGTTTATACTCATTCTAATCTAAATCATTTTTTTCATGCTGTTTGTGTAGTGTTCTTATAATCCCGAATACATCTGTGTAGAATATTGCCTCTTTATGGCTTTCGTAAATTTTCCTTCACTTAGAGAAGAAATTATAATTCAAAGTGACCAAAAACACTGACAAAATGGATTTAAAAGAAATTTATGAAAATCAGATTATGAAGAAGCATATGAATCATATTTGTTTGGGATCCATAATCTGTTAATCGAATGGTTCAGCTATAATGTGATGTTACTACAGTTCCAAAGTTTTATATTATTTATTGAATGTGGATGAGTCTTGATTGTTTATTTTTAAAATAAAAAAAATAATTAATAAGTTAAAACTTAATTTAATTTATTTTAGTTAATTTCATTTTACATTATATCATATTTTATTATCATATTATTTTATAATCATCTTACTTTATTTTCACTTTATTTTATTATTCTATTATTATTATTATTATTATTATTATTATTATTATTATTATTATTATTATATTATTTTTAAAGGTGTGTATATATAAATTATGCATTGAGTGTATGATAAATGTTTGAACTATAGGTTAATTATATATTTTAATTAAAATTTAGACAACTTTTTGTTGCTATTTTTTTTAAATTTTTGGAATAATTATAATTTTAGTTTTTTTTAGAATATTTTAAATATTTTATTTATTTTTATTTTATATTATAATTAATATAATATTTATTAAATTTTAATAAAAACAAATAATTAATTTATGTAGTTTTTAATTTCATTTTTTAGTTTTCCTTTAATTTTATTTTTTTAACAGATTGTAAAGAATTTTGTTTATATTTTCTTGTTCTTAAATTAACGTAGAAATAAAATCAATGAATAGATTTTTTTTTATTTTTAATTTTAATTTTTATCAAATTAAAAAATTAACTTTTCAGTGAAGTTTTCAATTGATTTCTTTAATAAACTTAAATTTAATTAACAAACTAATAAAATAAAGTAAGACAAGATTTTTAAAAATAAAATTTTAGCAGTGTTAAAAATAATTTCAAATATTTTTAGAATTAATTTAAAAAAAAAAATGGTAACATTCTCTCACATGTTACCATATCAATATTTGTAATTTATGATATATTGTTGTTAATGTTAAAAATTTTAATTAATTTTTTATTTTATACATAAAATTTGAAGAATTCTGATTAAAGTGTGAAATAAGTTCGTGAAATATTGAAATAAATTCTTTTGTTTATATAAATTTGTAAAAAATTAAAATTTTTATATTATTCTGTCAATAAAATTTAAAAAATTAGCACATCAGTCGACTGGCACTATTCCGTTTATTTATATTTTAAATAAAAAATTTAAACGAAATTGTAAAAGACTGTTTGTTAGTTTTTTTATATATTAAAATTTTGTATTTAAATATATATATACGATATTATAAAAATCATAAAATTTTTATAACAAGTTTTATTGACATTCAACAAACTCGTAATCATATCAAAACATTACATCGGGTTCAAAAGAGGACACTTGGATGGAGCAATATTATTCTACCTATAACGTGCTTTTTATAGGGTTCCAGTGTTTATTATAAGAATTAAAAATAATTTAATTTTAGGGTGTAATTCCAGAAATGAAATGACATTTTGTGTGTGCTTTGAGTACCTCAAGAAAGTTTACTGGACTGGGTACTCTATAAGAAAGTTTATTTAACGAGGACTCAAAAGTATCGAAAGCCTAAGTCAGTTCAAAACTTGAATCCGCTAAAAACATGTCCTCATGTCCGGACGGAGAGTCCCCCCTGGAACTACCGTTAGGTATTACGTTAGAAAGGCATCCTGAGGATCAGCTCAAATCAAATTTACTACGTGTGTCCCAAGTGATATGTGAAGCATACAGAATTTCTTAGGCTGTTGTGCTATATTAAAGCCTTTTAAATAAGTTTGTTTTGAAAGAGAATCTTTAGTGGAAGAGCAAGTAATCAGTATGCTAAATAAGGAAAATTATCCAGATTGATTAACTATATTACTAGTGCTTTGAAATACAGAAAACTAATTATAAACGAACATAAGCGATTAATTTGAAATCTTTAAACTTTCATTTTTTTTTTTTGAATTGTGAATAGTTTTAAGCCGTGTTGAAAAAAATCACTGTTGAAAGAAGGGGCATTTTATGGAGGGTCAACCAACACCTAGAAGACCTCGACTATGCGGACGACATAGTTTTACTTTTGTCAAATAAAGAGCATATGCAGGCAAAAATTGATGCCCTTGCAACTACAGTTGCACTGGTGGGTCTACGAATCAACATAAGTAAAACAAAGGCATGCATAATTAAATCAAATCAAGCTCCCACTTTCACAATCAGTAACACCTATATTGGAACCGTTGAAAATTTCTGCTACCTTGGAAGCATAATAAATGCAATACATTCACGTACGAAACAGAATTAACAAGGCTAGATCTGCATTTGCAACTATCCGTAACATCTGGAGCTCAAGCAAACTATCTCCGAAGTCTAAGATCAATATATATAACGAATGTGTCAAATCGATTTTGCTGTATAGCTCTGAAACATGGTTGGTGAACATTGAAACTAACCGCATGCTGCAGTCTTTTACCAACAGATGTCTGCGAAATATATTGAGAATTTGCTGGCCACGAGTGGTGGACAATGAAACGTTGTTGCAACTCTCAAACCAAGAAAACATAAATATACAAATAAAACGACGGAAATACAACTGACTCGGGCACACATTAAGGAAACCTTATGAAAAGGTCTGCCATGCTGCCCTGCAATGGAATCCACAAGGCAACAGAAGACCCGGCAAGCCTCGCACCACATGGAGAAGCATAATCCGGCAGGAAACTAATAAATTATTTAACGAATTGAGACATTTGGCATTAAACGGAAGTACTTGGCGATTCTATGTAAATAGTCCATGTTCCTGATGGAATACGGCTTATATTATTATTATAGTTTTAAGCTAGAAGGCAAATTTATATAAATCCAACACCACCGACAGATGACTATTAAGCCAGTATCGTATTCTTTATTTTTTTCAATATATTTATGAGCTACTCCAACCGATGTTTTAGTTAAAATATTTTGAAATAAAGAACTATCTATTCATTTATCTATCTTATAAGCTGTGTCGAATGTTCTAAGTGGTTCTAACCCTTGGGTTTTTATTTATAAGGTAACATAATGGGCTTATAACCCAAGTGGATTCCTTGGGATCACCGGTACAACGTAACCTAACCTAGTGGTATGCTTCACCTAAATATGAAAGGTCTATGTGATATATGCATTTTTAATCTAAGAACAACTCGCATTATTTTAACCAATTTATTTTGTTTTAAATTTGTTAGGATGCATTCTATATCAATTTCTTAAAATTCTTCGTGGTCCTTTAAGAATGGGTTTGGATAAAATTGTAGATAAAATAACATAAGCCTTGTTTTTTGTGTAGGCTGTTATACATGATTTACTTAATTTGGGGCAGTATGAACACTTTCCAAATTAACTTAATTTCATTTTTTCGATATTAAGGAAATTTAGCTGTCTGAACATAGTATTATATTACTTTCGATGTGTCTAGTTTCAAGTTAGGAAAATATACATTGTCTGATGAATGACTGTTTTGTATATTATTTAATTATACAGATACAGATTTTTTTTTTCAATTTATAAATTTTTTATTGAATTCTTAATTTAGAAACCAACGATAAGTGAATCAAATCTTAAAAACTAAATTTATTTTTAACCTAGGCCATTGCTTTGGAAAAAACTATTAAGACTTTAAATAATTTGTAATAAAATTAGGTTGAATTAAATAAATCAAACTAAAAATCACATTCAATTTAATCAAATAAAATTTATAATATTTTAAATTAAATAAAAATTAAGTAAACTTAGCAGATGTTAATTGCGTCCTTCTTTTTTAAACGTTTGTGGCCTTTGTTCAGTAGAAATTTTAAAAGGTACTGACGGCTACATCGAGCAGCTTCTTCCATTACTCTTGATACGCCCAAGTCTCTAGATTAGGTTAGGTTGAAGTGCCGTACTTGTATACCAAGAAAGCCTACTTGGGTTTAAAATAATGGTCCGTTGTGGTACCACAGGAATATTGTTGGTTCGTACATAGACAAGGTGATCAGTATACTTCCAACGCAGAAAAAGGCAATGACTCCCACATTTAGTTGAAGAAAAATGAATCCGACAATTCTATAAATCTGGCCAAGTCTTCAACAGCTCAGTCAGATCGGTCAGAAAAGGGGCCTCCAAGATTTTTGATCTTCTCCTAGCTAAAGATGGACACTGACACATGAGATAGAAAATTGTTTTCTCTTCAGAGTCACAACCGCGACAAAGGTCTCTATGTAGGTTAACATTTTTTATAAACCACGGTGCACTTGTTGTCATTCTTAGTTTTTTCGATTACAGATATGTATAGAATACATAATGTACCTATTAGAGAACTAGTTTGATATGATATGAATAGTCTGATATGAATGGTATAAATAGTCATTATCTTAAAAAAGTAGTTTAGTGAAAAGGCTTTAAAACTAATCTTCATTAAAAACGTGTGTGTAAAGGGTGTTGTAGTTTCGACTATGGCATTCTTGTTTTTATCTTAAGTTAAGACAGCGCAACTCGTTGATTGAGTGCCGTGAAGATCCCAGTTACTTGTGTGCATTGTGCAAATCGCATTCATGCTCTATGGTTTTTCTGTTCGTAAGAGCATTAGAATCTCATCAACTTCACAAGATAAAAACCCGCACAGATTTAAACGCAACAAAGTGCAGAGTTGAACGATTTTTAAATGGTTTGACACAATTTCTTAAGGCCTGAATTTATACGAGTTCACTTTGTTGAAATGTGATCGTTGGTACATGAATGCATAAATTATTTGCTATTGTTAACATAATTTATTTGATGAATTTTGATGAAATTTGATGAAATTTGATGAAATTATTACAAAAGTTTTAAAAAATTCGTATGCGTTTGCAGAAAAAATTTTGCTCAAAATTTAAATAAAATTAAAATAAACTCACCTCAACTCCTTTTACTAAATTTTCACTTTTATTTTGAAATTTGAATTTTGTTTAAACAAAGTTTATTATTTTTTGTGTATATTTTTTGTTTTTAAATTATTGTTTTTTTTTTACACTTTTACCTACAGAGAGTGTAAACAAAATATTTTTACTTTATTTTAGTTTTAATTTTATTTCACATTCGGTTTGTGGTTATTTGTCATTCAAGAGATTTACGGTTTAATGCTTCTGGGTCAGACGACGAGTGACTTAAACGTGACTCCGGTACTTTCATTCACGTACTTCTAGTACATTTCACTTTGGAAGACTCAAGACTGTTGCCGTTGTAGTCTATAGTCTTCACATCTGAAGACTTCACTGGCCGGTTTAAGTGTCTTCGTAAAGTTTTTCGTAAATTCAAAAATTGTTCTCCGTTGTTGTGTTGTTTTCTTTGGTATTTCTAATTACAGACTGACGCGATGTCTGGGCCTGGAATGCAAGTCAACTAGCTACTATTTTTATTAATGGCGCTGGTACTTGGCCGGTGATTACATTGCAATCGTGTTTTATTTATTTGCGCTGAAGCCATGTATTAAGCCATGTATTAAGCCATGTTTAAAATCACTTAAGACAACTTTTATGTCGTCGTTTTGTTATTAATATTTTTCGTTTTCATTAAGATTTCGTTTGTCTTTGAGTGCTAAGAAAAAAGCGGATTTATGCTGTTTTCATTGAAAATTATTTAGTATGTATGAATTATATTTTTTATAACAAATTTTTATTAATTAGTATTAATTCAACACAATAACAAGCGGTGTCAATTCGATTTTTTTATATGGATATGTGAATGATTTGAAAAAAAAATATATGTATGTATTAATATGTATATATATGTATTTGTGTTAATAGGCAGACGACAAACGTTATAACGTTATAATTAAAAACTCTGTTTATATATAGTATTAGTGTGACAACTAAATATTACTATATAGAGTTCAGTGTTTCATTACTGGCGATGATAGTATCTTGTATAACACTGAAAATACAAACATTTGCCAAAGAAAATCTCATTGAAAAGAAAAGCTAACTTAAAAATCATAAACCATTCATTTGCTTGCTTGAACGATTATTACACATAAGTAATTAGAGTACTTTATCTCAAAGCTGGTTCAGTAGCCCGAGAGCCATTGATGTAGTTCATCATTTGCATCATTTCTTCATTGTCTAGTAAGAAGGGTTCGCACGTTATTACACAATACCTACAGTCAGAGTTTGCAGTTCCAAACTGGTTCTGCTCAATTCTACTCAATCAATTTACAAGCCCGGTTTTTAATCTTGATTAATTTGCATCATAAAAAAAAGATCAAAAATCATACAAAATATAGATTAAGTTAGATGTTAATAAAGTTATATTTTCATTTGTATTAAAAATATAGAAGCTAGAGGGAGAAATGAGGGAAAAAAATGAATTGAGTACTTTCTTTATAAACGCATAAATCTCGCAAGATTGAGGCTTTTGGAGGGCTATGAACTAATGAGCGTGGAAGATATTCTAAGCATAAAACTTTCAAAAACAATTACCATAATCAATAGCGCAAGTTATTCTTTTAGTAACAGAACAGTGAATATGCAATATTTTATAGAAGATATAGAAGAGAAGTTCTGCTACCAACCACAAAATACATATTGCACATTCTCTTCAAAAGATGCACAACTTAAAATCTCTCTATTTTCAGTTTATATCTGGAACTTGCTTATAGTTTACCTATCTGCCAACACCTTCTACTCAAAAAGTACTCGGATTTTGTAAATAAAACACACAAATTTTAATTTTATTCTAAATTTATTTTATCTCCTTTAAAATATGCTCCTTCTGAAGCGATACACATATGCCACCGCTTAACCCATACACTTCCATACACTTTTCGTAGGCCCGTGAAGGTATGGCTTTTAGTTCCTTCAACGAATTCTCTTTTACCGATTCAATCGACTCATAACGCTTACAACGAAAGAGCAATTTGAGTTTCGGGAACAGGAAAAAGTCGCACGGATCCAGTGACAGTGGTGCCGTGTTTGGTCAAAAAATCGCCAAGAATCTTCCATAGTAAAAATCGCTAAATGCACTTGAGGTAGTTTCACATTAACAGCTGCTGTAAACAAACTAATTGACAGATGGCGCTCACATTTGTACAATATGTGAAGAAAGGGTGTACAAACACAACAAAAAAATTTTTGAAAAAGGCCTATTACTTAAGGAGTAGTTAACAAACAACAAAATCTGGATACTTTTTAAGCAGAATCTCTTTTGTTGTTAGGAATGATACTACGCTGCTAATCATTTTTTGCGTTTTTAGAAAATGATCGAATTTCAAATTGTACTTCTTTTGAAGAGGGTGTGCGATATATTGAGCTAGAAAAATTCCTGTTATGCAATATAATGCTTATCAGTAATGTAATTTGTTGTCAACTTTCAGTCTCTCACTTCGACCACCAAATCACTGCCATTCACATCTCAGTTATTAGCGTTCCACTTGCTACAGTTAAACTGACATTTAAACAAAAATACCTAAGCATAGCCAAGCAATACTGGGCTGATGAACCCGATTGTCAGATGTCTAGGTTGATTTGGTTTGATTTAGATAAGACAAACACACTAGTCAGCTACTTCAACTAAGCCGTAGCCTGCTCAGCACTACGGCATCTGTGCTGACGGGCCAGTGTGAAATAGGAAGGCATGCTATGAGATTAGATCTATCCTACAATGACTTTTGTCGAGGCTGTGACTCTGAAGATGAGAAGCAGGCCGTGCTTTCTCTCATGTGTGAGTGCCATTCTTTAGCTAGGAGAAGATTAAAAATCTTGGGGCCCCTTATCTGACCGAACTGTCATCCTGTAATAATTAGAGACTTAGCCAAATTTATAAAATTGTCAGGTTGGTTTTCCTGAGTCTTCACTTTTTTCGGCGTTGGTTGTATACTGATTTCAATCTATGTACATACCAAAGCTATTCTTGTGGCACCACAACGGGCTATTATTTGAGCTTAAGTGTACTTTTTGAAAACAATGCCGCTACTCCAACCTACTTACCAACCTACTTCCAGGCAACATACGAATTATGCGTCCAAAGAATTTTTTATTTGTATATACAATCCAATGCAATTCTCATTATTCATGTTTTTTCGATTTCCGAAATCTCTCCATCAAAATTGCTATATGTACCACAGCAAGTGGTAATTTGACAGAGCTGTATCAGCCGTATATGATATAGTTTTCCACTAGCAATATTTCGTCTGGCATTGTTATGATGAGAGATTATCTTAACGTACATATGTCTTTTCCTATATCAGAAATTTTTCAATCTGAGTTTATTTTAGATATATAATTTGTACTTATTATAGCAGTCGGCAATGATAATATTATTTTTTCAGTAGTTCGTAGTACACGACACTTTCTGAACTCACTTGATGCAGAGCATTGTCACGCTGATATAAATATATTTTGTTGTGGTGTTGTTAGACCTGACTCATCATGTTATATATACACTGATTTCTGCTCTAGATTGGTGTAGTACAACCTCTGCTCACATATTAGTGAGGTGATCTATTGAAAAAAAATATTTTCTATAAGATTGATAATTCATTTCCCGGTTTTATAGTGGTTCGGTATATTCATTTGTCTTTTTTAGCCTATTCCCGAAGAGAGTGAATTTCGAATGAACAATTAGCATAAATAATTTGGTATGTTGATCGAAGGTAATATGGATATGAAATCAATCATGATTTAGTTAATTCAAATTTAGGTTATTGTTTTCTATTGGAGGACAATTTTCAAAAGACATATACATAATAACAAATAAATAATATAAATAATTAAAGATGCGGTATTGCTACACAGGATAACATAAAAAAACATATAGGAGAGAAAAGGGTCGATTTTCAACACTACCCGAGAGTTATCTAGTCAAAGAATAGTCAATCCTTAAAAACCTTTTAGTCGAAAAACAAGGAATAATATTCAGATTCTATGTATTCAGAAAGCACCCTGTATTTATCAACGTCAGACTCGTATGTAAAATGATATGACTCTTATACTTTTGAATTATTTATACAAACTTTTAATGGCTTTTAATGACGATAAGTGCTTTTCTGATATGATGAAGACATAATTTAGCCAAATTTAATTTAATTTATTTATTAATTTTATTAATTTACTTCTCATCTTACACATGCTAATTGATATGGCAAGGTAGATTGGTAATAAAAAATTTGGTTCAAGCAAAATAAAAAAGTATATAAAATAATATATGCTGCCAATGTGTGAATTTAAACAATATAAACAAAAAAAAAAAAATTAGTACATTTTTTATTGAACAAAAAAGCTTTTCAATTTTTAAGTAAACAAAAATAAGTAAATAAAAGTAATTAAGCACTTAATTTTTGGGTGAATTTCGAATGGGATTTTTTAAATTCGGACATATTCTACGCAGCTTTGTTGTTCTTATTATTATTTTCCATAAATTAAATGATTAAAAAATATATTAAAAGAAAATATATTTAAAAAAAATATTTAAAAACAAAATATTAATATTAAAAACAATATTATTAAAAACAATAAAAAAATGTTCTAAAAATTATTTCAAACATAAATATTACTAAAAACTTTAGAACCGATATATAGAATGATAAAAGCATGCAGTATATTTATATGTAAGACCTTCTTATAGGTCATCGTCATATTGAACCAAGCTTAGAAGTTTGAGAAAATTATGCTTATTATGCTTAACAAATTTAATATTATATATAATATAGCTCTCAACAATTTTATACATCTAATAAAGACTGAAAGTAAATAAAAAATAATACTATTGCTTTTCGACTATTGACTATTTTAATTTCTTTATAATTTCAAAATTAAAAACTTTATTATAATTTATTATAAAAATTAATCTAAAAAGGAATAATAATCGTAATAATAATCAGAAGAGGATATATTTTCAATATAGATTGTCAGCGGAATCTATACAGCCACATCTCTTTATCACTAAAATATCTACATTTCTATCTCTAAAATAACACATAACTTAAATTCCATAAATTAAGTACAACCATATATAAAATGGTATGCCATTAATTCGATATGGCATTGAACTTTGGGGTACTGCCTCCAAATCCAACATTCAAATTAATTATTCAAAGGCAACAATCAAAAATATTAAGAACTATCTTTAATGCTGATTGGTATATACCAAATAAAGAAATTCATAAGGACCTAGGCGTTAAGCAAATAACCGAGGTGTTAAAGGCGGCTAGTGTAAAGCACGTAACTCAACTATTGGCATATGAAAACTCGGAACTCCAGACGAAAGAGTACCGACGAAAGAATCAGCTCACACTAGAAGACTCATACGTTCCTTCCCAACAGACTTTCTAAATATAATATTCTAAAGTAAAAATTGTTATATATATTTCTAAACTTACTTATTGAAAAAATTGTATTTGTTAAATATTTATTTAACATTACGTATTTTTATATACTAAAATTCTCCCAATTACAAATGCCATTTCCTGTAAGGCAGATGTAATTATAAATAAATATAAAAAAAAAACAGTTCAAGCATATAATTTAAGTTATATACTAGTTTTTAATCTATTAAATTGAATTCATTTATGAATGGATCGTTAATGACTTACCGAATTCCGGTATGTCCGGTTTGTTTATTTATTTACTTTTAATAACATTAAAAATGTTTAATAGGAAATAACATTTTTTAATATTTAAATATTTTTTATTCTTCATATTCCCCATCTGTACCGTAGAACGCGGGATAATAATGGAAAATAATGGATTTCTTTTTTTACTACACCTAATATTAACTTACTGCAATATTATTATTACTTACTGCAGTCCTTCTTTCCTAGTGAAGTATAGTACGTCCACTAAATTTGCTTAGGTATACCTAAATTAAATTTTAGTCCTGCAACTTTATTGGTTAAAAATATAGAAAAGTAATAACACTGTGACCTACTTTTTGTAGCGACTAAAGTTGAAGATTTTTTTGATATTCTTATGCTTCTTTTCTCTACTAAGAACCGAGTTGGACTTCGAATAAACAATACATAGACTTTTGCCATTTTTCGATTCGTAATTATGAGGTAATTATCAGTGCAATTATCATTTTCTATTGGTTGAATCTCGAGTGAGCAGCAACATTATCCTGAAATTAACAGCTGTTTTATATGACTTGACAAAGGAAATGTGATTTGATTCGTTATATATATTTATAAGAAATTTAAATGTCTACTAACAGTCCTAAAAAAATGTTAGATTAATTGAAAAATATTTATTAGGCCACAAAATTTGAGGGATCGATAGTAATTCTAGATTGGATCCAGATTTACCGGTTGCAAAATGCCATTAAAGGTGTTTCGAAGAGATTATGCCATACTCTGTGCTATTCTTACTGTTTAAAATGCGTTACTGTTGTAGGTGTTCTCATTAAGTAGATTAAAGGATCAGTACCATGATGAATATGTCAGTTGGTTTTGTTACTGTGATGTTAGGCATATCCTAAGTTAACACTAAAGTTTGTGAAGTATTAAATTTTAAATTATTTAATTTTGTTTTAGCAACTAATGAATAAAAAATAATACTATAAGCTGCAGTTCTTCTTACATTTTCTTTAAAAGTACAGTGAAAGCTCCGTTTTATGGACGCTGTATCAACAAACATTTTTTTAATCGTCTGCTGTTGGTTCGCAATTATTATTTTTCATACAAAGTATGAGCTTTAAACAGTCAGCTGTTTAAACCTTCTGAACTTAAGAAACCATTCTTTACTGAATAATAAAAAAATATCAATAGAGAAACACGACTTTATTATAATGACAATTATTTTCTTCGATTATTTTTCGATTATTTTCTTTAACGAAAAGCATGAGATATATTTCTTTTAACATCTGTTTTCATGAAAAGCGCAAAATATAATTTACCATGAATAATTTAAATAAAAAATAAAAAAATATTTCTTTCTTCATAAATTCATTTAAATAAATAAGGATTTTAAAACATCATAAATTTCCTGAAAATAAAACAATTAAAAACTCCGATTTGATTCATATAAAATATACAATATCATACACAACAAACCAATAAATTTCACCATATTTAAGATACTAATATATCAATGAAATATATATATTTTTACATATCTTCGTACTAAATAGGGTATATAAACTATAACTTAACTTGATAAACCATAACAATAATTAATGAATGTTTCGCTCTTTTATTAAAAATTATAGAACAATCAAGAAACGTTCATTGTCTTTTTATGAATACTTTACAGATATTTCATTTCAACAAAGCCGATTAAATCTCTGAAATACCGTTTGCTATATGAGTCACACCTGAACTGCCTGAAATTGATAAACTGATAATATCAGTACAAAAGTATTATTACTGATAATATTCTTTGTAGTGGATAGGAGCTACTTTTCAATTACAATATAATACGAATTTAAAGTTCCAGTGGGTCAGAGCTTTATAAAAGATCTTTTGTACTGATTTTATTATTATTTTTAACTAATAATAAATAAATTCATTTATAAATATTAGAAAACTATTAGATTTATGTATAAAATACACTTAGAAAATTTAAAAAAATCTAATTTAAAAAGTGGTCTGGAACTTGTAGAGCTCGATCAAATTATCATAAATATGCAATAAATATGAGCAGTGTTTTAGCTATAATAAAATATGTCAATCATCGATCATTAGTTTTTCGTAATACATCCATCTTATTCCACACTCATTGAAAACAAGCAATAAAAAAAGACAATTCCTTTTTTTCGATGAATTATTATATATTAAAAAAGAATGTATCTATGGTACTTATGGTACTCCATAAGTAAACTCCATAAAACAAAATAAAGAAAAGTTTGAAAATGTCTAGAAATATTAAAATGAAAATAAAAATGCTTTTATTGTGCACATATGCAAAATATAATAATTTTTTATTAATTTTATAATTCTTAAAACCCTTAAATTTTCACATCTATAAAAGTCTATACTCTATTTAATGTAGTGTTTTAAAATAATTTAATATAATCATAATAACAACTATATGAAGTCAGATGGAAAATCCCATGACTGATGGTAGTGGTTTAAAGCCATAAGTTGTAATTCTAATTTAGTTAATAAAATATTGAAATCTTATAGATTTCAATATTTTAATAAGAGTAGTACCATTCTGATGGGTGAAATAAAGAATAAATTTAACAAATAAATAAAAAAGCTCCAGTACCATTGTTTTACATTTAAATAATTACCATTTCCAATTATATATATCATAAAATTTCTAATTAAAATTCCATTTTGTTTATATTTTTGTGAGCTCGAAATTCTGCAGCCTCGCACGAAAGCTGGTTTAACTTCTCAAGCCCCCAAAAATTATTTTACTGACTATATACTATATATACACGTTCATACATATTATCAATACATGATGACTGTTTATTGAATAAATAAAAAATAAAATATTTTATATATTATTAAAATTATATCAAACTACCCATTAATAAATTTTGGGGTACGGGTCCGTTAGTAGTTCCTTGCTTGAAACGATTGAGTTAATTGCAATAGATTTTTTTTTAAAGAAAAATTAATAAAATTATATTCCCAGGGGTACGTATTAAGGTTATTATCATTTTGTCAATTGGCATATGTTTATGTTTAACCATTGACTATAAGTGTTACAGAGAGGAAATCTGAAAACAAACTCAATTTGAGAAGTAGACCTGTGGTAGACCTCTAGTATAATATTTATAAATAATTGTTTAACCCATCTCTTTCAAGAACACAATCATATGATATTAATTTGTTTCAATTTTATTTTTTTATTTAAATTTAAAATTATATGAGCTTTCCAAAAATCCCCTTAAATAAGCTTCTTCCTATAGTCTTAAGTATATGATCTCCTTTTTATTATTTACGAATCCTGATTTGGGAATCCTGAATATTCAGTAATTAACGATTGGAATTTACAAATTCTACATTTCTTGCTGGATAGGGTTTTTAAAAAAATGAAAAATCCAAAACCGGAAACCGAATAATTGGTGAAACATTTAATTGACAACTGGAACAGAAATAAACTAGACCACACTGGAAAATGCTAAAATAAAGCAGCGTAAAAAGAAATAGACATCTATATTTAAGATTGAAAGATTTTGGAAGTTAAAAATTTTTTTAGCAAAAAATTTCTTTTCAATTATGTAAAATCAAATTAATAAAAAATATTTGTAGTTGTATATTTATAGTATATGTAGTTGTACAAAAATTAGAATTTCAACCTGTTACTACAAAATAATTTGTGACCCCTTTTTTTACAGATCTATGTATCCAACCGAGTTAAATAAAACGTTTAGAGGGATATTTGTAGGAATAAGAAGCTACAGATAAGCTAAAATACCCAACGAAAATATTTCGGAACCTATAAAACAAAAAAAAAACACAATAGCGGACAGCAAAAAATAATGATATAGACTCGTGAGATAAGATTCGTGAGGTCATAATGGTATTATAATATACATAGTACAAGTGCTCGCTTAATATGAAATATTTAAGTTCAATCATGAGTCGCCGAAAAATAATAAGCAGAACCCACATCACATACGAAGAGTATTGGCAAGCTAAAAAAGAATATAAGCGAATAAGCACATATACGACAAGGTTTTTTCAGTAATTTTAGCGTAATCACTTTAGACTACAGTGGAAGTGGTACTTATCCAATACCATTATGAGTTCAGAAAGAATATTTTATTTTTAGTGACTATTTTTACTCTAGTGCTCCGGCTAGAAAAGTATTTGATTCGGTACTCGTATGTGGAAAACGCGGTAGAAGACGTCCATGTTGTCGATAGAAGGATCACGTGACCAACGATTTGGGGCGCTCGCAACTGATTGGGATGACTGGCGGAGGCTACTCAACGCGGCCAAGGACGACCCACGTCTATAATGGCCAATTAAATAAGAAAGACTATTTGCACTTTTAATAGAAACTATAGTTTTTTAATTGAGAGGTTTCTATTAAATGTGAACTACAACAACAAAAATTATATTTGTATTATTTTAATTAATTGAATTTTTGGCTGATCATACAGCAGTTTCGAGTATTGCCAAATACCCATCATCAGTGGTCTTGGAATTATTTCTTATATTTAATTATTTGTAAACAATTTTTTGGGACTGCAAGTACCAAAGGTTGAACTCGTGCCCTACCAAATTTTAAAATCAGAGTCAGTGTTCATTAAGCAACTAACCCAAAACCGTACTTCACTTGTATGTTCGAACTTGGAGTTTCAAACATACTAGCTCTGGTTAATAAAATTAGATAAAATTAATTTTAAAGTTAAACTAGTGCAGAAGATAGTTGCCTTTCACGCTTGTAAGCTTTAGTTCGAAGAAGCAAAAAAATGATGTTAAAAATAGTATCCTTTAAAGCAATTATTATAGACTTAACACCTTTATCATTTTACCCTAAAAAGACCAAGCGATATACTATAATTATATTATAATTACTTGATAATGGCCTTTATAATTGTTAGCTTGAATCTTGATCGTTTTATATTTCGTAATCTGAAATCAGTGTCTTCATTTTTTCTGTTTCTATGGATTACCTATGATTTTTTGCTATGTGTGGTTTATTGTGTCAACAAATTTAAGATACAACTTTTTAATTTCTACTTCAAACTCTTAAAGGTTTGATTTTGGTTATTGATAGCATGCTTAATTCTATATATTTGATATATTAATATGTTTTCAAAATGTTTTATTGCACATTTTTAATTTCTTAATTTAATTTAATTTCGGTTTTCTGAAGTCTTTTTTCATTAGGATTCATTTTATATACGGCAACTTTACCCTTACCTTGAATGGAGATTTTGTCTCTAATAAGCACATGCCCAGCACACTTTAATTTAATATTTAATCTTATTTAATTGGTTGTGATGACTTCAATTACATAAATTTTGTATTGCACCGATATAGACACGGTTTCTTAACAACAGAAACCAATGCGTATCGTTTGTGTTCACAAAAGGTTCGGGTCTTTGGCAAAATGTACAAAATATGTCGGTTTAAAGGTATATATTTTGTGTGTAATAATTTTTTCAATCACGTACATTAGAACGAATGACATCCTCAGGGACCACAAGATTGATTTCAATAAAAAAATACATAAAGGATAGAGCTCTGAAATTATTTGCGAAATCTGACAGACTTACTAACACCGCGTTATCAAATCTCAGTATGGTGACTGGCCCCTCGGGGAGGTATGCAGATCTGAGGTCAATTATTGCTTAGTCTGATGAAGTGATAAACAATAATCCAATCAAGGCGCAAAGAGGGGTTTCGAAGAAACCTCGCAGTAAATAGAGAGTAAAAGTTGTCAGGTGCACTGACTCAACTAGCCTCAACATAATAATAAACAGGGTAAAAAACGCCAAACGGAGCGGAGCACTGCGACCATGGTTGATCTTTTGTGTTGCAACAGACCCTAACCGAAAAAAAGATATTCCATCTTCCTAATGAAAGCCAGAACATCAGCCGTTGAGAACGTTCCACTATCAGAAAGGGAAAGTAGTTCTTGACCCAGTGATCTTTTTCTGGTCCAGATCCAGGCTAGGCAGTCACAGAGAATGTGACTTGAAGTCTCGTCTGCTTCTATACAGACTCAACAATCTATCTCTTCAAATATTTTAAATCGATAAGCAATGGAATTTTAGAAGGATACCTAAGACCAAAAATTGCTACCAAATCAAAAATATATGCGATTAATAACCAAGGACTGGTTAACACACAGTGTTGGATTGATGGCTTATGTTGGTGTAATTCTTATTAGGTGCTCTAAATTTTGAATACTATTTCAATGCAAAATGACAAAATAATAAAAACAATTTTATTTATTTTTTTTTTTTTTTGTATTAAAATCTTTAATACTGTAATTTAAATAATTTTGCTAATCAAAAATAATTAAATGAAAAATCAGTGTTAAAATAATTTTATGATTAAAACGAAATGAAACTGTTCGAATCGTAACATCTCTTACGCAGCAACGCATTCTAGAAAAATTAAGAGAAGAATATATCAAATTTAGGAATTTTATCATTTATGATAATTATTAAGTGGAACTTACTATCTGAGGCAGTCCAGCCAATGTGCACATTGTTCTTTTTGTTTTCTGCTTCCAACCAAATGCGTAATGGTTCAAAATATTCTGCAATAGCTTTACCGGTCATAGTACGTTCACCATTAAAAGCTTCAAGTGCATCGGGCCATGCTTTAGATGCACCTAATGAAAGCATTTTGCTGCAAAAAAGTAAGTTAAATTAAATTAAAATTAATTAATATTCTTAAGTTACTTACTGGAAAGCGTCACCAGCTTCAATACTGCCATAAATATCACAATTATCCAAAGGTAATTCCGTGTTAGAAGGATCATATTGACCAGCCTTAATACAAGCTGATTTGTAGAATTGGAATTGAATGATGAACGAAACAAGATATCTAAACATTGTAGAAAAGTTATAGAAATATTTATTAATGGTACAAAACTTATTTAAATTAAAAAAAATCTAAAAAATATAAATTAAACATTATGCTAAAAATAAACAAAAATCAAACAGCAATCAAGAGCAGCAGATGCTTCATCAGAGAGGTTAATACAGGTTAGAACGATTCAACCTTTGAACATCAATGTCTGTCATTATAAATATTGAGCCAGCAATAAAGACAATTAAAAGCAGAATATTAAAATTAATCATTTCAATGAAATATAATGCCTCAATAATGAATAATGAACATCACACGCTCTGTTTTTGTAAAGTTTCTGGTCACAATGATATCAAAGTCAATGAATTGATGAGGTGGCTGAAGGAGTCTCCGAAATTGACAAAAATATAAATATGGTATATAGCACCGACAACTTAATACTATGACCGTCTTGTGAATCATTTAGGAACGTTGATGAATTCACCACTGTAGTAACGAATATATCATGGACTAACTAACTAACTGATGAGATGGCTGTAAGAGCCTCCGAAATTGACAAAAAAATATATATATAGCACCGACAACTTAATATAAAGGCCGTCCTAAGAACTATTTAGGAACGTTGATGAATTCACCATTGTAGTAACGAATAAATCATGGACTAATCATAAAGACAGAAAGAAAATTAAATCTGTACTTCCTGTGCTTATTGGAATAACAAGGAGATACAGTGCCATTGCACCAATCTTTCAGTGTTGGTGTGTTTCAACAAGTGAACTGTGCAGAAGTTACCATGTGATAAAAAGGAACTGAAATTTGTCGAACAATACATAATAAATGTCTAAGCGCCGGTTTCTTAATTTCCTTAATAGATATACGGCAAGTAGACCTTCTAGACTGCTTAACTTCATCTGGATAAACAAATAGGTAAGCAAAGATAACATAAGGAACAATTTTAGAAAAAAATGGCTTGTGTGATTTGGCATTACAATCGACAATATTTGCCTGCCAGTGGAAGTACTGATGTTCGTTTCTAAAGGCACCCTTTCAATCTTACCTAGGTCTATCTTTTGTATAAAACAAGAGGCTATCCATTAAGATGTTTGAAATATATAGATATATATCATATATATATATATGAAGTTTTAAGTTCACTTCAATAGTTGATGATACGGTTTTATATGTTATTGGTAATAAAGCAGAAGAATTGACTAGAGTCTTACAGAGATAACAGGTTTAAACAACATCAGCTATTAGACAAATATATAAGTTATAAAAGTGTGTTTATGTCTGACCTTTATCGTGATACACAGCTGATTCTTTAATAAGGAAAATTGTATCCGTTCATTTATAACGTCTTAAGAGCATTATGTATATAATGATATTGAAGAAATCGTTAATACAACTAATGTAGCGCGCAGATTCCAACATATAAAATATGAGGCAATGTAAAAATAAATTTGTATGAAGCATTTTATTATTATGAATAATTGAATAGACAAAAAATATAAAAAAGAAGTTTAATTACTTTTTTACAAAATCCCTTCTAAACATTACAAAACTTACGATCATACAAAAATCGGTAAAGCTTTTTCTGTGTTCTATTGATACTCATTAGAGCGTCTAATCACACTGCCAGGGCAGTTATCAAAATTTGGATGACTTCTTATAATATTTCTAAAGTTTTGAACCAGAGTTTTCTTCGTTTCAATTTACGTTACGCTTTAATAAAAAAATATATCAGTCCAACATTCTTTTCGATCCGGCCAGATTTTGATCCGGAAAAAATATGGCTTTGTTTTTGATTTTATTTTCAATATCTATTCGAAGTTCTGAATATTTCTTAGATGTTGTCTTATTTCAAAAAATAATGTTAAACAAAAACTCAATACTACACAAGGAAACACAATAAGCACTGCGCCAATTACCCTGATTTTTTCATAATCTAGATATATTTCTGACGTATATGCTCGTAGAAGAGTGATCAAATATATAAAGTTATAAAAAAAAGGGAAAACGCTGAAATGACAGAAAAACTTAAAATAAGAAATATAGATTATCTTTACTTATCGCTAGAAAACCATATATAAAACTACCAACAAATAACTCTCTAATATCTCAAACACTCGGTTTCTATTGATAATATGGTAAAGTGTAATTTAATTCTGTAATTATTTTACCTCAAATATTCAACATCAGCTGAGACATGATATTTAGCTGGTGCATCAAAGTCTTTTTCAGTACGTACAACTGGTGGTTCAATACCAGAGTATTCTTCACGTAACTTCCAGAAAGCACAATTCCAATTGGATTTATCAACTTGCCCGCGGAATAATGACCAACGGTATTTATCCATAGTGAAAGCAAAAGGTAAGAAAACAATTTTATCCAAAGCCTTAAAAAAATACATATCTTATTACTTATATATAATTGATAATTAGAAGTATTAGGCAACACGCTTACAGTCAAGAATAATTGATTGATACGTGCTTCATCATCACGAACATAGTTCTTTAGCAAACCCACACGTTCCAAATGTTTTGGTGTAGAGACAGAAAGTGAGAGCACATCACCAACCGCTTCATGGAAACCAGGATTGGCACCGGTACGATAGACAAATGGTAAATGCTGATATTGTAAGAAGTATTGTATGTGTCCTAATTCGTGATGTACTGTAAAGAATTGATCCTGTGTAACACGAGTACATTGCTTAATGCGTACATCATCAGTTAAATAGAAGTCCCAAGCACTTGCGTGACAAACTAAATCACGTCCATCATCTGGTTTTTCCAAAATACTCTTATCCCAAAAATCTCTAATAAAGTTAAAAATTTTAAAAAAACAATAGCATCAACCCACATAAATAATCAATACTCACTGCGGTAATTTTTTCAAGTTCATCGAAGTGAAGAAATCATCACCCATTTCGAACATTTTTGTTGCAGTGTAACCCTGTTTAACCATTTCAGCAGTAACATCAATTAGCGGTTTTTCAGGGAACGGTGATACGATATCAGCAATTTCTGACCATTGTTGTGCCCACATATTACCTAATAAATGCATTGGGATTGGTCCCTTTTCAGAGACTACTTTATCACCATAGAATGCACGCAAACGATGACGCACATAACCATGTATTTCTTGGTAAAGTGGACGAATTTCATCAAAAATATCCTCAAGCTGTTGTTCAATTGTTTCATCTTCATATTCATCTAACCACAGTTCAGCACCAGACGTAAAGTCTAGAAAAGAATTTATTAAAAAATATGAAATGTTAATCAATATTCATTATTAAATTTAATTAAATTACTTACTATTTAGCTTGGCTGCTTTGGTATTGTATTCTACATAACTTTCATAGGGTGTGCGTACTGCCGTGCCTGCCTTATCGTAAAACTCTCGCCAGTAGTAGGCTAACTCTTCAGGATCACGGCTAGTAGTAATAACTGCTTCAATTTCTGGGTCTAATGATAGATCACACTTGGTGGAGTCTTTATAATCACAAACACGTACTTTGGCGAAATTAGATTCCATAGTTGACATGATCTCTAAAAATGCAGCATAGTCTTCTTCGGGTAGAGCAGCATATCCCAATTTAGAGAGCATTTTAAACTGACGACGTAAATCGCTTGATTGGTACGACTGCCACTTGAACTTTTGTATATCCTTTGACACTTCCTTCATGAATTTTGCAACTTCAGCAGAGATTTCATTTTTTTTACGTTCATTTTCATCGTTAATATTTGATGCATATGCCCAAGATGCTTCTGTCTCAATATTGGTGCGTTTTGCAATCTCTTTATTCAAATTATCTAGGTATTCTGCAGCAGCAATTTCTTCCTTGGAGGCAGCTTGAACAAGCTATAATTTGTTGAAAAGAATAAGGAAGAGACGAATGAGTATCATGATGTATATTAATGTACTATATCTAATCCGAGTTATATTTTATATTAGATTACGGCTCTTAGAATAAACATTTGTAATTACCTATTAAGGATATTATAATATATGTAATAATTATGATATCAATATAATCTTATTTTATGAATAAGTTAAACTAAGTTTAAAAACTTAATAAAGACCACTATTATATGATATATTATTATTATTTCTATACTTCATTAAAAGCTTAAGAAGTCTACAAAAGTTTTCCACTGGTTTCTATTTTGGGCTGTTGGTCTTAATCCGATAAACGATTTGCCTGTCTCCTGCTGAACTGTCTTTCTCCAGGTCATTGCTGGTCTGCCTCTGCGCCTAGTTCCCTAGAGGTTCCAAGTAAGTGCAGCATGCGTGATATCTTTATAAGGCTTATGCAGTTTGTGTCCAATCTAACCATACTTCTTTTTTCTTATATCGTTGTTTACGTTTGTTTGGTGCGTTATTCTCTATAACTCTTCATTTGAAACCATTTTAGGCCACCATATGCTAAATAGATATGTTGCGCAGGCAATGATTAATAAATTTTTGAGGTCTTTTTTCGATTGCGGAGTTAGCAAGCCAGGTTTACAATCCATATAGGCATACCGATTTGACACATGCGTTAAAAATCTTTAGCTAGGTGTTGGTACGTATATTGTAGGCCCAACATATGTTGTGCAACCTAGTAAATGATACTCACGCTATATGATAAATACTACTATCTTAAAGCATGCCATAAGCATACTTAAAGCATATTATAAATAATGTAGCAATAAATAAATTAATACACTAAAAATTATTTAACCAAGTTGCAAAAATATTGGAAATTATTTTACTTTGAAGAATAATTTTTCAACAAACTAAATTTAAATCAATATAATAGAATTGAAATATAAGTCAAAAATTAAAATATTTAAATTATATTCTATATAATTGAAGCCTTAACAATTTTTTAAAAAAATAGTAGAGTTTAATAAGAGATAGTAATTGAAATTTTTATCTAATTACTTTTTTAGAAGATAAAACTGTTAGTTACACAAATTGAAATAACATTAATTTTCAGGATTCCATCATCGGATATATATGAGTTTATATTATTCCTAATTGTATTTAAAGAATAAAAATGATTGAACTTACCGCCAATGTTGCCAGGAAGGCTATAAGGAACAATTTCATATTTTTTGACTGAAAATTTAACAAAAAAAACATATAATTATTATAAATATTCAAAAATAAGGAACTAATGTTGAGTAGAGATATTTATATATATTTTTTATATTTTCGTACTCTAGTTTGTATAAAATATATATATATATATCTATATATATAAGTGTTTCAAAATAAGTAAATATAGTAAGTACATCTATTAGTAAATATATGCATAAGTAAGGTCAACCAAGGATCTTTGCATTCACTTGAGATGATACCGTGCCAGCTTAGACTTTTCGGAAAATAAATTTACCGATGTAAGGCAATTTTCTCAACCAGTAGAGATAGTGAAATCAAATAACTCCTTGAATATAGCTTTTGATTTTAGCTTTGTTATTGAATGTATTTTGAACTCAATCGGCTCACTTGAGCCTTCTCCAAATTCTGATACAAACCAGATAAACTTTTCAATATTTTGAGTATCTTAAAAACTATAATAGGTAGAAATATGGTATATTAAACACTTGTGCTATATCACTAAAGGTCAAAATGTTTCATAATATTCCGCCCACTACAACACCCAACTTCATATAAAATTTCCATAAAAAATTGTTAACTTCTATGAGACAATGTATATTTATTACGAGTACATAGGTATATAAAAATACAATTTCAAATTTCAAAATTGTCTATTAGTTCCTAGGTTATTTGCAATCATTCAAAGATCACTTATATATTTAAAATATTTTATGATCAAAGTATTTAATTTATTTAATGAAATTTTAAAATTTTTTTTATATATTTTTAAGTCGCATTTGAAAAACTAAAGGACAGATTTTCTTATCAAGGGAATACCGACCACATGATGATTTGAAGGACTTTATTGATTTTAATTTTATAAGAGCTCCTGGTACCAAATTATCTTTAGTTCTGTAATAAACAATAGTCGAGGATATTTTTTCGAAACTCTCAGTAGTCATAATTACAATGGCTTTAACTTGTATTCCGATATAGTTTCCAAATAAAACATAATACAATCACGTACAAATAATACTTTGCTATTTAGATTTCATTTAAAGATATTAGATTTTATATTTAGACACTGCAAAAAATAAATGTCATTTTAAATTAAAGAAAATTATATGTTATTAAACAATAAACTAATAAAAAAAAACATGTAATGAGAACAAACAATCTAAACACGTAATAAATATTTACCTTTAACTCATTAGATCAAATACTGTCTAAAGCAATTATTACTAACTGTTAGCTGCAATTGTTTTTATAATTTATTGTAATTTTAATTATTTTTTTTTAACTCTATAATAATAATTAAATTAAAAAAAAAACTACTTAAGTAAACGTAAATATTAAAAAGTAAAAATACATGAATAGGTAGTGTAAAGGAAAATATCTCCAATATGGAAGACATAATATTAATATATAATATATAACTATATAATAAATATACTATTTAAAATCACAGACAAATAGACAGAGCAATATATGCAGATATCTGTAGATGAATTTATTTTGTCGAGTTAATTCGGAATAAATTAAATTCACATAGTCTCCAATATAGAAGACGTAATATCAATATATAATATATATCTCTATAAAATATATATACTATTTAAAATCACAGACAAATAGACAGAGAGACATAAGCAGATATGTGAAGATGAATTTCGTTAACTCGTTAAAATGAGTTAATTTGGAATAAATTAACTTTACGTAGTCTCCAATAGAGAAGACATAATATTAATATATAATATATAAAACTATATAAAATATATACTATTTAAAATCACAGACTAACAGACAAAACAAGATATGTAGATATCTGTAGATGAATTTATTTTAACAAGATAATTCGAAATAAATTAACTTTACATAGTCATCAATATAGGAGACATAAAATTAATATATAATTTATAGCTATATAATATATATACTATTTCTATACTATCTCCATACTATATATACTATCTCTGTCTATTTGCATAGAGGCATATATCGATATGAGGCATAAGCAGATATGTGTAGATAAATTTATTTTAACGAGTTGATTCGGAATAAATTAACTTTACAAAATCTCCAATATAGAAGACATAATATTAATATATAATATTCAATATATAATATTCAATATATAATATATATAATACAATAATATAGATGACATATTAAAAAGTATTGCTGAAAGTTTCTATATGGATAGCTTCTTTATTATAACTTGCAGGCAAATATATAGACAGACGATAGTTTCAATGAGTTAATTAAAATTACTTGCACTATGTCCAATGATACCCTGCGATACTTAAAAAACATCCTGACAAATTTAATATAATTTTATGCCGTCACGTTTTTTATATATACAAATAATATGAATCATTATAGTAGTTGCTTTATGGTATATAAATTTTAAAAGATTTTGAATGTCATTGTTTTCACAGATTGTAGATTGAAACATACTTTGTATGGAAAAAAGTCTGGGAATTATGAAATAGTCATTATCGGTAAAAACAAATGTTATAGAAAAACTTTGAACACAATTTCCATACAGATTCTCTTTCACTAAAACACATACAAAAAAATCAAACTCTTATGGTAGATAATGTCATTATGCATAGGGTTCTCGAAGTTGGGTTTTCCAGGAATTATTGTGCGGGGTCTGGGCAGGTAATAGAGGCAACTACACATTAGATTAGAGTTTCTTCTTTCTTCTATTATGTTTTTTGGTAGAGATAAAAAAAATTAACGGTTTCCTTATGCAGTTAACAATTATAAGGGTTGTTTTGCTACCGATTTTGGGTTTAATTTTTTTTAAATTAATTAACAGATGATAAACACTCGATTTATGTTGGTGCAAATGATTCCATTTTACCACTTAATTTGAAGTTATCTATATAACATAGACATTACATACGTAGATAGATACTGTACTATACATAGCTTAACAAATATGGTTACTAAATGGATATTTAGCGAATAACTGTTATGATTTGTGACTGTTTCATGGTTCCTGTTATATTTAATTCTACGTTATGGAACAAATTAAAATTAATTAATTTTTAGTTAAAATTTTTTATTTATTTGTAATCAAATGCTGTAGTACAATTATATACTATACACCTGAGTCCACGGTTCTAATTTGTACAGGTGTAATACCTGACACTTGTAACTTGTAAAAAGTATGTATGGACTATTTAAGCTTTTTCAAGCTATTTTCAAAGACCACTGATGATAAATATTCGGCAATATTTGAAACAGCTGTATTGTCAGCCAAACATTTAATTAATTAAAATAATATAAAAAGAATTTCTGTTGTTGTAGTTCACTACTTTTCGAAACCTCTCCATTTACGAATAATTAAATATAAAAAATAAATATATAAAATATATAACAAAAAAAAATTTGTGTTATTGCATTTAATATATTATACAATGTCCTTTATTATATATCGTATATATGTAAAGTGTGTATTCTCAGATATACGTGTATTTTAAATGTATCTAAATTTTATTTTAATATATAAATAATATTATTTTGTAATTAAAACAATATTTTGTTATAGGATATTTACTATTATATATGCTTAATACTTTTTTTTTATTATTATTGCTTATTTCATATTATATATATTATTAAATAAATTTATATTATTTCTTTTTTATACATTACTTTGCATGTTAACTATTTTTTATATGTGAAGTATGTGTTGTTATATGTACGTGCATTTTAATTATACTTTATTGATTTAAAAAATACACAATTCTCAGAATTGTTAAAGTGAACAATATAGAATTGTTTATTAAATTATTATCAAATTACCTTATTTATTAAATTAAGATAATTGGATATAGCTAAATCATTTATCACATATTTATCAAAAATTTATTTTTTAATTAAATTAAATTAAAATGTGTTTATTTTGTTTTTGTTTTTGTTTTTTTTTTTTTGTGAAATTTAAAAGTTCACAATATTTGTTATTAAAGCAATAAAAATTTTTTTTAAAGGTCAATAGCTTACTTAAAAAAATATTCGTAATTAATTAAAATTGTAAGGCAATCCAAGGCTTGTTTCTCAAAAAAAATTTTTTTTGTTTTGAAGTATTTCAAATCATTTAATTGACAAATAAAATAATCCGATCACGTTTTAAAAAGTTAAAAAGTTAAAATAAACTGGAAATAATTTTCAGTTTTTAATTAATATTCTTAACAAATCCTTTATAATGTTCTTATGTGCAAAAAATTAAAAAAAAATTTTACTTCTTTACAATGCCATAATTTATTTGAATTATTAACTTTTTTAGAATGAAATAGTGTAATAATATAAAAAAAATAACAAAAAGTTAAAAAAAAAAATAATTTTTAATTTAAAAGCTTCGAATATATCTTTCAAAAAAAATTTATTGATTATTTTTTTTAATAGATTTCAGCAATTTTAATAAAAATTTTTACTTCTACATAATGCAACAATTTATTTCAAATATTAACTTTTTTAAATAAAAAAGTGTAATAATATAAAAAAAAAATAATAAAAAGTTCGAAGTAAATTAATTATAAAATAAATTTTTAATTTAGAAGCTTCGAATATAAGTTTGTTGATTACTTTTTTTTACCGATTTTTTCCTTTAAATATTAACAATTATTAATACAATATTTTGAGTACAATAGATCCGACGGTCGCAGTGCCACATCCCCTAACAATACAATATATTGACTTAACACTAACATTATTATCATTATTATCAGATAAAAACTTATTAACCTTTATTATCATTTATTTGTTATTAAAATAAAATTTCTGATTCTGAGATTCTCATTTGGCAGGACCCGAGTTCGATTCCTGATACTTGCAGTCTCCAAAAAACCAAAAAATTATTTACGAATAATTAAATACAAGAATTATTTCCAAGACCACTGATTATGGGTATTTGGCAATATTCGAAACAGCTATATGGTAAGCCAAAAATTTAATTAATTAAAATAATTTAAAAAATAAAATTTTTGTTGTTGTATTTCACTACTGTTCGAAAAAATTCTTTAATAAAATTTTATTTTAAAATAAAAATTATTAATAAAATTTATTTATTAAAATTTATTTAATAAAATAAATGAATTTAGTATAATTATTATAATTTTTTGTTAGAATATTTTTTATTAGAATATTTTTTATTAGAATATTTTTTAGTCTCAAATATTTATTTCTACATAATTTTTAGTACATTTATCTGTAAATAAAAAATGTATACCATATAGTCGTAAGATTAAATTTTTTTGTTTTGAATTTAGAGTACACTTATAAAAAACTAAAAAAATGTGATTACCTAGTAATATTAATAAAAGAAACTTTTATGTTGTAATTATAATTATCATAATTTTAATTTTTGTTATTTTTGTCTTTCATGCATTTTTAAATAATTTTCTATTTTTATATATTGTTTTATATTATTATGTACTTTATATATTAAATAAATTTTAGATATTTATAAATTTTGAATCTTTATTAATTATGTCTGTATTGAGATTTATCTATGATTATATATTATTTAATTATTATTGCGTTCTTATTTCTCAACGTTTAAAATATATTTTTTTTTAATTTTTGATTAGATATATTATAAAAAAATTTTACGTGTTGACTACACTATTTTTAGTTTTTGTTTGTAATATATTTATATATTTTTTATAATTTCTAATTTAAAAAAAAATATTCAGACTCACTTTTGCGATCCTACAATACTAAAATAAAACACTTATTCGTCCGTAAAATGAGTGTTAACGTCAAGCCTTCTAAAAAACAAGTGAAAGTCTTATACGTGAGTAAAAACAGTAACTCACTATGGTTATCTTAAGTAGATACTCTTCTTAAATAGCAATATTTACGATTATTATATTGTATACAGACATAATATATTCATTCTATATTATATATTTTTTTATTTTTTGAATTTCATTTTCAAGTCCAGTAAAGTAGTTACACACGTACAACGGATTTCTTATCGAATTTCTTTCACTTCAAAATCTACGAGAAACAACTATACAATAATAAATATCTTAACTACCTATACCGAAACCCATAAATCTTAAGAAAAGTGAAGAAAGCAAATGTAAAAAATTATCAAACTATAGTTGTTTATACAGAATATATTGATTTAACTAATTTATAAGCAGTTCTTGAAGCAATATATTTATAAGATAAGTTAAATCTTATCAAGTGTCAAGTACTTCTCAGAATATTGGCGGGATATACTATATTAAACTGACTATTTGAAGTGCAATAAAATTGTCAGATAGAGATGAGAATGATACTTAAAACAGAAATAAATATAATTAAATATAGTGTATTTGAGTTACAATTCAAATCATTATTAAATACGTTATCAATTTTAAAGAGTTACTACCTATATATTTCAAAAGAAAACTGAACTGGTTCCTCATTGAATTTAAGTATATCAATTAAATATTTTATTAATGTTAATTTTTTCTTGCCAAGGGAGACGCGTCTTTATGACGAACAGAAACTATCAGTTAGACGGATTCGAATAGCAAAGAAAAAACAAGGACAAAAATTTTATTTAATTTATTGAAATTTGGCTGACCATGCAACGCTGTTTCGAGTATTGCCAAGTACTTATCATCAGTGGTCTTAAGAAATATTCGAATTTCTTAATTAGTCCAAACAAACTATATACGGGCTATAAAAATGTTTAAATGCCAGTATCCTACCAGAGTACTGGAAGTATTTCAAAAGTCTATTAAGAATTTAGTTTGTTAAAAATCATAAAAATTCGTATATATTATATATCGCCAATAAACTTTGTATATGAAGACATACACCAAAGAATGTGCAAATGTTATAGATGAAATAACCAACAGCACCGATTGCCGGCCCATAAAAATGTGTCAAACTTTCGATTACATTTGAAGAAACTTTGAAAAACATTATATATACCAAAAATTAAATGTCATGCTATACATCATCTACGTCTATCCTATCCCGACTGAAGTGTATTATCAGCAACAGAATTGTGATTCTTATATATGTTTTTCATGGAAAATAATGCTTAATACCAGGAAATTATGATATGATCCAAACTAAACCAAACCACAAATCTTAATAAAACCAAATTTATATTATAATTTATTATTTAAAATTTAATAAAATTAATTTATTAAACTCCTTTATGAATCAATTAAACAAATCTATAGATATAATCAATTTTTCAGGCTAAAGCATATAAAAAAAGACTTAGAAGTTTACTGCAAAACAAAAGCTTTAGCATTCCTTCAGACAGAAGACCTCGTACGATGGCTTAAGAGAACCAAACCCTCTGATTTAACTAATTAAATTACATATTTAACATTATATTGTAATATTATAGATAAGGATTCATATCGACTTCTTCAAGTCCCCGAGGCGCAATTGAATAAATAATAAAGAAAGTTTTTCAGAAGTCTAGAAATGAGCTACTCTAACGTGTGTGGATCAAACGTTGAATAAAATAGTATTATTTTATAGATTCCATACCCGTATGATTACTATGGAGGAACTACTGTTATTGAAATCAGTACTTAAAATAAAAATTTTTTTCGAAAGCGTCACAATACTAGACATTATTATGTTAAAAGGAATAGTGTTCTCAACCACAAAGATATTAATATGTGACAAATTATTTAATTAGTTTTTAGTTTAGTCCATATAACACTTTTTAAGAGAGATATATTTATTCCAACACTTTTTCTGAATTTTTGGTGTTCTTTTGCAATACAACCATTCGAAACAAACAATTCAGGTTACGATTCGAAGTGTAAGTTTGTTAATTTAACTGTTGTTTTTTATTGACTTGTATCAATAAATAATTATTTATCGATAAATAAATTACCACGCACATCTCAAAATATAAATGCCATAACCTTGTTGGCTAACTTTTGAAGTTTTGGTTGCTTTGAACGACTTATAGTATGTTTCCATTGCCTTCATTAAAGCAGTTCATTTCATTAAGGTCGCTAATGAAGTTGATTAACCGTACAAAGAGCTTCCAAGCTTTCGAGCTTAGTTAAGAATAAATCAAGGGAAATTAAAATAAAAATGTCGTAACAATGCAAAATAAATTTCCCAAAGAGGAAATTTATCATATTTAAAAAATAAAATAAAATGTTAAAAAAACGAGAAAGTCAAACAAACCAGAGGTAAAAATTTTTTAAAAAGTTCGCTTTTTATAAGTAAAATATTTAATTGATATATAAAAATTTATAAATGAGTTTACATATCAAATGTATGTTTCATATCATAATACATTATCATATATTGTTTAACAAAAAATATTCATTTTAGTTAATATATAAAAGCTCTTTCGCAAATATAAATCAACTAACGCCAATGAAAACAACCAAATTTTAATATGTTTAATATGAATTGATTTAGCTGCAGTGGGAACGTGGTATTATCTCGGTAACTAATGACCTTTTTAATTCTGATGCATAAAAGTAGATAGATGTTTCAACCTTTGTCACGTATTGATGCAAGAGATACTTTGTATCTCACTGAAACAGCTCCTAATAGTGCTCTGAATCGTAGTTGCGTTGTTGTCAAAAATGGAACTTGACCAGCACTGATAAAGGAATGCATCAAGATTAAAATCAATAAAAACAAATTTTTTAATTATGAATTATAAAAATTTTACTCTTCAAGTCATTTCTTGTAAATATTTTAATTATTTTTGACGTCAAAAATGTTTTTAATCAGTGGGATTGAAACCGTTTTCAATCTATTGTCATTATTTGCTCGTGACATATTTTGTTCACTAGAAATCATATATGTAATGTCCGGTTGTCCGTCTTGTAAGCTGGTTCGAAACAGTAATTTTACATATTCCTACCTAAAAACAAGTTCTCAAGTGAATATATAGGCTTACATTCAGGTAAGGATTACTTAGTTTGAAAAAGGAGTTAGGTTTTTTCGATATTTACCGTGATAGACCATGATATCTATGGTCTACTAATACTTAGTAGACTATTTTGTTCATTTTTATATACAAATGTCTTCTTATCTTACTAATACATTTTTCTAAAACTTCTTTATTTTAACAAAAACATATAAATTTGCTTAGGTTGAAAAGACTGCCTTACAATTTTTGCCTTATATGATATGCGTTGTTGAAATGGACTACATCAGGCCTACCCAAAGCACGACCCACGGGCATCATGCGATCTGCGGCTAATATATGTGCGGATAGCACATCTTCTACAGGTAGACAAAGTTTTTTTGTTATATTTTGATAACATCACATTATTTTATTTTTATTATATTTCTAATAAATGAATTAAGATGTTTTAAACATTTTATTACACTTCACGTTAATTTACTTAATTGATAAAGACTTTAGTATATATTCCTTTCTAGAATTGGCAAAAAAAAAACTCGTATCTAACCGTAAGTCATTATATTAAAAATAAAACATTTTTCGTGTATATATATATATATATATATATATATATGAGCATATATATTTATTTCTGCGGCTCTCCAACCTAACAGTAATTCAGTAATTTATTCAGTAATTTGTATGGGCCTGCGATCTGCTCTGGTCTGGACAGCCTAGGACTACATTCTGATTACACAGTTGAATTCTTAAGTTTTAGAACTGTAGAGAGGACAAGGAAAAATATACGCAAGTGGTAAGATTACCGGGTTTGTGAAATAAAGACTTGAATATGAAGTGATGAAATCTTACTTATTAAGTCAGTGCTCAGACGAATTTTTATTTACCATCAGAAATTAAGATAATCGTCAAAAAATGATGGACATTGTGAAGGTTATTAGAATAAGAAAACGGGTTTATTACTTATTCTTACAATTTACGAACTACTCATCAAAGTTACAAATAAATTAAGACCTAGGCTTGTGCTCCGGGAAGACTACGCAAATGGTGGAAAAAGAGCTGGATATTAAACGTCGACAGAATTAACTTAATATGAATTGTAGAGACACCTATTTATATTTATGTAATTTAATTTGTATTTAATACAATATTTAGTATAATGGAGCATAATGTTTGGCTAAGAAAAATAATTAAAGAATATAAAAAATAATTGATACATAATATATGTCAGAGCCCTGAAGGTTAATTAAAATTATTTATTTAAAATTTTTATTATTTTTTAAAACAAATAAATTCTTTTAAGTGTTTGTATTAAAAACAAAAAAAAACGACTATAAATTAAAATTAAATTTAAAAAGCTTTGTATTGTATCTCATTGGTTTGTTTCAGACAATATAAATTAAGTGAAATAAAATTAAATAAAAATAAAACATCTTTTTGAAAATATTTACTTTATAATATATTATATATATTTCGTAAATAACATATATTAATCTAAAATATTCCATAAGCTATATCTAATAAATTACTATAATTATATGTCTTAATTTATTACCAAGCATCATATAAAGTTTATTATTAAATGTATTAAAGAAACTACATTTTTAATAAATTAAATAATTAAATATATGTATAATACATATAAAGAAATTAATATTTTTCGCAATCAGTAAAATATTATTATTATTATATAAAAAAATATGTGTTTATTGAATTGTTTTTGTTTTAAAACCAATTAATTTTTTAAGACTGCTTAACATGAATTACTCGTTGAAAAGTAAATATTTAATTAACAAGTGGGGATTTTTCTTATCGAAATTCGGTATAATTCTAACAACTTAACTTCAAGATTTTATAATATTAATTAAGTATAAAATTATTATATATTTACTGTAATTGTTATGGTTTTTTTTTTAGAAAGTAATTTCAGGTTATTAATATTAAGTTAGGTATACTTTGAGATAATGTTAATTAATGTAAAATTAACGTAATAAATTTAATACAAATTAAATCTTTTTTAAGTACATTTGCTATATAATTAATAATTTTTTCAAGTATGCATACAGAGTGGTCGCTCAGTTGAATACATACCCGATATAGAGGGTTTACCTCTAAATAAGGAACGATAAAATACTTGTAAAACGTAAACATACTGAAAATGTTCTCTCTAAATAACAAATGTTATATATAATATGTATTCGAAATAACGAAAGGTCTTGATATTATCTTTCATTATACCGAGAATTGAATATTACTTAATAATGATATGGTTGTCGTAATAAAGACAATAAACCAGACATATAATTGATCACACAAATGTATTTGAAAAATGGAAGATTTTATATTGTATATTCGATCTTTAAAAATTTTTAAAAATATATAAAATGACAAATGAAATCTATATCTTTATATAAAGTATGTAGGCAATAGATCCATAATAGAAACATTTTGTGAATTATGAAAGAGCATTATTTTTCATTCATTTGGCTAGAAAAAAAAAAAAGAAACAAAGAAGCTATTATTCATTAACTTATAGTATATATAATTTAATTCTTAAATTTAAGCAACCATAGATAAATTTTTTTTCAAACTGTCAGTTTCCAAACAAAAAACTTATAGTGTCAGTTGAAATAATTTTTATTATTTTTTGTATCTGTGATATATAAGTTTCATGAAAACTTATTAACAAAAAGTATACACGATTATGGTTTTATGCAAAAAAAAATCCAAATTTCTAATCATATATGTAATTTAATTCAGGGTACTTTGAAATTTTTCTTGCAACTATAAAATACAAAATGAGTGTTCCACGTATTTCAAAAAAGGTAAATTTAAATATATCAATTTTATTTAAATAGTCAACTAACGATATTCTTAATTGTAAAGTCTTCTCTGGATATGACGATACGAGAGACAGCTCTTATGACTTCCTTACTGGACTTCAACATAAAAGAATCAAAACCTCAGGCAATTCGAATGATGGGTAAACTAATGACCAGTATTTCAAGAGTCGTCCCAGGAATGGAGAATATAATACCTAAGTTAGTTGAGTCTCTGAACCATCAAGAAGTCGATATACGTATTAAAAGTATTTTGGCAATTTTGCGTATATCAGCAAGAACCATTAAGGGGCCAAATCTACTTAAAACTGAAGATGACTCTTTTGTAGATATAAATGAAATTTGCAACATTGAGTCCAACACGTATGATCTTGTCTTTCAAAAATTGCAGGAGGTTTTGTTACACGGTCAAATGTCCGTACTTTACCTTGTTAAACAAGAAATAATTGAGACACTTTTGGTAGTTATTAGAAGTAGTCACATAAAAAGACGGCATATACACGTAATTGCATTAATGCTATACTATACTTATCATCACAGTGTAGAGTTATCTGATAAAACAGGAAAAGATTTATTGCATTTGTTTCAAGTATTATTGACCGTAGTTGACAAAGCTCACATGAAGTGGATCTTAAAAGGTTTGCGGGGTCTGGTTAAACATCCAAAAGCAATTTCACTACTACTTCAAACGGATATATTAAATACATTAAGCACTTTAATTGTACATAAAGACGATGATGTAAAAAAAGATGCCTTGAGACTTTTTGTTGATATCAGCACAAACGTTTATATCAAAAATAATCCTTACGCTCTCCGTATTCCACTAAACAATGTTCTCAACTTGCTTACACATACTGATGAAAATATTCGAAGATATTGTTTGGAGGTTCTACATTCTTTGACTGTAGTTAATAATGGATTAGTACATAGAGTCGTTCACAACGGTTTAGTTCCTTTGATTGTACATGAGTTTGACAAGAGCAATAGAACCATACAATATATAGTAATCAAAGTGATAAAAAATATTAGTGTTTATGGTAAAAAGTCGGATATTGTGAAACTTATTGATGGAAATGTTATTCCACTGTTGTGTCAATCAATTACACAGACTTCAAGTAAGGATGTTTACTGTGCTTTGACTTCCATATATAATATGTTGAAAATAGCTAGAGAATGCACTGAGTTGGCACTACGAGAATGCAAGGGTTTAGAGAAGATTGAAGTGCTTCAACACCATGAAGATAAAAAGATTGAGAATCTAAGTAAGAAAATACAAAAAGTTTTCTCAAATTTGATTGAAGAAAATGTGTCTGATATGTAAATTTTACAGATAGAAATTAAGAACAAAATTTATTTGTATTGTGTATTGAATGTTGCGATCATTGAAACTACTTTCGATTTTATTAAAATCCTATCTATTTAAGTCAATAAATTCTATTGTGAATTACATACTTTGAAAATATATTTCGTTTTTTTTTAAATTCTTCTGAAATATGCATCAACGATGACAGTTTAATAATACCAATATCTCAAACCCTATAAGGTCAAGTTAATATTGCATTTAATTATTTTCAAATTGATTATATGTTCTCATTTAAGAGTAAACCTATTCACGTGAAACACGTAATCCATTAACCAACCACATAAAGTTTCGAAAAAAAGTACTCATAACTACAAATAAGTAATGGAATGAAAATTTAACAAACTAGAAAAACTTTTCCCTAAAGTACTTTACATTCCAATAATAAAATAATTAAATCATTTTATATTAACAATATACTAATTAATCTAAGTAATATGTAAAATCACTAAGATTGAATCGTAATCAGTTTACTAAATTAAGTACAAAATTAATTATGAATAGTAATCAAGTTTTGGATATATATTTAATAAATATATATAATTTTTTCCATTTATTTAACAGGCTATTGTGGCTTTGGTTCTGCTAACAAAAATTTGATTTTAAATTAAAAATATTAATTTTATTTTTAAACTTGCAGCAAATAATTTAATTTTAGTTGCTGAATAGACGTCTATTGCGAAGATTAGATAAAAATCATTACGTGTCATCTTAAAAGGCATACTAATCAATTTTCATTAAAATTATTCAAGGAAATTTCCTGATTATTAAAAGCGTCTTAATGCAATAATTGAATTTAAATTTAAATAATTAAATTAAATTATTGTAAATTGTAATAATTTATTCTCTCTCTCGCTCTCTGTCTCCCTCACTTTCTGCCTCTCTCTCTCTCTCTCTACGTTAAACACAATAGCGGATCTAAAATGTCTTGTATCATATATCCAAACTACAAATATTTTTAATAACATAAAGGAGTATTGTTTTATGTTATATATAATAATATTATATATACATATATACGTATATATCACAATTTAATATATCATATCATTTTATAAATATAAAAAATCTAGTATTCGCAAGCTAGAAATTGCACAAAGCCAGTCTCAGAGAAAACTTTTCAAGGTACCATGGTACCTTAGGACAAATGACATCCTCAAGGACCTCAAGATGGATCCGATCAAAAAATACATAAAGGATAGAGCATTGAAATTATTTACGAAAACTGACAACACCGCGTTAACAAATCTCAGAATAGTTACAGGCTCTTCAGGTAGGTATGCAGATCTGAGGTGAATTATTGCTTAGTCTGATGAAGTGATAAACAATAATCCAGTCAAGGTTATGAAGAAACATCGCTGTTAATATATACACATATATATATATATATATATATATATATAATATTAATGATCAATTAGCTAATAAATTTTGGTGTAAAATGCCACGAAATTCCGGAATAAAATCATATTTTATATGTTCTATATAGTACAATACGAGTAGTGTCATAAAGTTATCTATAATGTCGCAAGAAAACTCATCAAATAGTTAATGCCGCTTTAAAACATATTTAATACATAAAATATATTGTATTAACTGTATATTTAAGATTATAACATTACAACATTACTTATACATCGGAGTATATCTCCAACAATTTTGCTTAATAACATTCCCATACCACAACCAGGTAATATAACGTATTTAGGTATTCACCTCGACAGACGACTAACTTGGCGCAAGCATACTGATGAAAAAAAATTTCGGATGAAGCACGAAGCCTCTAAATTGCTCATTAACAACAGATCCTCCCTGTGCCTAGAGTATAAAGTACTCTTGCATAACAGCATCATAAAACTAATATGGATTTATGGTATATAGCTATTTGGTAATATGGTAATGCTAGAGCTTCAAATATTGAAATTATCCAAAGAGCTTAGTCAAAGAGCTTAGAATATATATTTTTTTAAATACAAAAAAAAATCTTTTGAATAACAGATGACCAAAGGATTAATTGATATAGTAAATATATGGGGAAAGTAATGGGGAATGGGCAAGATTTTGCATAAAGGCTATTATGCTATTGCTCAATATCCGCAGAAAATTTTTGAAACCCTGTCGTAATATGTTCTTAAGTATAGAAATGTGAAACAATCGTCAGAATCAGGGAATGAGGGGAAAGGTGCTGGAACAAAATCCATGGGGAGTGATTAATTTTTTCACGTGTGGGCGAATAAACTCTGGATCTTATACCATATTTTGCTTTGTAAGAGGTATCAATTAAATATCAAAGCAAGTTTTTTATGACTATATTAAGGACTTAAAAAATGGATTTATTTAAGTGGTTTATTTAAATGGATTTTAAAACGTGTATGTGTGATACATTAAAAATATCACTTCATAATAAGGAAACAACTTTGATTGTTCGATTTATTAATAAACGATAAAAAAAATATTTTTATGTAAATTAATAACTTTCTTTCTTTCTTTTGGTGTATTTTTAAATAATTTTTTTGAATAAATTTTCAATATTTAATAAATGATCACTGACATTAATTTCTCTTGGCCTAAAGTTAATTGTGAATCAATATATGCATATACTTATATGTTTTATGTATATATTCGTATTCATATATATATATATATATATCGAATAGGGGGTTTTAAAATTTTTTGTTAAATAAGTGATTTGAATAAAAAAAAGTATTTATCAGAATCTAATTAATTTACATATGCGACTTATATCTCACTTTAGAATTTTAATGAAAGCAGACAGTATAAAGAAGAGAAGATATTTAAGATATATTCGGTTAATGAAGTAAAATAGTGATAAAAAAAATGGTTATCTTAAATCATATAAGTCGTTATGGAAGAAAAAAGTAGGACAAATATATATTCAATTGAATTATAAAACTTTATCTTCAACATTTATATTGTATATGTCACAAATTCTTTATATAGTTTGTATAAAAATATTTAAATTTAGAAATATTAAATATGAAATAATAATTATTAGTAATCAATTTATTACATTTTTTATAGGTAGTTTATGAGTAGTAATATAGTAATACGATATCATTTGAAACGTCCACCGCAAACAATACCCAATAATAAATGGTTATCTCATTCAAATGGTTATCTCATTTGTAAGAACTTAGCAGATTAAATATTTCGAATTATTTTCCTTCACATACTTGTCACACTCAAGAAATGAATTGAATTTTATATGATTTTGTATTGTCATTGCAATATTCTAACAAGAAATAATCGAATAGTGTTTTGAAAAGCTCAATATATCTTAAATATTGCTTACAATACTTGTTTAGGTATTACTTAGTCTTATGTTCCATTACTTTACCGAAATTCCCACGTTATCTCCCTTAGCTTTCGTGGCCGTGGTTACAAACTTTACCTAATCTCACAATTAAAAACTAAAATACTTCACGTTGAGTCAAGTTTCGCAGACAAAGGAACTAAATTAAGAACCGGATAGTTCAGTAAGTACACTATCTAGAGTTCTAGAGTTCTGCAACCTGGAGATACTACAAAAAAAGAGTACTTCACGTTGATTCAAATTTCGCAGATAAAGGAACTTAAGTACGAATTGGATAGTTCAGCAAGTATACTATTAAAAACGACATGTAATACAGAAGCGTGAATGAAGTGAGAACCTAGGATTGTGCAACCTGGAGATACTACAAGAAAAGAGTACTTCACGTTGAGTCAAATTTCGCAGATAAAGGAACTTAAGTACGAATCGGGTAGTTCAGCAAGTATACTATTAAAAACGACATGTAATACAGAAGCGTGAATGAAGTGAGAATCTAGAATTGTGCAACCTGGAGATACTACATGAAAATAGTACTTCACGTTGAGTCAAATTTCGCAGATAAAGGAACTTAAGTACGAATTGGGTAGTTCAGCAAGTATACTATTAAAACCGACATGTAATTCAGAAGCGTGAATAAAGTGAGAACCTAGAATTGTGCAACCTGGAGATACTGCATGAAAATAGTACTTCACGTTGAGTCAAATTTCGCAGATAAAGGAACTTAAGTACGAATTGGGTAGTTCAACAAGTATACTATTAAAAAAGACATGTAATACATAAGCGTGAATTAAGTGAGAACCTAGGATTGTGCAACCTGGAGATACTGGAAGAAAGGAGATGTGCCAAAATCATATAAGACAAAGAAAGACAACACATATGGATACTAAAAGCAAATAATTTCATTTTTTATTGTTGGTTTGTTGTGGAACCCAGTTGTATTGAGTGAACGTATTCAATTTACTTAACATATAGAATATAATAGACTTAATCATATCAAAGAAGAAATGAAAAATATTGATACCACTCGTAATATACTTTTGGATTGTAGATTACCATTGACTTGTCTTTATTTATTTTAATGTTTAAAAAAATTTGTTATTAGTATTATTACAAAATAAGAAAAAAAACCGATTTTAATTGTACTTTTATTTAAAAGTAACTTAATATGCTCACAATATATTTAGACAGCTGAGACTGATTATTCAATGAAATAAAATGTTCATGAACGAAAACTTGTTAGATAATTTCGGTGTTTGTTTAAATACCATTACCAGATTATTGACTATAAAACGATAATAAATTTTTATATTTCTATTGCTCACAGTTTAACGCTACTGATAATCTACTTCTTATCTCCAGAACGATTTTTTTTTTGCATTTATGGTTAATTATTCATTTGTAAATCAGTTAAGATCTATTAATAATGTCATGTTGAATGTAATATAATTTTAACACTTTCTAGGTGTTATCATGGAAATGGGTCTACGAATTACGTCAAAAAGCATTTAGAAAACGAAACAACATAAATAAAAGTAATTTAAAGACTGAACTTCGCCAAACGAGATTATTTAAATTATTAATTATTTATGCACAATAAAGTTTTCTTTTTGATGTGCAATTTATTCAAAGAAATAAAAGAAAAAAAAAACAAACGATAGAAGACATTATAAAACAAAAGATAGTTAGTTAATTTATGTAAATTGAATTAGGTTAGCTTTATAGTATGAAGATCACAGATGACATCGTCAGTCAACTAAAACACTTGTAATAATTAATAGGACGGTAAATGTACTTGGGACGATGGCTTAAACATGTTGAAATTATGTTACACGTAGAGTGGACTTTAAATGATTCAAGATGTTTAGATTCAAGATTTATGAGATAAACTTTTTCTATTTTTTTTATTTTATTGATTTTTTTATATTATATAAAAAACTAAAACCAACATTTTATAGTATAACTTGCTCTACATTTTTGCTTTATTAAATAAATTTCCATTGCAGAGTTTTCTTAAAGCTAGGCCTATATAGTATAATTTGCTATAATATATATTTGCTTAATAACGTCTAATAACAAGCACGATAATAAGGAGCAAAGAAATATAGCAGGGAGACCGAAGATAGTCTACATATATTATAATAAGAAGAAAGACTGATAGTACAATTATCAAGCAAAATAATAAGGAGTAAAGAAAAAAACTGAAAAAGAGCAGAGAGACCGAAGATAGTCCACATATATTATAATAAGAAGGAAGACTGGGGGTACAATTAACAAGCAAGATAATAAGGAGTAAAGAAATAAAATGAAAAAGAGCAGAGAGACCGAAGATAGTCCACATATATTATAATAAGAAGGAAGATATATGGTGGGGATATAACAATATGATCGGAATATTGGATAGGGACTTTAAATTTATCAACCACCTGTTTTTTTTTTTGAGTTGGTAAAAGTTTATTCACAATCTATTTATGTAAATAATAAGTCAATTTCATGAAAAATTAATTTTACTTAAGTAAATATGCTTTATTAAGTCCGCTAAATACACTATTTAGTAATAAGTAAGTAATAACGTATGACATGACTGATAAGATTTGTTAAAGTTCAAAGAAGGAACTTTTCGGAAAATGTTTGTGGTATAACTTATAATCTATGTAGGTGGAGAGAGAGAAACTCCAGGAAAATTTTATTCTAAAAATACTGGAAAGCATTTTTCACAACACAGTTTTAACAATTTTGTGAAGGAGTTGAGTATTTTACAACATATTGGATATGTTGATAATAGTAAATACTTATATTATGTATAAAATTAATTAATTAATTAATTAATTATTATTAATAAAAAATTATAATTTAATTGAATTAAGCAAAGTTAAATCTATTATTATTGGATTTAGTGAAACAAAATGATATCATAATATAAAAAAATTTACGCGCACCATAACTTCTACAGCCTAAGAATGGAACTCGATTAGATCATGAAGAAGAGGACGTCCAAAAACAACATGAAGGCAATTTTTGAATCAATAATATAAATTAATAATAGTTGCTTGAACCATTGGACGATTGGAGCGGACCACTAATACCATGCTTATCTTTTGTGTTACTATTATTAAACTAAATATATATTAGATTACTCGAAGTGCCATTTTGCAAAAAAAGATAGGTTTCACTTATGGATACTTTGAGTTAAAGAATTTTTTTATAATTGTATATAATTTGCTCTTTAAATCCTGTTGTACTCTAGTTCGAGTTATAGAAGTTTGAGTTATCGAAGTTTAACTGTATTTTATACTTGATATTCAGATGTCTGAGTTGGTGAATCAGCACCTTTACTCTATTTTATCTGTGGACAGTTTTAAGTCACACTAAGAATAACTGAATACGGGGCTTTATAATATGATGGATCTGATGTCTTTGTAATTGCCTGTATTTTATATTCCTTTTTATATTAATTATATATTTTTATTATTTAAGGATATTTTGAAGTTCAAGAGGTTGGGTATTTTACAATCTGTTGGATCCGTTGATGAATGCAATTACATATAATATATTATTTAGGGTAAAAGACCTAGTAGTCCAGTCCCTTATTATTAAATAACTTTAAAATTAATTTTAGTGTTAACTCACAAATAAATATATAAATAGAATATATTATGTATGATATTAATCACAAATTAATTTATTGAAAATAATTATTTGATTTAATTAAACAAAACTAAAATTATTAAAATATGTTGACGATAAAATTTCTAACGCGTTTAGTTGATTGAACCATTGGACGATTGGACCAGATAGCCTAGATAGTCATGGTAATTACGTTACTATTATTAAAATAGATATATATTAAACCACTACTACTACTACTGCTGCTATTTGATATTTGTGAACAATCTTTATATTCCTTTATATATTCGTTATATTGTTCTTGTAATCTGGTAATCTGGTAATATTTGAAAGTTCAAGGAATTGGAATTGTCTTAAAGTTGTCGGGTGCGTTGATGTACGTATATAAGTACATTTAATATATTATATATAAAATTAACCACTAAGCAATTCATTGAAAATAATTATTTGATTCAATTAAACAAAGACAAAATTATTGAAATATGTTGACAATAAAATTTCTAATGCGATTGTTTGATTAACCTAAATTTACTCTAGCGTGTCCTTTTATTGTCAAATTATTTAAATTATTGAATTCATTAAACGAATACATCATAACAAAAAAAAATAAATAAAAGTTATGTATTTAATTAAAAATTTTTTAATAATAATATAGAAAAACCGCACTCTTCCGACGATAAATAGACGATAAAATAGAATTTAGTTGTCATTTTTATGTATTTCTTGTCAAATTTTACTCCATTGACGACCGAAAAAGGGAACTTCGTAATTATTTTTTTTTTTAAAAAAAGTTTGTTCTGATTTTAATTGTAATTACAGTTGTAATTTGTTTTTTTTTTTATTATTATTTCTGTTGTATAGTTTTTTTATAACAATTCAATGGACAACGAGATCAAGATCGTTATTTAAATGTAATTATATCAAAAGCATTTACATCGATATTAACTGAGTCACAAAAACGTTGATTTAGAATCTGTGGCTTTGGGTCTAGAAGTTCAATAAAACTTTGTGTAATGAAAAAATTTGCACTGCATAAATAAAGCACGTTCTTTTTAATTATATCTTATTAAGAAACAGCTGCAAAATAATTTATTTACTAAATCGGAAACCACAAACTTACGTATCTATGTTGGAGCACTTCTCGATCTTTACTTAAACCGAACTTATGCGCTTGTTTACCGCACGTAAACTGAAAATTATGAGCAGAAATTTCGTTATTTTTATATGCAGCACCGCTGAATTCCCGCGGCTTGTTGACAGATACCAAAGCGACTTGTTTGACCGTTGAGCATTTCAAAGCAGGAGAGAGAACTACCAAACAAAAATTAGCAAAAAAAGAAAAAAAAATCTACTATAGTTGATCAAGACCACTCTAAAAGCACCTTACATACAGACCAGAAAATAAATACTTGGGTTATTTAATATGTGAATTATAGATACACAATATGCGTTTCAAAATATTTTTGTATTATTTATTTAAAAAAAAAAAAATCAAATATGATACAGAAACTATTTTGAACTATAAAGTGATAAATAATGAAAAATTACAACCAGAAAAAACGCTATAAAACCTCATAACATGACCTCTTTAACCACTAATTAATAAGAAATATTTACCATATAAAGAGCTTTTATATAAATGAACACATTATAAATAAATGAACTCATTTAAAGCGAAAAATGTGAAATGCAACCCTTAAAACTGAATTTCCCACAAGGGAAATTACCAAAATTTGTAATATTTATCATATGTTTTAAATGTAAAACGTAAACAAACAACAGCTGATTAAAAATAAATATCCCACAAGGGAAATTACTAAAAGTTGACTTATGTGTCATATGTAAAATTCTAACAAATAAGAGCTGAGCTGTGCACAAAAGCACTAAGGGAGTAAGTATTTAATAAAATCTTTGTTTTTATTAATTGAATATGTAATTGATATATAAAATATATATTTATAGTTGATTTAATAAATCAATTATATATTTAATTCTTTTATGTGATTTGTTTAAACAAACAGAGGCAGTCTTAGAACTTTCAAAAAACTTTAAGTTGCTTATTAGTTACTTTAAGTACTTAGGACGTGTGTGAGTTAGGCTAAGTTAATGCTAAACCAAATGGGAGATTTTTTGGAATTTTTTGCACTGCACACTTTAAGCCATTTATCAACACGTTTCGACACATCACCATATTATCGGCACAACTTAGAATTTCCCTCATTTAGAACGCAACTCGCACACGTCCTTAGTAAGTTATTTAAGTACTTACTAAGTAAGCAGTGGAAACATGGTATTAGGTCGCTAATGAGAATAATTTACCATACAAAGAGCTTTCATATAAATTAACACATTATAAATAAATCAACTCATTTAAAGCATAAAATGTGGAATGCAACCCTTAAAACTGAATTTCCCACAAGCGAAATTACCAAAATTTGTTATAGTTATCATATGTTTTATATGTAAAACATAAACAAACAACAGCTGAGCTGTAAATAAAAACACTGAAAAAATAAGTATTTAATAAAATCTTTATTTTTTAATTGAATATGTAATAGATACATAAAATATATATAAATGACTTAATATATTAATTATATATTTAATTTTTTTGTGTTATTAAGTGAAGTTTATTTATTTCTAAAAAATAGTGAAGTACGTACTAGTATTTAATAGAGTTTTTGGTTTTTAAAAATTAAATATGCAATATATAGAAAAAATAATACTATTTGTTGTTTTTTAATAATTATTAATTTTCTTCGCTGCATGTCACTTTGCTCTCTATATTCACCTATTACTTTACTCACATTGTGAACAATTTCTCAAACATTATATATTAAATTATTAGCATTTTCTGCGTTTTCCATACTGAATTAATTAATTTCTGGTAACAAAACAAATTTAAATATCATCTGCTAACAATTGATATGTAAACAAAGAAATGCTCTACTATGACTTTCTGACACATGTATAAATCAAGTCATGCCGATGGAAACGACCAACTCTTGATTACATTAACATAAGTAGTTTTAGCTGGCAGTGGAAAAATAATATAATGCAAATTTAGAGCAACATTGGCTTTTGTGTAGTTTAATCAATATAGTTGAAATCACTTATAAAATCACTAATATAATCACATTTGGCTTGCCATATACTCACAGACAATATGCAACCTTTTACGGTGAGATAAAGTGTATTCTTTTGACATTAATGCTCCAATAGAACACGTGTCGCTTAAAATTGAATATGCAAAGCAAAAACGAGTTGTTACAGATCACAACGAGTTCAAACGAAATAAAATTTTCTTCTCTTAAAAATATCTGAAGAAAAATGTTCACCTAAAACATATGTTCTTCGACAACGGAAAATAATTTATCTGTAGAATCTGGGAAATATATATACGCTTATATTTTCTGAAATAATATAGCTGATTGCTTTAATATGTAATTATAAATGATTTACTAAAGATACATACTTCTCTGTAAGTATTGTTATAATATTTATTCTTTTATTTTATATTATCGCTTAAAACGACTATCGGTTATAAGCACCGGATTGAGCCGATCTTTCAATGTCGTATTAACCGGTATCGACCGGTTTCAACACCTAAAAATATTTGGAAATATAACAATATAATTTTACAGTAAAACTATGTAAATTTATATATATACATATATATTTAATACGATACTTTAATACTTTATTTAAATAATATAATGCATAGCTTTACTGTTAAATCAAATGTTATATTTCCAAATATTTTTAGGTGTTAATGAATGTTTCCAAACACTACTGACTATAAATATTGAACCATACTCGATATAACTATATACATGTAGTGTAATGTTTGAAAAAATTTGTTAGTTTAATAGTCCATATATAAATTTTAGATTGCAAGTGTCGGGTTTCGAAACTGTGATCGAAACCGGTTATTGCGACATTGTAAGAATCGGCTCAATCCGGTAATTATAACTGTAAAGCGAATTGTTATACAACATATTAATTAAAATTTCAACATATTTTAAACAATAAATTTTATCACTTTTTGCTCCAAGTAGTACGCTTACTATGAACAATTCTAACTTCGTTTTTTTGATGTCTTCATGGATGCCGATATCACTGCGGACTCCATTTAGAGATTTTCTTGAGATATATTCTCAATATTGCAGGAACAACTATATGATCAATAAAAAAAAATTTAATTATAAAAAAATGGTTTTAGATCCTAGAAATCTTTTTTTTTTAAGAGAAGAAATATATCAACACAATTGTAGAAAGCCACAACCGATTTCTTAGTGCACTAACTGTAGGTCTTCTAAACAACAACTTGTCTGCAAAATGGTTGGAGACGTTGTTGACTTAGTGTTTAAATATAATTTTAAATTAAGAAAATTACTATTTATTACTATTTATACACTATTTATAACTATTTACTTGGCGACAGAAAGGGCCTATTCGATTGCTAAATCTGGATTCAATCTAAATTTTCTTCTCGTTCTTAGTTTCAGTTTCCCCTAGTGGGGCATAGGTTGTGACCCTATTTCCGGCATCCTGTTTGCAAACCTTGCAAGGTACATGTAGAATAGTAGTAGAATATCACATCGATCATTTTAAACATTGTTTGGTGATGTTTCAGTGTAATAAAAATAATATTTTCATACGGTATGGGACAGTGGATGGTAGTCACCTAAGTTGACAGCAACCGACAAAATTCTCCTAAAGCGATATTAATTGCAAATATCAGCTAGTAAGAGTTTGGGACTCTGTACTAAGTAAGAGTTCTGTACTAAGTAAGAGTTAATATTTTTGAATAAGTGCGATATTTTAAATCAGGGCTGTCGAGACAAGATGTGATCGCGGCCCAATACAAACAATATTTTCTATGGCTAACATTGAAAAAATTTTATTTCTTCTTAATTTTTTTTTTGGAAATGAAAACAAAAGCTATTATTATGTATATTTGATATACTCGAGATACAACATTAAACCATGCAAAAGGTTAGCATGACACATTAAATTGTTTTTCTTGCCATATTATGAAAACGTTCTTTCTTACATTTTTATTGGACACTAATCGAAACGCATTGAATACATTCTTCTAGTTGTCGTTAACTGCAGCAGTTACTACTTCCTCTGCGAACTCTCCCCGGTACAAATGTTTTGTCTTTTCATCTTGGCTTTCAGACTGTTATATGTAACTATTGGGTGCTTCTTGAACCAGCTCTCTGTTTAAGCTCTTCTGGTTTAGTACCCGAATCACAAATAGGAAACTATAAGGTCGAAATTATTAAGTCCTTTATAGACTTAGGAATTATCATTAACGAATATTATCTGCTCCATGTCCGGCAAGGGGGATGGAATATCTGCAATAAAAATATTGACGCACTCAGGTGATCGATGTATGAGTATGCTCTTCTTGCTTAAGATTTTGAATATAATTTGCAGTAAGGAACGATATGCTAGCAATACACTGAAGTCATAGGATTCTTGCCACAGAAATGGTTATGGGGCCATGATGGTGAGAGAGCTTAAGTCTGTTGGACACCAAATTAAGATTAAAGAAATGAAACATTTGGGATCAAATTTACGATCAAGTTGTTATCTAAACAAAATACATTCTTCTTATAAAGCTCTTATCTGCACCTCTTATCTGTCTTTGAGAGACACATTTTCAGGCAGATATTTGATAAAATAAAGGAAAACGGTGACTGAAATTCATCAATTACATGACCAAGCAGATATCGTAACAGGCATTAAAATCTCTTGTGAACCGAAAAAGGTTGCACACCTCACACAGTATGAAAAACGCAATTCTAGGGAATTAAAAAGCAAACCCAAGCAAGATGGATAGACATTGCGATAATTAGTTGACAGCAGCAAATGAAAGAAACTATTGAATGCAACTTCTTGAGATCTTTAAAGCTGAATCGTGACTACTATAACCATGAAAAAAGGTAGATAAAACACAAGGATCGAATTCTCTTCAATTAGCTAAGAAAGCAGTTTTGATTCCACATTTCCCGTAATTGTGGGTAGAAAGTTGGGCGATCGGACCAACATCAATATTATAAATATCATCGAGTGTGTTAAAGAATGAAACTTCCAAAAACTTAGGCCTGGTTTTAGAAAATCCTATTTATAAACACAACAGGTATTCCGGTTTAATAATTATAAAATTTATGTAAATTGATATTAAATAGGGCACAATTGTGGTTAAGAATGATTTTTATTAGTTGTAAATATTTTATTGAATTAATATATAAGTATTAAATTTTATTTCGATCGATTCCACGAACGCCGATAGATATGAACTATATGAGATACGACAAGGCAGGTCAGGCTTGGCTCTATGCCGCCGTATAGTCCAGTATCCCGTTAGGACGATGAATACAGGTTAGGTTAGGTTAAACCGGCAATCAAAAGTAATCCTATTGGCCCATTGTGTTACCGTATAAAGGAAATACTTAGAAGTTTAAAACCATCATGAACCTTTGGCAAAGCTTAAACTGCTAATTAATGGTTTTCATCAAGAAAAAAGAAACAAAAAAAAAAACTATTGAAATAGACTTCTTAAGACGGATAAAGCTGAATCACGGTTATTATACCCACTAATAATTATGAAGAAGAAAATAATGAAAAAAAAACGTATTTGTTTTTGATTAAATTTATTCCAAATATATAAGTATAAAATACTAGAATCCAAAATTATTAAAAAAAAATATAAATGACCGAGAGATTAATAATTATTTTTTATTTGTCGTAGTATTGTTCAACAATTAAATTTTGGAGGCCGCTTGGTTAGCGGCAATTCATTAAAATTTTTTGCCTACATATCGATATGAATTTTTGGAAATCCAAAAATGAATTTTTTTTTTTGGATTAAGCGTCCGAAATAGATTCTTGAACTAAATATAAGAAATGTTTACATATTATCTTGCTTAGATTCCTTATAACACAGTTTTCGTCGATCTGAAGCATTTGAATTTTATCTAAGGCATTAAAATCACGTAATGCAAAAAAAGTGTCACACACCAGCGATCTGAGCATATTGTATATAGATGATAGGCAAATGATAAGAAAATCATTTGCATTCCCGGTGAGGTATTCACATAGAACGGGTATAACATGAGTATCAATGAGTTTTTCAACATCATAACTGTTAGCATAGACGGTGATATTTTTTATCACTTTGAGTGCAAAATATTTGGACTTGATACCGTTTTCATTAAATCTATATAGAATGGAAGGTATTAGACCATGCACCACCAGCTGATGAGAAAGCCCATTTTTTGCATCGGTTAAATGATACAGAATCATCAGTGAACGCCTACGTATTTTCTCATTTCCATAACGAAGTAAATTGTGAACATTATTTGGGGATATAAGCAATATTTCCGGATTTATTTGAACATACAAAATGACACTAGCTTCATCAACAAATTTTAAAGCCAGCTTTTTTATATCATCGTTCTTATGAACTATTAACTTACAAGCGGCACTTAAAATTCCAGCTGTATGTAGTGGCACAATTCTAGCCGGGTGCCTGATTAATTCCCGCAAACCTCTTATTATCAACTTTAACTGTGGAATATCAGCAACACCCAGCAATGCTTGGAATAAATGCAATGCATCCTTCGCGTATTCCATAGTTAATGCCACAGAACTTTTGAAAATGTAATACAGCATAATTGCAATCACATGATAATGCTTCCTATTTAAATAACTCCTTATAATAACCAGAAGATGCTTTAGTATATCTCGCTTAATAGTATAAAATAGGACCGTTTGACTCTTCAGTAATACCCTTTGCAAGGTAACAAAGAGCTTATCGAATACTATTAGTTCAATGCGAAAAATGTCTTCAAAATCGACGGAAGACACAGTTGTTAGTTTTAAGGAATTTGGTCCATTAACCCTTCTTGCGGCTATACTTATTAATGTCAATATACTTTCCACCTGAATAGAAACTTTTGGATGATCCAATGACTTAACTAATTTTGGCAATAAATTTTCCATTCCTGGCACGAACACTTTAATTTGACGTAAGATAGTACCAACTGTTTTAATAGCATCCGCTTTATGCTCTTCTACATCCATACATTGAAATGTCAAAAACAGAGTGCTAACCGATTCATCCAAATTCTGAATCTATAATATATAAAATAAATTAATATTGACTCTTCAAATTATGTTATTGAAAATAATGTTCCTTTGATTTCAAGTGATATACCTTTATGTCACTTCCTGTGGCATCATCCATTGTTGTTAGTGACAATAAAATATTATTGACCAAAGTTTCAGCAATAAAAGCATTAAATGTATATTTGCTTTAATCCTCTTCTATAATAACATTTCCTACGTTTATTAAATGTTCGGAATTTCGGCCGATTCTACGGAACAATAAGTCAACAGTAAAATAATTGAACGGAAAAAAATATGTACTGCTTAAATCATTTTCTAAAATAAATTTTTCTTTAACAACTGACAGTTTGATTTAAAATACGTCAAAGTTTTCTTAACTTAAAACAGGTCAAAAAAGTTTATTTCTCTTAACGTCATTCCCGTCAATTTATAACAAATAATAAAGGATTCTTCTATTTATTATGTTTTCGATTTGCAGAATTGAGCTGTAATTTGAAAGCCCTCTCAATATGTAAAAATCTTTGCTCATAAAATAATTTAATTGCATATAGTTCTCTTAACTTTTGACATCATTTTTCTATTAAAAAAGAATTATCTACCAAAAGACAAATAAATTATATGACTTTTTAGCCTAGTTAAAGCCTAGTGTGAGGTAGAGATAAGCCCCCCAGCCATTATAAAGTAAAAGTGCATAATAGCACTAACTCAAGAACAAGAGAATCTACCAAAATACCATGAAAATCTTATACATATTTACACTTTCAATTAGGAACCTCGCATTGTATATATACTATAAAAAAAATATATACATATATATATATAATATATATATATATATATATATATATATATATATATAAAATACTATAAAAATATTGTATATAGTTAGACTTTCAATCAGAATTTACATGGATTATGTATAGAAATTAGCACTTATATGTTTATACATATACGTATGTACATATTATGTATATATAGATACGTATATATATATTTATATGCATATATATGTATTCGTATTTATATTGTCAGCCATATATTTATATTTTTATATATATAAATGTAACATAGGTATTAATTTAATATAATATAAAAATGAAATGTATGTAGTTATATCACTATATATAATATATACATTAATATATAAATCACATTTCATAGTGATATAGTAATATATTATAATTGTATTATATAAAATCCGGGACATCAACATTAACAACATAAACTGAAAATCTTTCTATAGGTAACTTGTCATATAAACTATTAACTGTAAGTTGAAATAATCAATCTATCACATCTTTTATACATGCAAAAACTCTATTATATTTAGGTGAAAGTATCTGGACCGGTCACTGTAGAAGTTAGGAATTCAATCTAACTGTGCTTTGGGAGTATCAGGCATTAATGCACAAGCGAAAAAAACCTCTAGGAGGGTATTTCATGCATCATAAAGATTCAAGACTAGTTTTTCAAGTCTTTCATTAAAGAAATCGGATTTAGAGAAACACTCTAAACCGAGTAAAGGGCAGAATAGATCATTTAGGTCGCAGTGCGCAATTCCTTCTTTTAATAATAATAATAATAATAGGTGAAAGTAAAAGGCCTTTCTGTTATATATACAATGTAGCTAGTTCCCATTTGTCATTTTTCATATAATTGTTGTTATTTTAATAGTTCTCTTAACCGAATAGAATATTGGTCCCGTTAAAGTCGATTTTAATTTTTCTTATCAATTTTACATCATAAACACAGCATAATGATTTATAAAGTTGATTTTCTTTATAAACATAATATTTATAATTTTTATGTTATTTATAATATTAATTATTAATATTTATATTAATCCTATTATCATTGATAATAGAAGTAGTCTAATTGTATTATATAAATCACTTGCTTTCTATCAAAGAACTCCATCACATTGGCGTTGGTCGAAACCCATTTAGAGACACCTTGGGACAAGTGTCTGTCTAGTGTAAGACCGAAGCAAAACAAAGCTGTGCTGGACATATGAATGTATTCAATATCCCTTCTTAGGATAACACAAAATAATTTGTTTCATAGTAGTGCCATAGCTTCGCTACCTCTACGTCAAGATTACTGCACACAGTTCCACAATTGATTTCTTGCCACAATCTTATCAACCTAACGATATATAACACTAATGGCTTTATTATACAATAAGGAGAGCCACTGATTTTGTATTGCGATATATGATTGCATTGTGAAATACTAATAGAACTACTCTAACATAAAACCTATTTCAGTCGATTCTCTTTTTATTATTTACGGTATTATTTACGTTGAAACCTTGTTATATATACCAGTATATACCATTGGTATATATACCAACAATATACCAATAATATACCATTAGTATATATACCAGGTTATATGTATTACTTGGAAGGAGACGAAAGAAGTATGTAAATTATTTTATTTCATACCACAGATGGTATGAACAGATGTTAATAGATGTTAATATCATGCTGTCGCTGCTTTAAGTATTCTCGGGTACTGTATGTCTTTTCTGTTGAGCTTATAGGGTTTACAGGCTATTGATTTAAAATTATAGGTTATGTTCGATATACATTTTGCTTTATAATAAATATTTAGTAACTATTGTCATGCAATAATTTTTTTAAATTGTTAAAAACCATTTATTATAAAAAGCTTGATTAAATCGAACAAAAGTTAAATTATATATTATTATAAATTATATATCTCCTGGTAAAGAAAATAATGTATGCTCAGTAGGAAATTTCTAAAGTTGGTAGTATTGGTAGTTGGTAGTGTTCTAATAAACCTGTAAGCACTATTATCGATACATTGCATGTGTTTCGGCAGATTCCGTAAATGATACACGCGTTACTGAGCAAATTTTAATTAAAAGATCCTGATTCAAGATGGTAAATTCATAATTATTATTTAATTTTGCTTAAATTTATTCTAACATTTCTTAGAACACAACAGGATATTTGACCAAAGATGTTGTCGCTGACGCTTTGAATAAACTACATCAAACCGGTGGAAAAATGTCTATAGCGGCCGTACTACGAGAAGTTACAGAGAATCACACCGCTGTACCTCTGAATCCCACAACTCGACGGATGATTACATGGGTCTTAAGCGCAATGATGACCAACGGACAACTGAAATCAACGTCTGTTTATTATTTTGAATTTGGGAACCCAGAATTTGCGGAGGAAACAAAAAGTGACGATGAATAACAACAGCAGTTACTTTTAATATACAGTTTATCCAATTTATATTTTTGCAGTTTATATTGTTAGTATGAAATATGTTTAAAAAAATACTACGCAAAGTAAATGTAAAGGAAAGTTTTTTAAAAACTTAATAAAAATTTGATTGTGTGAAAATTGAGGATAATTTTAGTAAAAGAACAATGGTATAGACAGTACGGATTAGAGGATAAATCATCTAGATTTAGTAGATTTATCCTACTCCGCGAAAGAACAGTAGATTTATCCTACTGCTCTTCCGTAGAACACTACGGAAGAACACTGCAAAAACGCTACCAATAAAAATATTCTCCAGTATATTAACGCTAATCCGTCTCTGTCACAATCTACGTCACGGACACATCATGTCTTTATTATCCAATTACCTTATTACCTTATTGTAAAAAATTATTCCTTACGAATTTTCCTCTTACTATTCTTCTGTGATGGTACTTTGGAGTGAAATTTGTGAAAATAATGTTCAAAAATTAATAAGAAAGAGATTTTCTATATTTGACATATGCATTTTTTAAAAATTTTTCCTACGTAGAAGATAAGTAGGCTTGAGAGAATTTTTTTTTTTAAAAACATAATTGTCATTTCTTAGAATTTCATATCAATTTGCCTTTTGATGTATTACGTTGCAATATTTATCGTTCAATTTATTTTGCATTGAGTTATTTGCAAAATTTGTTGTTAATCATGGCAACTCCAAATAAGTCCGATTGCACTAAATTACCTTTAAAGGAGTCCGATGAACCTAGTTCTAGCGGTATTCCTCCAGCGCCAGTGTTGTTGGAAGAGGAACAGGAGCAGGAAGAAGTTGTAGTGCCTTGTAATGAGTCGAGCAGTGAAGAGGATGAGGAATACTTTGATTCCTCTCGCGAACCAAGTACCGATGATGAGACTGACTCTGACATTGAATCAAACAGTGGCTCAGATTCAGGTAAGTAGTCGTTAATATTAATTTTAGTTTTTGTTAAATTAAAAATATTGTTAAAAATAAAAAAAAATATGTTCAAAAGAATCCATACATATTGCCCAACCAACTAACTAAGCAAATTTTTGTGGTGGATGGTGATGGATTAAGTCCGAATTCCATGGTGTGCATGACAAAATCAATTACAAAACCAAAATATATATAATTAGTCAAGTAGGTAAGTTGCATAAATTTAATATTAAATTCATCTCAGAGCTTCAAATTTTAACAATTTCAGAGTGAGTATGCAGACGGATTAAACCAATGCAGCTAGAAACAGTCCATAAACAAATTTGTACAAATTTTATTTCAATTGTACTATTTTGTTAAATTTGAAGTAAAGGCAACGTAATACATAAAAAAAAATAGTTTCACTATAAGTTTGATTTATACAAACACAAAATCATATCTACAAAATCATAACATGACATTACTTGCGTTATTTCTTAGTGCTTGTCAATGAACATTGCTGTTCGCAAGTTACATATCACAGCTTTGCTGCCTATGCATACTGATAATAATGTTTTATATGCATAGTGTGAATATAAGTAAAGATACGACACTGAAAGAAACAATAAGAAAATACACTGTAAAACCAGTGTTTCAAACAAACTTCTAGTGTTATGTTGAGACTAGTTGAGTCAGTGCACTTAAACACTTTTACTCTCTATTAACTGCCAGGTCTCTTCATAACCTCTCTCTATGCCTTGACTGATTATTGTTTATCACTTCAACAGAGTAAGCAATAACTGACCTCAGATCTGCATACCTCCCCGAAGAGCCTGTAACCATTCTGAGATTTGATAACGCGGTATTGGTAAGCCTGTTAGTTTTCGTAAATAAATATACCCAAACCTGATTAGTTGGAGTAATTATTTTATTATATGTTTGGATATGTTTATATGGATATGTTTTATCATGAAGACAAATACTTGTTTGGGGAGCTACAGTAATTACTAATCTTTTATCTGCTATCTCTTACTTACATATTGATATAGTTCAATGAGTATGAGGAGGATTTGCAGTTGATAATGCCACATTAACTCAATTTTTTATCCTTTATGTATTTTTTGAACGGGTTCATCATGATACCTTAAAAAGTATTCTCAGAGCCTGGTTTTGTGCAAATTCTACTTGGCGAATAGTAGTGTTTGAGGCCTTGCTGAACGCACTGTATTGGAACAATAAGACGATCATCGAAAAATGGACTAAATAAAGTGAATAAATATGCTATAAACACACTCCCATGCTTATATCTTTGACACTGATCAATCAATCGGATTTGAACGACTAAACAATTATTGTGTTTTGTTTAATTGCAACCCTGAGAGTCCGTAATAACTTTTTTACTAATGCATATATATAAATCCGCCATATGCTCTTATTAAGAGTGGTAATACTAACCAGAGAATAAATATAATTTATATCTATTATAAAGATATTGTATGAAGAATATTTTTAAACTCATTCAGTTATAACTAAAATCATAATTTCTTTTTAATTTATTTAATCTATAGCATTGAAAAATTTTACTCCATCTAATATTTAAGTAAAAACAAATATTATGGAACCGAAATGGTTGTGACCCAATGAGAAAGATATACCGGCGAATAACTTTTTCCATTTATTAATTTTAAATTTATTCGTTTGAATTAGTTAAGTAAATATTAACCATTCTTAAACCTGTAAAAAGAGTTAAAGACTCAATAAATATTTGCACTAGTAATGGTTAAAAAAAATATTTAAGCACTTTTTTTAGAAGATAGATCTGCTAAGTTGATTGTAATAATGTTCAAGTAAACAGATTAATAAAGAATAACAGTTTGCTTTGGCTTTGTCGAAGCTTTAGCACCCTTCACACAAACAATTAAATTGTAAAAAATTTATTTAGTAAATTTAAACTCATATCAATGATATCAACTCCTAACCACGTCAATTGAATATATCATATTGGGATATATTGAATTGATATTTATTCGCTTTAATGATAAAATTCTTCAATGCCATTGATGTGAAAAATAGGTCTTTCAAATATTGAAGACCTTTTTAAAACTATTCCTACATATACCTACCTATATGTAAGACTATTGGACTCACCTTTAACTGCTTATATACTATTTTCTTACCGTTTTTATCATATACATAGATACATAATATTTGCCAACATAAATATATTTTTGCAAAGCCATTTAAATAACGTGTTATAAACAATAATTATATCACTTCTTAGTATATCAGATATTAACATAACTAGAAGAAACAATGTTCCATATTAAATCTATTGTGCTATTGCTTGAGACAGTCTACTAAGCTGTACTAAATTACAACCATTGTTGAACAATATTACTCAGCTCAAGACTTAAGTCCATATAGCCTAAGCGTACCGAGAAATAAAGTTAGAGAGCACTTATTTACTGCTATGATAAATCAAGAATTATAAGCCATCAAGTGAGTAAACATCACACTTGAATCGAAGATTGTTAGAATCCATATCTAATATAGATATGGATTCTAACAATTATTATAGTATATATAATACATTATATTACGCTATAAACAAATTAATGACATATTTCTCATAAAATAATAGAACTATTCTCATAGTTAGTTATTGACGTTCAAGAACTTTTTGGATTTATATGGACTTATGAACCTTACATATGTATAATATGTGAAAAGTATCTAGAGTTCTTAAATAAAATAATAAAAAACAATCAATGAATTTAAATGCAAGTGGAACAGAAGTTACTATGCCAGCGTATGACCTAGGCATCCATGCATTTCAACTCCTTCAGTAAATATTTTTTTACCGCCCCAATTGATTTAAAACAAAGTAGTCATTTTAATTTCGGGAACAGAAAAAAAGTCAGCGGGTTGGTGTAATCCACTAAGATCTATAAAGCAGATAACATGAAAGGAGTCACAAGTGAAATACATGAGCTAGAATAGCGATAGGTAATGATTGATTAAGGGTAGAGAGTAAAAGTGGATTGGTGATGGGTGGAGTTTTCGGTTCTAAGAGCGGCCTAGTATATGTCTCAAGGCTACTTTTCCACCACCACGACAAAGTGTCATTTACCACCCTCCCAAAGGGATTTTACAAGTAAGTACATATGACAAATACAATATGACATTTGTAGGATTGCAGAATATTTATAGATATATTTACAAAAGTGACTCCTTTTAACACTATAAGTTAGAGATCAAACCTATCATGGTAATGCTCAATGCATGATAAAACTACACTTCTTCGTTAGAATAACTGACTACTCTCACTGTAGTCTAATTGTGTGGAATACAGTACCAAAAAACTGCAACTCAACCATGTGTACTACTTCAGAATGCATCAACTTTCGACACTTCTAGCTAATGTAGTCAGCTACTAAGTAATAGTACGAAGTAATTGATAATTGGGCATAACATAGTCCTACCAATTTTGACAAGTGACATGACTGACTGGATGGACCCTAGCACAAGTGAAACGGTGGTGTCTTGGTCTATGCTTGTACTACACCATTCATTTGGAATTGGACTAGTTGGGCGAGAAGCTATACAAAACATTTTTCAGGTCGCAGTGCATGTACAGTCTATTCATAATAATAAAAAAACAGGCAACTCATTTTTGAAATATTTTTTAAGCGCACTTTTTAAATTATAAATTCCCAATAGTTTTTACAGATAATGTATAGCATATAGCCTGTGAGTGTATTGAATTAAAGAAACGCTTATAACAATTACAATATAGCAAAAGGAAATTAACTTAATTAAAAAACACTATTATTAAATTCTTTTGGTTATTTATTGTAGACAACAAATTTTATTAAATTTAAAATTCTTGGATTTTCGTGTTAGAAAACATGCATTAAATTTTTAAAATAATTTATATTTAAAAAATGGCAAGTAAGTTTACAATGACCAGTATTCTTAATATTAATCTGAATAACATGAGTATTGCGTGTAGAAAAGATGTAGTATCTCAACGTTATGCTTGTATAATCAATATATTGTAAAGTCAAAATCTCATATGATATGCGCCATTTATGTTAATAATCATTAATCTTTAATAGCTACTAAGTAAAAATCTTAACACTAAATTCTAAACTATTTAAATTTTTAGTCTGCAAATTTATAGTGGTTGTTTTTTATCAGATTCAAGTACTAAAAGGTGGACAACAATCAGGAGCCACTTCTGCGAAGAGAAAAAAATTAACATAAAGCAAAAAATTAATTAAATTTATAGTTAAATTAAGTAAGCTTACTATCGGTGTGTTCCCAGCCAACAATAGCTCCTAAACGTTTATTTTCAGTCTTTAGCCATTCATAGAGTGGTGCAAAGTATTCTAGTAAAGCAGCTGGATTCATCTCATCATCACCAGTAAATTCTTCGAGTACAGGTTTCCAATGCTTTGAATTGCCAACGGTCAGAAATTTACTATAAAAAATTAGAAATAAGTTTATTTATTTAATAATAAGAAAAATTGTGCAACTCATATTTTACATTACCTAAACGCTCTGCCTGCCGCTTTGTTGTTAAAGAAGTCGCAATTGTCCAAAGGACGGTTAATATCGTTAGGTACATACTGTTTGGATAAGGTGCACAATGCTTTATAAAATTGAAATTGAAAGATATGCGCTGCAAAGTAACGCAAATACTCAACATCCGCGTCAATATGGTATTTTGCTGGAGGATCAAAGTCACGATCAGTACGCACTACTGGTGGTTCAACGCCAGTAAACATAGAACGCATACGCCAGAAAGCGCAATTCCAAGTTGATTCATCAATTTCATCACGAAATACAGAATAACGATATTTATCTAAGGTATATGCGAAAGGCAGGAAAACAACTTTTTTCAATGCCTGCGATTTGGAAAAAGGAAAAACATTTTTTTTTTAATTTATAAAATCTTCACAAAACTAATTTATATATAATTACCGTTTTGAATAATTCATTTATGCGTCTTTTCGCATCCAATTGACCTGTTGGCGACAGTCCAATTGTCTTCAAATGTTTAGGTGTTGATACTGACAATGCAATCACATCACCAACGGCTTCATGAAAACCGGGATTAGCTGAAGATCTATAGGCTACTGGCTGGTTTTCATATTGCAAATAATATTGTATGTGTCCCAACTCATGATGCACCACATACAAATAGTGTGTATCGACTTCTGTGCACATTTTGATACGTACATCGCTATCTTGTAGCATATCCCAAGCTGATGCATGACAAACAATTGGTCTATCGGTGGGACGCTTCAAAACACTCAAATTCCAAAAACTTTCAGGTAATGGACGCATATTAAGTGACTTAAAGAATTCATCACCTAATTGAAACATTTTTTCTACTGTATAATTTTGCTTTTCCATTTCAGATGTAACATCTAAAAATGGCACCTCCGGGTAGGGTGTATACAATTCCATTGCCTCATCCCAATTTTGAGCCCACATGTTTCCCAGTAAATGCATAGGAATATTTCCATTATCGGGCACCGTTACATTGCCATAATGTTCATTCAAACGATGACGTACATACGCGTGAATTGCACGGTATAATGGTAATATTGCTTTATAGGCAGCATCCAAATTTTCCTCGAATTCATTATCTTCGTAAAAATGTAGCCAATAGTCAGCATAGGACATAAAATCTATTAAAGTAAATAAAAATAAGCATAGGTGTTTAAAATTTTTTTAATATAAAATAAAATTCTAACATGAGGTCGTCATGAAAAGATACATTACAAAATATTGTTAATCACATCTGGGAGGCATTCGTCAACCACGATGACCAAGTGCCGTTCATCACCTCCCAAAGAAATTTTACAAACAGAGCCCAGCGAATTCCAAAATTCCAACAATAACACAACCTAATTATATCAAAATCGGTCTTCAATATCACAAAAGAACTTGCAATATCAACACAAAAACGGGGTTAGATTAGCTTAACGCGATTGCGAGAATGTAATCCAAAGCACTTAAATCACGGGAAAATCATTTACGATACCACTTGATCTCTGCTTTGAGAGATTTTTTCTATCAAAACCAGATAAACAGGAGATCCATTGTGGTAACACTTAACCGGTATTAATTGCTATTAAAACGAAGAAAATACTTACAGATAACAAAGAGATTTATTGTGATAACACTTAATATCTAATATTTTCTGTCAAACTGTAAACTAAGTGTGGATAATCAGAAAATACCGACAATTTTCAATTCAATTCAATTCCAGGAACGGTCGGGTTTACGTCCTGGTGTCACATATCTATTTGAACTACAAAATCCAGCTCCCCTTCCTTACCACGACTATAGGTTATAATAACCGCTGAGATAATAATAATAAGACTAATAAGTAATAATGATAATAAGAACAACTATTGTGTTAGAACTTTAAGTTTGTAAACAGAAGTAAATAAATGTTGAATAGATCTGAAAATAATAATAACTAAGATTACAAATGGACTAAAAACACCTATAACGTCTATTGCCAATTAAATCCTCATAATCTGCTCTTATCAGATTAAACACTTTTGTAGAAATTCTAACTTTGTGTATAGTATTCCAATTAGATGAAGACGTTGGAATACGAGCTATTAAAGCTCTTTAAAAAATCTATGAGTGATAAGTATATTGATCATAAAATTTTGATTATTGTTATAGGGTTTCTAATATGATTTGTGAGCCATTCAACCAGGTGATGTCATAACATAAAATCCGAAAATTTTTGGTGGTTTTTGCATATTAGAATTGCAAAGACAATAAAGCTTACACCTTTGTATGTATTCAAAAGTGTTTTTGTACCTTAAGCTATATGATATAGGCAGTAGAAGCTGACAACGCAAGTTAGAACTCTTACAAATTCGAATTGTCCAGAAATTAGAATCAAAAAATTTCATTTTGGCTCTAATTATTGAGCAAGTTCGCCTTTCTGTTTTTTTTTTTCAAGCTTTATATAAAATAGTTAGTTGATAAATGTTATTGTTCATACTTTGTTTCAAAAAACTAAAAGGGGGAATTCCCAAAATGCGCACTTTAATGAAACTCATTCAAAAATGCAAGTTCAAAACGGATCTGAATATGAGTTTAATACCGATAATGATACTTCAAATAACATTGAAGTTGACCTTCCCAATCCCACACCACACCACACCCACACCACATCCCACACAAAATGTGTCTCATTTTGAAGCGATTGAAAGCGTTAATAACTTAATAAATCGATGCAAAAAGAATGACTCGCTACCTACGGACCACATGACCAATCTTTTAACCAATCTTTTAACTCTTCATAACGATAACATTGTACTTAAGTTGACTAATGTTATAACAACTATAAACGTCCAATCTGTGCAGTACTTTGTATTGAACCGCGATCGCATCTAGTCTGGACAAGCCTGTTTTATACAATTATACTTAAGAAGGATTAATTTCAATTGTAAAATAAAGTTTTTATGCAGAATTTTAATTTTTTTTGATAATTTTTTATAGAAATAAAAAAAAATCAGAAATTAAAACTTTTCGGAAATTCGAACTACCCGAAAACTCAAGTGGTTCTAATTTGTGAGCTTCTACTGTATTGCTATCTGGATGAAATTCAAACTGCTAAATTTTGAGAAAACATTTTATGTATTGGTGCTATTTAGAAAACTTAGTACTTAACAATTAGAAACTATGTAACTTAGCAATTTCAACATTCATTATTGATATTCAAGCCTGCAGTCATTGAGGTAACTGGACGGTGATAAACCGTCATGGCTCCATAACCGCTTTAATGGTTATAGAGACACATGCTTTCAGGACACAATGGTAACTAAACACTGGACATTTTTAAGCAATTTCTATATACATATATAAAATATACAAAGCATTGGAGAGAGTTAAATACTTAACATTACATTAAACAGATATTTTTTTTACTTACTATTTAAATGTGCAGCCTTCGAGCTTAACTGAACGTATTTGGTAAAGTTTTTACGCATTGGTGTGCCAGCTTTGTCATACCATTCTTTCCAATAATGTTTCAATTCTTCTGGATCGCGACTGTTTGATAAACGTTCTTGTATGTGTGGTTCCAATGTTAGTGAACAATCACTTTTGTTGAAAAACGAACAAACAGTTGTGGTTGCATAATTACTCTGCATTGCGGTTATTGCATTCTTCAGTTCTTTATAATCTTTTTCACTTAGTGCGTCGAAACCGACATTAGAGAGGATACGCGCCTGCCGCAGTAGATCTTCATCATCAATTTTATCAAGATATTTTTGAAGTTCTGGTGCGAGCTCCTTATTAAGTACAGCATTTGCAGTAGCTACATTTATCATAGTCTGACGATTCGCTTCAGTAACATTAATATTATAATTATATGCAGCTATGAAATCCTGACGACGACGCTGTCTTAGTAATTCACTTTCACGTTCAATAAAAACGCGCGCCTCAAAGTCAAGTGCACTGCAAGTATCCTCGCAACCAGATGGCATTGACTGTTGGAAGCAAGAATATACACATATAATACATTAAATATTTATGTGAAATTGTTTATTTAGTGTTATAAAATAATAACTCACCTTTACTGTAGCGAAAATGGCAACAATTGCCAGTAATAGCAGCAAAGACCGCATCATAACAATGCCGTTGTTCAATAAATCCGTGGTATGAATTCGCACAAGAATATAAAAGCCAAACTGCGTTCCAATTCCTAGTATTTAACTCTAAAAATAAAATAAATTATATTTGAGAAACGTTATACGTTATCAGTTTGCTTAAAACATTTATAAAACATTAAGTTCAAAGAGGTTATCACACTTTTTTGTTTTTTTCTGTACCATTCAATTTTTTTCTATGCAATATTTTGCAAAATGCATACGTTCATGTGTTTTGTTCATGTAAACTTAATGCACTTTAAATTTGAAACATTTTTATTGTGTAGAAAATTTATTTATAGCCGAAATGAAATTTTCAAAATGTACAATAAAACTTTATTATTATTTTTAGAAAATTTGTTTGTATCTGATTTTCTGTTTTTGTATTTCTATTCGCCGGTTTTGACAGTTCTATAAGCAACATGTTGCTATTACAAATATGTCGATAATACAGATTTTATTGGAAAACTTTATATAAACATGTTGTTAAGGGGTTTGAATGAAGAAAAAAACTTGAGTTTATTTAAAATAATAATTATAATTTTTTAAAATTTATATTTTTTTTTATGTTTTTAATTAGTGAAAAGATTTATTACAATTATTGACTATTATTTAAGTTTATAAAGTTTTGTGAAACATTTGAAATGCGTTCAGAAGTGTGCACACAACTGCTTTTGTTGCCAAACAATTTAATAAACATAAAAGAACTTTTTAATTTCTATTTAAAATTTTATTTTCATTTTTTTAAAACAATTTAATTATTTTAAAACATAATATACTGCTAAAACCGTTAAGCAGTACAACAAAATATTCAAAATCTTAACTTTGAAATTTTGTGTAAGTACTTTAGAAACATAGCACAGCAATTACACAAAATGAAAGTTCATGTTGCATTGACGCAATAAACATTTTTTCAATTGCAACAAAAAATAACAGACCGCAATAATTATTCTATTACAATCCTCAGGTCTCACCTTAAATTAGACTGTTTATTGTTTATTGTTTATTGCTTATTATTTATTTTTTTATTTAATTAAATTAAAATGTACACTTTAATAAAATAACTTAAACCGAAACAATTTTAATTAGCACTAAATAAAATTCATTAATTGGCTGACATTATATATATAAAGCATCCAATAGACTTTTATAAACAATAGACATATATAGCGAAATATGAATTAAATACAATTGAGTCTCTGTTATTATCGGACTTGTACCGCTGTCTGTGCTCTAGTAAGTCATAGCAAGCGTAGACTCGTAGTGATAAGCCCCGCCGTCACAAAATATTATCTTCGACATGTCGTAACTTATGCAAATTAATTATTAATTCACGTCCAACTGAATTTTTTCTCGTTGTTTTAACGTGCGTTTTCTTGTAATTGTTGTATACGGAAATAAAAATAAGAAGATTAAGGAAAACCTACAAAAATTGTATATGAAGACCCACAGTTAGACTTACTTATGTCTATTGTGCACCTGCGTTCCCCATCTATTGGTTGGAAAATATTGGTTATAGAAGAAGCATGCAGCTGTCTGCAAACGAAAAATAAAGCTGGTTTTCTTCTACATATTAGAATTATTTGAATCCCTAGAAAAGTTAATAGGTTCACCGGTTTTACTATAAATATTATAGAGAATGCTCCAACAGAAAATATATTTAACATGACAATTGAAGAAATAATACGTAGATCGGAAAAGCATATCTATATTTGAATGATCATATTCAGGGAGTACTAACAATACTTGATATACCGAATTGTAGAAGGCGTAAACAGAACATAAGCAGCTGTAGAGAAGTGCTGCGTTAGGCCGAAACATGAAAGGGAATTGTAGTGACCAATCACACAAGCTTATTTTTTTTTAGAATCTTACTTAGCTCCAGAACTTTAGTCTAAAGAAAATTTTAGATTTCATTGAAGGTTCATAGTGATTTTTAAACCTATGAACTTCTGTACAGTAACATAATGGGCCTATAAGGTCTAAGTCGGGTCGTACCTTAGGGTCGTCGGTATGACCTTACGTAAACCTATTTTGAAATTGTGCAAACTCTATATTACATATCGAGTCATTTATAATTATTATGTATTGGTTACACAAGTAGTAACGTCTGACAATTGCAATACTTAGAGTACATTGCAATGATCAAGACGTATATGACTGTGTTTGGAACTTTTTTGTGTTATGAAATGTCGGACTAGAAACTATGACTAGGTCGCTTTTTTTTTAACGAATAAAGCTTTTAACATAATAACGCATATAACTTTCCAAATACAAAAAAATACAAAAGGATGTAAAAAATCCAAACTAATATAAGCAAGTTAGAATTTATCGAGAACGAGGACTGGACAGAGTCTAGATCAAAGTATGAAAACTCGCGACGATGCTGACAGGCCATTTGACAACTTCACCGAAAGATCAAGTATTTCTTTTAAAGTAATGCAGAAGTTACAGATAGAAGGGGTAAAAAGAATTAAGTGAGAACTTTTTTTTGCAAATGCCTTGGTCTGGCAACATTAAGACTTACTACTATGAAAGTCTACTAACAAATGGACCTGACTGTCTTCTACAGATTTTCAATATATTAACTATTATATTAACTATATATTAGCAATTAACTGCGCAGGTTCGTTTAAGAACTTAGGTTTTCATCTGATAATAAAACGATGTCTATCCGTTACTTATACAGTAGACGAAGCTCTGTAGCCAATAAAACCATCAGGAAACAACCAACGCATATAAGACTGTTAGATAATTTATCGTAAAAAAAGAAGTCCATCTAAAAGTTAGGAAATTTAAATATATTGATTATTGGTATTCGTAAAAGATATTTTAGTTAACCATAGAGTCCATGAAAAGTGTGTAAATCCGTAATAAGAAAAGAATTTGGGTTTCCATAAAATGAGTCAATTGAGCGTTTCTTTCTATGTATGCATATAAAAGCCATATTAAATCGGTATGCGTGTACCCATTTTACGAGTACTTACTCATATCTATTAATTAGCAAAAATGTAGAACATTCTTGTTAGTCTAAATAATCTCATATTCAAGATTTCACTGTATCGACCAAGTTCTAAATCTTTTTTAAATAGCAGACCCCGTAGTACATGATAAATATTTCAGAAATGTTAAAAAGTATCAGAAACATACTCTGCCTATATCAACAAAATTGGGTCTATATAAAATATATATAAAATAATTAATAAGGAAATATTCTGAATTACTGAACTGCAATATAGTAATATATATTGAACCCAAACTGATGATGAACTAATATCATGGTTGTTGGCATAGTCATATGAGTCACATAGTCACATAAGTTGAAAAACTTTTTCTCCAGAAGTAAGATCAACAGTAAAATGATATTCCCTACACACATTTTTATGTATTTGAACGCCTTAACCGGGAGGTGATGACTAATGATTTATTTCTTCTGAAAATCAGAAAATATCGATAGAATTAAATAGATTTTTGCAAAAACATATGAGTTCCAATTCCTAACGTTGAGTCCCACATGTAGAGAAAAGAGGGGCATGTAAATATACTCCATTAAATTTTAAACAAAGTTGATTAGATCTTGTCGTAAGAATGTTTGTTGAGAGTAAGAAGATTGTGGAATTTACATGAAATTTTCCTATTGATATTACGTGTTTGAGGCATTGATCAATTTATTTTTCAGAAACGCTTTCCAATTAAAAAAGCTGGTTATGAAATTAAAGTTGGTCCACTTATCGAAGCTGCTAAGTTTGTTATGAAAAAAACAGAAAAAAAATCGTTAGTCTTTAGAGAAGAAATAACACTGGATTTATTTGCTTACCTTCTCCCAACGCTCGTTGTAGATGTTAAGCAGGGGGAAGTACTAATACTGGCTTAGATAATGAAGGGTATGTAAAGTGCCAATACGGATTATTTCCTCATACGTAAGCAAATTGTAAATCCGGCAATGCACATATACTATTACAGTCTAGTTCTGCGTAAGCATTTTCTTATATCACAAAATTTTTATATATATTCTCAAGTCATCCTTTGTATGAATATCATAGTCCCATATAGACTTCAGAGCACCTATTGTGTACGGTAAGGATTTTTTTAACATATCTAGAGCTGCACTTAACTTCAATTATCCGATATCAAGTTGCATCAGCTAAATTAAAAACACATTCAAAGTGTATTGGTCGCACTTCTTGGTGGAATTGGTACGATAAGTCGATAGCAATATATCCGATCAATACTGTAGCCGGGTAGTTTACATATACTAGACTGGCAATGATTTTTCAGAATCAGAAGCTACTAGATGTTATTAGACTAGCAATTGTGAAGTTTTTTAAGACATGAAAAAAGTATCGTGTGTTTGTGGTTCCGAACAGTAGCTCTCCCTCTCTCAATTTCTTAGTGAAGCAGGCAGGAACTTTGATAGGATATAGTTTGTCAATTATCATTGATGCTATGGCAAAAAATTAGGACATTTTGCATGTGAACTGGATAGTTTATCGATGTGGCAAATTGTGGAATTCAAACCTCCAATTCTAGAAGTGGTCCTAGTGTATTATATTTAAATCGATAACTCATAATGCTTGCAGTTTTATTTAATTTTATATAATACATTTTAATATTGATTTAAGCTTCAGCACTGCCCCCAGTTCATCGGTTTTTTCTTTTATTGCCCTTTTGTTTTGATGAAGTATAGAGCGCTATTCACAGGCCTATGAATTATAGGATTGATTTTCTTTCCCAGCTAATGTCGCTTCAGGAATAGTTTGCTCCTCTTCTTTTCTGTTTCTAACTGACGCTGTTGGATGACAGCTGCTTTACTGATTCTACATTTCGTCTGACGAGCGAAAATTCTGTGAAGTTGATTGTGGTCAATGCATCTATAGATTTTTATAGGGACATCGGTACTGGTGGCCTAAAATCTAGATAATTAATGTAAACATTGTTTTATTAAATTTTCAAAATAAAAATATACAGAATTTGAATTTATTTTAAAATTATAGATTTTATGAAAACTTTATATATAATATATTTTATATTTTTGTTTTAATTTTTTTGTAGTTTATTTAAAAATTGAATTAAACCGATTTAACTTCTTCCATATAAAACATTATATGCACACGTTTGCTATTTTAAAACTAGTAGTTAAAATAAAAATTTTTAAAAAATTAAAAGATAAATGAATTTTTAAATGTTTGTACTTTATTATTATTAATGTATATCTAGTTTTTTTAATAAAATTTGTATGATAAACAAAAAGTAATAAGCTTTTTTTTTCTTTCGCTTGCACTGTTTTATCGGCTGCTCGCAACAAGCAAATGTCAGAAATATATTGATACATTTCTGAAAAAATGTTTGAGTCGCTCACAAACGTCAAACGAACTAACCATGAACAAATGCATGGAAAACAAAAAAAAAAAACAAAACAGAAAACATTTTGAGCTAAAATCAGCATTTTCGAATCTAACTACTGTAAGCGACATTAATATAATAATTTTATTAATATATATATTTGGTATATAACCAATATGGTACATTATATTATGTTATTATTACTTGATTTAGATTATATATTTAAGAGTATTCAAAAAATCAACTCAACTTGGCAATGTAATAAAGATTTTAATAATATCACAAAAAAAGATTATTGTAGTACTAGTTAAAATTATTATAACTTATGGTAAAGATAATTATTTATCTAGGAAAAAATTATCTATGGACATATGTGTTACTATATATATATATATATTTTTTTTTTTTATACATATATATATTTTTATTCAAAAAATATATTTATTTTTTAAGTATTTACTTCAGTCAATGATTTATGGTTTTATTTTATAGTATCTCTTCATAAAAATATGTATATATATCTTTAATAAATTTTTAACAATAACCTCCTCTATTCTGGGGGGTCTTTAAAAGGTACAAAAACATAAATAAATACAATAAATAAATAAATGGCTGACAAAAACATAAATCAATACAATAAATCGCATTATATATTCGAATCAAATCTTACTTTTTATATTTTATATGTATGAAAAATGATATGATATGTGAAAAGAACTTGTTTCAATCATAACCTGGTCATACAAGTCGTATCTTCTTGAGAAATAGGCTCATGAAATGGGTAATAGTGCCGGCTAATAATTACCAAATAAAAAACGCATATTTAAAATGTTGAAATAAGAAAAAAGAGCATTATATATATAAACTAAAATAATGGCGTAGCCAGTATGCAATGTACGGAATCACGAAAGGCAAAAAAAAAACTACGCCGTATAAAGTCAAAAGAGCATAATAAATTTATTTTTATTGCAATAATCAATAAAATATTGTTCAAACATTTTTAACTCTTTCATTTTTAATAAAAACGAGAAACGAGATCCGCTCATTCAAATCCATCAGTTATTGCATAATGTCTATTAAATTCACATTAGAGTTTGTCAAAAATATACATCAAAATATTTATTATGACAAATTGTTTCGAGAACACTTTTAGGAGGAAAGCGCACTACCTCATATTGGCCGGTGGCCTTTGTTTTGTTGCCTCGCAAAGTTTCATCAAATTTTTTACTATGTCGGTACTAAAAGCAGAATAAATATGGCTCTAATAGTGGTGATAATCTGCACTTTATGGTTGCAGTCTGTTATCTATGATGGTAATATGTGGCGGTTTATAGTTTTTGGTGTTCATTTCAGTAACAAATATATATATTTATATATATAAGTGAAGAACCTTTCTTTGTTTTGATTCTTGTTTAAAGTAATTTAAATAAAAAATGTTATTAGAAAGAATTACATACATATATGTATCTTAAGCGTTGGCTTGCATGGAAAATATTCAATATATTGAACCTCACAACGTTGCACAACTGACATTAAGTCAAAATATTTAAAAGCTTTAGTCAGTTTTGTTTTTTAAGGAATTTTAGATTTTATTCCGATCGTTATTTTTTGTATATATCTATACGTACTTCGACAAATTTTCTTTCGCCTTTATCAGGAGAATTCCTAATATTAAAAACATCTATGCAAGTTACAGACTAATAAGTATGAATAGTCTAAATATATAGATATATACAACTGTTAACACGTTCAATTATATCAAACCTTATTTATATATTTCGTTTTTTTACTTCTGATCTGTTAAATTTTGTTGCCCAATCGAAAATTTTTAAAGTAGTCTAACATTGTAATAGTTTTAACAGACATTTATATTTTTCATAGATACACATATTGACTGAAATCATACTTTATTTGTTAAGCCATATAAAACTGTAGTTAATTTCAAGGTAATGTTGCTATGTAGTATATTAATTGTTATACAAATAATACCACTTATTTTATATGTTCTTTAATAATAAAAACACTTTTTAACTCAATCTATTATTTAGTAATATACTTGTAATAAATTAATTATAATACAAATATTATAACCACTTAATCTGAGAACTTATAATAAAAGAAGCTTTAATTTATAACGATAATATATAATTATCAATACTTTAAAATAGAAACTTAAGGCACATTTTAAAAAGCAACTTACGAATGAAAACATGTGACGCAATGACAATGCTCTTAAAATCTTCAGACTTGCGTTTTACTCGTAAAAACGTTTACGTCTTAAGTTTTAGTGCAGCCAAATTTAAAAGCCAGTCTATTGTACTTATGTATTGGAAATATGTTGCAAAATTCCAGTCATCCGTTAAAATCATAACACGATTTTATTTACTAATAAATTCAAATACATAAATAAATAAATTAATTTCAATATATAAGATAAAAATGCTAACAGTTACCTTTTATTTTGATTTCCTTTATTTAAATTAATTAAATTTTAATCTTTACAATTTTGATATTTCGTATTGTACACTACGGCCGTGTGCGAGTTCGAGTATATTGATGGTAAATTGAAGGTAATAGTAAATTATGTAGATATATGGCAGCGAAGGTTGGTATTTACCAGAATTTCGAGTAGGGTAAGTTAGATAAAATATAAGTAAATTAAGTGGTACCATTGTGAAAATTTTATAAGCTGTTTAATAAATAAATTTGAAAACTTTTAATCAAAAATAATATATAAGTGCAATAAATAAATACATATTTACATAAGTACAGTGCAAAAAATCCTTAGGAAATTTCAATTTACTTTACCTCAATTTACTCGAACTCGCACACGGCCTACACTACAAAAAACATATGTCAAAAAAAACTATTTAACATATTTTTAAAGTGATGCCAATTTCAACCAGACTTTTTACAATTCTGAATAAAAAAAATAATAAACATATTTTTATAGTGATGCCCATTTGTTTCATTTTGACTTAAAGCTATTTTTTATCACTCTGAAGGAAAACAAAACATTTAACATATTTTTAAAGTGTTGCCAATTTGTTTTCACCTGACTTGACGCTATTTTTTTACAACTCTGAAGGAAAAAAACTATTTAACATATTTTTAAAGTGATGCCAATTTATTTCAACCTGACTTAACGCTAGTTTTTCACAACTCTGAAAGAAAAAATTACGGCTAATGTGAATTCAATGTACATACAATATTCATTGTAAATATACTAAATTTGTAATTTTGTTAAAATACAAATATATTCTAATAAAAGGAATGATATATAACAACATTCCGTACGCGATTATGTATTTCGTAGCGTACAACAAACTGCGTAATCATATCCATAGAATTTTTGTACACTAGAAGCGGCTTCAGCAGTCAATTTATTGTTTATTTCATTTTGTGTACATATTCGTTCAAACACTCAACAAGAGTGCGAATGCTGCGATAAAAGCAAAAAGCAAATATTTTCCAATTTGATTTCATGTTTTGCTGGAAGCACTAAGTATGAAGCCGCATCCATGCTCTCAGCAGCAAGACACAATGTTTACACAACAATTGCACAAATGTTGCTTTAATGCAGTCAATTGAGAGTATAAACAATTTTATTATGAATATATTAAATTAAAATTTCTCACAATAATTAATTTTAATATTTTTATATTAACTTATTATATTAATTAAATCAGTAACATTCCAACAACTTTATTGCGTGTTAATATGCTTGTGCATTTCTTGTGTAATTTTGAAACGGACTACAAGTCAATGAGAGCGAGAGAGAGAGTGAGCCATCAAGCAATTGCAAAGCAGAATGCAAAACCAAATGTATTTATTTACTTTGTTTTTAGTTTGTTTGAAGCGATTTGTGTTGGACGTGCATGTTACGGCGGATTTTGTCAGTGCCACTCTACAATCCGTCGTGTATTGTAGTTTCGAATGTTTCGCAGGTAGAATCGTACATTTCTTTGATTAACGTCTTATGCTTTCTTGTTGTTTATGTTTGTATTTGTTGTTACGCATGTTGTATTTACAAAAACAACATACAACAAATTTTAAATGTGTTCCCTTCATTTAAGCATTATTACAAAAATATAATTTCTTTGAGTTTAATTGAAATTAATTGAAAAAAAAAAAATTATTTAATTATTTTTAAATTGTGTGCATTTGCAATTTTTAGTTTGTTTATCAGTTTCAGCATTAATTTATGTGTTTTGTGTTTGTAATTAAAAAAGAAATGAAATTATAATTAAAAAAGAAATGAAATTATAATTAAAAGCCTAAAATATTATTCAACGAGCTTCATTTTAAATATTTAAAAATATTTAATGAATTGGAAATCAAATTAAAGTGTTTTAAAGTGAGTAAAAACAGCATAACAAAACGGAGATACGAAAAATCTTAAAAAAATAATAATAATCAAACACAAAATAAAAACAAAAAAGTAAACAACACAAAAATAAGTTGATTTACAAAACAAAGAATAACAAAAACAAAAAAAAACGAAACAGGGTGCACACTTGTTTACACTGCATGACTTGAAATTGGAGTAGGAGAAGTGGTTGAGCATCTAATGTAGGTTAGTTGAGATTAGTAGAACGACCGACCGTCTTGTGCGTAAGGTAATTTTTACACTGTTGTGTTCTTACTTGTGCCTCTGTGTGTGCGAGTGTGTGTGTGTCATTACCCATACTTTAATTGCTCTACACTGGCACCGTAAAAAAATGTAAAGTTAAAATTGCTGGCATGAAGAGCATCGTTGACCCACTAGGCAGCGGCCTCTGCAACGGCTGAGTTTTTCTTCTCAACAGTTTTTGCGAGGGAATTTTCCCTTATAAACAAAATGACACTTGTGGAGTTTTTTTTATATATTTTTTATATATAAAAAAAAACACACTTAAGAAAAGTAATTTGCCGCTAATTTTTATTATATATTTTAGGTAGATAAAAGATTGTTCCCACCCAGCAAAGAAGTTGGGAAGGAAAAGTTTGTCTTATGGAAAACACTTGAAATATTTTTTTAAGTACTTTTAGTACTCTACCCACTGATTATGCACTTCAATGGAGTTATATCAATTTAGTAAGTCAATTACAGACTGATGAATTAGTCTAGAATGATATAGATAATGGTGTCTAGTTAGTTAGTTGAAGTGGAGGCAGAAACGACTTAAATCCACAATTTCTCATAATAGTGGATAGAAGAAGGTCAAGCAGTTATAAAGGCGAGAATCTGGAATAGTGCCCAATTAGCTATACATATGACGACGTAGTATTCATTTTGATATGATGCTTACAGTTTAGTCCATGGATATGCAATCTCAGGAACTTACAGACTCTGCTTGCACAACTTGAATCCCATTGAGATATGTCTGCAGGTTGTTATTCTCTTAATGCAATGTGTGTATAATATAAAAGAATTTGGAATCCTTGTTTTGATCTACAAATCAATGGTCCAATACATGATATTGTTAAGTGCTGTTTACAGTTTAGTCTATGGATATACAATCTCAGGAACTTACAGACTCTGCTTACATAACTTGAATCCCATTGAGATATGTCCGTAGGTTATTATTTTCTTAATGCAATATACGTTTAATATGATTGAATTTAAAATCCTTGATTTGTTCTATAAATCAGTGGTCTAATACCTGATATTATTGAGTACTGTTTACAGTTTAATCTTGAATCGCAAAACTTGAATCGCATTGAGATATGTGTGCATATTGTTGTTGGCTTAGTGCAATGTATATATAATATAAGTGAATTTGGAATCCTTGAATTTGATTTACAAATAAGTGATCCGATACCTAATTCTGTTAAGTGCTGTTTACAGTTAATCTCTGATAGATATATGACTGTCTTTCGTGTCTTAATCTGACAGATAAAAAATTCACACATATTATTTCAAAAAGTGATATTACTTTTTGGAAATATTGGATCCATAATGTATCTATGCAGAAAGTCACATTAAAATTGAAATCGAAACATTTTGACATTATTAATACCTCATCTATATAATTTAAATTCCTGGGAAAAGGCAGTAAGCAGCGGTTCAAATAGGTGCTTTACTTGGTATTTAAATGATAAAAAACTCTTTTAATTTTTATTTTATGCATACGTAACAAGTATATGAATATATATACTAATTGCAAGCTATATCTTTAACCATGTTTGTGCAAGTGTGTACATGCATATGCACGCATTTACATAAATTGCCATGCCACATGTTGTAAATTCCTCCAAATTGCTCTCGGTGTGGAAGTTTTTAGAATTCCAATACGTTTAGGCCGCAAGTTCAAGGCGAAGTATTTTACGAAACCTAACACAACCCTTAAGGTTTACCCTTTCCGTGTAAAACGAACCGTTTGAACTAATGAAGTGGAAGTAAATTGCCCTTGAAATACAAATGTAGTATAATTTATTTTTATTCTTTATGCTAATAAAAATACCTCTAAAAAAGCATTTAAAAATATTAAAATATTTTTATTGAATAAAAATATGAATAATACCTTAATATATACTTACACGATAACATTGTACTTAATAAAATGGTTTAGGAATATCCGGAAGGGTTTCAATTGCCTTTGGGGTTAATATACCTCAATAAGCTGTGAGGTCAGAATATGATGTATGTTGATATTTTTGTTAAATTTTTTTTTTGTTTTATAATGAAAACTAAACATTCTTCAAAGTTGTATATTTAAAATTTTTTATTTTAAATAAAATTTTGGAATTTTACAACTAAATCTACAAAAATATTGCTTGCACGAAATCAGCTGTGAGCCACTGTATGTAAATATTTAATAAAATTGAAGTATTAATAAATTTCTTAATATTAAATTCCTATATATTTTAAATTATTAATAATTATAACAATTTTTTTTTAAATTTCTTCACGGAGGGTTATTTTAAAATTAATTAATTTATTTTATTTTTTAAAAAATTTTGTACAATATGTTATTGACTAATTTACACTATCGGTCATAGTGATTATATGGCTTTAACCCAATTTTTTTTTATATTTTATGTATATATATTATTTACTTATCTAAATTGCTCTATATAAATTACATGCTTTAACAAATTTTATAGATAGTTTAATAGTATCTTTAGTTGGATGCCTTAACTTATTATATGTTAAGACATCCATCTTATCAAAACATCCATCCATCTCTTATTATATTTCAAGAGACATTCTATATATTTCTGATTTATATACTGAATGCATATTGACAGAGTATGTTATATTATATTGTATTATTACAACTACATGTTTATGGTTCCTGTCTTTTAATCAGATTTAATCATACTCTTATGTGACCTTTGTATATCCTAATCGAATTATCTAAATTCAATTTTATTAATCAACCATTAAGACACTCTCATATATTGATAGTTTCTGTCTATTGATCACATATGAATGAATGTGTTAGTGTTATATGTCTTAGTCGAATTATCTAAAATTTTATTGATCAATCATTTTCTGAGGAACTCTATTTAAAGTTCGTTAAAGTTAAATTTACCGGAATTATTATTCTGATACCAACTACTTAATTTTTTTCTAAATAAGTTGATTGCTCTTGTAGTATATAAACTTTTAATAATTCTTTTAGGAAGGTTTACTTGTCTGTTCTGTCACTGTCCGATATGCGGTATCCGCCAGAAAATGTCTACCGACTATAGGTTTTTACTTTTTTAAAAGTCTCTCCGCTATTCCAATTGTGGCTATTAAAGACATTATTGTTTATCTCAGGAAAATGATGTTTTCAGTCTACACTAGAGATATGCCTACAGTCAGCTAGTGAACTAAAATTTCAACGGATTGTCACAACTGGGGGTTAAGTGAGCTCTATCTGCATTTGCCATTTCTATATATAAAACTGGCCTGCTATTTAAAACAGATAGTGTATATTGTTTTGCATATTGTTTTTAATAGTTGTACCAAATACTTTGTAAAACCCATAATTTTATATAAATATATTATTATGTCAAATCTATTTGAGTCAGTGCACTTTTACTCTTTCTTAACTCGAGGTATTTTTAAAACTCCTATTTACGCCTTGACTGGATTATTGTTCATCACTTCATCAGACTAAGCAATAATTAACATCAGATCTGCATACCTCCCCGAGGAGCCTGTAACCATTCTGAGATTCGATAATGCAGTGTTGGTAAGCCTGTCAGTTTTCGTAAATAATTTCATGGCTCAATCCTTTATGTATTTTTTGATGGGATCAATCTTGAGGTCCCTGAGGATGTCATTCGTCCTAATGTACCATGGTACTTTGAAAAATCTTCTCAGAGCCTGGCTTTGTGGAATTTCTAGCTGACCAATAGTAGTGTTTGAAGCTTTACTAAACGCTACGCAACCATATAGAAGTAACGGACGAATTTTTTTGGCTATATATCAGCTTTCTGTTATTAGCATTGAGATTTTCATTTCTGGATAGCGGTTAGAGGTGATGAAGAATTTTGGCACAGCTAATTCTTTTCAGTTGAACATGTTTAAGCCATGTGAATCATTTGTCCAGCCTGATACCGAGATATTTAACTGGAGGTATTCTGAAAGTGGTTTATAATTAAACCAATTTATTTTTAAAAATTAAATTGATTTATTTTAAATATAATAACTAAAATAACAAATAACATTTTTTCAGTATACAAATTAAAAAGGAGTTTAAAGTTTAAATGTTATTAAACCGGATCTATCTTGTACGCAGATTGTTATCGACTAGTTCGACATTAAGGGCAGAAATGATTCTTGAGTCAGAATATTACAAAAAAAACAGTTAGAGAATTTGTATTTTCAATATTAATTGATATACAAAGTGCCCTAGAAAAATATACCTAAATAAAAGTTCACTAGATATATCTTCAATATCAATGGCTATATAAACCATTTTTGATATATGGACAGTTTTTTGATGAATTTTTTTTAGGTAGTTTATTTATTGACATTCTGTCTGTCAGTTAATACTGTCGGCTTATATATGTATACCATCACTCCATTTATATGTTTTTCTCATTTCTGGAAGAACAAGTCGGAGATAACCTACCCATAGTAATATTTTGCATGATCTATTGTGCATTATATATGTAATAAAACTCTATATAATAATATAAATAAAAAAAAATATAAATAAAATAAATAATACAAATAAAATAAATAATTTAAATAAATTAATATAAATTAAATAAAAATATGTTTCTCCGTTTTTGTTTTCATTAATTTATTATTTATTTTTTAAATTAATTATCTGTATGTTCTGTATGTTGCAAATTTAATTTTCTTAAATACATATATTAAAATTATTAAACATAATTTAATTTATTTTTCTTTTTAGTTTATTGTGTTATCTGAAAGCAACTTTAATAATTATAAAAATGATATCTTAATAAAAGGGAAGCACTGAAATAGTTTCGAAAATGTCTCGTCTAAAATCGGTATTACGTGTCTGTAAAGTCCATATTTCTGAAAAAGTTTTTGTGTTCAAGAATTAAAGATTTTTGTGAAGAAACCCATTTTGTATCATTGATAAATATTTTGAAATATTTTATAAATAAAATTAATAAATCTTTGTAAAAAAAATCTATACATGCCTATATATAAAATTTCGCGTGGATAATTTTACAGCCTGTGTTTGTGAAGTAAAATTTTAAGTGCAACTAAAATTATATAAATACGTGTAATTTAATTTAATTTATTTTAATTGGAAAAAAAAATAAAAAATTTATAATATGAATAATTATCAAAACCAAACACCGCCACCATTACCACCTGTTCCGCGGCACCATCATTCATCACACCTGCCAGTGCCACATCATACAACGGCAGTTCCAGCAATGGCAGCGGTACATCATCATCATCCGCATCAATTGTCATCACATCATCATACGCATTCACATCATACGCCACCGCTGCCAACGACTGCAACAAATCAACCACAACCGCCGCCACCACAACCGCTAATATCGAATTCGTTGGCTATACGTCAGGAGATACAACGCTTTGAAAGCGTGCATCCATCGATATATGCAATTTACGATTTAATCGATTTATTGCCCATGCCGGATGCACAGATCGCACAGCAAATACGTGATCATGTCGTTTGCATTGAAGGTAAGTGCATTTTGAATCTTTTACATTTGTATCTTTCTCACTGCCATTCCCAATTTCTGTATATATATGTGGCCTCCATGGAAACAGCCCACTGGTCTGTTTTTCATTCGTAGTGCACAGATTCCCTCATACCTGCCTGACGGTCTGACTGCCCGATTGCCTGTATTATCGATATTTAATATAAAGCCATTTCAATAAAATAAAATTGTGTCTTCTTGATTTTAAATGAAATTATTTTTATTTGCTTTTAGCTTCAAAAAGATTTTATTCGTGTCATTTTGCGCATTTGCATTTGCATTCCCATTTGGTGAAAGTTTTATTGAACAGTTTGCTCTCTTTTTGCTGTGTTTTTGGTTATGGGATATTCATTGATTATCTTTGCACATTGAATTGGGTTATAAATAAAGCTTATGAATCTTAAGATTTATTTTAAGCCTATCGGCGATTGCGTGAAATCAACATCAATGACTGCTAATGCAGTTTATTGATTGATGTGGTTTTAATTTTTTTCTTGAATGTCATATATAACTACAACTAAAAAATTATCTTAATCAATTGCCTGGTTCTCCATATTCCAGCCGAACTCATTGACTTCTGAACCACAATCGTTGTAGAAACACCCAGAAAATGTTCTGCGTCCATCTACTGACCTTCTGGTATAAATTTAAATTAAATCTAATTTTTTTCTTAAATGTCATATATAACTACAAATAATAAATTATCTTAATCAATTGCCTGGTTCTCCATATTCCAGTCGAACTCATTGACTTCTGAACCACAATCGTTGTAGAAACACCCAGAAAATGTTCTGCGTCCATCAACTGACCTTTTGGTATAAATTTACTGTGAATTCATAATTCTCTTCGAAACGAAAAAAACGGTTAGCATTGAATTGATGTTGCTTTTACCTAATTATTTAGCCATTAGAACCCGGATTTCCGGATTTCGGACTGGCACAGCATATCCCTCCAGTCGCTTCAGCTGCGTGCGCAGCAGCTTGATCATTCCACCGTAGACACAGTCTACCTCTACACCTTCTTCTTTCAACTACTGCTTTAAACGCTTTTTCCGCTGAAGCCTCTTCATCCATTCTCACGATATGACCAAGCCAGCGAAGCCGCTCAACGTCTATGCGCTTAACTATGTCAATGTCGTGGTATAGCACATACAGCTCATCGTTCAATTTAATTCGATACTCGTTGCTAACGCGTAAGGGACCATAGATCATCCGATCCATTTTTCTCTAAAATGCTTCGAACGTCTACTCATCAGTGTTAGTAATTGTCCAAGCTTCTGTACCATATAGCACGGCAGGCAGCGTAACTTGTAGACCGTGATTTTTCTCACGCTCTACAACGTAATTTTTCTCACGCTCTAACATGTGATTTTTGTCTGTCGAGAGAGGGCTTTATATCTTAATTCCCTATTGTACATTCCCTATAGAATGGGAAAAAGAATTCATCCGCGGTTAGGATTTTCAGTCGTAAGAGGCGACAAAAATCCCCTAGTGCTAGTTTGGCACTTATGTAAGAAGTGCAAATGGTAGTGAGTGAGGTCTGGTAGTGAGTGAGAACTTCGGCTGTTCTGACCATTGGTGTTGAATTCGTAGTGGCTGTTTGTTAATACCCAAACTTACGAAGGAAGAATGTTCAGTTTTGGTTCACATTCGACGTGGACTTGCGTATTCACCACCAGGTGTTACAGCCCAAATTGTAGCAGAGGTTTAAGATAGGCCTCGCATTTCACCAAGGTTGAAGATATGTTTTACATAAATATCTTCATTGGTACCGGCAGAATAGAGCAGGCTATTCCAATGGGGCGTTGATTGATGCTTTATATTAATACGTGTGTTTCTGAACACCGTTGTGTTAAGCCTTGCAGGGAGGAAATCACGATAAAAATCACTGGATTCTGTGCATCATTTACAAGACTATTCCAATGGGGCTTCGCTTGACGCTTTGTATTAAGACGTTGTGCTTTTGAGCACCGTAGTATTAGGCCTTTGCAAGGCGACGAATGCTACGTCAAATAACATTGGAAGCTTGTACACCATTTATCACTTAACATAACAATCATTTGTAGTTGATTCTGCGCTGAAGAAGTTTTTGTAGAACTTGTCTCTTTAAGACGGATTGCGTAGTTGTGAAGAAAGTGTACACGATTCATCTACTATCATTTGAATATAGATGTCGCTGCGCTAAAAAATGTTTATGAAACTAGTTTTTTTAGTTAAATACATAATTATAATAAAATTACATTTTATTCTGATAATTCGATTATTAAAATGTGCACTATTTATTTACCATCATACACTTATAGATGTCGCTGCGCTGAAAAATGTTTATGAAACCAATTCTTTTATATACTGTATATCTAACATTCTCTTATAGATGTATTTGCTTACTATTAGGTAAACTATTATTAGTTTCTACAATACAATTTTGGGAATTTTCGCAGTTTCTTTCTTATATATTTGTTCTTATACTAACTTATAGCAGATACAATATATATTGTCTTATTTGAACTGTTCGCTTGCTCTTGTTTGTTATTCAATATCTTTTTGTGTAAATTTTACTGATTTGTTTACAAAATAACTGCCAGTTGTTTGCTTTAGCACCTCGTAAAATGTATCTAAACAGCCTATAAAAAATTTTACTTCCTTCACTGCACATCAATTATAAGAACACACGCAGTACGCTGTCGAAAATACCTAAAATTGGTATGTATGACCTTCACAAATGCAGTTCAGAACTACACCGAAAACAAAAAAAATATTACAGATAATTTCCAAAAAATCGTAAACAAATTTGTTGATCAGATTTTATTAACTTTAAGTTTTTATCAGTTATCAGCAACCTCTGATAAGCGTTTTATGTCCACAAAGTTTGTTGCACAGCAGTTCACTTCACTTCAAATCGTAGGTCTGCCGTATCATCAGAACTATTTCAATATATGTTAAATCATTCGTGTTCGATTTTATGGTATTCATTATTTAATTTCTTCACTACTTCATCACAAACATTTGTTCTAGAAACTTGTGATGTGATGCGCAAAAACTTTAAAAAACAGCCACGGTATCAATGGATTGCGTCTACGGAGCCACAAACAAAAATCAATCATTGGCATTAATATCTTACGAGAGCAGCACGACTACTACATAGTTGTGTAGCAATAGTATCTGTCGAATAGACAACAGACAACGGAAGACATGACAGATAACTCATTTTAGTCCATGTGTAATTTACTTTCTAAAGAGTAGAAAATAAAGAAGTAGAAAATAAAAAAGAGGTGGTACCATTAGCGTAATTCCATATTTCGACCATTGTCTGTCTATGCGTGCGTGTGTACTGCCTGCCATAGATACACTTGAGAAGATGTATTTGCGTAGATACATAGATGAACTGTACTTGTTATTAGAAAAAAAAAAACATTGGTTTGCTTTTCATCTTCTTAAATCGCTTGCTTAGAAATTTTGGTGATTATACTCGTATGTACTCATGCAAGTAAACTCGTTAATGTGGCAGTCGAGTTTAGTTAAGAGCAATGAAAAGTTCTCCACAATAATTGATGATTTTTTAATATTTTCTTCGCAATATCTTTAACTATACAGAAAGTGCAATTTAGAGTAACTAATAGATTTTTAATGAGTTCCATTTGTGTTTCTTAGATTTAGTGTTAGCTCTTCTTTTGTTTTTGTAGAGTTTTAATGGCTTTCGAACTTATATTGCAACAGCAAAATGAGACCCCAAACCTTTTATGACTTCTAATTCATTTTTACTCAAAGACTCTAAACAGTTTTTACTGATCTCATTTGAATTTAAATGTACTTGCATTATTATATTGTTAAAAGCAAGTAATGAGAATTCATTTTAGTTTAATTTCGAATAACTTCTTTAATGCCAATATGTATTAGTGCCAATATACGAGGGCGGTTTGATAAGTCAGTGACTTTTTGAATAAAATAAATTTTTTTTGCAAATAAATATTTTATTTTTCTACATAATCACCTTTAAGCTTTTTCCAATTTTCTTATTCCCTACTAATAATAGGTTTTCTCAAAGCTCTTAAAATACGCGTTTGTTTCGGCAATGACTTCTTCATTCCATTCAAATCTCTTACCGCCCAGCCATTTCTTTAGGTTTGGAAACAGAAAATAGTCACAGGTAGCAGTTCGTATCCCAATTCGTGGATTTTGACCAGTAATGCTTAATCAGCACACGAAATTCACTTTTTGTCTGCTTTGAACGGCTATCAAACATCAACTGAACGACGTAGCTTGCTCAAAATTAGAAAGTTGCCCACTAGTAGATTACAGCTAACAGCAGAACTGTTACATTTGGAGTAACTGCGAGGGAAATTCAAAAAGTCACTGACTTATCAAACCGCCCTCGTCTGTATTAGTTGAGATTTGATTTCCATAAAGCAGAGCTTTTCAAAAAATTGAAAAAACTTAATGTCGACCAATATTGAATCATAAACATCTTTATATCTTCGTTAGTTATACATAATGGTCAGTATACTACCTATGGCTAGCCAAAAGTTTTATATATACTTTTTATATTATATATTTTCATATATACCTACTTACATTAAGACTGAAAAGTTTTCGGAAATTCTCATTTAAAATTCGCGCGCTGTATATTTTTCGATATTTTAAGTTTATGTAGTTTGGCAGCACTGTCCTTAATTACTATGCCAAAAATGAGCTCGATCTGTCAGACAGTTCGTTTACGGCAGCTGTTGAAACCAGTTCACCTCAGTAGTGCGTTGCGAAATGTCTTCGACGGTCGTACGACCGTCCTGGAAGGCTTTGTACCACTCATAAACTTGAGTTTTCGATAAAACTGATTCCCCATAAGCCTTTTGTAGCATTCGCAACGATTCTGCACACGAAATTTCGTTCGAAACACAAAATTTGATGCAAACTCTTTGTTCAATATTTTTTTCCATTGTTTTTTTCGCAACGCCCTACTGAGGTGAACTGGTTTCAACAGCTGCCGTAAACGAACTGTCTGACAGATCGCGCTCATTTTTGGCATAGTAATTAAGGACAGTGCTGCCAAACTACATAAACTTAAAATATCGAAAAATATACAGCGCGCGAATTTTAAATGAGAATTTCCGAAAACTTTTCGGTCTTAATGTATATAAAAACACACTTAAGATTAAATAAAAAATATCATTACGAGCAATTACCAGAAAATCCCAATAATTCGGACTAGTCTCCTATATATATATCTCCTATATATCTCCTATATATATACTCGTACATATTTAATTTTCTTAAGGTTAAGTAAGTTAGGTTATTATTATTTTTATTATGGCATGTTCTGTACAATATTTGTTTGCATAAACTTAACCAATTTTGCTAAGTTTCCAATTTTGCCTATTTCGAGCGATATATCTCAGTTAACCTATCGATTTATTTGTTTCATTGTTTATGGTTCTATGCCAAGAATTGTGTCGTCGTTCACGGGTTGTACTGTCTGGCGGATTCCATTTGTGCCTTTGCGTAACGTGTGGGTAATCCCTCTATATTACCGTTGTCGAAATTCTTTCTCGCAGAGTTATAGTTACTCGCCATAGTCGCTCATTTGAGATCACACTCGGTCACCAAATGCGCAGAATTACCCGAAGATGTCTGTTGATAAAGTTTTCCAGTTTTTGGATATATGCTCGAGTAAAATACCATGCTTCACTACCATACAACAATACTGATTTACCACAGGCGTTAAATATTGTAATCTTAGTGTTAGGGTGCGCGACATCTCCAGATCCGGGTAAGTTTTTTGAAGTATGCTCGGGTATTCCTTTATCAATGTCCGCATTGTCTCTCCCGTCAGTTGCAACCTACCTAGGTATTCAAATACCTACATTTTCGATCGGTATATCCTCAACATAAAGTGGAGTTTGGTTATCTGTTTTAATTCGCATGCATTTCATTTTGTTGATATTGATTTTTAGGCCAATTCCTCACGCTGTACTTGCTTAGGCGGTAAGTTTAGTTTCAATGTCACTATGGGTGCTAGCTAGCAGAATCACATCATCTGCATATGCCGGCTTTTTAGAGAGCCGTAAATTAATTCCGTTAGGACGTTGATTAGCGCTTTTAAGAACTACATCGATGGCAGTTATACACAGTAGAAGAAATAATAAGTAGCTTTGATGTCGAGATGTCGAGATTGTTCTCGACATTCGCTTAGCCTTCCTTCGTACAGAACTTTACTGGTACCCTCCACGTAGCTAAGGTTAATAATTTTCAATGATATACCTCTTGATTCAAGAGCTTCCAATAAAAAAAGCTAGGTTCTAGATTGTACTAAAAATCCATATTGTTTTTGTTCTAGATCTTAATTTTTTTTGAATATCTTTGAAAATTATTTTTTATATATGCTGCATTGCTCAGTTGGTACCACTCAATCAATATTCTTTTATAATCTAGAAGTCTAAAAAATGTTCTGCTTCTTTTTTGGAAAGAGTTTCTAATGCTAAACAGAGAAATTCATGTAAAATATTATATTTTACTTTGGGCACTTGGGTCGCCAGCACTTTTTAACCAAATAGTTTAGAGAAGTTAATAAGCGTCGCTGTAAGTTCTCAGACCTAGATAAGGAAAGGATCGAGGTTCCGCTATGTTACTATTTCATGTTTAAGTATTTAAATGTTAATTTGACTTTAATTTTTTACGCTATATTCAAAAGAAAAACAAACTCGATGTTTTGTAATAGAGTTCTGTTCCAACATTGGAGATGTTAAAAGCGATGATTTCCGCAAAAATTTTTAATCCTAATAGGACCTTCTTTTTTAGTTCTTACATTTATATATACTGAATTCCTTTTATTACTTTCTTCTCCCATGTTTTTGATGATGCTGCTTTGACACTAATTTCTTTTATTTAATATATATGTATTAAGTTCTAATTGTTTTTAGAAGTAGTGTAATGGAGTTCAGTAGAGTAGTTTCTATGTAGCGTGGTATTTTCAATCCGTACTTCTTTTATCTTAATACTTAAAGCTTGGGTTCATTTTATAAAATAATATGCTCTTAATATTAATTTTGTTTTAATATCTAATCAATATCAATAAAGATATATAATATAAAATTTTACTATATCTATCTTTATAAATTTTTTTTTGTAGTTAAAATAAAACATGTAATTTACTATTAAGTCGTTTAAAATCCATTAACGCTTAATCCGAATAAGTATCAAATTTCTTTCTATTCTTAATTTGTCAAAATTTCCTCGAAGTCTTGAAAGGTTCCCGTAACTTCTCCCTTGCTATTTCCGTAAATTTTTTCCACCTTTTTTTGTTGTCACGTTTTCACAAACAAGATAAATAGGTCTATAGAGAATATTTATTTAAGTACAAATAACAAATGAATGACGAGGGGTTCAGAGAGAAAAACGAAACTTAATTTATGCTTGCAAATAATTGACAGCTGAGGCTCACTGATGCAAATATGGTATATAGTTCAGTCGTATTATTCGAAGTTTTTCTATAAACAAAGAAAACCAAAAAGACAAAGTTAACATGCATTGGGAACAATGAGTGAGTAAAAAGTCAGAGAAAAGTACATTTTAAATCACGTGACCATAGATAGTTTAGTTCCAAGATAGTTTAAAAAAATGATTGATGAGCAAACAAGTTGCCATAAATTTCTTAGTATTACAAGTAGTTGAAACGTTTTAGCAAGTATAAAAAAAAATTAAAGAAAAATAATTAAATAATAAATAATAATAAAATAATTACAATTTAAATTTAATAGAATTATTTCAAACATTTAGAATTATTTCAAACATTTAGAATTCTTTTAAACATATTTCAATAAGCAAATCTATTACAATTAATATTATGTTCTGCCGTATGTTTTATTATTTGATATCACCATCTTCATCTATACTCTTTCATGTCATCCGGGATTAGTCTCTTTGGCTCGTGCTCTGTGGATTGCACTTTAGCGCTATATGTTATAATATGGCTTGTATGTGTGTATCTCGATTTCTGTATTGTTTTAAGGTTTAAGGAATTTCCCTGTTGAAAAACTGGTCTTCGAAACGGTCTTTGATACTGCGTTCGCAGGTTTCTGCTCTCTCATCATGTCTGTACTGGTTTGTGGTGCAAAAGCTTGTCCAATTATCAATAGTGATAAGAAGGTGTTAGGAGCATTCGAAAGAAATATTCATCGGAAGATTTAAGGTTTCTTATGCGTTAGCAACGAGTATCGAATTAGATTAAACGATGAGCAGTATGATCCATACCGCGACTTTGAACGCTTAAAAATTCAGCGACTTCGCTGGCTTGGGCATGTCGTGCAAAGAAAAGAAAGTGCTTCGGCTAGAAAGGTGTTTGATTCGGTGCTTGCAGTTGTAAAACGCGGTAGATGATGTCCGCATCTTTGGTGGATGTACCAGGTGACCAACGATTTGGGGTAACCCGGTACTCCCAACTGATGACAGCAAGCAACTAATCGGGCTGGCTGGCGGAAGCTACTCGTCACGGCAATCAAGGACGACTCATGTCTTTAATGGCCAACTAATTAAGTATGTTAGGTAAGTAAATATATAAACAATTCTTCGGTGGTTCTACAAATTTACACATTATTAGCCGAAAAATACAGTGACATATAGAAAAAATTAGACAAATTTGACTTGTTCAAGTACGTTTAAGAAGCAGACTTATGCAAGTTATTAACCATGACTGGCCACACAGGACTCAATGGTAATGAGTCTGCCGACAGTCTAGCACGGGCAGGATCTGCCACTCAAATCTGTGGACTAGAACGTTATTGTGGATTAAGTTGGTCTAGAACTAGGTTTCTAATCAATAATTGGGTTTCAACCGAGAGAAGTCGCTACTGGCGTGACAGTCGAGGTAACCGTCAGCTTAAGAGCTGGTTCACCCCTTTAGTTATAATAAGATATCCTTCTTCAGCAGAATAGAGTTGAGATTGCTGATGAGATATCTAAGGGGTCACCACGGACTACGTTATCACCTCAACAAAATGGGTATGTCCGAAGAGATAGAGTGTAGACTCTGCTTAGAAGCAGAAGAGACATCCAGCTACATTCTATGTGAATGCCCAGCCTTGATCTGGGCCAGGAGGGGGTCACTGGGTCTGGAACAGCTCTCACCTTCCGACATTAGGAGGTCCTCAACGGCCGACATTTTAGCCTTCATTCGGAAGGCGGAATGTCTTCTGTTCGGTTAGGGCCTGTTGTAGCACAGAAGATCAATCATGGGAGCTATTACTCCGTTCATTCTTATTATTATTAACCATGACTTTGAATCGATTTTGAACTGTACCAGTTTTGAACGAACAATTTCATAAGCTTGATTTTATATCTATGCAGTTGTCTATAGTTTCGAATCGCTATAGAGATTTATGTAGTTCACAGTCCTGGTACTAAGTATTGTTTATTTTACTGAACTCTACGCGTGACCTTTATTAATAAATCTTCTTGAAAAACGAATAGATTGGATGTACATATGTAAACTGCTTGCATAAGACGATTGTTCTAAGTTGTCTCGAATTCTCTCGAATTTGTGTGCGAAGTTCGTACCGCCAGAAATATATATAACATAAGTATGTATTATTTTTATTCTGAAAAATACCTATTAACTAATTTCGATTGTAAGTTGGATTTCATAAACATTTTATTATGAAAGTTTTGAACTATTGCAGTTCAATTCGACGTTTCCATTGCTTTTATAGTAGTGTCCTTACCATTTCTTTATAAACTATTTAAATGGTATTTTCTTAAATAGTGTTGTGAAGCTGAATAGGAATTTACTGTAAAATTTTAACTTAAAATTTTCACAGTTTTACATGAGTACCGAAACTGTGAAGAAACACCATAATAAATCACGTTTAATTGCCTTCCAAGCAGTTGCATTGAAGACCAGAGCTTATCCCTTTGGTGAGCCTCCTCACACCCACACACCAACTGACACACAAGTGCAATCAACATACTGGCAACTTTATTTGCTTTTAGTTCAGTGAATTCCATGCGCCTCATGCGGGCCCGAATGACACAGCTTGTGCAATGAGAGACAATCACAGTATTTAAAGCAATTCCACAACAGAACTACAGCGCAAAACACAGAACTGGCACAACAATATGATTAAGAACAAAAAAATTAAAGAATCGGAATCAAGTACAAGAAGTGCAAAACGAACGCCGGGAACATTAACACTTCATCTCATCGTTGTCGTCGTCGTCATCGCCGTCGTCGTCATCGCTGTCGTCGTCGTCGCCGTCGTGGTCGTCATCATCGTAGTCATCGTCATCAATGTAGTCATTGTCCTCATCGTCGCTGTTGTAGTTCCCACTCTTTTAAAGCATTTGCAGCAAATTTACTGTTGCTGTATTCTGTTATAGTTGCATTTGGGATATCTGTTTTTGGTTATATCGCATATCTTCCTTATTGTTCATATCAATGCTGGTGGTAATGTTATTTTTGGTGTTGGCGTTGTTGTTGTTACTCCAAAGCTTAACGTGGCTGTTGATGTTGATGAGCTCCATGATATGTTGTTGCACTACCCCAGTTACAGTTGCATTCCACAAACTTCCAAACTGTTAATATATCGATATATGTGTTGAGGCTGTTTATGTAAACAATCCTTGTCTACTGCGGGGGATTTTCCTGCTAAAAGACTGTTTTGTTGTATGGGCCTTATACATAGGCCATATATATAAATAAATTTTTTTTTCTTTATATTTCATTCAGATTGCTCCTTGATTCAACTTGATGCTATTGTATTTTTTTGAATTTATTAAGTTTCTCTTTTAAAATAGCACATTAAAGAGTTAAACCAAGTCCCAAAAGTTTTTAAAATAATACATAATGTTTCATAAATCTCTCTGAATCATACTCTATCAGTTTGATAGATTGTACATTTTATTACTCGTATCGATAAGTAAGTGTGAATACATCGATAATAAAATGTACTGTAAATGTAAGTGTAAATACGACTCTAAGCCCAGAAGGGGGCACAATAGACCCGTTGGTCGCAGTGCCACATCCCCTAACAATAATAATAATAAAATTAAGTGTAAACTTAATTAAAAAGTATTTATTAGTGCTTTAACACTAAGCCAATGCATCATTAATGCTATATATAATAAACTGTTATTGCTCCATAATTTATTACATGTTTATTTATTATTGCTCTATAAATGCCCAAAGACATTAAATAGTAATTCTTTTAATTGTTTAGTGAGTATGAAATAAAATGAAAATAATGTTTAAATTTATATTCGCTTAGCATAATGAATTATTTAATTATGATTTAGAATTAATTATTGAAATAAAATCATACATTGAAGATACAGTACAATATATACTTATTTTAAGCCAGATAATAACAAAGAATTTATAGAAGTATATTTCTTCAAGTAGAGTAATTAAACATGTTTATGCGTTAAACACGTTTAATTGCAGAATCCATTAGTTTAACATTTTTAATTGCAAGCATGTATTAAAACCACGGAGTTGCCACATCACATAAATACTTACTAAACATGCCAAAGTATACTAGGGCTGCCCAATCTTGTGTACTAGTCTTATGCCTAACAAAAAAAAAAGCAGTGGTTAATCAGTGAAAATAGTTTTATTGATTTTTGGAAGTACTCTTCCTGATGATCAATACATTTTTGCATTTGATTGAACTAATTTTCGAAACAGTTTTGCCTATCTTCTAACCCAGAGTTTTGAATGTCTCAACGGATTGTTAGAGCGCAGAAAAATGCTAAAAACACTTTTTTTCTTGATATTTACGAACAAGAAGAAATCATTCGGTGTCAAGTGTGTATCGTAAGACGGATGACCCCTGAAAAAAATTTTTTTTGTTTGAGCTGCTATGTGGAAGCTCACATTGTCCTGTTTTAGAATGATCTTGATGGTTGGTTTTCTTAAATTCTCTAAAGACTTTCAGCTAAGAAATGATTGTGAGAATTAAACGCTCTTTGTCGTTTAAGTGGTACAGTTGTGACATGACCAGTTTTTCTGAAAAAACATACGACCATTTGTTTAAATTTGCTCCGTCTGTGGACGACTTTCGTCGGGTTCTGCTCATTTTGGAAGATTCAAACAGTGGATTGATGTTTAGTTTCGGGTCTATAGACGTAGATCCATGATTCTTTGCCTGTCGTAGATGACGTAGAATTGTTTAGAGCTACCTTGACCATATTGTTTCAGCTTTTCCTTGCATGTGTTCTTCTGAGCGTTTATCAAATTATGAGGAATCCAACGGAAACAAATTTTTCTGATAGCTTAATGTATATGTTAAATTGAATGTATGTTGGTCTCACTAACCTAGTATATTACATACCGATACATCTCAGTAATTTTTTGCACTGCCTCAATGTTTTGTGGTACATCAGGCGATTTGTTCTTGGATAAACGTCATAATATTCGTCATTCAGAAAACGATAACTACGCTCGATATCATTGAACCAGCGTTTTACAGTCGTTGGATATGATGTTTCAACAGTAAATGTCAATCTAAGTTGATCGTTGCATTCTTTTCTGGTTAATCCTTGTCGAAAATCCTAAAAAATCCCCTCATGAAAATGTTCTTTATTTAATACCATTTTTTCGTCGAGATATAATTTAGAATCCGTGTTGACAACACAATAAGCGCAGGAAAACTAAAATTCTGTGATGACATTAAGGCTAGAAAATGTCAAACTTTCGAACAGAAATTTCAAAATTCAACCGGCATTACTTAGAGTTGCCTAGGTACAAAACTTAAAAGGCAGCCTACGTATTTTTGTGTGGATATGCTTATATTTTTAAAAATTTGCTTAACAAAATACAAATTGTGTGATGAGATACTTTTCTTATGAATTTTATTTTTTTATTAATTTCTTGTTCTTTTAATTTACATTGAAAATAATAATAATTTTAAATGGATGGATCCAACCGCACGAAAAATTTTAAAACGCAAAGTTTTCGAAAAGACAATACCGCCAAGATTGGTAGAAAATCTTATATTTAGGCTTGAAAATTTCTGTAGAATGTTTTTGTATAAATATTTTTAATTTATAAAAATTATATTCAGGATTCGTAAACCCATCTCTGGCATTACGAATAATCTAAAAATATTAAAAGAAACAAGCTCCATATGCTTGCCATATTTGCTCTTCTTGTATGTTTTGTAGTCTTGTAACCAGACGGTTCCAGACGGTGCCTGCCACCTGTTCAAATATGTGTTCTTCTGTTTCAGTGTGACATTTCCATATTTGCAAATTAGTAACGTTCGATGCTATAAAAATATTTTTCTCTTTAATGCATATGGCAGTAGCATTATATGGCCATTCTAATTTTTTTGTGATAAATTTTACTTAAAATATGTATCTTTTTATTGTGTGTTCCATATGCAATTGAAATGCATTTCGAACTTTGGGAGTCAATCAAAAAACTGTTGACATTGATAATGAATGAATGACGGACGTTCCACACAGTCATTCATGTAAAATGGTGCAGTTAAACAATTTGATAGATACACAAGTAAACAGATAGATACGTTAAAAACGACATGTAAGTATATATATTGATATACGGAAATCTATTAAAATACAAATACTACTACTCGTACATATAAAATAAAAATAATGTAAAATAAATAAAATTTACAAACAAAGTTGACAAAATGCACAGTGCAATGCATTTCCGTTCGAAACACAAAAGAAATAAATGTTACTTAATCGTTGTCATCAATTATTGCAAACTCGTACTACTAAAATCAGGCAAACCCAGCAGACAAATACGTTTCCACTCAAGTCTGTATGCAATTTTTGCAACTAAAATAAAATCGTAAATGATTTTTAAACAACATCGAATTTTTTTTACTAAAGAAACATCGATATCAGGCTTGACATAACATAACCTTGCAATTAAGTTTAGTAATGTATGAAATATACATACGAGGGTGGTTTGATAAGTCAGTGACTTTTTGAATTTCCCGCGCAGTTACTCCGAATGCAACAGTGCTGTCGTCAGCTGTAATTTACCAGGGGGCAACTTTTTAATTTTGACAACCTCGTGAGTTTTTACGAAAATGGAAAAAAGTGTATTTCGCCATTTCTTTAGGTTTGGAAACAAAAAATAGTCGCAGAGGGCTAAATCTGAAGAATATCCAGCTAAATGTGGATGGGATAGCAGTTCGCATTCTAATTCGTGGATTTTGGCCACAATGCTGAATCAGCACACGAAATTCACTTTTTTCCATTTTCGTAAAAATTCACGTAAAAATTCAAAATTAAAAAGTTTCCTACTGGTAGATTACAGCTGACTGCAGCACTGTTGCATTTGGTGTAACTGCGCGGGATATTAAAAAAATCACTGACTTATCAAACCGCCCTCGTATTTTACATGTCATGAGAAAGTTACGCATAAAAGATACAATGAATGAAGAGTAATATTTTACGTAAATTATTTTTAAATTTGTTTTCAACAGTTCCTCAATTATTATTTTATTATTAGTTATATTACTTTTCTTTTCGTCTATCGGGCGGAATTTATGGCGGTTTCATATGCTCTGGATCACCTATTGGATTGTCAGATGTATCAGAAAAAGATTTTGAAAGTGCTGGATTATTCAGCACCTATTGGATTGAGCAGTTATCAAAAGCATGCAAAAGATGTGCGTACTCAACAGCGGCCCAGAAAAGATAAGCACTTGTAGACAGACCAAACTCATGTTGCCGAAACCGTGGGTCAGTGAAGCGATTAAATGCTTAGCCATCTAAGTTGGTTGACCTTATTGATTACTGGACATGGACACTTCAAGTATTACCTCAAAAAGATAACTCTTGTTGTGAAAGACACTTGCAGACTATGTCTAGAAAAAAAGGATATAGCGGTGCATATATTGTGCCAATGTCCAGCACTGGCAAGCAGAAGAATAACTGTCTTGGGATACCATTGTGTTGGTGATGACTTGGCAGCCAACCTCATGTTAAATGAGGTGCTTGTAATAACAAGAGATGTAGTTATGCAAATGGAAGCCACTTTAGCTTTAACTCAATAACGATATCCGAGAATGGTTGGACGAAAAAAAACCCAAGTCGTTTCGTGGTCTACTTCGGTTAATCCTTCACTTCAATGAGACCACTTGATAAACGGTGCGCTGTTCCAATGTCCCACAATATATGTATTATTTTAAATACTTATTATTACTCAATACTAATTATAAGTCATGCCTAGGTTATAGGGTTTGAACTTTAAGTTATAATTGTGAACTCGGTCTTTAGTCTTTTAAGAAAGGTTAGTCTTAATATTGTACTTTAACTATTAGGAAACCTCATTTGTGTATACCATCTGAAACCAGAGTCCATCTGTTATGTGAGTCCACTTTCAATATTTCTGAAATGTGCAGTTTTTTTTTATGGATTATAGTGTTAATCAAGCCAGCTTGAATCTTTTGTAGTTCGAATAACTAAATACAACAAACGTGTGTTACTCTTTGATAGAATATCACTATCAAGTAATATAGCTCCATTCAAAAAGTATTTAAGCTTCGATAAAACCAAATCTCACTATTATAAAAGTATCTACAATAAATTCTTTGCTTCTTTGACAATAAACGAGTATAGTTGACTTTCATTAAAAATGTAATAAATTTTGTTTACAAATCCAGTATTAATGGTGTTCCGATATCTAAGAGATAATACATTTAAAAAACACCGTAGCAACCTATGCGGATGATACTGCGATAATTTCCTCATCGGAATCGCCTGAAACTGCATCGGGTTCAAAGCAAGAGGAGCTCAACTCAATACTGAAAAATCTGCTCACACCACATTTACTTTGAGAAGGGGCTGTGGTTGCTTGGTCCAAAATACGAATTAAACATTCCAAATAAGCTACTTTTATATAAAACGATTATTGCGCCAGTCTGCACATATGGGATGCAGCTCTGGGTTACTGCAAGTAACTCGAATCTTAAAATACTCAACGATTCCATTCTAAAACATTTAGATTAATTGTAAATGCTCCATGGTTTGTAACAAACCACTGCATTCTTAGAGGCTTTAAAGTCCCCTACATAAAAGAATCTATACAGAATGTTACATATATTAGACCTCCCATTTAGAAGTCAAGTTATTATTTAGTAATTGTACAATATCCATAAGTTATAGATATATTTAACGTGCGAAATGGAGCACGATAATCTGAATTAGCATAAGGACATGTTGAAATTTGTATATTATTATTTATATATAATAGATTATAATTAAAAAAAATACCTTGATAATCTTTCTGATATCGTCAAATTCACCGTGAAGAAAGAAGTCTTTTAGTTTTTAAATTTTTTATTCTTACGACCAAAAGTATTGGAGAGGTGTTGTTCGTAATTCGTATATATTTCAGTATAATCAATTTTCATTATATTTCTCGTTTGGATCTTAAGTCAATTGATTTAACATTTAGTTTACGGTTTACTTGAACAATGGCAAAAAAAAGTGTAAGAAACTTAAGTTGCATGCTAAATACTGAAGCCTCTTTACGTCTCTTAAGGTAAATAAAAGCGTAAAGAAATTACGTGTCCGACATTCAAATTGGAAGCATTTTTAATCTAAAAAAGAAGAGAAATAATCAAAAAACTGCGTACGGAATAAAGTGCAAGGTATTGAAAAAAAGTACGAGTACATCGTATCTATCGTATTGGATTGTTGGACACGAACTGATTTTATGAGCACCCCACAGCTCGCAACTCACCGTTTAAATGTTTGATACTAAAAATGACCAACAACGACCGGCCTATGCAATTTCATGCATTATTGATGTCAATGACTCCTGTCCAAATGGGGGTTTATTTTCCGTTCACCGCAATCCAATGCGATGAAGGTGCTATGCTATGCGCACATTTATTCATAAAAAATCTTTGCAAATAAGTGGTTTGTATCTATTGTGGTCATGTGAGGTTTGCCTACTCAAACGTTTCTGGTGCTTTCCTCAATTATTGTTTTTTGTTTTTTGTTTTTTTTTTTCATATAAATATTCTATAACTTAATTTTGGAGTATGTATAGTACATACTATGCCATTCGCCCTTAGTCTATTCTATGAGTATGTATATATAAACGTTACTAGGAAAAGTTCGCATATCTGTTTCAGAAATTTTTTGCTATTACAAATTGATTGATACACGTATAACTTTTATTGTTTTTTTTACTTTTATTTATTTACTTTGCTTTATAATCGTAGCAGTCAATATGTCTCCAGCAAAAATGTTTGGTATTTTTGTAATCCACCTATTTTTTTTATATATTGCAATTTTATTTGTATTGTACGATGAGCTTCTTCCTATTGCAAATAACGATTGAGTTTGTTAAATCTGCTGAAAAAATTTAAAAAAAATTTAAATAATTTCAAATTATTTTTTTTTTCACATATATATATATATATTTTTTTTTTTTTAAATCAATTTGTAAGCTTTTTTATTTTATTATTTATTTTTTAAATACAAACAATATTTTTTAAGTTTTTGTAGATTCGCTTTACATTGCAATATACAAAAATTTTACTAGAATATTACTAATTGGAAATTTTACAGCATATTCAAACATTAGTAAATAAAAAATATCTTGATACAAAAAGATATATAAAAAGATATACATATATAAACAAACTTACAAAAAAATTTATAAAAAATAAATGTGAAATAATTTTTTACATAAAAAATTGTTTAAGCAAACATTAAAAAACAAATAAATTAAAATAAAAACAAATAAATTAAAATAAAAATAAATAAATTAAAATAAAAACAAATAAATTTAAATGAAAAATTAAAATAAAATTTTTTCCTACATTAATTTTTTTTTTAGTATCTGTCAATATCTGTCAGTAAACAATTAGTATTACAGATTTAATATAGTAAATTGATAGTTGTGGCATATATGATTGTGTTTCCAATTATTACTTGTTTAAAATAATATTCACATATTTATAAATATAATTAATAAATTTTATTACGTGTGGTTATAATACAATTATTATTACACTTAATTATACACAAAGTAGTATCTCAGTAGCTGTGTAATATCAAGGAAGTGCTGGGGGAGTACAGCAGATATATCTTGACTTTCTTTAATATAATCTACAAATAATACTGTGAAATGTCGTCAAAAAAAAATAATTTCTGGTCTATTCCATACATTGGCACCAAATTGGCTACGGCATTACTCACTATTGTCCTGAGAATGACTACCACCAATATAGTCAAAATATTGATCAAATAAAAAATAAAATTGTGGTGTTTTTAATTAGTTTTTATATTTATTACTGGGCTTTTATTACTGTGTTAAATGTTAAGTATATTTTAATTCTTACACAAAAATATATATATTACAAATAATTTTCGATCTACTTCGTAGACCATCTTCAGTGTATAATACATGTAAATAAACATATGAACATATATCCAAAACAAAGAACCAAAAATGACAAACATTGTTGTTTCTTAATTATAAATTTATTTATTATCAATTTATTAATTATAAATTAATTAATTACAAATTTATTAATTATAAATTTATTAATTATAAATTTATTAATTATAAATTTAATTACTATAAATTTATTAATTATAAATTTATTAATTATAATTTTATTAATTATATATTAAATCTTTCTATGGTTGTTCAGAGACCCTTTACGTCTTCTTTATTTTATTTTATGTAACTAATTTTAAATTAATTAAAAATTAATTATAAATTAATTATTTAATTAATTATTTAATTAATTATTAATTAATTATTTAATTAAATACTAATTAATTATATAATTAATTATTAATATTTATTTAATAATCATTTCACCTTGCATGTTACTTTTTGATGTCAGTCTGCGATTCAAATACAGACACAGATATTTTTTTTCGAATAACTTTGGATTGAAAATTTATTATAAAACCTGCTAGATAATAACACATCCAATATTCCTTGTTATGGACATAATAATTATCTAGATTTATTGTTTAGTTCTTTAGGTTATTTTATTTTAAATTTTAAGATACTATATGAGTTGTGATGACAAATAGTTCTTTATGACTAAGACACTTCATGGGTTTAATTGATTTCTTTATTAATTTACAGAACAGAATAGTATTGAAATTTAATAATTGAAAATAAAATTATAATTAATTAATTAATTCAATTATTCTACAGCTGGTTTATGATTTCGTTCTAATATAAACACAGCAAGTAAAATTGTTAATAAAAAACTTTCAGAGTAAAAGTAACAAAACTCCAGAAAAATATGCGAACAAAAAAGTCAAGTACAGCTTTGGATCAGTTGGTTAAGGTGCGCTGATTCTGAGCTTCACATTTGGCAGGACCCGAGTTCGATTCCTGGTACTTGCAGTCTCAAAAATAATTATTTACGAATAATTAAATACAAGAATTATTTCCAACACCACTGATGATGGGTATTTGGTAATACTCGAAACAGCTGTATGGTCAGCCAAAAATTCAATTAATTAAAATAAAAAAAAAATTAAATTTTTGTTGTTGTGTTTCACTACTGTTCGAAAAAACCTCTTTGTTAATGTATTAATTTTTCTTTATTCATAAATGTAAGAATTTTTTTTTGAAATGTTCATTAATTTTAATTAATTTAACGTATTAATTTTTTATTTTTATATCTAGTCTCTGTATTAAACATATAAGCTGAAAATATCTTTAGAAAATCATAAAGTTATTTACCGGCAATGTATATTTAATGCGTATATCATCTTCCACTAAAATGTTTGTACATTTTTTTTTATATATAACATATTATGCTTGATTTTATTATAATATGTATGAATGAAATTACTTTTTCACTAAAAAAAGATAATTTTTTATTTAAATTTTACTGGTTTTAGCGCAAATATTTATTTTTCTCCATAGAAGCTGTATTTTTTTTTTTTTTTGCAAATCTGACTAAGATATGAAATTTGTTCCCATAAATTGTGACAAGTTTTGGTCTAATTATAACCAAAATATATAACTGCAGGAGTTTTAAAAAAAAAGGAAAAAAAAAAATTAAAAAAATCAATTATTGTTAGCAGAATGTCAACTGTAAAGTCATTTTAAAGAATCCTTTCGACCAGTGAAATTGTTTCTATCTAAAGTCTTGATATTCAATTGTACTAAAGTGTCAGTGCATTTTTTCAACGATGATAAATTCATTATGTTTTTTTTTTTCTTAAAAGGTACAAATCATTTTTTATTCTTTATGCTTAGCAGCATTTGAGGAGATATGAAATGTCACCAGAACAATATAAACCCGTAGTAGTCTTTTGTAAATCGGCTTAGCAGCCAACAAAAAAAAAAAAATTAAATGACAGAATAAAAATTTCGGAACATCAAAATATTGTTTGCAGGAATTAGGAAATTTATATCTATAGCCAGTCATATGAGTTTTTTTGGTCTTTGATATTTAAGAGACTTTAAGAGACTACCCCTGTAGCTGCTTAACATTATTGTTTGGTCAACAATTATTTATTTTATAATATCTTGATTTTACTTAATTTTCAAAATTACTTAATTAAATAATATAAAAAATTGTGAATTAGTTTTTATTATATTTTCCTCTATATAAATTTCACCGATGTTTCGAAGTTTGTTTTTATTTCTTCCTTAGGGCGAAGTATTATTACAACTGCTTTTGGAAACATGAGGCGGTTATTTATATTAAAATTTGTTTATAAATTCAATTTTAAATAATAAACAATAAATAAATTAAATACAATACAATATATAAACAATATACAATAAATAATAGGCGATTAAGGTTATAGTACAGACAGCTGTTGCAACAGCTACTATATATCTATATATATATATATAAAATAATAATATTATACACTTTATAAACTGTATATTGTAACAATAAATTACATATATAAACATATATATGTATATATTTATATGTGGTAACAAGACAGCGACAAATCACTAATTGAGGTACATGGAAGTTTATATATATGTATATATACAGTTTATATATTGTATATTATTGTTTTATTGTCTATTGTAGTAGTTGTAAAAATATTTTGCCTCCGAAACATCGGCGATACTTATAAAAGTAAAAATAATACCTAATTTGCAATTTTCTATTTTATTCACATAAGCTTTTCCAGAAACATTTACTAACTGAGCTAATAACTACTCTAAAATAAAAAATTTTTTTTTCATGATAATATCATTATGCATATGAATTGCACTAATGAATTGAATTTCTATCAATTACATAGTAAAAATCCTATCTCCAACCACTTAAGTTTATAATTTTCAAGTTAGCTCCACTATATACGTACAGATATTATTAAATAAGCAAAAGTCAGAGTGCTATGTAATAGCACCAAAAGTAACTAAAACAGTTTTCAAAGCGAAAACCAGAATAATTTCATAAAAATAAGTGGCAAAGGTGAATATAAGAACAGTGAAATGATCAGTGTACAACCATCGCTACAAGTCAATCAATATCAGTGGTTTAAAAGCTATATACATATAATCATGCACTCGTCAACAATATAAAATTTTTATCCGATTGTGTATGGGACATTCAAAACTTTTTTATAAACATCTTTTGAGTGGCAATCCATTTTGTAATAGTACACCTTCCATAGATCATATACTTAACGATGGCCCTTATTCTATTCTAAGAAATATCTTTCCAAACATCTTACCTATCAGCCTATTAAAAACAATTACTGTTAAAAATATATTTTGATATATATGTTAAACATATTAAAGCCTGTAATCCAGTCAATAAAATTTAATTTATAATATCCGTGCTGAATGCCCTGGCAGCTAGCGCTCGTTTTTCTTAACTTAGTTATAAGATTTTATATTTTGCTATTAATAATAATAAGTTCGATTCCTGGTACTTGAAGTCTCAAAAATAATTATTTACAAATAATTAAATACAATAATTATTTCCAAGATCACTGATGATGGGTATTTGGCAATACTTGAAACAGCTGTATGGTCAGCCAAGAATTTAATTAATTAAAATAATATAAAATGAGTTTTTGTTGTTGTAGTCCGAAAAAATATTAAATAAATAATAAATAAATAATAAATAAATAATAAATATTAAAATATTAAATAAATAATAAAAATTTCATAAAAGCTGTACTAAAGATGAACAAAAATTTTTAAATAACCATAACTTAAACCGGGGAATAACAGCAAAAACGAGCAAAAGTGCTATTTAACAGCAGCAAGGCAAGTATTTAAAACGAACACATAGGAAATATCACAAGAATATTAGATGAAACAAGAAAGCGTGCTAGTTAATATCACCAAAAATAAAAAAAAATAAAAAAGTCATTATTAAATTTAAAAATTAGTGTAAAATATCGTATTACTAATAAATTAAAATATTTTATAAAATTCTTTTAGAAAACATTTTATGTATTATCTTTATTAAATCCTGATTAATCTCTGAAGAACCCATAATGAATTTTTTAATTGTAGCATTCAGCAGTTGCGTTTACCCCCAAAATAACAATAACATTATGTGTAGTTGCAGCTCAACACTGTATTTAGCGGTTAAGATTGCGTTTGAAAATCATCAAAACATAAAAACTACAGAATGAAAACTCGTTTTTGAGCGTAATTTGAGCTCATGAAAGAGCGATTTTTTTAGGCTGAATTTTTATTTCATAAAACTGGTTTTATTACCAACGAAAAAAAATGTTCCCAAATATTTTTTCAGAAACCCATGAATACCTGAAAACACACAAGCATAACTACAAAATATTTTATTTGTTCTTCTCTGCAAAGCACCATTGCGCCTTTGTTTATTACTTCATTCGATAAGTACGTTTTGTGTAGATACTCTATAGATACACAGATACACACGTACATATTTTGATAAGTGTGTCTTCATGCCTGCGTCTACCTAACTTCGCGCACATTCTGCACTCTTATGTTCCATTCGAACTGATTCTATTAAGGGTTAAATCATATTTGCTTCTAAATGAGTTTGCACCGATTTCGGGTTTTGTTTGTTTTTCAAACAAAGCAAATTCTATAGACCACAGAGGAGAGTAGCATTGTTTAAAAAACTTGATTTAATAATTGCCTACATTGTTCGGATTGTATTTCGTAAAAGATACAACTTTACATATTCATAATTATAACATTTGAGTGTTAACATAATTCTGGTAGTAATAATTCTGCTTCATAATAAAATATTATTTATAGATACATCATCATTCTCTATATGCAATTATTTGATCCAAATAACATATTTTCTTTGTGTCCAATGAAACCATAATTATTATAAAGTTGAGGTTGCTAGTGGGATATTTGACGGGTCACCATGGACTGCCTTATCACCTTAACGAAATGAGTCTGTCCGAAGAAATAGATTGTCGACTCTGCCTAGAAGCAGACGATACTTCAAGTCACATTTTCTGTGAGAGCTCAGCCGTGATCTGGATCAGGAGGAGGTCACTTAGTAGAGAACTACTCTCTTTCTTTTTCAGTTCCATAAACTCACAGCAGAGTATTCCTTTGACATTCACAAAATTTTGTTTTAAACGAGAAAGTTTTGGCGGTACTTACGATCGCCATAAAAACGGCTAAACTGGCGGCAAACTTATGCGCGTAATAGTAATTTGCTTCCCTACATTTTATAAAGAGGTTTTCGAAGAGTAGTGAACTGCAACAACAAAGAATATTTTGTTTGACCATACAGTTGTTCGAGTATTGCCACATAACCATCATCAGTGGTCTTGGAAATAATTTTTGTATTTAATTATTCGTTACTAAGTTTTGAGACTGCAGGTACTATGAATCGAACTAGTGCCCTGCCAAATTTGAAGCGCAGAGTCAGCGCTCCTTAACTGTTAGGTGGTACATTTTTTTAACATTTTCTTCGGGTTTTGCAACTTTTACTCAATTTAAAATAATTTATTTTATTTATTTATACATATTTTCTTTGAGTGATATCGATTTTGGTCAAATTGTGGCACAAATTAGATAAGATGGATATTAGTCATTCACTTATAAATGTGATTAGTTGCTCTTGGAACTTTTATGGCACTATGTTCATGTGATCTAACACAGATAGACATAGTTTTTCATGGATTTGTAATTTATATTATTATTATTAATAATGAAATATTATTATTAATTACTTATAATTATTATTATTATTGTTTTCATATCTTAACTAGTCTAAATGTTCCTGAGTTAAAAGTTGCAGTGACTAGACCGACTAGTTGTATGTTTTTAACTTATCCCATATTCTTTCCCCCATATTAGTAGTCCCATATTTGAACTTATCAACTGCTTTTTCTGTTGACGACAGTTGCTCTCTACTTAGTTTGTCTTTGATTTGAAATGGATAACCCTTTCGTTAAAAAAAAAAATATTTAAAAGGTCCAATGTGAAGCTTCCAATGCGAAATAATTAATGATAAATTATAAAAACGCCCTTTTATTTAAAATAATTAAGCAATAAAGAATATACATAAAAATATTTATTTTTATTATAATTTGTTATTATAAATTATTTATAATTTTTTTTCAAAAAATTTGCTTTTCGGTAAAAATTTTATTTTCTTTGTAAATACAATTGACTAAAAATTTACAATATTTGCTCACTTTCCCTCCCAAATCTCAAAATAACGTGGAAGTGTGCCAATGTGATTTCCTTAACATTTTAATTTGACGGCCACTTAAGTTCTTAAGTATTTCATTGATTTATAGTATTTGACATCTGAATTAACTTTAAGTATGCATAATGTCAGAGTATATTCTTTTAATATCTTATCTACTTTTCAATCTATTTATATAAAAAAAAAGACAAATCAAAAGTAATTACAAAATTTTCCTTCAAGTATAGCAGCTATAAGTTATATTGTATATATATATATACATGTGTATATGTTTAGATAGATAAGTTTCTGTGTGATCAGAAAGTCTCAGGTAATCACTTGCACTGCAGAAGTTGTTTTGTAATGAAAATAATAAGATATTTTTTCTAAATATAATATTATATATTAAAAATGATGTTATAAAGAAAATTTATTATTTTTAAAACTGGGATTTTAAAATTCTGAGAATACGAAAACATATATAAAATTTTTAAAGCACTGATATTAAATTATTATAAGTTATGTAAATACAATATATTCTTCTATTTTTGGGTACCATATCATCGTTGTAGTACCAAAACATCTCTTACATTGTGATTGATTTTGAGTCATTTGAGATGTGTCTTTACTAATAATTCGTAATGTGTATTTACGATACTGATTTTCTAATCACTTCAATAATCTTTAAAATATATAAGTAAATAAGTTCCCCACATCGATCACTGAAGAGATTAACGTACTCAAATCGCCAACAATTGGTGCTAATAAACAAAAAATTATTTTAAGCTGTAAGTTCCATTTCTTGCCAAAGGGCGTACAAGTTCTGTGAATCCATTCATTCTAATAGAATTTTATAGAAAATAACGAACCAGTTGTAACAGTCCCCATATTGACGTTTAGGTGCAAAAACTTCTATGCGTTATTTTTATAAACTAACCAAGGACTAAAATTGTATATATACCTGATATGAATAAGTCTATATTTTTTGCTTATCTTACCGAATCCTCCATGATTGTGTTTACTTAATAGTAAATTTGAGCTTGTCTTGCTATTTCTATGTACTTGTACTTGGTATACACATTATAGCAGGTCAATTTGTTTGAGTGGAACATTACGACACACGTACGTTTCTATAGACCAGGGCTGTTCAGACCAGATAAGATCGTGAGCCAATTCAAATCACTAAATAGGTTGGAGAAATAGACCGCAGAAATAAATACCTATATACTTCATAATTTAGTCGGAGAAAAATAAAAATAAGGCGATATTGTTAAATTTAGTTTCATTAATTCTTCATTAATTTGCAATACTACTAATATCAAGATTATTTATATTAGTTGTCATACGAAAACTATTTTATTTTTAATGTAATGACTTATAGCACTGAATACGACTTTTTTGAACCAGTTGTTTAAAGAAATATATTCTAAAGTCTTGGTCAATTAAGTAAATTAACGTGAAGTGTAATACTATGTTTAAAAAATCTTAATTCATTTATTTGAAATATAATGGAATATAATACAAATAAAATAATGTTATCAAAATATAACAATGAAAGACTTCCCAAATTGTGGTAGATTAGGAACTTATCGCGGACCGTATAAGGCCCGTAGACCGTGCTTTGGACAGCCCCGCTATAGACCATTATATGTAACAGTTACCAAGAATACATATCTTTAAGGTTAAACTTAGCGCATTTTTCAAAATAGATTTTTCTTTTCGTTTTGTTCATATAATATAAAGTCGACTATTGCTTTATAAATGTTGCATCAAATTATGTACCTGAGTTGAAAGTACATATGTTAATTTTATACAAGTGTTAAGCCTAGGCTCATAAAAAACTGATTACATTTGCGAATATATAGCAAAATAATGTCGGCTTCAACGTCTAGAACAAGTAAATGTTTCTAAGTGAATTCCAATACGAGCTTAATCTATGATAATAATTGTTAGTGAAGATCAAAGATTGAGAAGACTTCAATCACGTCATATGTAGAAGTATTGACACAAAGTGCCATTTGAGTTTAACAGCTGTTAAAACAGTTGTTTTTTATATCTTTTATAACTACTCGTAAGTGTAAAACAGAAATGGAAGTCGATTACTCAACGATATGCTATATCAATCATAAAATCTTTGGAATTAATTATATACCAAGACAATGCGAGCTCTAAGGCCATAACTAAGATAAAAATTATGAACACAGCAGACAAGTGAAAAACAACAGTGACGAAAATTTGTCACAAGCTATAATTATTGTGTGAACAGAAGTGTCATTAAAAAGACATTAGCTTAATAAATATGGAAATAAAAGAAAACAAATGAAACAGGAAATATTAAATTGAAATTTGTATTTTACAACTGCAGCATAATTTATAATTTCCTAAAAAAAAATGAATAAAAAATATTAATCTCGGTAGCAAGTGTGGCATATTTTTTTTGTGATGTATTATAAAATTAAACAATGTATTACAATAGAACTTTAATAGAATAAAAAAGATATTGAAATTCTTTATAGATTTCCAAATCAGATTTACAGATAAGTTTAAAAATTATAAATTAAAACAAAGCTCTTCTATTTGACAAACATATTTTTCTGTTATCATAAATATAGTCAGCAGAGTACAGATTTTACACAGTAATGGGTACGAAAATCTATCACAAATAGCAAAACTAAATCTGCATATCCAAATTCTGCATCATTAAAAATAAATTGTTCTTGATACTCCAGCTATTTTTTTTTCTGCAAAATTCGATATAGTTTTATAGTATTCTATTAGTATTCTATTAAAATTTTATTAGTATTATATTAGTATTATATTAGTATTTTATTAGTATTATATTAGTATTATATTAGTATTATAATAGTATTATATTAGTATTTTATTAGTATTATATTAGTATTATATTATTCGATATAGTATAGTTTTTTAGCGGTTTTCGATAAGCATTGCGTTTTGTAATGCAAATCATTACTTCGCTTGAATAGAAATACTCCTAATAATTTTTTATATGTATAATCATAAGTGTATTTTGGTTCTAACACAAGAATTCCAAGCGCAGGTTCAAGCCATCGAGGTCTGTGCTCGTATTAAAATTAGTAATGGTTTGAAAGGCGTCCATTTCTGTATTTACTCAGATAGTCAAGCAGCAATCAAAGCATTATCCGCCTGGAAGTTTTCCTCAATGCTTCTGTTAGGCTGCTATAACACGTTGCAGCTGCTGGCAAGCAAAAATAAAGTGCTGCTTTGCTAGGTGCCTGGTCACACAGGAATCAATGGTAACGAGCCTGTGGACTAGCTTGCGAGATCAGGATCTGTCATTTAACTCTGTAAACCGGAGCCATAATGTTTAGTAAGTTGATCTACAACTAGATCTCTTATTAAAAATGGTTTTCAACCGAGAAAAGTCGTTACTAGCGCGATATTAGGTAATCTTTAGACTAAAGAGCTGGTTTGTCTCAAACGTAACGGTAAGGTATCCTTTTTCAGCAGAACAAAGTTGAGGTTGCTGGTGGGATATTTAGGTATCCTTTTTTAGCAGAACAAAGTTGAGGTTGCTGGTGGGATATTTAAAGGCTCACCATGGATTGCGTTATTACCTTAACAAAATGGGTCTGTTCGAAGAGATAGATTTTCGACTCTGCCTAGAAGCAGATGAGACTTTCAGTCACATTCTCTGTGATTGCCCAGCATTGATCTGGGCCAAGAGCACGTCACTGGGTTGAGAAATACTTTCTTTTCCTGAAATTAGGAGGTCCTCAACGGCTGACATTCTGACTTTCATTCGAAAGGCGGAATGTCTTCTGTTCGGTTAGGGTCTGTTGCAGCACAAACGATCAATTATGGTCGCGGTGCTCCGCTTCGTTGGAAACTTGTACCCTGCTTATTTCTGTCTATCTATCTATTATCTATCTATCAAAACAGGGTATTGTGAAATGTAGAATATTAAATGGCATTACGAAAACAAATATGCAAAACTTGTGATTTGCGGTGAATCACTACTCTGTTGTTGCTGAAGCGCTTAAATTTATTATTTTCAAATAAATTGAAGAAAGGTTCCAAACATGATTTTAACTTAATTGGCATATAATTACTTTTCTATATAGTGGAACACATAGAAAACAGTACAAGACTTGTACTGTTCAAAGCCATGTGTGCAAATTAAAGTACTACCTGGCAATCGCATGATTTTATCTAAATTGGTTATATTGTTATATGACGAATGATTATATTTTCTATATAGTGGAACATATATGGAATATATGTAAGATATATATCTTATAGACATTATAAGATTTGTCTAATGATTATTTTCGGAACCACTCAATATATTAATTATTTCCTACTGTTAGAAAATTGTTTTTTGAGAAACAGAAATCTGTATTTTTAGAGTATTGAATATTTTCCTGGTAATTGGTAGATATTTTCATTTCATACTGATCACATACTTCTGTGATAGTTTCCATTTAAGTAAATTACCTCACCACTGGTTCTTATCATCCAAGATATTTTAACGTATCTAAAGCTAAATTGAAAGTAGTTAATACTGGTGCTACTTTTTATAAATTTGAATAACCATTCACGAGCTTTTGTTCTCTCCATATTTCTCTTAATTTTGTGAGTATCTTCTGTTTCTTAGCTCTATGCTTCTTCAATTTAATGTTTCCGGGTTTTAATCTTAATTTGAAGATAAACCATATAGTGTACTTGGTTTAGTGTGATTTCATTTATATCATATTTCCACTGCAAATTTTTTTTTTAAGAATTGGTTAAGATATTAAATTTTGTAAAATATATTCATTACGAAAAAGTTGGATTCTATTTAGATATATATTTTTTTTGTAAAAATTAAAAAAATGAAAAAAACATGTTTTATTTGCTGTTAAAGTACAAAGTTAATTTATGGAAAAAAGAAAAAATAAATCAAGAAAAATTAATAAAATGCCTTTAAACCATCTTGTAGAATAATTTAATATTCATATTTTCTTTAAAAGAAGGTGCAACTGTGAACATAAAAATAATAAAAGCGTACCACAATAGAACTTCAGTAAAATATTGATGTGATAATGTATGTAGTAACAAAAATAAAAATAAAAAAAATATTGAAGTGAAGTGAAAAAAATGGTAAATAATTTATTTACGAATAGAAACCCAACTTGAATACAAACGCTGAGGAGCTAAGAATTTTATTAATAATAAAATGTTTGCTTATGTCAATGACCAAATAATAATACGTTTTCATACGATAAATAATAACTTTACGTTTCGATATAAGGACAATAATGAGAAATAGTTATGAGTATGTCTATATTAATTAAAATGTATATTTTAAAAATATATATACAAAAAAACAAAAATATATACATAGATGTATATATACAGTTCCGGTCAAAATAATAGCACCAAAGCAGATTTCTCCATCAACATCGCCGAATTGACAAAATTAGAGAAAACAGTGTGATGGCTTACATCTGGAAACTATTGCTTCGCCTTTCGATTAGTCATTGTCATTGTCTACCGGGAAGACACATTTCAGCGGCATTACCTCTGAAGTATATATTGAGCATAATTTCTACCAATATTTGCACGGAAATATGCTGATCCATGATAGTTTTGATCCGGTATATGGACCCTACTTTGTAATAGGCAACACAAGCCCAAATTATAATAGATGAGCCACGATGTTTGATGATTTTTTTTTTGTGTATCTTGTCTTGTAATTGGAAGAGGGGGGGTGTTCTTACATATAAACGTGATCCAGAGACACCATACAATCCAACATGGTCTCATTAGTCCACAATATGTTTCGCCATTTACTTTACTGGCCATTCTGCATGATCTTTTGTGAATGTCACTCTTTTTGCTAAATGCTTTTTAGTAAGCAAAGGAGGTTTATGTGTACTTCGGGCACACAAATTGTTTTTGTAATTTTTAGGTCTTTTTTTTTTAGCTCTGTAGCGTAAGCAAATGGGTTCGTCTTGCTAGTCCCTATCAGTCTCTGAACCTTTCTACCAGTTATAATAGGTTTCCGCTGACGTATTTCGATTTTTGAACTATAGAATTTTGCGTTTCTTATCCAAAAATTTTTTTTATTTCAACGTAGATTTTACTGGTTTTAAGAATCAGGTTATGAATAATTTTATGTGTTTCAGGCGTACAATGTGTGCCTTTATCCATTTCTGCTAAATTAATTCAACTAAGAAAATTCAAATTTGTTATATTATGCTTCTTTTTATAAAATTAACTATTACTTATACTTTATTTGCAACCAAAATTTTAATTATTTGTGGAAGGAAAACTTAAGATTCAGCGCATTTTTCAGTATTTGTCGATCCTGTATATGGTATGTATATGATATGGTATGTTACGTACAATATTACTCTTAACGATTATAATGAGCTTGACAGACAATGGAATTTGTGCATTAAGCTTTCCCACAGATGATGACATTATTCAGGATTATATCTCTGAATTAGTGGATCCGATTTTAAGCACAACGGAAAGTAATGTTTTGGGTTCGGTGGATGAAATTGTTCATAAGCTTTCCACGAATGAAGTAGAAGACTCATTCAAAATTCTATATTTTTATTTGCAAACGAATGATACTACAACTGATGAGCACTATAAGAGTTTGAATAAATTGAATCTATTTTTATTGAAAATAAGAAAAAATATTAAAATCCCAAACCCTGATTTCTGAATATTTTACTTCACTTTAACTTCTGTGCTGTATTTTATTGCAAATAAATAAATACCTTAAAATGTAATTCTAGTTTCTTTCAAAAATAAAAAAAAAATTCTCTAACTCGAAGTCTCCATAAGTCGAACATTTTCTTTGCAAAATGAAACTTCGAGTTTTGGAAGTTTGACTGTAATAGATAAAAATTAAACCTTACGCCCAACGGAAATTAGTTAGTCCTATAGTTAAATATATTACACCCAAGAATATGATTTAACGACGTAATTATATTTATTGAAAAGAATTTGATACTTATTTTTCCCATTGTGACGACGTCATTGTTTATTGTAGTCGTCACAAGCCTCATGTCATTTAAACTAAGAAGAGGTTTCTATTCATTATAAAGTATTTTACTTTTAAATATGGTAATATTTTCTCATTTAATTCTACAGTAAAATTGCAAATCTTATCCATATTAAGAATCATTGATTTGAGGTTAAACTAAGCGTTTTATGTCCAATAAGTTGTGCTCAAAGTTCAGTAAGTGAACTGAAAGGATATCTTCAATATAGAATTTTTTTCTTACTTTTGAATATTTTTATTAACTACATTTTATAGTGGTACCTAAACACTGATTCTATTTAATGAGACAAAGAATTAAAATGCAATAAAATTCTAAAATGTGTAAAATGTGCACCAAACCCACCTTAAGTTTTACTATCTAAAATTTACAGTTAATACTGTATCGTTAATTAAAATAATAATCGTTAATGCCAGAACATGGGACCTAAAAAAATGCTTAAGATAAAATACTTTAAAGTTGAATTACTAAAGAGAAGAATTAATGTGGTACTTATAAAACTGTTTATAGATAAGCAGTAATATAGACGATAATATACAAATCTTTTTATTATTAGTAAAGCAAATATAAAATATCTTATATGATGTTATTGACATCAGTTTTTCTCATCACACGTTTTGAAAGTAGCTTTGTTAATGTGATTATATATGTTAGATATCAAAGTAAAGCATTTTTAGCACATTTAAAAACTTAATTAATAACATTTTACTATTAATATAAAATATCAGTTTAAAATTATTATTATGTTGTGACAAGAACTTGTTACTGGGTTTATATATCAGGATTAAAACAATTTAAATCACTTACGGGTACCTATAACAATAAGAGATAGCAGAATTGTATGAATCTATCAAAAGAAAAACTTAGAATCACCACAGGAATCCTAACAGAGCAGTGTAGACTAAAACACCACTTTATAAAACTGGGTATAATTACGACTGCAAAATATAGATTCTGTGAAGAGAATAAGAAGTCGGTCACAGACATGTATAGAAGCCAAATAGGCTTCTAGGAATGTATATTCTTATGGAATAGGCAATAAAACTCTGTAAAATAGGTTCTATGTTACTTTTTTATTGACAAAACAGGGCTTAAAGACCGACTCTAAGCACAGAAAGGGGCATATTAGACCCGACGGTCGCAGTGTCACATCTCCTAATAATAATAATGTGACAAGAACTTTATTTCAAATAAGAGAGATGATAATAAATAGAAAGCAAATTTATAAATTCTAAAATTTTTGATTTTAAATTAATTGGGATTTATCCTATAGTTGTTTCGGATGCCGCCAAGTAACCTTAATCAGTTATCTTTTGGATGCATTTATTAGATTAATTGTTGGTTATGAGATACACTTGTGGCAAACGGCGTGCTTTATTAAAAAAAAAATTATCTATGATATTCTCTGATATTCAGGGCATACATTTATAATATGATATATTTTTATTTAATGACGATTGCACAAAGTACAATCACGTTCACACATATTTAAATCAAAATTAATTATTATATATCTATCGTTCTATAGTTCATAGGAGTATTCTCAAGAGTATCTTCTATATAAAGGCAGTGGCGTATGTAGGAATCGGTTTTGTGAGTCCAATACTTTTTGATATATTTCAAAATATTGTGCTAAATAACTTTTTATATCAGTTATATTAGTATGCACGGGTCTCTGTATATGTTTCTGTGTAAAGGATATTTTAACTTCCTGAACATCGACTTCTGATTTCTTTCTTTGTTTATTATACTCAAACATTTTTTTATAAAGCGAATTTATATATATATAACAAAATTTAAATTGAGAAAAGTTGAAATAAATATGATACCCTGTATCTTTATACATATATGATTAATAATTTTCTATATTCCATGTTCCAATAGTTAATATGTTATTGACAACTCTTGTTGACGGGTGTTTTATTTTATTTTTCTAATCTATTATTACTTAAAATCATCTGTGAAATATTTTTTGTATCAAAAAAGAGAATACGCCCATTTTTTACGGTAATAGCCACAAACTTTAGTGAAGGTATCAATCAACAATGTTTGTATAATAATTATTGACCTCACAAATTCACTTAAAACTGATCTTTTGTGTTTGCGGGTATTTTATCCATGGAAAAAACATCCATTGTTGTTGTTTAAAAGGCAATTTTTGTTTGTTTAATGAGGGGGAACCGTCATCATTTCTGCCGTCATCGATTGATCAGCCCAAAATTTCAGATAATCAAACATGGTTGTGATATGTTGATAAGTCTTTATGAAAATAGGGAAAATATACTTTGTGTTTTGGTTTGATGCATTGTTCAATTGTTGTTGTTTAAATTTCAGGCAATGGGATTGTTTGCTAATAATTGCCTAAAATATGTGGATTGTTTCCTTATGACTTTCTATAGGTTTAACAAGCTATAAAATATACATATTTGAATTTCCGTTGGGTAATAAATGACTTTTTAATTGTTAATTTATGAATTTTTTTTATTTTTTCATTTTGTGTTACATATTTTAAATAAAGAAAGACTATCTTTCATTTAAATAATAGTTTAGTTGTAATTTTTATGGGTGAAGTATTCCATCGAAATTTATTTATTTATACATCTGGTTTGATTTTATAGCATTTATATAATTTTCCATTTACCCAATAGTTACTTTAGCAGTAAATTTTTAGTTATTTGTTTTCTATAGTAAATCAAATTTAATTTTAAATAATTCTTAAAAATAAACAATCAATTAAATAGAAATTTTTTTACTGTAAAAAATCGCATTTTTATATAATTATAATATTGCACATGTTTTAAACTGATTCGGTAGAAAACGTCGTTAATTAAATGGTGGGGGCACATTCTATTTTCCCTAAGCTTGTAATGAAAAATGTAAATACTTATACTAAATATAGTAATTAATACTGAAATTAAAATGCACTTAATAAACTCAATAAAAACTCACTGAATATTTATTTAATATATTATTGCATTATTGCCATTAATTAAATATAGTCGAATTTTAAGCCCGTACTTACATTAGCAATATAATATATTAATATAATATATTGCAAATATAAGTAATATAATTTAATTTGTTTTTGCATATGTATTTATAATAATTTGTTATTACGACCAATATTCAATACGTTTTTTTTATTATTACTGGGCTTAAGTCGTTAATTTTACACATAAAAATTAAAAATTTTAGTTTTTATAAAAAATACAGTGTTGCTATTATGATAAATAGCGCCTGAGGTACCCTAACTTTTTGGCAACCCCCAAAATGTATATATTCATTTAATAGTTAGCAATTTTTTTCTTTCAGAGTTGTAAAAAAACAGCATTAAGTCTGGTTGAAACAATTTGACATCACTTTAAAAATATGCAAAATGCTTTGTTTTTGACCTAACTCTGAAGATTTTAAGAGCATTATTGTTGTTGTTTCACATGTTATCCCTCTTAAGTTGCAAGTATTTTTTACCTATTCTGAAAGAAAAAATTACGGTCATATATATATATCAACCTCCACTTAATGTGCTTCTGAACACCTCTTTTCCTATGCCACTGTTTAATTTTAGTGTTAATACAAATTATAATTACTATTATATTTAAGTTATCTTTTTTTAGAAAACATACGTACTAATAAATAAGACAGTCGTATCTTAAATATAATATATAAAAATTATTTTTATAAAAATAAATATTAAAAATCAGACTACACATATTATTAATTGCTCGTACCTCTGCGAGTCAAGCACAATATATGTGTTGGCATGAGTGCTATAATTCCAGTAAAATAATAAAGGTACAAATTTTTTATCAAGTCTTACATGTTTAGCATATAAAAAAACGTTATTCAAAAACTTGTCACATAGTTCAATTAAAATTTAAAAACAAAATTATAAAGAGGCTTTTCGAATAAAAAATTAAAAAATTAAACAAAATTATTAAATTTAAGCAAAAAAAAAAAAATACGAAAATTTAATGTTAATTAAACTCTCAATGTATATGGTAGGTAGGTTGGAGTGGCTGCCTTGTATCCAAGAAAACCCATTTGAGCCTAAATAATGGCCCATTGTGGTATTACAGGAATAACGTTGGTTAGTACATAGACTAGAAGGTCAGTATACGACCCATGTCGAAAAAGGCAACGACTTCCCCATTAGGTAAAGGCAAACTAACCTAACTGTTTTATGAATTTGGCTAAGTATCCAATATTGCAGGATGACAGCTCGGTTAAGTCGGTAAGAAAAGACGCCCCGAAGATTTTTGAGCTTTTTCTAACTAAAGAACGGCACTGACGCATGCGCTGGAGCACAGTCTCCTGCTCAAGCTCACAGCGATAAAAGTCGTTATAGTGTAGACCTAGTCTCATAGTATGCTTCATTATTATGCTCTGGCCTGTTAGAACAGATACGTTAGTGCTGAGCATGTTCTGCCTTAGTTGATGTAGCTGACTAGTTCGTTTTATTTCTTAATATATATAATATCATCAAATAGTTAAAATACCATATATGTATATGTATTGCCGTCTTTAAACTAGACTCATCGAATGCAATACCACAATGCCAGCGTTTGACCCATTATTCATACAAATTTTGGTTTACGGTTGCGATCGGCTGAAACGTTTTCCTTCTAGTGTTCACTCTAACTTGAGAACAGAAAATTTTAGACGTGGCCCTATGTGATATGTAGCTTTTATATTTGTTTATTAATTTTTTTTGTCAAAAACGTAATTCTTACTTGTGATACTTAAGTTATAAACTTGGACAAATATCCGCATATGCTTATGATGTTCCTATATTTCCACAGATTTCTCCACTATTAGGAAAATCTTATATAAACGGGTACCAAAGACAAACTTTTTAAGGAACTTAACCTTGAAATACAATAAATCTTTATTTAGATTAAAAATAAAGAATCATATAATAATGACAATCGTAGTAGAAATATAAATATATATATAGTAAAATATAAATATATATATAGTAGAAATAAAAATAAAAGTTAATTCATTAATCTTTGCTGCAATTTATATGGCTTCTTATATACTTGACTAGATTTTTCCATTCAATAGTAAGATATACTTTTCTTTTTCTCATGTATTTTTAGTCACGAACGAGATGTTCTCATTCTCATCGGAGTTGAATGTTGTGTTTATAATATCTGGCAAAATAAAAATCTATAAAAGCAACAAAAGTTTTTTAAAATCTAAAAACGCAGCTCAAGGTTATACATATATTATAATATATATTTCTATTCAACACAAAGCAATTATTTTCATAGTTATCACATAAGACCAAAATTCATCTCTGCTTTCTGCTTATTACCATCCGTGCTGTTTTTAATATATGTCTAGCTAAAATCAATTTTAGTTATTAACTGCAGTGATTATGGTTTTTGATTTATATTCTTCAGATTGATGTTCCCATCTTCTTCACTTTCTTATCAATGTTACTTATGCCGTTTTCAATCGAGATGCACTTTTAGTGCGATTCTCATTTCCCATTGCTAAATCTCGATTGGACAACAAATGTTGACAGATCGAAAGTAAATTCAGATTGAATCCAGATTTATCAATCGAAAACGATATTTACTAACTGGAAGCCTGTTATTTTAAACGATATAACGGACTTTTTGACAGTTTGTCATAAAGGTCTATTCAACCGATGTATGTAAGTGGTGATATATGGACTTACTAGCGATTTTTGTGTTGCTTTTTTCAGTAGATGGAAACCATCGAAGATGCTACTGTGTGACTTGAATATATTAAAACCATATTACAACTATATAGGTTAAAATCCCATCTCAGTAATTCATAGATGGTGCGATATACTGGCTTTGTAAATACGACGGCTTAATATTTAAATAATGAATTTATTTGTTTTAAAAAACTTGATACAAGTTTTTTCTTGATGATGCCATTTCGAATATTTTTTCAGCTAAATTGTTATCGTCTATTAACTTGATATGTTCTACTCTGTCGCTTGACTATGTCCATGTCATTGGGTATTTCATATAGTTTATCGGCCCATTGAGAACAATATTCAACATTGATTTGAAGAGTGCCAAAAATTTATATTTATGGAGAGTGCCAAAAAAATTCTTATAATGATTAATCGTTGTCTTAATTTTGTAAATCAATTTAACTAAAAGACGCTTAATACTATATTGGCATTTACAATTAATGTGACTAATAAGGCCGTGTGCGAGTTCGAGTAAATTGAGGTGAAGTAAATTAAAATATCCTACGGACTCTTAGCACTATACTTATGTAAATATTTATTTATATATTTATTGCACTTATTTATTGTTTTTGGTTAAAAGTTTTCAAATTTATTTATAAAACATCTTATAAAAATTTCACAATGGTGACACCTAATTTTTCTAATTTTTATCTAAATCATCCTACTCGAAATTGTGGTAAATACTAACATTCGTTGCCATACTGAGATAATTTACTATTTCTTTCAATTTACTATCAATTTACTCGAACTCGCACGCGGTCTAAGTATATTTTTATATATATTTGTATATATTTTGTATAGATTTTGTATAGATTTTGTATAGATTTTGTATAAATTTTGTATGAAGAATGTCATTCTCATTTATACACTCCATCAAAAAATACATAAAGAACAGAGCCCTGAAGTTATATGCGAAAACTGACAGGGTATCCTAGTTAGCACTATCTAATCTTAGATTAATCACTCTCCGCACGGGGATGTACGAAGATCTTAGATCAAACACTGAATAATCATGAAGCTCATAAGGAATACATAACTTAGTCAATGAGATGGGTGGGACCCTGTAGTACCCCCAGCTATCAAAGAGTAAAAGTGTCTAATTGCGCTGACTCGAAAAAAGGATCAACATACATACATACATACAATTACTTTAATATTATTAAAAGGGATAATAATACACTGCTGTCCATGAGATTAAATGTACTATCATTAGAGAGATTCCCCTATGTTAATACATAATTAAGGTTAATGTCTTCTGATTGTAGATCTCAGACTCTGCTTGATTTGATGAAATTGGTTTAGTGATATTGGAGAATTCATTTTTTGACAGCAAAAGGTCAGGAGTAGATAAGAAAGACGGAGGTTATATGTTACTTTGTATTTACAGAGTATGAAGGTGTCTGTGTCTTTAAGTTTCATATTAGACATAAGATAATTATATTGTATACAGTTTTATACTGGAACATGAGATTGAAACTTGTCATATTTGTCGTTATCTCAAGTCAACTATTTGACTTAGTGCTTTGAAGTTGGCACAAGTTTCTAAAACAGTTTATGTTTTTAAATACCGATGTAGTCTGAAAAGTGGATATCCCACGAAACGTACGAGTTCCGTAAAGAAAGACATACATTGTTTCGTCAGCTTATTAGATAATCTGTTACTGTTGAATTACCCGTGGTCAGTTACACTGATCTGTTATTTTACTATAATTATGATATGTCATTATTATTATTGTATTATTACATATAATTATATACGTATGTATACTAATTTTAGTGTTTAATGTTTTACGGTTTGATTTTTTACTGTTTAATTTTACTGTTTTAAAATTGTTTTTGAATTTAAATTTTACTTATTAATTTTTAAATTATCTCGTTTAAGTCATAAATAGTTTATTCATTAAAATAATGAAAATAAATTGATGTAAATAACTTATTGAAAATTTTGGTCTTGTTTAAATAAATGTTTCCGTTTCAATTAAAGTAATTTAAAACTTCAAAGAAAGAAAATGAAAATATTACCTAAATAGTGTGGCTTGCTCATATGATTATAAACTTCTGGTCAATATGCAACTAACTGATAGTCACTACTGTTAATATTATTTTTGTATCTATTACTAAATACACTCGTATTCAACTACGAGTAAGTGAAGACAGAGTAACATGTTTAACTTCATTCAGGAAGCAATAATACTTATCAAAAGCGTTTACACATGTCAGTACTGCACATGCTATCTCCTTAGCTCTGAGTTTTATATTTTGAACTTAAAAGCATGAGGATATAATTGCCTTAATAAATTGTTTATAGCTGTGTACTAGAGTGATTTATACAAAAAATAAAAGTTATGTTGAAATAAAGTCATTTATTAACTACTTTTACTACACTTAATTAAGTTTTATGATTGCGGATTATTCACACGCGAACTTAAGTTTTGTGTAGTCAACGAAGTGTTTTGTTGGTCAGCAGTTCCGTTTCAAAAAAAATTAGGGTTCGCTTTAATACTTAAAACCTTTTGTATATCACTTAAATTTTTTTTTTTTGTATTAAAAATATGATATATTAATAAAGAATCTTAAAAAAATTTTTATGTGACACCTACATATCTAAAATCTTAGTAATGTTATTAATGTTTATTATCTTGTTTGCTTGTTTTTGTAAAAACCATTGAAAGTGTGTGTTTATACGAGAATTGTCACGAAAGGACCTCAATTTTAATGACAAATTCTCATATCTGTGCCCAAGTACATATCAAATAAATTATCAACCCACCTTCCAATGTTAGCACCTTTCATATATTAAATAATGTTAATGCTATTTTCGTGGTTGGGCCTGGCCCTTCACGTTCTACGTGCTTGACAGCTTAACGGCTAAATTAGGTGTCAGATTTTCCGGTTCGTTGTTGCATGTTTTATATATTTTCATTCTAGGCTTACACATGTCAAGAATTTATGATAATACACCAACAAACAAACTTATCCATAGATACAAATTTCGTTGAGTTAAGTGTAAGTGACAGTTTGTTTATTTACAAGCCAAAGCAGCAGATACTCGAACGTTACTGTCGTTACTGTGAATGAACTGTCACTCTTAATGCAGGCGGGTGAGAGTGCAAGTGTTTGTTGTTATATTTTTTTGTTTATTGTTAATAATTCTATATATTCTCCAGGAATTTTATTTCATAAGAAAATTATATACTAAATTTGATTTGAACGTCAGTTACGACGGTAGTAACTATTTCACTTATATGGTTTTATGTGTTCAACAATATAATAATATAAGATATAAGATATTTAAACCGTAAACCAAAATGGATAAAAGCATAGCATTTACACCATACACCAAACAAAACTTCATAAAATAGTGCAGATGATTTCACAAAAATTGGTATAAGATGAATATTTTCAATATAAAGTGTTCAATACCAGAAATTAGACTTGAAGGTATTGTTTATATTTGGCATGGTATGGCGCCCCGTTTAAGTAAATTTTCATCTTGTTTTCACTATATATGACTCAACATAACGGTAATTTAATACACCTAACATAAGATAATATTAGGATGATGTAATATTATCTCTTTACCAAAACAATGGTACTGGCAGGCAGATGATTAGGATTTATAGAAATTTACACATTGGGATTTTTAAAGCAATACAAGTTTAAATACAAGTTAAATACAAGTCAAGTTTGGCTTTGGGATAATACGAGTTTAATTCTTAGTACTTGTAGTCTCAAAAAATTATTTACGAACTATTTAATATAAGAAATAATCCCAAGACCACTAATGATGGGATTTTGCAATACTCGAAGATAATATAAATAGAATTTTTATTGTTGTAGTTCACTACTATTCGAAACCTGATAAACCAAATATGCTAGTTTCTATTACATATAATAGTCACTTCCATCATAACTGACGTTAAATTACAACATATATTAAAAATATATGTTATTGCTCGTGCGAATCGTGGAGTAACATTAGCATGACTTTCTTCGCATCACGTTTCTAGATTAGGGTCTATACATAAGAAAGAATAAATCATGCAATAAATAATGCCTTTACAAAAGTATAGTATTAAAATTTAACAATTAAAAATAAAAATATGATTAAATAATTAAATTATTCTACAGCTGATTTATAATTTTGTTCTAATAAAATACAGCAAATGAATTTGTTAATGAACTTTCACATCAAATTAACAAAACTTCAGAAAAATATGCGAACATACAAGTCAAGTACGGCTTTGGGTCAGTTGGCTAATGAATGCTGACTCTAAGCTTCAAATTTGGCAGGGTACGAGTTTATTCTTTAGTACTTGCAGTCTCAAAAAATTCTTTACGAATTATTAAATATAAGCAATAATCCCAAAATCACTGATGATGGGCATTTGGTAATACTCAAAACAGCTGTGTGGTCCGTCATAAATTCAATTAACTAAAAATAAATAAAAGTTTTGTTGTTACAATTCACTACTGTTCAAAGTCTCTCTATAACAAAATTTATTTAAGGCAAAGATATTTTGCTTAGTATTAATTGTGTATAATTTAATTTTATGAACATATTTTCTCTTTGTTATGAAACTATCAAAGTTGTTATTATTTCGTGGTTTATATGTTGTTATTCCTCATAAATCATTATTTTTCGATTAAATCATCATATTTATTGATAATGGTACGTAAGTACATTGATTAGTAATTAAGCGTTTAAAAATCGACTGTTTCTTAATATTTTCTTAGTAAATTGTGTCTGTTTTATACAAGACCTAATGTTTATTTTGAATTGGCAGATTGTTACTTTAGTTTTCATATGCAAATAACGAAAACAGTGTATTACATCAAGATGTCAGTTACTGTAAAAGTTGTAAAAGAAAAATATAATCCATAACAAGGTGTACAGTATGGCCCAATTGAATTGCAACCAACTTTAAATTGGTATAACTTTGAAATTGTCAAACTGGTGGCAACATTGCGTCCATATTTCGTTTAAAGCAATCTGAATTTCTTGTTTACAAGCCTAAAGAATCATTTGTTGCCAAATATTTTTATAAGAATTTTATCCGTGAATAAATTTAAATGTATATTAGATTAGATTTTAAAATGGGATGGGAACTTATCATCACGTGACTGCATCCTTTGATGATTATTGTGACATACCCCACTTCAGTTCTATAGACAAGTAGCAGTTAAGTACGCCATTATGTTCTTTGGAGAGATGTTGCCTAATTCCGAAGTCTGAGTCTGGCGAGACTATCACAGTGACACAGAATGTGTTCTGTTGTTTCCTCTTCTTCGTAACAAAGTCTGCAGCTATTGTCTCTAGTAATACTTAGTATCGATAGATGGTTTTTAACTCCGTAAGGCCCAGTGAGAAATCCTGTGATAAGTCGGATGCCACTTCTGTTCAGCATAAGTAGTATCGACAAAAGCTAGAAACTGGGTCTAGCTTTTCATCGATACGGCATGGATTCTATTCTGTAGCATCACAAAAAAACAATTATGGTCGCGATGCTCCGCTTCGTTAGGAGGCGGTACTCTGTCTAATCTAATCTTAATCTCATACTAATATCAGCTCTTTTTAGAACGTCATTATCATGCAAGCATCTAAACTATTCTTAGTTAATATTAAAAAATGTTTGTTTTGCATTTATAATGGATGACGACAGTAAGATGTCACTGCTTAACAGGCAAAATAAAGTTTGTCTTGTAGGCAGGTTATTTGACAGGCCAGTGTTATCATGTCAACAGTAATAGCTTATGAGATAGATTGTCTCTGTTTGATAGCAGATTTGGTCTTTACTTATATTCTTTGTAATTGCATCCTTGGAATTTAGGATAGCAGGAGAATAGGTCAAGAGCTTCAATCTCACTCAAATAATAAAAAATCAACTATGGGTAATAGTTTGGTATTAATTTGAAGATCTGATGATTACCTTTCCCTTGGTTATGGTCAACTGTTAGCACAAAATGCTTTCAATGCTTAGTATCGCTGGGAGTTCATAACCCCATTAATTTGTATTTTATGTTCCACTAAGAAAAATGTGTATTTTTAATTATCCTCTGAGTTTTTATTGGATATAGCGTATTAATGTATTTTATATAATGTTGACATATCAAATCATATACTTCCTATAATTGCGATGTCAATTATATTCTACTATTATTATTCTTTTGATTCAGTGGTTGAAATATTTCTTTTTAATATGCTAATTATTTTTTTGTATAAACTTTTAATTTGTATTCATTTCTAAAATTAATATTATTTTTTTTTCTTATACTTTCAGGTATGTTTACAATTGGCAACTTATTTATGTATGCAGCAAAAATCACTTGTATATAAGTATAAAAATTATTAATATTAATAAAAAATATATGAAAGGAAAAGAGAAAATCATTAAGGCAGTTGACAGCTGTCACAAATGTTTCCGAGAAGTTGAACGTCACCAACAGAAGTAAGATTGTCAAGTATTATCTGTCGTAGTCCTTCTACGGCTCTTCAGTGACAATAACAAAAGCTACTACAATACAATACGAAATGTAACAAAACGTTATTTTCGCATCATTTGTTAAATAAATTTATTTTATTTATAAAAGTATATATAAGTATGTATATATGTGTGTATATATCTTAGTTTATCTCAAAAGTTTCTGTTTTATTTGAAACTTTATTCCTATTGTATTTGTATTTATTCATCCTTCATTTACTTAAAGTATTCCGCAGCCAACTTTGGCAAACTATTCCCCCTTCTCACTGACAATAGTCATACTGCAAACGCAATTATAAATGCTTCACTGATTTTATTAACATATCCGGCTGTCAAGTAAATACACATTGCTCCATAAGTCGCAATGTGACGCCGTTCGGTCGCATAGGCAGCTAATAATCTGCCTGCCAGTACCATTGTTTTGGTAAAGAGATAATGTTACATCATCCTAATATTATCTTATGTTAGGTGTATTAAATTACCGTTATGTTGAGTCATATATAGTGAAAACAAGATGAAAATTTACTTAAACGGAGCGCCATACCATGCCAAATATAAACAATACCTTCAAGTCTAATTTCTGGTATTGAACACTTTATATTGAAAATATTCATCTTAAACCAATTTCTGTGAAATCATCTGCACTATTTTATGAAGTTTTTGGTGTATGGTGTAAATGCTATGCTTTTATCCATTTTGGTTTACGGTTTAAATATCTTATATTGTTGACTACGTAACCACATTTCATTAAGGGCTTATAAAATACATTTCGTTACTTTACCGTAATATAATATGAATAATCTTGTAATGAAGTTACGTAAATAATTTAGATAGATCTCTTCTATAGTGGTACAATTAACGGTATATATAGTGCTTAATCGATATAACTATATCGAATTTAATGAAATAAAGGTATGCCAAAACGTACTACATATACTAATGAACTTAATTGAATACAAAGTAAATCTAAGCTTAAGAGTGTTTATGATGAGATGTCATTCAAAGTACACAGAGTTAATTGTATCCTTATAAGTTTGCTAGACGCTTCATAACTGTTAAGAAAACTATTGAAACTGTGGGTAACTATTGAATCAAAACTCTCAATGTTCTATCGAAATATCTGGTAGAAGCATGTAAAGAGATTTTGTTATTTGGTCAACCGTACGAAAAGAGGAAAGAGGAAAACGGTTTGTTAATCCCGCATGTAATTAATTTTACTAACCAACTTCTTAGGCATGAAAATAACAAACGGATTATAAAGAGAATTTTGGTTTCATAATAACATATTGTGTCGCATAATCATAAATTCTGTTATTATTGTATTAGAATGTGATATGGTAATGTATTTTGAAATGGTAAATAGTATCAATAGTAACAATAACTCAGAATCAGAATAGTAAATGATCATTAGCCAACTATATACATATCCATTAAAGACAAATTTAAAATTCTGGCGAAGTTCTTCGAATAAAGTAATTTGCTTTCATATTATAATTAAATTATTTTTGGAATGAAATTTGTAAATATTTTATGGGATTTAGTTATTCTTCAACATTTTGTAAATAATAATTGATGATAAAATAAGCGAATTTCAAATCTCTTTAAAATAATATAAGAATAAGTATAGTTTTTGATAATAAAAATAACATTAAGATGCTTGATATCATATTTAAGTCAAAAATAATGGTATTTAAAAAATTTGCATAGTGTTTTAAAAATAAGGAAAAGTGAAATTTATATGTGGAAAAATTGAGGGTCATTAAAAAGTACAAGTACCCAGTATAGTAAACTATGAGATCTATAAATGTCGTATAACATGTATTTCAACGCGCATATAGAGTAAAAACTAAAAGATGCCACAATAAACTAAAACTGCATTCGGAGAAGAGTTTTAGGTAATAACATAGTCACACTATCTGTCAAGTTCTAAGTATATCAAGCAGCAGTAAGCTCACTACTAAGCTATATCTACGTCAGAAGTTTTGATAACTGGCATAATAACTGGCTCGACTGGCAGCACTGAATACTCGAAAAACGAGATCAAGTCGAGATAAATCACTATATGTATAAAGCAAGTTATTATAAGGCAAAACAAGTTATGCCAGATGCATTTATTTTATGTTGTTCTATAATCTAAACGATTCTAATTACTTTACGAAAAATATACTGTGGAAAGCATATACATAAATTTTAAATCCGGAATTGAACTTCTAAGACTCAACTATATTCCTTATGAAGGTAGAGTAGAATCTTAATGTAGTCTAAGTAATAGTCAAACTTCAGATTTTTAAATTTGAATAATTTTAAAAGAAATAAGACTAAGCAGTCTTGAAAATCGAATCCAGGAACACGCTATTACTTATGGAGTAGTTAACAAACAACAAAATCCGGTTACTTTTTGAGCAGAAGGTATGCCTAAACAGAATTTAAAAATTATTTTTCTGTTTGTAATAAATTTGTAATAATAATTAGTATTAAATAAATATTTAGTATAAAATATTTGCGACCCGCAAATAACAAATAAGACCTTGTCTTCGAGACAATCATTGATACTGCGTACGTATATTTTTCACTTGTATTCCTTTTGATATGAGAAAATAATAGTAAATAATATTTTTCTATTTTAGTTTCAATGTTTTAAAAAAGGTGTAGTAATATTTTAAACTTGATATTTTCATTGATATAAGTGAAAATCAATGAATGATATTCCGTACCAGATAATAAACCTTGTAGAGTCTTAGAGGTGAACTCTCTGGTAAAATTATTTAAAACTAAAATAAATAAAATATATTAATTTCATTAGAAATCAAATAAAATTGAACTCAAAATTTTCTAAACTTATCTAGCCAGTGTCCACAAAACTATTTATATTAATAGAGGTAATTTTTCGAAAAAAGATTTGTTACGGAAATATATTCTATTGAATTTAATGCACTCACATAAAATTTTAACTTTTTTTTTTGTTAAATTGGTAAAATAATTTGTAAATCACCACGTAATCGTATTATTGGCATTGAAGTAAATTTTTCAAGGTGTCTTATTTGTTATTATTATCCACATTATTCCACATTATTTTAAAGCAGACATAAAATTTGAAATATGTTTGTGTACATATATAAATTTTACATTATTCATACATGTTTTAAAAGCAAAAATTTGCTTTTCACTTAACTTTTAACCCCCTTCATCACAAACCATCCACCTGAAATCACAACATATTTTTGTAGGAATTTCGAATACTTTCCCCAATCGCAAAAAGATGACTAAACACCCTTCCGGTCAATACTGTACCTATATAACTTGCTGTATTTTCTATTAGTAATCGTATAATAGGAACTTTAAACACTTTTTATTATTCTTTTTTTATAAGGATATTCTAGGAAATAAACTATGAGAAGATTTTGCTATGAGTCTGCAAAAAAAAAGTTGGATGAACTCATGAACTTGTGCAGACGGTACTGGCAACTGTTGTGTCGTTATATATAACGATAACACTCACGTTAAAGAATAACAGATAGTTTTTGTTTACAGACATATTAACAAAAATATTATTCATATTATTTGTAATTAAGTTACGATAAAGTTTAACGGAAAATGGAAGTAATTTTATTTTAATAAAAAAAAATCTTTTTTTTATTATAAAATTTACTTATTAAAATAACTTGAAAATAGATCTATATACTGCAAATCCTATTTATGTATATTAATTTTTTAAATATAAACATATAAACATATTTTATACTCTTAACTTAGGTAATTTTTATGTTCTGCTTGTTAGAATCAATATAAGTTTGGATATAGATGTAGAAGACATTATGGGCTATAAAGAAAAATTATTTAATATTTTTTTAAGCTGCTGTCACACACGTTTAAGGTTCACATTATTGTACTTATATATATTTTATTTGTTATATGTAGAAGTTATTATAGATCTATTGTATTGAAATAGGAAACCATGAAAATCCTTTATATAAAACAAAAAAATATATACAAAAGTTTTAATTATAAATTATGCTTCCAACAAGGGCGAAAATTTGTGCCAATCTTATATACTTTTCCTCAACTAAAACTTTTTTTCCTACCCACTAGGAATTTTATTAAGTGACGATATTCATAAAAAAGTTCAACAGTTGTACAGTATGTTAGGTTAACATGTTCATGAAGAATATGTATGTAAATGTATAAGATCTGTTTTTTCTTTTTAAGAGGACCGCTATTAAAATTTCTAAGCATTAGGGAACATTTGTACGACATTTTTGATGATACTTTTACGAATTTGTTCCATCGGTTATCTTTTCTTGCTATCAAAAATATTCTTATCAATTTTTCTTATCAACTTGACTTTAGCTCATCTTTTCAAAAAGTGACTAAATAAGAGCTATATAATTTAAATGTAAAATAGAGTTGAAACGGTTTGAGACACCAATACAGTTTATTTTCAATTGACCATAACTTTTATTAAAAAGTTATATAGATTTTTTTTTTAAATTCGACTTTGAAACATACATTTTTGACGGCATAAAACTGACTTCATATCATCAGTAGTACGAATAATGAACCCAGTTTATTGCGAATCTAGTAATTTAAAACAAAACGAAAATCTAACATTGGTAGAGTTACCACACTCATTGAAATTTTATTTTAGTAAAATGACAGTCAAAATCAAAAAAATCAGTTACATGTTACAATAGCATTCTCTGTTGATGGTGATAACTGTAATGGCACTTGCACAGTCCACTTACATTTCCAGATTTTTAACCACACTTTATTGCTAACTTTTGTGAATGTGAATGTACTTTCTTAACTTTAAATGCGGCAATTGTTCTTATTAATGGTTTTCCTTTAAATTGCTCTTAAGAGAGCTCAATGTACAACACTTCATTAAGCATAAATTTTATACATATATAAAAAAGAATACATATATTTGTTATGATGATTATTTTATTAAGTGCTAAAGTGTCCAAGTTGTTTGTTCTCTTTTTTCATTCGCACTTCGATTGACAGTATCGATATTTTTAGTAGTACGTTTATATTTTTGCCCTTCAAAGGCCTTTAAAAAAACACAACACTAATTTGATTACTCTGTATGTTATAAGCGTGTAGTTGCTTTTAATAATTTAACAATACTACCATCATCAACTAGCAAATATATATATTCTCCCGCAATAAACAGTAGGTAACAACAAATGTCTGAAAACTTAAATATTACATTAAGAAATAATACTTTGATATTGACTATATAATGATAGTAGATTTAAATATATTTTATATATAGAGAACTTTAGCACATATTTATTCCCGTTTTAATGGTTGTGAAAAAAAATATCGTCATATATAATATCAATTCTCAGCGTAATTGATAAGTATTCCAATTGGGTTGGTGTATATGTTTTTTTCTGTAACAATTTACTTTTGGCACCTTTTCATTCCGGAAAACTTCTTGAAAATACTGCAACAGTAATCATTGTGTCTACATAAGACTCATTCTGTAGTTGTGCTTTTGCCAGGAATTTTTCATGAGCTATTATATTTTATGTACAAATAATTTTTATTATATTCCACCAAATAACACGTTAAATCCAGTTGTCTGATGCAGTAGCAATGGATGCGAATTAGAGTGTTCACATTTATATATACACAAGAGTATAACTATAAGGATATGCTTTTCGGTGAGTATTTGTTAGCATGACTCTGTTGATTTTTAATTTTATGATATCATCAAAGTCATTCGTTCTCGTCAACATCACCAACAACATCAACGCCATCGGAAAAATTGTTCACATCCTGAACATTGACATTGGCAGCGTTTGCTGTTTGGCATTTGCGTTTTTAAAAAAGTTTTTCCGTTTCATATCAATTTTTTATTTTTTATTTTCTGCGTATGAGTGTCACTATTTATATTTTGAGTTTAATATTGAAAAAATAAAGTGACAAAAAACCTGGAACTTCAGTAATGAAAGTTTGTGCAGGCTTGGCTACGTGTGCAAAAGCACGACTAGTCATCGTCTCTAATTTAACAGGTACGAGTTTTAAGCCTGGCACTTGCAGTCTAAACAAATTATATACGGACTATAAACTAATTAAAAATAATTTCAAATGTTTCCTAAAACCATTAATGATTACTTGACAATACTTGGCAATACTCAAAACAGCGTTGTATGGTCAGCTAAATTTCAATAAATTATCTAAATTTTTGTTCTTGTCTTTTCTTTGCTATTCGAATCCGTTTAATTTACGAAAAAACATTAATTTGTCATTGAATATTGCTTTATTATTTCGCAAAGTATTATCCTGTATGAATAATATACTTTTGCCTGCGTTCCAACCATTTGTCAAAGCATTTTTCCAATTTTCTTCAGACATCCCAAAACGTACAACAACGGTTTTAGAATGCTTCGTGGCTTTGTTGTTACTTCCATCGGCAAAAATCATTGTCCACGCAATTTATTCTTGATGTTCGGGAACAAAAAGAAGTCATTGCGTGTCAAGTCAGGACTGAGTGAGGACTACACGAAGGATAACCCATTAAATCGATTTTTTAACTAATCGGTTCAAATAATCGATTGTTAGATGAGATATGTAGAAATGCGAGCACTCGCATTGTCTTGATGGAGAATGATCCAACGGCGCTTGTTTGTTTTCCGTAATTCACTGACGACTTCCCGTAAACAAATGCTTGTATACTCGTACCATTCGGAATTGACCGTTTTACGTTTCTGTAATGGTATACTTATAGTTGCCAAATGATCAGTTTTCCCGAAAAAACAAGTGACCAATTGTTTTGAAGTGTTGCAAACGCGAACAAATTTTGTTGAATTTGGTTCATTTTAAAACCAAACAGACCCATATAGTCGACTACTGTTTACATTCCGACTTAAATGACCACGTATATATCCATGATTATTCACCTGTAATCTGTTACATTCTTATACGAGTATACGTCTTTTGAAGCACAAGCATAATACTTTTTAAGTATTAGTGTGCACGGTGCACTAATCGATACGAGTATCTTTTTGAGATTTTTTCAATTGATAGGTGATGGGCTCCAACAAGAACAAACCTTATTCACGGCTAACTGATCGTGCAATATACTATATACATTATTGGAACTAATGCCTAGGGATTTCTAAATCTCATAGTATGTTGCATGACGATGTACTGATTGTATTATCAGTTTTTGCACAGCATCAATGTTTTCTGGCACAACAACTGAACAACTGATTTTGGACGACCTTCACGAATACGAATTTCGTTAGTGAGCGTCCACGTTTAAAATCGATGTACGAGTACCAGCATTTCACGATGGCAAAGAATTGAGCTACGTCTCCATATGTGGAAGTAAGTTGATCGATGTAGTAGATTAAAATATCAGGAAACCACATTTGGGCAGCGTGTGATGCTTTCTTTTATGGGTTGCTTCAAGATCATTTCTCAAGCCTATGATCTACACATTGAAAATTTTAAACATATTTTTAAATATCAAATGTTTCCGAATATTCTTTGCTAAGCTACAATAAAATTGATGAAATAATAAAAAAATTATAGCGTTTTGATCCAAAAATTATAATATTTAATTTTAGTATTGGTTTTATACTACTAATTAAAATGTTTTAGTTAATATATAAATACAGTTTATAGGTAGCATTCTTTATCTATTAAACAATAAAAATATAATGTATGATATTTGTATGATATAATTATGATTAAGAATCGATTAAATCAAGAATTCATGTATTTACAAATAATTTATAATTAATACAAATGAAGTTAGAGTGTGTAATAGTTCGGAAAATACTATAAGACTGTGGTAATTTGTTCTGGAATATTTATATGTTCAAATCTACGCCATGAAAAAAAAAATTTGGTGAGAAAAATGTAATTTTTCAAAAATTCATAATTAAATAAATTTGTTCCGTAGAAATTATAAAAAAAGTTTTTCTGTGTACGTATATACCAGTGTGTTTAATTTGTAATTGCTTCCCATTAAATATTTGAACATATTGTATGAGTATATCTTCATCATAAGCCCGTTGAATTTTGTTTAAATCACTTTAAGCTATGAAGTTTAAAACTTTTTCCTACACAAACATTTTAATTTTAATTACTTTTTATTTGTTGTTGTGTACATTACCGCACACTATGCATGTATCTCAACTTCAAATTCAATTAAGTTTTTCAGCAGCCATTTATCAAATTAACTCTACAGTATTTATTCAATTAAATTGTAAACTGAGCAGAGGCAGAGTTCAACCTAAAACCATTTTTTGTAGTCGTTCGTTCGACTATATTCCCGTATATTCCCTTCCATGAGGGCCATATTACATGCGTTGGACAAGAGCCGCAACAAATTGTTCAACAACTAAATAAACTTTATCGGCCAAGTTGCAAATTCCTGCATAAACTTTATCTTAAATCCACAAATACTCCTATTGCATCTATTTAGTATTTATTTAAGGTGTAAAGGCTAATGCGTACGACGCTATAGGTGAGAGAATACGGGGGAAGTGAACAAGTGTATGTAACTCCTTTATATGCACACTCAAATATTTGTAGACGTATAAGCACCACAAATATTGAATATTTATACTATTTTAGTAATATTCTAGAGCATTTTCAAGATCTGATTTATTTATTTTAGTAATATTTTTTACGTTTCACAACTGTTTTCACACTTGTTAACTATTTTTGTAATTTATAATTTTTTTTTTATTTTATACATGTTTTTAATAGTTTCATTATTTTAATTAAGTATACAGTAAAATCCCGCTTAACGCGTAGGATACGTTCCATCAAAATAGAGCGTAATGCGAAACAGCGCTAAACGAGGCTATCTTAACATGTAAATAATGGGATTAGGGGAAGATTGAGAGAAAATTGCTTATGTATTAAATTTAATAATTATGTTATTTTTTTTAATAATAATAAAAAATCAAATATTGTTTTTTTTTACAAAAACAAAAGCAATGTAAATCAATATATATAAAAATAAATATGTTAAAATTCTAAGTCAGTCAGAACATTCAGTGTATTCTGTGTTTCCAATTTTCTGCTTTTTTGTTAAGAAGGCATCTAATGTAGTTTTGCGTTCTGTTAGAAGTTGTTGATAAGTGAATAAAGCATCTATAACACCCCGTCTTGATTTTGAACTCTTGTCAAAATTTTAGATAATTTTGTACAAATTGGTTTATAATTTCAGTTGTAGTGGTCTTTACAAGCGCCTTTTTTTTGTTCTTCTACGTAATCACTACTATCAATATTTTTCACATTTACCTCATTTAAACCGGTTTGTTTCGCTAATTCTACTATTTCATTCATATTAATAGAACGTCCAATATCTTCGCTCTTACTTTAATCTGGCCAAATGTTCTTTCATACTCGTTTAAAAGATCTTTCTGTTATCTTATTCATTCCATTTTAGCTTTCATGATATTGTAGTTTTTTTCTTATTGATTGTTTTTTCAAACATTTGCTTAAATGTTCGGGTTGAAATAAAAGAGCACTAAATCGAAACAGCTTTAAACGGGGTCTTACTGTATTAGATTTTTTCATTATACAGTCAAGCTTCCATAATCCGAAGTACCATTTTGCAAAGAAAAAGTTCGACTTATGGAGACTTCGACTTTTATTTTTGAAAGAAACTAGAATCATATTTTAAGGTATTTATTTATTTGCAATCAAATACAGCACAAAAGTTATAGTGAAGTAAAATATTCAGAAATTAGAGTTTGGGATTTTAATCTTTTTTCTTATTTTCAGTACAAAACTCTTATAGTCCTCATCAGTTGTAGTATCATTCGTTTGCAAATAAAAATATAGAATTTAGAACGAGTCTTCTACTTCATTCTTGGACGGCTTAACAATTTCAACAACAATTTCATCCACCGAATCCTCATCATCAGTTTCTGTTGCGCTTATAATCGGATCCACTAATTCAGAGCTATAATCCTCAATAATATTGTCATCTGTAGGAAAGCTTGATATGCAAGTTTCATGGTCGAGCTCAATATAATAAAATGGTTAAGAGTAGCATTGGAAGTTATTTTATTTATTTTACTTTAACTTTACTTTTACATCAATTCACGGTCTTCATCAATTTTACTCAAGAAAATTAAAGGAACGTCGTCCTGTTCGTCCTATGTAGAAAAATGGTCAAATCAAGCTTTGTTAAAGCAGTGCACTATCGTTTGACTTCTCCTAACACCAAAATGGATTCATACTTAAAACAAAAATTCGACTTATATAGTACACTTTCCCATATTCCTACGGGATATGTGACAATATGTTTGTTCAATATGTTTGTTAAGTGAACAGAATTGCATGGAATTTACTCTCTAAAACCCTGTTGCACTCTTTTTAGTTCGAGTTATAGAAAAATGGAGTTATAGAAGTTCGTGTTATGTAAGTTTGACTGTATATCAGTAGCGAGGCGTCAGCTTTTTGGCAAGGTGTTCACAATTTGATCAAAACAGAATTCCAACTATAACGTATTCCCCCTACTCCTGAGTTTTGTCCTTTCCACAAGCAAATAACATACAGGACCAACAAAACAATTTATTTAAATGTTCGCAGCCTGTGATCCATTGGTTTTTATGGTAAATAGCTGTAGGAAAACGGCGACTTACCACAGATTTCGACATTTTTACAGCAGGTTCCAAATTCTTCATATCTGGAGTTGGTCTACTCATTCTATGAATTAAAACCTTTTTTTCAGAAGATCGTTTAAAAAAAGATATTTAAATCAAATCTTTATTCATTTCTAAATATTATTTTTCACTTCAAATTTCTTTAATTTTTTTCTTTACTTTTACCATTTGCTAGTATAAAATTGTAATAATGACTTTGTTTTTGGTGTATTTCCAACCTCTACATAAGAGTAAGAAACTCTCATGCATTCATTTGCTCTTTTACTTTGTATTTACTATGCTCGGTTCAGTTTTTTTACTGAACCATTTGCCCATATAAAACGGTAACCGTGACTTTGATTGTATTTGCACGCTTTGTATGAACTTAAGGTTCAGTTTAGTCGACTAAACCTGTAGTCAAAGCGATTTTCGCTCAGTCATTTCTTTTTTCTTTTGTATTTACTTTGCATAACATTGGAGGTACACTTTTTTTTATTGAACCGCTTGCACGCATTAATGTAAAAGTTATGATTATTTTACGTTCATATTTTGCGGGACTTGTTTTCTCTTTTGTTTTTATATTTGTTTGTATGTTTTGTGTTTATTCAATATTGAACATAATCCCAATGTGAATGTTATTTCATTTGCATGCTTTGTAAGCAGCGTGGTGCAGTTTTTATTCTGAACCTTAGTATATTTTAAGAGGAATGTGTTTTCTCTTTTATTAAATATTAGTAATGTTGAGTGTAACTAACATATGTATGTGTGATTTTGTTTGTATTGTACGTTTTGTGTTTATGTTAATCTGTTTGGAAAAGCTATTATAAAAAATGTTAAATAGCAAAATAGTGAGATTATTTAACTAATAAAAGAAAAAGATCTAAAAAGGAAGCTTTGTTAAGGTGTTCAGTGAACACTCTGAACCATTCGACGCCTCGCCTCTGCTGTATATATATATATTTTGATATATTATAAATTTTTATACATATTTTTTATACTGTTTATAGTTCAACTTAATTGATGAATGAATTAAATCTTATTAGTTATACTAAATTATTACTTAAAATAAAAATAAGAAAACGAACTCTTTTGCTTAGACAACTATTTCAAATGGATTTAGCAACCGCCCCCGTAACAATATCAATTAAATTACTGTGTGCAGTTGTGTTTGCTAACATTTTAAATATCTTTAGGTTATCTCAATAGTGTTCCAACATATGCAAATATGTGCATACATATGAGTATACCGCTTAACTGCTACTTGTCTATATCTCCTTACAGGTAGAAAGCGCTTTGAAGTTTATGAAGTGCAATGTGAAAAGTAAATATTTAAACTTTTGTGTCGCCTCAGATTTGTTCAAATGCCTAACATAATATTGCAGTAATATTATTACTTTATGTGTTTATTTAATTTAAAACAATTCTACTTAATTACTTGGTAACAAATTTTATTAGGAAATTAAAATTACTGGGAATTTCTGAAAGTTGTTTAATACATAGTTTAGGTTTGATACTGAATCTCTGTTAAATTCCTCATAGGTCGTAGGTGGCCAACGGGTTCGTTAGATAACCCCGGAGCCGTTCTTTTAAAATGTGTCCCTTTAATTGATACGAATTTCTAAAGGATTACTGGACTTTTCCTTTTAGATGTCCTTCCTTTAAGTTATTGTGACATGCTATGAATTAAGAGTTATTTGCATCACCTTAAACACAATATCACCTTGTTTTATAAAATAAGTGTGTAACACTTCCCATATCAATATCCGATTGCTATTTAAGTCCCTTTAAGGCCACATTGAAAATATAAACAAATAAGAAGATTTCATATCATCATTGTGTAAACTTGGTTTTCGAATGTGCAAATTACCATACTAACTTATCTTTACGGTAATAGTTCGTACGATTCTCGACTTTCGCATAAGCAAAATCTTAATTTCTAAATTGAAAAATGATCAATATTACTACACTTTATTGTTTATGTTAAAAGGAAAGTGAATTTATGTGTAGTCTGCAATACTTATTTACTTACTTACTGCTGTTCTGCTCTCCTGCTCTCCTAAGTGGAGCATAGGGCCTCAACATTTGCCTTAAATCTTATTCTGTTGCTTGCTTCTCTCGTGATTTGGTTCCAGAAGTACTGTGCGTCTTTAAGCTCTTGGTCCGCGGTTCTTCGTCCTGTCTTCGCTGGGGCTCCAGACCGATGACTGTTTTGTGGGTTCCAGCGTAGCGCTTGCTTTGTTATGCAGAATGATGTTTTACTGAGCGTGTGGCCAACCATTTCCATTTTCTTCTTTTGATTTCAGTGTCGGCTTGTCTTTATTCCTTCCGTTTCTAGAGAATATTGAATATACGCTCCGGCCACCATATTTTTAAGCATTTCTTCTTCTTAAGCATTTGTTTATGAATACTTGGATGCGAGATTGAATAAATGTCGAATTTTTCCACGTTTCGCATCCGTCTGCAAATCTTATATTCCTCAACTTCTTATAACATAAATTATGACATATTTTCTCTTATTCTCTTTACACTAAAATGTGTGATTTTCCAGTAGTATGAATCGCTGACTATATGTTATGTTTTCTAAGGATTTTTTTAGTAAAACTGTTTTTGTTAGTAGAAGGAATTCGGGTTGGTGTTGCTGGGTACAACACATGTACCTAGTGTTCTAAATTATACATAAAATATAAAAGTTTCTCTAAAAATTATTTGTCTGTTAACAAAAAAAAAATATCATTTTCAATAAGAAAAAGTTACTATGAAACATCTTCTATATATATTTCTTAAATCTTATCTCACTACAAATGTTTACATTTTGCGAACGTTAATTGTTTAAACAAATAAGTCTTGTTCAAAAATAATTTTTTAATAATAAATTGTCTAACATTCTTAGACATTCTGAAAATTTTAATTGTAAGTGTTCTTTAGATAAAAGAAGTTTTTTTGTTTGGTTTTATTGATCAGTATTTACAAGAAGTCCTTCGTTACCAGGCTATAAAAATGAAAATATTAGTTTTGAATATTACACAAAACTAATTTTAGTAATCAATTCATAACTTCTTTTAACCATATAATATTGTAGACTAATTAAGAGACCGCATAATAGATAGTAAACTTGTTACAACTCCAACACAAAACTCAGTATAAATGTATTAATTATATTAAAATCTATAAATCAATTTATTTACTATCAACCCTCTTCTTATATAGTTTACTATAGTACAAAAGTGCTACTAACGTTGTTTAAAGTGCTATTAACATTGATTAAAGTGCTACTAAAATTAAAAGTGCTTTATTGAAACATCGAAACTGCATTGTTGTACCATTTTTGTTGCTCGTATATTCTTTTCACTAAAGTGATGTCATTTTGTTTAAAATATTTTATTTTTGCTACATATTTCGTAAATATAATAGTTGTTAAAGATAAATAATTTGAATATAATTTCATACATAACCTTATTATCTACACTGTGAAAGTAAAGAGTACAATAAATATACGTTGAAGTTTGCAGCGGAGAAAATACGTGATTAAACGTATCGACATTGCTATGATATAACATGAGTATACTAGTTCTATAGTTATTTCTATAGGACTACCACCTGTTAGAATATCTAGCGAATATCAAGTGGGAATATAAATAAAATTTGTTGACCTCGTCATTAAATGTTTTCGATTTTCATTCATGAACTGTACAACGGCATATCTAATATACTACTAACTGCAGTGATATTTAAAAAATGGATTTTACCGATTTCATCCTTCTATAGATTAAGAGTATTTGGGGTTTTTGCGTAAGCGAACAAAAAATATTTTATACTTGATTTCTTAAAAATACTCTTACATTATAGAAAAGTTTGCAATTAAATTCGAATTCGGAAATGTAAATATACAATTGAAATATATTCATGAAACTAAAAAACTAGTTAGCTAATTAGTTAACATTAGTTAAAACATCTTATATTTAAGCTGTATATACTATATTAATTTATATTTTTGGTACTTCAATCCCTGGTACTTGCAACCTAAAAACATTATTTACGAACAATTAAAAATAATAATTATTTCCAAGACCACTAATGATGGGTATTTGACAATACTCAATACAGCTGATATCATCATTCAATTAATTCAAATAATATAATTCAAATAATATAATTCAAATAATATAATTCAAATAATATAATTAAAATATATTTTTTGTTGTTGTAGTTTACTATTTTTCGAAAATCTCTTTATTGGAAAATATAGTTTATCGTATTCGAAAGTGGCCATTTTCGAAAATCTCTTTATTGGAAAATATAGTTTATCGTATTCGAAAGTGGAAATTTATTAAATTAATTAATACAAATAATATAATTAAAATATATTTTTTGTTTTTGTAGTTTACTACTTTTCGAATATCACTTTATTAGAAAATATAGTTTATCGTATTCGGAAGTGGTCATTTATATGGTCATTCGTATATATTGAAATACGAACTTAATAAATACACTTTTTCTCTTCGTAAGACTATTCATTAAATAATTAGATAAACAAGATGTCTAGAGAGTTATCCAATGGTGTCCAATGGAAATATCCAATGCTTGAATAGCTGGCGTCATTAAACGTAAGTTCCACGTAAGCCATTTGAAAATGGATCCTTAATTTGTTCAAAAACATCTTTTATATGATTATATAAATTTGTTTTTATAAGATATATTTTCTATATTTAGATTAGTAGTACCTACCCGAAAGGCAACAACTTTCACTTTACCTTGTTAGTTTCAGATCCTCTAGAATTCTCTAACTATCCATCGCATTAAACATAGCTTAATCGTCATTCGTAATAAGGCTGTAATAGATTTTCAAGGTAGAATAATATTATTATGTTGAGGCTTGTTGAGTCAGTGCACCACCTGAGCACTTTTATTCTCTATTAACTGCGAGTTTTCTTCAAAACCCCTCTTTACGCCTTGACTAAATTATTGTCTATCACTTCATCAGACTAAGCAATAATTGACCTCAGATCTGCATACCTTCCTGAGGAGCCTGTAACCATTGCGAGATTTGATAACGCGTGTTGGTAAGTCTGTCAGTTTACGCAAATAATTTCAGGGCTCTATCCTTTATGTATTTTTTGATATTGTCATTCGTCCTAATGTACCATGGAACTTTCAAAAGTCTTCTCAGATTTTTAAGGAAAAATAATAGCTGTAATAGTTTTCATAACTCATGCCAGTTTCATGACAGTTTTATTTCACTTAAAATTGCTGTTAATGGTTTTGTTCTCCTATAATAGTTACTTTAGATAAAAAAATATCTTATGGATTTTTCTATCTATTGAAAACCAAAACTTCTTATTATTTTTTTGATGTTCGTACAATTTTTATAGTTTACATTACAACTGTCTGTTTGCATTTGCAAGGGTTGGCATGCATTGTAATAGAATCTATGAAGTATTTTTGCCTTTAGTGCAGCAATTGCTGTTGTCTTTTATACTTATTCATTCATAAATTTAATGCAATCAAAACATGCCATAAAAATATATATACAATTTCATTAAATACTTGCACACTTGACTGAAGTTCACATTGGCGACGTCACATGTTTTTTCAGTGCAGTTTGGATGACAATGACAATGACAGTGACAGTGACTTTCTGCTATATGTTGTGTTTTTGGTAAGCACGTGGAACATTATAGACAACATTTTGCAACATCACATATAAATACAAGTCGCCTGGAATATTGAAAAAATGTGTAGTTTTTTTAAAGATTTAAAAATGTTCAGTTTTGTCTATAGTAAGCACTTAACCAAAAACAAATAATCCACAATATTATTTACTTAAGTAATTATATCGGACATTGACTCTGTGTTCATTTATAGGTGAATTTAGTTTCTTGTTAATATATCTTTTACATAAATAGTCTCAGTATATTTCCGATTTAACGAATATCTGATTGAGCAAATACTTAATATAAGGAAAGATTGCATATGTCATGCATGCATACATACTTACTTTCCGCTAAAGATTGTATTCAACCAATATTCATATATATCACATATATAAAAAAGTTCGATGGTGTTAACCTAATGTGAAGAATATATCTAAATTTATACTAATTAATCTCATATTAATTACACTGGTTGCATTTCCAAATTATGCAGAAGTTACATATAAGATATGTCTACTTTGGCATATCGATTGAGATTTATATATAGCTGTCATATAGCAATATAAAAATCTCAATTGATATTAATAAAATTTTGTATATTCTCTTATAAAATTATAACTACAGTCTGTATTAAGTTTCATTTAAATAACTTTATTAAAAACTGAAAATATTCATATACAATTGTTTAGTTTATTTAATAACTATGGGATATAGTTAACTGATTTTGGTCAATCCGTTTACTTTTGAAAATCATGTCTGCAAAGTTTCAAGAATAGCTCAAACACTAAGAGAGTAGAAAACACACAGATTGACAGATGGATTGATAGATAGGGCTAAATAAACACAGGTCATTGTGCTAATATATATACTTTATGAGGTCTATGATGTTTGCTTCAATGCATCCCATCACTCATCATTTGACAAAATCTCAAAAAGATGTTCGTGTTGATTGGTTCACCGTGCACACAAATGTTAAAGAACTACAATAGCGGTGCTTTAAAAGACTTTTATAAGTATAAGATTGTAACATGTGACAGGTGAAGAATCATGGCTATATGCGCTTGAGCCGGAACGTAACCAGCACTCGACTGTGTGGGTCTGTTTGGTTTTAAGATGAACCAAATCCAACAAAATTTTATCGCATTTCAAGCACTTCGAGTCAAATGTTCGCTTGTTTTTTTTGGGAAAATTAGATATGTGACAACTATACGCCTATCATTACAGGAAGTCTTCAGTGAATTACGGAAAACAAACAATGATCATTGGATCATTCTTCATCTAGACAATGCTGCGAGTGCTTACACATCTATACATCTCGGCTAACAACCGACTATTTGAACCGACCATTCAAAAAATCGAATCGATAGGCCATCCACCATACATTCCTCAGTCCTGATTTGGCACTTCTTCTTGTTCTCGAACGTCAAGAATACTCATAAATCGCGTGAACAACGTTTAAGAAGCATGTTTTGGAGGTGTCTGTAGAAGATTGCAAAAAATGCTAATAGTAATTTTGAATATAGCAATTTTCAACGATAATTTAGTATTTTTTATTATTAGACTCAAAATATTAATAGTAACCCTCGTATAAACTTTTGAATTGTTGTAAATAAAAAATTAAAGTAAAAACGGAAATCAAATAAAATTTATGTAATTGACTTATCAACACATTTATATCCTTGAAGCACAAAAATTGTGCAATTGTGAAATTGTGAAAAATCAGAAATAAAAACATACGAATTCAAAACAATTGCAACATCTGCAAACATGTTGTCTGTCAGCATGACCATGCCTTCCTAACATTGTGTCAGCAACTTCATTAATACTCTATACAGCTATACGGGTAGTACCAGGAATGCTCCCTTTCTTCCTTACATACACCACTTGACATATGACACTTTATGTCTTGCTTATGTGCGGTGCAGTCACTTGATGTTACTGACAGTTGCAAGTGCCAGACGTGCATTTCTATTTGGTTAGTCGCACACCTCACCTTCAATGTCGGTGTTGTTTCTGTTTCATTTATTTTCGGCATTTTTTAGTACACCGCATCTCTATATTCCATGCATTCTTATTGTATTATTTAAACGTTTATTTAAATAAAATAAAGCAAATGAGTGACTATAACCCCAGAGCAACATAATTTGTGAACATGGTTCTTACTTTAATAAAGATTTACCATTAAGGCATGTTCATTTTATTCACCAAGGAAGAAGACTTTTTAAATTAACTAAATTTTAAATACTAATCATCAACTCGAAATAAGAAATCTGTATATAGTATGTTTCCCTGTTATTTAGCTAATAAAATACCAATTCGCACATAGATATTTTTTTGAATCTAGACAGATTAATGCAATTGATAGACTACCGTGCTGTGCACATATTAAACAACTGAACTAGAGTGAGCTTGTATTTTGCTAAGTATATATACAAATTTATTTTTAGTTTAAAAACAATTAAATTAAATTTAACTTAATAGATTGGTATAACTACCTGGCCGGAGAGCGCGTCGGATGCTAGAAATTCTAAGGTTTTTGGCATATTGTCATATAGTAAAGCGGCATCAATCTTCTTCCATTCTGCAGTTATTTTCTTGAAAATAGTAGTTAATAGCCTAAATCCTTACAATAATTTAAGAGACTTTATTAGTACAATTCTAAAATTGATCCGAGGACATGAAGGCCCCGTACTATATAAGACTGCTGATTATTATTCAAAAGAGGGACAAACATGAACACTAACTGATGCTGAGTGCTCCTGTATATTTACAAATTACTCGATTGATGTGGTCAAGAAATTAAAAGGAAACAAATTTGCAGACAATTGAGTGAATAGTGTAAGCCAACGACAAGCACAACAATTTTTCATCCCGACAAAGGGAATATCGATGAAAGTGTTTCCGTTAAGTAAGGAAGACTTAAGGACACTACCTAATTATTTTTTATTTGTTATTCTTAAATAAGTCAAATTTTTCGGAAAGTAATATCCATTTTGCGAAATTTACACAAAAGCACAGAACACATTCTTTGTGAATACTCACTTATTGACAGAAAAAGGCCTCATTACTTATGTGGCATTGTTATGCCTTCATAGAAACACTAAACTTTCCTAAAATATACTAAAAATTTCAATGTACATTGTAAGCTTTAAAAAATCTTTTTTAAGTAATAATAAGTTCTATTGACCCTATTGTCCGCAACATTAAATTTAGGTTGTTTCTGTTTATAATGTTTAATATAGGCTGTGTGCGAGTTGATCTAATTTGCGATTCTAAAATGCGCCGATAATGTAGTGAAATGTTGGTCTAAATAGAATAGAAAAATCGCCACGGTTGCCACTTTAATATTTTCAGATGTTTAATAAATAAAAAAGTGAATTTAAGTGAATCAAAATTTACTTGCTAAATGTGTGCAGTATAAAAAAATCCCAAGGGATATCCCATTTAGTTTAGCATGAAATTAGAACAACTCGCACACGCTCATAATTGTCGTAATTAATTTAGTATTTAAATAAACTAAATATATAAACTAAATTTATCATAATTAATTTACTAGCTAAATGTTAACAGAAAAATTACTCAATACTTTTATTTATAAGTATTAATCAGCACTTTTATGCATGTAGTAAATTTGTTTAACGATGCAGCTGTTTCTTTCTGATACAGTTATATATCTGATATTACTAGACAAACCTGCAGTTATTTCTGAAAATACATTTTTCGAACTGTACATATACGAATGACTTGAAATATATAAAATTTACGGTATTAAATCTAATCCTTCATTATAGATTTAATAATCACCTAACAAAATTAGCAATTCAATTCAACTCAGACTGCAAATACTGTAGGGAAGGGAGAGAAACCACATACCATGTGCTAGGGGAATACCTTGAGGGCATTTCTTCATTTGATATGCTGTGATAACTAAAAAATTGTTCCTCTTTATATGTTAGTCAAATCAATGAATTCACTAATAAACCAACCAAGTTGATCAAGACTACATAGTTGATGGGAGAGGAAATGATATCTACACTTTAAATAATGTACCGTTTAGTATTTCATCGCTTTTGTTGGAAATAAAAAAACCATACTATAAAGCATTGTCGTCGAGTTTGAAGATTGAATTTTTAAAAAGTCGTCTGAATTTAGATAGATATAGAATGTAGCATAGCATTGACTTTTTGCAGTTGTTTATTGATTAAAAGTACCACAAAAAAAAAATTTGGTTTGACTGGAAATGTGATAAATAAAGGTTTTGTTTATAAGGTCCCAATAAAACATAAGAGAAAATATTTCGATGAAAAAAGTCGAATGTTGCCTAAAATAATTTAAATAACACACCAAAAAATAATCAGGTAACTATTACACTATTACCTGATCCTGTTACCTGTTAACAAGTTATTATGGGTGAAGCAAATTTTATTTTCTGGTTTTCGAGATCTATTTTTTTTTTTGTAATATAAGTCACATAATTTTTTATATTTTTTTTTTTCACTAAATACTTGTTTCTAAATATTATTTATTAATTATTTATTATTCTCACTTAAGTGATATTTATTGGGAATCATATTCCTCTCTGATACGTTTCAAATATATATTTGTTACTCATTTTAGCTGCAATTAATTAATTTTTAATTATATTTTATTATGTACTTAACTTTTACCACTGTTTACATATAACTGTAAGTATCTGTGACAACGCTTAATGGTCGTAGTGTTGCTTTATGTACATTACATAAGGTCATAGTAGTCAGACCATGTGTCTGCTGTAAGACCACAAATAATGAGTTTTGTGCTCTTACGGCCATCTAACCACTTTTTGTGGCATCCACGGAACTCTGCAGATTTCTTCTATAAATGAAGAAAATATTTCCTTTTAAAACGAAAATGTTGCATTGCTCAAATAAAACTGTGATATCGCAGTTACAAAATTATTTCCTCATGCTTCAACATCTACCACAAAATAAAAAAAAATAACTACTTGGAGAACATAATATATAAGACATATTTAATAATATTTAATGGCTGGATATATAAAATAAATCATTTGAAATAAAATTTATATGTATATTTTACGGATGTGGGCTAAGTCATTTGTAGACTTTAGTTTAAATATTAATGTTTATAAATATCAATAATTAATGAAAATTAATGGATTATAGTCAAACAAATATTGTTTAGATATATATATATATATATGTCTAGAAATATAAAATAAATCCTTTAAAATAAAATTTATATGTATATTTTACGGATGTGGGCTAAGTCATTTGTAGACTTTAATTTAAATATTATATAATAAATATTAATAAATATTAATAAATAATGAAAATTAATGAATTATAGTCAAACAAATATTGTTTAGATATATATATATATATGTGTCTAGAAATATAAAATAAATCATTTGAAATAAAATTTATATGTACATTTACGGATGTGGGCTTAGTCATTTGTAGATTTTAATTTAAATATTAATGTTTATAAAGATCAATAATTAATGAAAATTAATGGATTATAGTCAAACAAATATTGTTTAGATATATATATATATATATGTCTAGAAATATAAAATAAATCCTTTAAAATAAAATTTATATGTATATTTTACGGATGTGGGCTAAGTCATTTGTAGACTTTAATTTAAATATTATATAATAAATATTAATAAATATTAATAAATAATGAAAATTAATGAATTATAGTCAAACAAATATTGTTTAGATATATATATATATGTGTCTAGAAATATAAAATAAATCATTTGAAATAAAATTTATATGTACATTTACGGATGTGGGCTTAGTCATTTGTAGATTTTAATTTAAATATTAATGTTTATAAAGATCAATAATTAATGAAAATTAATGGATTATAGTCAAACAAATATTGTTTAGATATATATATATATATATGTCTAGAAATATAAAATAAATCCTTTAAAATAAAATTTATATGTATATTTACGGATGTGGGCTAAGTCATTTGTAGAGTTTAATTTAAATATTATTACTTATAAATATCGAATTAAATAAATATTGTTTGTTAAATATTTGTTTGAAATAATATATAAACCGTTAAAAAACTCTGCATTAATAAAAATTGAACTAAACAAAAAGAATCTATATATGTATATATTTTTCTAGATAAATTGCTGAAAACATTAAAAGTTAATTAACAATAAATTAAACTTTAAAATAAATGTCAATGACCATCTCTGTAGAAAATATTCTTGTAGAAGATATAACTTTCAAATATTTTAAAAGTAATCTTTTCTTAAAAATATTTCTTCGAAATTGTTATTATCCTCTTTCTCTTGGTATTTTGGTAAGTCAATTTTTAATTGTTTCTTTAGAGTTACTAAAGAATGGAATAAAGTATCTTATTCTTCTCTTATATTAGTAAAGACTTTAATTCTTTCGGCTTAAGTTTGCACAACAACAAATAATGAATTGTTGTTGTTGTGTTGTTGTTGTTTTTGTGCTGCCTGTGAAATATTTTATTCCGAAACGACTTAGAAAGGCATAGTTAAGCTTTTTTTAATTACAAAATTACTTTGTAATTTGTTGTATTTGTAAGATGCTATTTTATCAATCTAAAATATCATAAGCAATTAAAATTTAAATGGAGAAGATTAAAAAATATAATTTTTTGTTGCCTTTATAGTCTTACAAGCTAAAAGGTTATAGGCATAAATAAATTTTATTGTAAATTTTTCATTGTAGAGCAGCAAAAAATCTACTTCAATTAAACGCTGACCTAATTAATTTTAAGTTGCTAATATACTCGTACTATAAAAAAATATTAATTAAATTACAAATATTTATTATAAAAAATTTCTAAAAAAAAAATTTGCACTAACAAAACCTATTGCCCTAAACACAAAATAAGAAGAGACGATCTCCATAATTTGGAAGAAACCCTACTCGGGTTGGGATGAAAGAGAATCAAGCAAGACGCATAATCGTTCAATGACTTAAAAAATTGAATCATGTTTTATACCCGTAGAATGAGTATCTTTTTTTCATTCAGCTAATTTTTCGTTTTTTTTTCTCAATTTTTCGGTTGGTATGAGACAAAGTTTATTTTTAATAACAGCGAAACAAATACAAATCTCAACCCAGGAAACTAATGGCAGATTGTCATGAAATTTAAGAATTTTTAGAACCAGTCTTAAGGTGTATGTAGTACACATTATATACAGTATAATTTTTTTTGTATTTTACTTCAAACTACTCCTGTAAATTTCTGCAATATCATGTATATATTATGAAGGTATATCTTTATAATGTTATGTATATAAACATATATAGAAACTATGGCAAAAATAATTTATGTTACTTACGTATTTGAAATTTTTAATTCTATACTTATAACTTATATAGGCACATCATATTTTATTTTGAGCAACCAATATAAATTTCTGTTGTACATTGTATAGTATGTATATTTATTTTTTTAAAGTTGCGAATATAAAAAATAAAGTATCTTTCAATTTTTTTTAATCTTTAAAAATTTTTTTTTTTTTTTTTGATTGATGCTCACAAGCCTTGAGCTATATAATAAATATGCATTGTTTTCTTCAATAAAGAAAAAATATAAAAAAATATAAATTCTGATTTCCATTTCAGTTCATATCTGCAATTTAGTAAAATCATGTATCAGTATGTATTATACATACTCGATATAAAAATATTGCTAATTAGTTTTTTATGTTTAACTAGACGCAATTTAATAAATATTAAAAAAAACTATGTATTATACATGAACTCAGTTTTTGTTTTTAAGAATTTTTAATCCTTTCATTTATTTATTTTTGCATGCACTACATTTGGTTTTTAGTTTCCACAACATATTTTTATTATAAAAAAAACTGAACTCTACTAGAGCTGCTGCTTTTTAAGAATTACGTCTAACAATGGAAACACACTGGTCAATTAGTAAAAATGGTTTTATTGTTTTTCGAAGTATTCTCCATGTTGATAAACACATTCTAGCATTCGATTGAACTAATTTTCAAAAAAGTTTTGTCCAGGGTTTTAAATTTTTCAATGGCCTGTTCCATCACTGGGCGACAAGTCGGGACTGTAAAGCCGATGAACCACAATTTGACATTTTGAGTCATAATGTGTAGGATGATCCCAATTCAACGGTTAGTCTTCCTCAATTCTCTGTATATTACACAGAATTGACCACTTGTGATGAAACAGATAGGTTAGCAAAAAGACAGACGAACAGGGCCATATGCACTGAGTTTATCGTGCTGTTCAGATATATATTACAGGGTTAGACGATTGAAGTGTTATCTATTCAAGCGACTATATCTTTTATGTGTGTGTTTTTATTTTTCTTAATTCAAATTACAAAAATTTGTGGAAATAATCAAAATTTCAGAATTCATTCAATCTAGCTTGATGTGGACATTTTTTGTTTCTTCGCTATGACCTTCAAATGGTTAAAAAATGAGTTGCTTCATGAATGTGATCTTCCGGTATTTTGGCCTATTCCTGAACAATATGCCTTTTTAGCGCATCTATACTGGCATATTTTTTAACTTCACCTTCACCTTACCATACAAAATAGCCCAAATGGAATAGCTCATCGAATTTGCATCTGGCGATTACGAAAGTCATTTTGTAAACGAAATAAAGTATATAACATGATTCTATTCTTGGTTCACATGAGTTTTATGAGACCGAGACCGGTGTCGACTCTTGTTGGAACGTTCATGATCTATCGAAATGTTTGCGATCTTTTGCAGATAATAAGTCGCATTGAGTTTGACATTAGGCTCGATGCCAATTCCATTATTTATGATGGAAAATTACTTTGGGTGTCCATTTGTAGTCTCAAATAACAGTGAACAGCAGTGCGTTGAGTTAAGTAAACACGATTATTTTTAAGAGTTTATAAACTGCTAAATGGGGAAATTTTTCTCACCAGAGAACACAATGTTTGGAAATTTGCCACGCCTAACAATTCGTGTGACAAGTCCTGTGGCCCTTCGGGTTTAACTTTTTGTTGCTTAGGTGTAAGATTTTGTGCCTTTTGGAATTTGTAAGGCTTTACTTGGAGCTCATTTTGGAATATTAGCTATTCGAATGTTTTGCTGGATTATTTTCAGTCCTTTAGTGGAAAGGCGGAAATAAGATACTTTTATAAATTTATTAATAAATTTATTACAATATACAAATAAAATATTTTATCATAGTCAGTATTTATTATAAAATGTTAATGATCGGGTTTTGTAATTTAGTATTTTACTAAGAGTCGATTAGTTCCTGTAAATAAATCTCATGATTCAAATTCATCATTAGTTAGATTAGAATTTTGAATTTTCATTTGATTAGTGAAAGGCTAACTTGACTCTTCAAACCAAAACATTCTAAAATTTCATGTGTTTAGTCGTACCATTGCTTAATCGAAATAAAAGGAAAACATTGTGTTCTGTGAAAAGTTACGTGACTTGGTTTCCTCAAACTCGATCTCAAATAATTGTTGCCATTTAAGTTCACATTTTTCAGTAATATGATTAATTAATTAAATGAGATACGTGCTCGCATTGTTCCATGCCACCTTATCATTGTTGTATAGCACTTCGAGTTGACTGGAAATTTTTCTTACGATTTCCTTGTAACCAATTTTTACTTTTTTTGAGCTAAAATACCAAAGCTACGGGTCCAAGCAATTCCGTTCATCTGTAAGTTTTTTTGGAACGATGTTTTTATGTCACGTGTCATGCACATACGTCACTAAATGTCACCATGTTATGTTGGCCGTCATTAGTATTTGTTGTTCTGTGGCATGCTAGCATGCTGAAGATGCAATATCTCATTGGATGCTGCGGCTGCGGCTGCTACTGCTTACTTTATGGCAGGAAGATTTGCGTTTTCTCAAACAATGTTGTAGTAGCACAAATTAATGAGTATTGTTGGAAGGAAAAAAAATTAACGTTTGCTATACTTTTTTGATACTTTTTTCTTTTTTTTTAATTCATTCGATTTGTTTAACTTCTGTGATTCTTTAATTTTTTTGTGACATAAGTTGAAGTTTCTTAGTATGTCGTTATTCATTTTTTTTTGTTTTTTGTTTTTGTGAAAATAGCCATTAATCTCGAGAAGTGCACTTCGTTGTTAATGGTCTGCAAATTGCTCTCCATTAAATGCTATAACACATGGAAATAATATAAATTTTTTTTATTGAGTTCAGCCAAAGCATTTTTTATTACGGTTAATATATAAAACATTTTAAATTTTTGCGATACTCAAGACATCTGTCTGTGTCATAAATGGTATAGTTATACTTAATAGTGAATTTATATTGTTTAAAAACAAAATTAGTTTTGCTAATATTAAGATTCACAAAAAATTAAACTAGATACGAGTTTCTGTATTTTTCGTCAAACAATATTAACTGTAGTAATATCAGATCCCCGTGACAGATATTGTTTCAATATATATATATTTTCGGATATATAAAAAACTTGATTTTGTTTTACATTTCTGACACATATTTGTAATCTAATTCATTATAATATAGATTCATGAATAAAAAATGTGCAGATTTTTTAAAATCAAAATTAGAATTAATATACGAATTGCGTCGTCAAAAAAAAAATAATTTTTGGCTTCGATTTGCGTCGTATTTTGTCGATCCCAATTCACGACGCAAATCGGGGTCTTTCTGTAGTAACATGATCTTTACTTTGTTTTTGGGTTTAATGTGTTTTAACGCAGAGTCCCGCAACCCAAAACGTATTGCAAACCGATTAAAAACTTTTCTCGAACCCAATTAATGACGCAAATCGGGGTCTTTCTGCAGTAACATGCTCTTTACTTTGTTTTTGGGTTTAATGTGGTTTAAGGCAGAGTTCTGGAACTCAAAACGTATTGCAAACCGATTAAAAACTGTTCTCGATCCCAATTAATGACGAAAATCGGTGTCTTTCTGTAGTAACATGATCTTTACTTTGTTTTTGGGTTTAATGTGTTTTAAGGCAGAGTCCCGCAACCCAAAACGTATTACAAACCGATTAAAAACCTAACATATTTCGCATGGCTCGGACCAATATTTTCGCAAAAATTAATAGTCTGAAAGGCAAAATATTAGTTTTATATATAGTAAAAAATAAAATTAATTGCTAAATATAACATTTTTACAGTCATTATATATAAACAATATTTCACCTGTGGATAGTTTTAAGTCACACTAGGAATAACTGAATATGAGGCCTTTATGAAATAATGATTAAGAAAAGTATGTATTCTCTATGCATTTCAAATGTGAATTTAATTTAATCTTTCATATAATATGAGCTATACTCTTATGTAAAATGAATGTATATTATATTTGAGAAAGAAATTAAAGTCACTTCCTAACACAGAACCTAACAACAATATATTATACTAATTTTCTGGATTGGCAGTTGAGAAACATTGTTCTTCAGAAAGTATAGTACAGATATATTTTGCAATCTGCTTCATATCAGCAACACATGTTGTAATTCTTTTGTGTATTTTTTTAGGGTTCCAGAACCATACAAAGTGTTATAATATTAATAAATGTTATTAGTTTGATTTTTTTTTTTTGTTGAAGTATATTTAATAGATATTAAGTAAGACATGTGCGGGTTCACTAAACAAGTGTTCAAATCCCATACAAGTTTGATTTATGATTTAAAAATAGTTTTTTCTAAAACTATAAATCTTTATAGTGTTTATAATGCAATATAAATTATTTTGAATATTTTACTCATATATATATATGTATCTATAGTTTTTGTAGCTAGTTTGTCGAAATGCATTAAATAGTTAGTTTGTTAAATTACATATATAGACAATATTCATATTAATGTCATGTAATGCACATTTTCTATATTAAGCAGCTTAGACCTATTTATACTCCTAAGCAAGTATCTGAGTTTAGTAAATTGGTGAGTGCCGGAAGCACTTCTATGGTTTTTTGTAGAAATTTTTTTTTTGTTTTTCGACTAGTAAAATCTTGAGATATCTGTGTATGTCAGTATTCCTAACGTTTCGAAACGTTGTATAATATTTTTGCTGATCTGATTAGCGGATTCCCGAAGTTGAACACTATAGTACCATACCGGTTTTAGAAAACTATTTATAGAAGAGTAATTAGTTTCGATTTACAAGGAGTAAGGAATAATATTTTGAGATAAATTAGAATTTTTCAAACAATAGTAAACAGTTTTTAACAAAAGTACCCCTAATAGGCCTTAATAGGTATTCAAGTGAGAGATATTATATAAACTAAAAAGCACTATTAAAGGTTTTTCGACTAAAATTTATTTTTTGGGTTGATTTTTTGTTTTTAAAGTTTTTTCTTAGTATAGATTGAAAATGGATTGTTGTCGGTCAATGAATCAGCTGTAGAATTTATGGATGATATACACATACATAAAACAATATATACTCATATTGTTTTAGTCTATAAAACATATTTTATTCTTATACAATCTTCTATATGTAAACTTCAGTTGGCTAAATGAAACCCCATTTACAAGTGCGTTGCTACGCATTTACGTTGGCAATCTTAAAATTATTTTCAATGCGTCACCATCAACCGCGCCAAGTTTGTAACTTTTCATATTCAAGTTTATTTTTAAAATAAACCTAACAAAGTATTTGACGACTAAATTTTGGGATGTGCGAAATATACAAGAACATATATAAATACATAAAAAAATTTTGCCTACACTTTTTGTTGAAGAGTGCCCTTTACATAAAAATTCAGTGTACAGAATATTTAGCATGAAGCATACGTCCAGTAAATAAGATCTTTTCTTACGCAATTTTATACAAAGTAAAAAAAAGATGAAATATGAAAAATATATCAGACGATTTTTGCAAGAATAAAGATTTTAATTTATAATATGTTTATATAATTTTTTTTTTTATTTTATTTATAAGCAATGACTTTAGTTGAAAACTGAAACAGATTTTTGTTTATTAATCTTAACGTGTCGTCACGCTACGACAGTTCGAACATTGCTTAGGGTTGTAAGCGGAAGTAATAACAATACACTGTGTAGAAAAATGGGTCGTACAGTTTCTGATTTGGATATCACAATTTTCTCAGACGGTCAAGCTGTTATAGGCGTTATAGCTGACAGTTCTTTTGCAGCTCACGAATCTAGGATTTTCTTTATAAGTTAGGCGAGACCTGTCGGTGTCAAATTCCTATGGGTGTCTGAACGCAAAAACATCTCCGACAAATTCCCTAAACCCGTCACGTTGCTATCTAATACTAATTTCTTGGATATTGGTGTCCTTCTTGCAATGCCTAAACTTGCTTCGGTATATAAATATACTTGTTAGGCCACAAAACACAACTGGTCGAAATTGGATAAAATTCATACCAGTCGTATTCTTCAACGTAGTACGCAGCTAACTCAGTACAACGATAAGGGGTGCTAACAGACCACTGGATATTCGGAAGGATAGTGGCTCTGTGTATTCGATAGAACTGTACTTTACTTCATAAGTCTATGTCTATTAGTTGCTAATAGTAGACCTATAGGTCTACAATTTTTTTTAACTAATCTGACAGAGTTGCCATAACAAACAACTGGTTTCTAGTTTTAATCATTCTTTTTTAGTTTTTATCTATATAAATTTCGTCAACATTTCAAAGTTCGTGGAATTCTCCATGTGAAAAAAATATTTATGCAGTAACAGTATTTTATTTTGCTGACATAAGTCTTTAATAACATAAATAGTATGTTATATACAAATTGTATAGAAAGGTCCAAAATTATACTGTTGATAAAAATATTTACCCACAAAGTAAAATAGGTATACAATTTTGGAAGTACAGAAAATAATGTTTATATTAGTGGTTAATTGAGTTTGAACGTAGTTTGTGAAATTTCTGGTATCATAAGTCTAAAAATATAAACATTTTTTTTGTTAAAACGCAAATGAAATGTTAAGGTGATTATATATTTAGTCAAAAGTTAGAAAGAATATATTTTTGCGATGTCACACACGCTTAACTTAAGAACTAACTTATACAGTGAAAATTCTCTTCTGCGAGTAGTCCATGTCCGCTAATGTTAATACAGTAATAATCTACAATATCACTAACGAAAGTTTGTTCATTTGTGGTATCAGCAATGGGTTAAATTTGATTATAATTTTGTGTCTGGTCAACAATACTGTCTATAAGGTGACCTCTCCTATAAGTCTGCGCAATAAAAATTAAAACTTTAGGGAGTCGAAGAGCTAGATTCACGCTATTTTTAAGCCTCTTATTTGGATTTATAAATATAGTGAGAAACTTTAATCTTATCCGTTGTGATAAAATTATGTATAGTTATATTTATTGATGAATAGATGACGATTCACGAGCCACAAACTTTTATTATATTCCGAATAAATTATTATTGATATTTGTTTACAATTTAACTTGGAAATTTAAAGGAAAAATAATTTAGAAGGTATAACAACTATTAGAATTGATTTATAACGAAGTGCATAAAACAAAAAATTTTAACTATAATGATGAGATGAAAATGAGATAAAAATATACCTATATATTCAAAAATGTTATTTTAAATATAAAATCTTTAGAAAAAATAAATAAATAAATGAAAAAAAAATTTATAAGTATAGTCAAACCTTCAAACTTAAACTTCTATAACTCGAATTTTTAATAACTTCAATTAAATAGAGTACAACAGGGTTTAGAGAGCACATTATATACAATTACAAAAAATTTTTTTAACTCGAACTCTCCATAAGTGCAACCTTTTTTTTGCATAATGTTGATTCGAGTTATGGAAGTTTGACTATATTACGAAAAGATTTTATAATTTAATAATTAATTGAATTTTGGAATTCTATTATTTAATAAATAATAAGGTTTTATTGTTGTAATTACTGTTCGAAATACCGCTTTATAGAAAACAATAATTTATTTTAAGAATTTAGTTTCTTCTGTATAAAATTGATTTAATATAAAAATTTGTGTTATATATAAAACTAATGGTTGGCATTTATTATTTTATTTATTATTATTAACAAATATTTTAAATATAAAAAATTAAATTTAACAATATAATAATAGTTTCGCAAAAGAAGATTAAAACTTAGCTGATGTATTTAAAAAATAAAATACATCATCATATAAAATTTAAATATTACGAGTATATAAAGTTTTTCATGAATAAATTAAAAACAAAAATTAAAAATAAAAAAGTTGTAGTAGGTTCTACCGAGATTTGAACTCGGATCGCTGGATTCAAAGTCCAGAGTGCTAACCATTACACCATAGAACCGCATAACAACCGATTTGGGAATTTCGATTTGCTTCGGCTTTGCTCTGCTTCTGCTTACATCTTCACCTTTCTGTGCTGATGGCTGTCTATTTTACCTTCGAATTTATTTTCATTCATGATTTTGCATATTTTTATCATGCTTGGGTCAGGTTGTCTATAGATATGTGTCTTTCACTTTACTGTGGCGCCTGTTAGTATGGCTGGTTCGCCCTTACATTGTATCGAATATGTAGTATGTTTAAGCATATCTACTATATTGTATTTTGTTGTTATATTAAATTTATATAAATTAGTAGATCTATCTATATATACATATAAATATAAATCTTTGAAGTACACAAGATTATTTGCATGTTTATCGAAACTAGTTTTCTTTGCATCATTTTTCTATGCTATTTTATTCATTTGATTTAATATATAAATTCCATTTGCTTATAATACAGAAAAGTCAGTTTCAATCCAACAACTTTTATGAAAAAAGAAAAACTTGTAGAATGCCATTGAAATATTTTACTATTTATTAAATAAACTAACTAATGATTGTATTAAAAATTCACATACATCAATGTTTAAAATATTACATGATGAAAATTTATTTTATAAATTTAGTACTTTATGAGATTACATTATTTGTAAATGTATATATATATATATACTATATATATACTCACATATAGTTATATATATTCACATATAGTTATATATATTCATATATCTTTATATATATTCATATATACTTATATATATATATTTACAAATAATATAACCTCATAAAAGTACTAAATATGTATAAATATATATTAGCAGTATATATATATATGTTTACAAAATCCATGTTAAGTAATTCATTAGAATTTTGTGACCAATATTATACTTTTCCTATATTTTACTTTGATTGTAAACAATTTCATAACTAACACATTTTACAGATTACCAAATATAGATTGAATGCCTATTAAGCATATTTTGGCTTTTATATTTATTAAAATTTTCAGAAAATGAAATTGTAATTTTTTGCTTATTTTGCTAATTGTAATATGAATACAATTTTATTCAATTAAATTTGCTATTAAATTACCTAAACAAAACAACTATATTATTGAAAACAATATATTGTAATTAGAATTATTCATTTTGTTCTTCCGAGAGTAAACGTAAATAAAAAATAGAAATCTGATTAAGATTTCTATTAAATTTTTTTTGATAATAGGTATATAAATGGGCCTTGCTATTAGGTATAAATAAAACATCACTGAAATGTCGTCTACGAGACCATACAATACTATATTCTTTTGAGGTAATCTTTGATGACATGTCGACACATCGCTGGCAATAAATATCGGCCATCACTTTCCGTTTATTCCTTTCCCGTTATCAAAGCGTTAGCTTCAAACAAAGTATAGGTCTATTATATTTACTTACCACATGTCACACAGTGATATACCTTCTAGCTTCTAACCTTCTAGCTTTTCTATGCCCCTGATGCTATAATTTTGTATTGTTGACATATTTGCCAAACAAAAAATAGGCCTCATCACCCAAAATTTGATTCGAAATTATGGTAGATTACTATAAAACAGTATTTTCGTAGTAAGTTTTCATACTTTTAATATGTTTAGCGGTTGTTAAACGAACCGTATTGAAAAATGGCAAACCTGAATAATTATTAAATAACAGTCCCATTTGACATATGTCTCTGAAACAGTTTTAGCAAATCAGAACCACAAAATAGATAACCCTTTAAGTATATTAAATATATATTAATAAGTCGTAACTTCAAGAACGATACGGTTATAGATTTGGTACTAATAAATATTTTAAAGAAAAAAATTGATTGTTTATTGCCACAGCACGTACGTTTTCAAGAGACAGACACGCTCATTCCATCCCAGTCATGTCAGTCATGTCTCAATAATACCAAAAAAAAAGGTATCGCCAAAATTTGCATATTGCAAAGTAAACCAAAATTGAAATTCCTTAAACGTTGCATACTTACGGTGGTTTAGCTCAAACAAAAAGCAAATAATGCAGTACGAGCACACGTTAGCTGAAAAAAGTCCAATACATATTCAAGAAGGACATAACTGCCGAGGACGTACTTTGGCCAAAAAGGACGCCAAGGTTTTTTGCGTGAATGTGTGCTCATGCGAGAATTTTGCGGTTTGATACTGCTATGAAGATGTGATATCTTTTTGGTTATTATTATTATCTTTTTTTATGCACGTACTATATAAAATCAATAAAAGATGTAGCATTGCAGTTAAGTCTTCTCAGTATGAGGCGGGCATTACTGTAGCTGGTATATAATGGAAAGTGTATTTCATATAATTTTTAAAAAAATTTTTATAATTGTAATTTCTTTTTTGCTTGGATTTTATTTTCGATTTATTATTCTTTTTATACAATTTTTTACATTTAATTTATTTATATATAATTTATTTATATTTAATTTATTTATATTTAATTTACTTTGAATGTTTTTTTTTTTCGTCCACAAAAACCATAAACGTATTTAACGTTTGATATATATATATATATATATATATGTAAATATGCTGGAATATATGCTGATATATATGGGCCTAACACCAGAATTTCGGAAGCAATAGGCACGTGGCCGAGTGTCTTCCAAGCTGAAATTCACGCAATCAATTTATGCGTAAGATCAAATATTAGCTGTTCTCAGCACATATTTTCTCACAAAGACAGCATAAGCTTCCCTCAAAGTTCTTTCATCTTGGACTTTAAAGTCGAAAAATGTCTTTGAGTGTTACGACTTTCTGGGTCAGAGGAGTTTTGGGAAATGAACAAGCTAGTAAACTAATCAGAACTCCATGAAAAACTGCTTTTATAGTTCCTCAACCTTTTTGTGTGTTAAACTGGGCCAGTACAAAACAAATAATCAAGGAGAGAGAGAATCTTTTGGGGATAGTGTACTAAGAAGACTTCCCAGGACTTACTCCTAAAAGAAATATTCATTATTTCTCAAAAGGTTATGTAAGGCTGCTAACGGGTTTCATAACAGGTCATTATGGTCTGAAATATCACCTTTGTAAGCTACGATTCTGTGCTATTCGGAATGCAGATTACGCCTCGAATATGGGAAACTACTATGCATATTCTTTGCGACTCTCCAGCTTTAACAATGCACAGAAAAAACTTATTTCATATGAAATTTCTGTCACAGGAGCAGATTCAGAGCGCTTCTCTAAATTTAGTTCTGGTCATTGTTCACAAAGCTTTGTGTAATTGGAAGTCAATTTGATAGAATAGGACTCTTCCAGGCGCAGTACCGGCTGTTGGGCAATTTCATTTTAATAAAAAATATAATAAAATATGTTTCGGCTTTGTTACTTACCTTTATTATTAAATACTAAGAAACTATTATATATATATTACAATGTATAAATAAGACTGCATACGCATGAAGCCTAAGCAATTGTTATAATAATAAAATATATATTATTATTATATAATCTTATATAGTATTACATAGTATATATATTATTATTATATAAAACCTGCTTACGCTTCATACGTATGCAGGCATGTTTCTAAGAAGACTGTTGGTTCTAATAAGGATTGATTTATGCTTATAAACCGTTATTGTAGGAGTCCTTTGCTTGTGGGGATGTTTTACTCTTTATATATTATTGGCTCACTACATGGATTTAGTGCTTACCATGCAAAGTAGATACTAAACAGTTAATAAACTAAAATAGAGCTTATATTTAATGTGCTAATTAATAAGTTTTTTTTTTTAGTTTAGTAAAGTTATGGACTTTATGTTTTCTATAGTTACATCAAATTTTATATACATACAGTACGGCCTATAATTTTAATTTGTTTTGGAAATGCAAACCATACTTTTGTTTTATATTCTTATAAACACACTTTAAATGTTTGGTTTTAAAAGTCTTTAAAATTTCCTTAAAAAAAAAATGCTGATAGGATATGCTTAGTTTAAGGTGTTATCTCTCTTCCTTTGTGTATTAAGGTAAAATTGTTTTGTGGTGTTCTGTGTTGGCATCACAAGTGTTCTTAGACATAAACAATTTCATGTCCTGAAGGTACGTACCCGCATGTTAAGTAAAACATAAAAAAATATCTCATCTTTACCCAACCTTTCGTAATTTTTTGACAAAAAACTTGTCAACAGCAAACATTTTCAAGTTTTTGTTCTAAATCTAAAGCTACTGCACTTTGCTGAATATTGCATAAAAAATACTTCTAACAAATTAAATTGTTTTTCAGTTCTTTTTTTAGGAATTTAAAAAAAAATAATAAAAAAAAATGTATAATTTGGAGGAGTGTTTCGAATATATAGCCTAGCCTTCTCAACTGTCAACCTACCCGTGGCGCATCCTGTTTTCTACATACAAGGCTCTGGCGACCGAGTAGAGGCGGTATGACCTGAAAACATATAGCAGAGCGGAAATTCTCTAACTACTTAACACCAATCCTATCTCCGAGTTAGCAAATAAAGAGATCTAGCCCTCCAAGTTGGAGGTTGATTGCAAGACTAGCAACCCAGGGAGCCCATGGTTCATACTGGACTCTAGTGCCAAATACGAAGAAGATGTATGTGAAAAAGATAGTCTGGTTAAAATTTCTTTGTTAAGTTAAATTACTTATGTTATTAAAAAAGTTTGATTACTAAGGCTATTTGTTCTAAACGCTTTTTAATGCGCACTCCAAGAATATGTTATAAGATTTTTCGTTAATAAAAGGTTATATAGAAGTAATTCAAAGAGAAGAGTTATTTTCAAGTAGAGTTATTTGAGAAAATTGCAAGTAAATGGTTAAATTAGAAATAGTTCTGAATAGAAAATTCTATAGCAACAAATCTTAATGCAGTGCTCAAATGTCTATGAGAGCTGTGTAATAAATAAGTCCTTTGAAGACCATTGAAAACTGACAAAAGATGAATGCCAAAGGCAGTTTGAATATCAAATAGCAAAAAATTAAATAATTTCATTCAATATTGTCCACTTTTTGTCTTCAGTTCCCAATGACAATAACTTACACGTCAGAAAATTGTAAGGATACTGTGCCCACACCTTAGTATAGTAATTTTTTTTAATGCTGGGGGGTTTTTCTCTCCTCAACCAGAATTGAAATAAACAAATGCAAATCGTGCATAGACAATGTCAGTTGGTTTTGTACTGAAGTTCTGTTAGATTTATTTCATTTGGTGTTTTGTTAAGCAAAAATAAATAAAAATGAACAAACACATGCCCAACTTAAGAGTTCAGCTGGAATGGAATCGACTTGACTTGAACTATATCGAAAGTTACTATGAATTGATCTAGGTTTTGTTGTTCTTGTTCTTATAAAAAAAAATATTTAAATTTATGTGCACATGACTTTGCGGGAATTTTCTACTGTCAAATACATTAGAAAGGATTTTCTTGGCTCCTTTTTTTTTCCTCTATAAATTTCTGCTTTATTTCGCTATTGTTCTGTGGCTTTGTTGATTTCGTCTGTATTGGCTGTTCTGCATTACGGCAACAGTCTCTGCGGTATAATATTTTTTCTCATTGTGCTCCTTTAAAATTTCATCTTATAAACAAAATAAAGCAGTGCAAAATTCCTCAAGAGGTTGAGTGAGGAGGTAGCCTCTAAAGTTGTATACTTTATTACTTGATTCAATTTAAAAATAAATTGATTTTGCATAAAAAATACTAAGACTTCTTTAGTGACTCAATATATTTTTAAGTAAAATATTTACTATTCAAATACAGTACTCGTATATTTTCATTGGAAACAAAATAACTCACAACATGCAGTTAAGGTTTTTGACTGGACAGTTTATATACAGTCCACGTTATTATGGAATAGTAAAAATTTAAATAAATTGTATATCTATATCCATAATGTTGTTCTTTGTATTCAGTAGTTAAGAATTTAAAAAAATAAAATTTAAAAAAAATTGTTATTTGTTAATTTAAATAAATACTTAAATATTTTACTATTCTATTAACAAATTAGCTTTCATTTGTCACAATTATCTTCAACAATTAAGTTTAATAAAAAAAAATATTTTTAGATTTTTAGAATCTTTATTTACTATTTTATACTTTATTCAAAAAGAGCTTCTCAACATAAAATTGTCATATTAGAAATTCTTATGTATTAATATTAATATTTAAATGATTATTATCATCCGTTGTAACGAAAAAAACTAAATTCTTATTTTAAATTATTGCTCTCAAAATATAGGTTTTTTTTTATCAAATAGTAGTAAATTACAATAACAAAAACTTTTATTATTTTTAATTAAAAATTTATATGAACATGAACTTTATCGATAGAACCATACTAATAATCAAATTTCGCAAATTAGTATTAAAACGAATGTGTCACGAAGCTCATGGAATGTGCTCATGAAAATGAGGTAACAGTCATGTGAGTTAAAGGACATATTGGTATTGAGCAAAACGAAAAGGCAGATAAACTTGGAAAACAAGGATCAAGCCATAAAGCACAGAATTGCTATTCAGGCTACAACATGATTGTAGACTACCATACGTCGCTAAATGTATAGATTCACTTAATCTTAACAGGTGAAGAAAGATGAGCACTCTAAACAAGCGAGATAGTAATGAGACAGTGGCCCGATCGACTCCAGTTTTTGTGGTTTGTCGAGCACGGAACTCATAGGTTTACAGCTATTGAGATCTGTACATCTTATTAAAGTGTTAAAAAGTGTCCATATACGTAGCTACATAAGGCATTGACTTCAAGTTTTCGTACCGATTTTTGGTGGATTCAATGACGTGCTGCATTAACTGGCAGGCAAAAATAAGTTGATGTTTTGCTGTATAACTAGTCACAGAGGTATTAACAGCAATAAGCCCTCAAAACTGGATGTATTTGTATTTGTAGAATTGTCGATATCTCCTACAAATAGTAAAAAATATTTTAATAATTTGAATATATACTTTTCACGTCAGAGTGAGAGCTATAAAAGAGATAAGAAGCAGTTATAGCTACGTTATAGCCTTACTTGAAATGATAATCAAATAAGCTAACATATAGGGATTTATTTAAATATACACATAAGTTTTGATATTAAATTCTGGAAATTGTTAGAATAGAAAGTTTTTTTACAGCTTATTTTTTTAATTTAAAAAATTGTAATAATTTTGTTTGAGGCTTCCACATCCATCGCTAAGTACATCCATGGCTTAAGCACTCAATCACCGAAACCGTTTTCCTGCATCTTGTAATTTTCCTCGTAAAAGTAGCAACTGCAATTTGCTTAGGATGGAGTATTTAGTGTCAGGCTTCGGCTTATGTCTTAAATTTTTGATAAACTGTGCACATGTGAGTAACCACAGGTGTTCCGAAACATTTTCCTGACTTTCACATATGCTGCTGTCATAAAAAAGTTATTTTGTGTGGTGCTCTTCCATGACGCTGAAGCTGAAGCTGAAGAAGTAAAACATTTTGTTTACAAATTTACAAACTAAGCAACTTTTAATGCATACTCGCATATACTTACTAATATAAATTTATATAGTTTTGTTGCCTAAACACCAATAAGCAGACGACATCTTGCGGCGCTTTTTTCCATCTTCGCTATTGCTTTATTATTTACAAGGATATAAACAGCATTTCGTCCTTTATTTTTTAAATTTTTTCGTGACTTTTTCTTTGCAGTTTCTGTGAGTTCCTAAACCCAGTGTAGTAGTCAACATTTCTCGACTATGTTGCTGTTTCTGTGTACTGTGTACTGTGTTTGGCATGTGGCATTTTGGATATATGCCACATCTATACACCAAACATATGAGCACCGCATATTGCATGTGAGTTGCCTTTGTATCCTTACAAGAATACTTGATGCAGTTATGTTGCTTCAAGGCATAAATTTACTTTTCTTATTGTACATGAATGAAATAGTAAAATATAGAAAGCGCAAAGTTAAGTATGAAATATAAATAAAAAACATTTTGTTGGAAAATTTTACCCAAAATAAAGAAAATATTGCGAAAACCTGTAAATGACGAACGGACGTACCCTTATGTTAAGGGTCTCGATATGAGCACATTTTAAGTGAAATAGAATGAAAGAAGGGCGAACGCGTGCTATGTGTAAAACACTGCAGAATCATGAGGGCTTATGGTACGGTATATGGTAGCATGGCGTAATTTTTTCGATACGTAATAAATGGGTTTAACGTGTTAAGTGCTTTGGGTCAAAAAATATTATTTCAAATTGTGCATCAAGTTTAATTGAGACGTACCTATTAAACATACCGAAGTGTGGGAGTGGGAGTGTCATACTTATTTATGTCAACAACACAATGTAAACCGTATTGGAACAAAAATCTTTATCATGAAACCCTTAATCTGCGTTTTAGAGAACTGAAACTTTGCATTTCATTAAAATTACATTAACAAATAATAAAGAGGTTTTTTCGAACAGTAGTGAAATACAACAACAAAAATTTTATTTTTTATATTATTTTAATTAATTGAATTTTTGGCTGACCATACAGCTGTTTCGAGTATTGCCAAATACCCATTATCAGTGGTGTTGGAAATAATTCTTGTATTTAATTATTCGTAAATAATTATTTTTGAGATTACAAGTACCAGGAATCGAACTCGGGTCCTGCCAAATGTGAAGCTCAGATTCAACAAATAATTAACAAATAATGTAATATATTTAATTCTTTTATTTAAATATCTATAGATAGTAAAAAACACGAGAAAAACAAATTTTGGTGTTTTTGAAGTTTAAAAACTTTACAAACAGACACATACACATATTATACATAGGCTTATTATAGATATTTTATTTAAACTTTATTGATCTGCACTTTCAAAAAGCTCTTGAACTATATCGATTCAATCATCTTTAATTTAGCGAGTGCGAGGAACGGATAAACGATAAAAAAAAATAAATATTACCATTGATTATTGATAAAATAACGTCTTAATCGACACCCCTATCGATCAAATACATATCTAATTTTTTTTTACCCAAATCAACATTTTTTTTATCATCTCTTATAGGTTGAGATTAGTAACCTCTCTCAAGCAAAAAATAGTAAATTGACGTAATATTTGCCGGCTTTTATAGCGTACACAATTTTATAAGGAAAATCGATCTGTCCACGTATTTCTTTTAAGTATTAATGTAAGGTAAATTTGATAGGGCACGTGCTAATAAAATTGTCAATACATATACTTGGATATATCTTTTGTCCATTAAGATGCTCTCAAAGTTGACTGTGAAATGCGAATTACATTAATCAGTGCAATCTCCCTCTATTATGTTTAATCTTTCACATAGAGCTGACCAGAACAGATGTTAAAGTTAGTAATATCTGAAGAGATTTCAGAGAAGATTTCCAAAACACTGAAGTTGCTTTGTCTGTATTAGGGCTTTCCACACCAGATGTGATCGCGGGTCAATACAAATCGCTGTAAAGGTTAGAGGGCTGCAGAGGCTAATACATACGTTCATAAATAAAAGTAAAATACGGCTATAATGTTAAATTTAGTTTTATTAATTTATTAATTTAAATTCATTTAATTGGTATAACATAAAAATAAAATAATGTGGTTTTACCAGTACACTAAAAGAAAATTCACAAAATTGTAGTATATTAAAAACATGTCGCGGGCCGCAAAAACACTAGCCGTACTTTTAACTCGAACTAAATAGAGTGGAACCGGGTTTAGCAAGCAAATTACATACAATTACAAAAAAGTTATTTAATTTGAAGTCTCCATAAGTCTAACCTTTTCTTTACAAAATGATACTTTGAGTTATAGAAGTTTGACCGTATTTATTTGAGTACTTGACTAAGTTCCTTTAAAATATATTGAAATGACTGGTATCGATGGTTACAGGTATTATGTTATCCTAGTTATTTTTATTCACATTGAGATTTATAATTTAAACATTACAAAAATGGCAAAAAGATATTTCAAAAATAAAAATAAAATATGTTTCGGGAATATGCTTATACTCTTATTAATAGAATAATGTGATATGTTGAAGATAAACTAATATATATTGAATGTCACATGGTTACTCGTAACAATAAATATAATCATAATAGTAGTGTACGTTATTTTGAAACTTTTATAGAACTAGTATTCTAATAGCAGATCCATTCTCATAGCTGTATTCTATAACGTCAGATTGATTTTAAAATCTTTTTATATTTAAGGTTGTCAGGGTGTTTTGATTATCGGTTATTTAATCTATTTTAAAAAATTTTAGACTTTATTGTATTTTTTAATATGTGTATACGTATGTAATCTCTCCCACTCTCTCACTCTTTTAATGTAGAAATTAAATTCAATAAATTCAATTTGTTTCGATCCATAGAAAAAAACTGTGTTTTATATTGCTCGGATATACCATAGGTATACTACTTTCATATTTTTTCGAAAATAAAAATGATGATAAATGATATGATTAACTCATGCAAGGTTATCAGTAACTGCTAGTTAGGTAACTAACATGTTGATCCCTGTTAAAATAAATGTCTTACATAGATAATATATATTCATAGTCCGGGAATAATTCCTCACCCTTAACATTTTGAAGTGAGAGTTTGTTTAATTCCGTATATTCTGGAATATATGTTTGCTACATCTAATTAAAGTGATTTTCTTAAAAAAAATGTTATTTTCAAAGAGAAACATTTAAGAAATAGTTAAATAGTAATTGGTTTATTTATGCCAGATATGTGTGTAGCATATTAAGTTTCTGTCTATCTAAAATTATTTTTTTTTTTTCATTTTAAATATCTTTCCCTTGAAATTCTTGTATTTGCTAACATGTTTATTGGTAAAATACAAATAAAATTTATTAAATTTGTTTATTTTGTCAAACAGTTGTTTTGATTCTCATGAATTTATTTTAATACATCCTTCGAAAAGAATATAAAAGAAAATGAATTCTGATAATCGTTGAAGAATACTCAAGACAGATTGAAGACTTTTGAGAATATTTAAAAATTTGAACTTTAAACTTAATAGCTATAAATAATTCATAACTATTATCAAATTTAAAGCCGCAGAGATATTTAAATATATTTGTTTATTTACACTGTAAAGCAATGAAAACAACATCGGATATCATATAAAATGCCCGATGTTCTTGCTATCTCTATTATAATATACTAACTATAATAAAATTTGGCATACGACCTTTTAGAACAGAGTTCTTGCTATCTCTGTCTGACTATAATAAAATTTGGCATACGACCTTTTGAACTTGATGGAAGTTAAAAATGACCGAAATTGGATTATAATAGTCCAATTGATTTATTAATTATTTATACAAATAATTATATGTAATTGTTTACGTAGTATTATTATAAGACTTTTTCAGAAACTAATTTTATTTTTTATTTTTAGCTTAAAATGTAACACAATTGCCTATAGTATATAATTATTCTATATATAATTATTCTGTACTGATCGAATATGTTTAGTCATTTTAATGACAGTAGTACAATTCCATGCTCACAAAATTGAACATGAGCCAAATGTAAGTAATAAGAGGGAAGAATATGTGATATTTTGATAGTGTTAGATCTGAACAAAGTCTTGATGTGTTATTACACCCGAAGCAAACTTATTGCGGTTTTACATTACCTTTGAGAATCACTATATCGCTTCTATTGATTATTTCTAGCCTTAAAAGATAATTGTTTTTCTTAATTTAAATAAGAGTCATTTAGTGCTGACTCTGAGCTGTAAATTTGGCAGGGCACGAGTTCGATTCCTGGTACTTGCAGTCTCAAAAAATTATTTACTAATAATCATATATAAAAATTATTTCTAAAACCACTGATTATGGGTATTTGGCAATACTCGAAACAGCTGCATGGTCAGCTAAAAATTTGAACAATTTAAATAATATAAAAAAAAAATATTATTGATATTGATATTCAGATGTCTGAGTTGGTGAATCAGCACCTTTACTCTATTTTATCTGTGGACAGTTTTAAGTCACACTAAATACGGGGCTTTATAATATGATTGTTGTTGTTGTTGTAGTTCACTACTGTTCGAAAAAAACCTCTTTATAATCATTTCATGAAATTGAATTTCTTAATTTCTTTTTATTTTATGCAACAAATTAAACTTTGACATTTGAAGTGGAAATTAAAATTCCGAACGTCATATGCCAACTCCATTTATTTTATGGGTATTTTACGCTACTAATAGTGCGATTTCGGAAATCTAACAAAAAAGTGTATAAAACACTTGAAATTGTTTTCGTATTTTATTTTCTGACCTGGTCCATTCGAACAGGCACATTACATTTTTATGGTCAACACTAACATTGACCAAGACTAACACCAACTCTTGCAACATCCGAACTAAACTCCACAAAAATGTGCATGACGTTAGCAAGGCAAAAGGAAGGCATGCATTTTTTTGTTTAAACTCGAATGGTAGTTGATGTCCTCCTAAAAAACAAAATCTCCAAAAATAAATTAAAAAAGGTGAAAAAAATAACCCTAAACTTCTTTTATTCCTATGAGTTTCTGTGTAAGTTCAGATGCTTTGAAATCCTATTTTCACTGTTAGGTGCTTCAATTAATATAATTGGAGTTTTTCCTGTTCATTTTTGGACACCAAAGCACATGTATATGTATACATCTATGGACCATATATTTATGGCATGTGGCGAGCAACACACAAAGGTAGGAAATTTTGTGGTAGATATGTACATGAATCTGTGGCAGCAAAATGCCAGATATGCTACGGCAAATGGACTTTGTGTTCTTTTTGTTTCGGAAATAAAAAAAATTTAAAAAAACTAACTAAAACTGGTGCAGAGATTCAGATTTCCAGTAGTGAATTAATTGCTTAAAATATATTATACAGTGTATATATTCATTTATATATGGTAAACGCACATACTACATACAAGTATGTATGCATGTAAGCAAGCTTGTAATAGGGAAAATGTGATTTCTTTGTATAAATTTTTTAGTTATATCTAAAGTATTAAAATTTTCATAGTCGTCATGTTAAAAATATTTAACAGATTATTTGGAATCAAATTTTTACAAAAATTCAATTTTTGTAGTATTTCAAAATTTTTGAAACGAATAAATTTTTCGCAACGACTAATTAAAATTAAATATGTTGGAAAAGTTTTCTATAGAATCAGTTTAATAAAGAACTAATGTTCATAAATGATATAAACTATTTTAATAGCTCTTAGAAATCGTCACAGAAATTTATCTAATTTACTTGCGCTTTGGTATTTCTAATCGACCAAAAAAAAACACAGAAAAAAATTCTGCTAAATACTCGTAAATGTCATTCCAGCTTTACACTACCTATGTGTCTGTTAAAATAGGTATTGAAAAAGACCGAATCCAAATCAACACAACATATCAGGTGTGAAAGAAATCTAAAAATATTAGAATAACTGAATTTCTTCCATGATTTTGGACTTAACTCACACTTATAATGATATTGCTAATGAGATACATAGCATAATGATGTTTATTCTCGCTAATCGTCTTTATATCATCACATATCTATCAAGTTGATCAAAATATTCATCCACACAATTCCATAAATGAAACTTTTCTGCTACAGATTACGGATTATACTATCAAGCTTATACCTTACCTTGATCATAATATTCATCCGCACTATTCCATAAATAAAAATTTTCTGCTACAGATTATTAGTATAGATTTGATTGAAGCCAGATAGTAATATATACATAAGCTTGGAAGGTGCGCTTCTACAAAAAGTATTTTAATGGATGCTATAAATATCAGCACACAAATATGTGCTGTTAAATAGTTGTTAAATAGACACCTGCTTTAAAGACATTAATATATTAGCATTGAAGAACTATTGAAAATATTATAAACGTTTAAGTTTTAGTCTTGGCTATGCTGCTTTTCCTCTTTCACCAATGGGATATTGGTGCTTCTCTAATTGGGGGTTCGTCAGGGATTGTTTTTTTTGTTTAGTAGATATCTTCGACGCATCCTAAAAATAGAATCTAATGACCTGTCGTCGTAATGGGCCAGCGATACAACATAATAACAGTGCCTTCTATGTAGTTAACAGTTTTAATTGGTCGATAGTATTTAGTTCTACAAAGTCCACAATGCAGAAATCTTGTCTTCATTTAAGAAAATCATGCAGTGTTTAATTGTTTCTTTTTATTGTTATTAATATGTTTATTATTTATATTTTTATAATGAATTGAAATGCAAATGTTTTAACAAACTTTTGTCTAGAAATTTTGGTAGGTGAAAGCACCGATACTTTTCAACATACCTAATGAGTGTACATTTCCGTTCCGCCTGAAAACACTTAACCAAATTATATGCAAAAAGTTTTCAAACTTTTAATACATAATACAGAAAAGTTTTTTCATAATTTAAACATGCTAAATTGAGCTGCCACAAAGTGCGGTGCGACCATTTATACACTGTCATTAATTATGCATAAAAGTTGCATACATTTAGGCGTACAAGCGCGCTTAAGCATTGTATTAAATGGAATAACAAGAGCGGCTGTAATTTTGTATGCATAATATGTACTTTGGCGTTTATAAATATTAAACTAATTTATTTAGCTGAGTGAAAGATTGCTTATACATTTTATTTAAAAAAAATTATATTCATTTTATGGGCGTCAATGTCCTGTCGCAGTCAATTGGTTGGTTAGCTTTGCGTTTGCTATGCACAGAGTTGTAGTTTTGTATACGTGAATCATTAAATATGCATTGTAAAGGTTAAATTACTTGCAGCCATATAATCTGTTATAAAAAAAATTGTGCTTTATTGCATAGCAAGAAGTTCGCGGTGCCGGCTTAATGTCAAAACAGATCAATTTTAATTTAAAGTACTTTACTTGTTTGTGCGATTAATTAAAATTTCGAATATTTTGCATAATACGAGTATTCCATACAGAAAACCATCACACTGACACGTATCCAAAAACGTGCGACATTGTATTATTGCCAGTATGTACATCGCAGTGTCCTATCGGATTGCCTGAAATTTTGTAGGGTTTACAAGTTTCCATGGAATAACGGAAAATTACGTAAACATCGCCACGTGAAAAGCTCTACGTATTTATTTTATACTTATTTCTCGCTTATTGTATTTGTGTTCAGGCCGCCGTTTGCTACCAATGTCATGACATCGATGCTAACACCATTACTACAACTCTTCCAACACCGATTTCGCAACTCTTGCTACTTTTCTTGCAGTGGCAATATTCAATAGATTTTCCGATTATAATATATGTTTGTACATAGCCTCACATTGTGGTCTCACACAGTGCCGCTTGTTTGTTTGTATACACACACATGTACTTGCCCTCACCGATAAGTACCTACAAATACAGAGGCTTGTATCTGCACACGCTGTTAGATAAGAATACCATTTTGTAAACTGTCGTTAAATACTGCCGCAAATGACTGGCGGTTTTGTGTTCAGCGCCTAAAAGTATACTTCGTATTGTCTAAATGCGCTTAAATGTGTATATAAAATTTATATTTTACCATAGTGAAAACACACTTGCTTCTACATGCAGATATAAAAAACCACTTACCTCAAGCAATTTATAAAACATTTGTTTTCTGAATACAGTTTTTTTCATTATTTTTTTGTTAGGTGTTTACAATGTCTGTAGAAACTTTAAACCAATATTAAAAGCGAGGTTTACATGCATTAAAGGCCGACATTAGTATGTACTGCCGAAAAATTCACGTAAATTAAATTAAATTGAGACATACATTATGAAGAGGCACTTAAGTGTAATAGCTGACTGCCGGTGTAAGTCCTATGGGTCTTGATAATACCCTATACTGAAATTATTGCTAAAAGGTAGTTAATTTACGACCATGTTTGATGACTTTATTGAATTGCAGGCTTATAAAATGCGGTGTATTAAAATATACACCGTAAAAAAGGAGAATAAATACATGTTGTTAAATTTAAGTCTTACAGAACTTTAACTAAAAAAATATGAATGAAAATTAATACTCTACTTTGGAGGAACTGTTTTAAATGAACTTTAAAAATTTATTGTTTCATTTTTACAATGTCATTGTCACTACTTTAACTATTAAGTGTACTGTTTTTCATTTTTAATTCAAATATTTTTAAAGACCTTTTCAAAATATTTAACAAACTAATACAAATTAATGTTTAGTATCTTTTTATTTATTTTCAAGATCAGCAATCTTTGATAACTCTTAAAGTTTATTCGTTTAAAACAATTTAAAGTGAATAAAAATTAAATAAATGAACAATATATGAACTTCAGACCTCACTCTGAAAGTGTGAAATCTAGAAAAGTACACTACACATAACAAATAATGCACTTTTTAATAAGAAGAGTTTACTAAAATGTATTATCACATATATACACATATAATGACACATATATATTATGTGTAAAAAACTCACAAAAAGTCTATAAACAATAAATGGCGCGGAGAACACCACACGAGTTAGTGTAAGGCGATAGTTTAGAGATTCTTAATAAATGTATGATCTATGGTGCATAAGTTTTGCTTGTTATTTGCGTAGGTCACGTCTAGACTAAGCATTGCTATTTTATTCTCTGGTTTTAAGTGTCTTTTGTGAGGCTTATAGATTTGAGACATTCCAAATTGATTGTTGGGTAACAATAATTGTAAAAAATTGCAGTTGCAAAATGCATTCTCATAACATATTATAATTGGCTTTGGCAACTAAAGTAATTCTTTGCATTGTCTACACACGGGGTTTAATTCAATGTCTATGCTGCTGAGCTATACCATGAGCCCACAGTTCTTGTTTAAGTCAACATAGAATTGAAATTTTTTACTATTATTGTTATTCAACAATCAATTTAGAATGTCTCAAATCTATAAGGCTGGCAATTAGTTCCGTTTTTTAGTTTTTTATCTGTTGTAGTTACTTGCATCTGCCTATGATTCAATAAGGTTAAAACTCTACCATTGAGAGGGACTTTTTCTTTGTGCTGTGCTGCTCGGGTTGCTCATTTCTGTGGATCTTCTGTGGATCTTTGAATAAACTCTACCTCTGAAGTGTGAAAGCTTTTATATTTTTTCTTATTGACGTTGTACTAATAGTTTTGTTGAATGATGCAACTCTATATTATGTATAATAGTTATATATTTATAAACATTTTTAATTTAATCTTAACCCTACATATTTAGGACTTACTAGCGCTCTTCAAGTTCGAAAATCTCAATTTGTGCATTTTAGTATCTAAACCTCCAGTTATCTGCTAGCTGGAGTTTCGTCTCTCTTATGGCTACATAACCACTTATATGTTTATCGACCCATGCTCACGGTGCATTGCCTAATAACAATACCAGGACACGGTGAAGGCTAGTCAACGGAGTAACGCCAAAACATAAATGTATATACTTAGCCCTACAGAACTATAATCTATCTGATGGCATAGTTTACCCACATCAGCAATTAAAAACATAAATTATTAAATAAATAAATAAATACAAAAGAATATTAAACATATAGTCAAGTGTCCGTAGGTCCGCGTATTTTAGCGAGAGGCTACAATATCAATAGATATTCAAAAGAAGACATTTGTTCAGTCCTCTAAAAAAGATAACATGTTATTTTGGTTTAAATTCGAACTAATTATCTATAACTATAAAATTTTAAAACAAGTAAAAACAGAAATTGGAATTTAATTAGGACATTTAAACCATTTTTAAATTTTTGTTCAGATACAATAATTGGGTAATCAATATCATTTTAAATTAATTCACAACACTTAACTCTGATATTTGCATAACAAAATTCTATCGTTTGTGTATTTATAATCAATATTTTGTGTTCAAATAAATATTTCCTTTTCCCAATTTGTTATTAATATTTCAACTCATGCCCATCAGTACGAAACTGAGTGAGGATATCAGTGCCCATGTCGACGAAAACAGTACATTTTCACAATTTATTGAAGTAATCAAAAAGGATATGAAACCTAAAATAAGAAAAATACGACATGAATTTCATTACAGACGAGAATGTTGGGCTGGCCAATTTCAGATAATAATCGAAAATTTTGTATTTGATTGATGGAAAGTTAATATGCCAATAGCCATTTCAAAGCTTTTACTATTTCAATTAAATTCAAACTATTCCGAGTTATTTAAATTTGCTCACAAATTAAATTATTGCTTTACACTTGAAATCATTTATCTTTCTAAATTGCAAAAAGGATATCAGTTTTAGGATTAAAACTCTAAAGCAGTTAAGTATTAATGTTTATTTTCTAATGCATTTATCATGAGTGTCAAAATTGTTTTTGGTATGATTTAATAAAAACTTCCCTGCACTCTATTGATGTCTAAGCATGACTTTGCATGAAAGGTTTGTGTAATCCAGATATCTTAGTGAAAAATATATTTTTTAGACAATTTTAATTGATTTGCATCATACCTACTTCCAGCTCAAAAAGTATTTGAATTTTGTAAATAAAACACAAATTTAAATTTTATTCCAAATTTATTTTATCTCCTTCAAAATATGCTCCTTCTGAAGCGATATACATATGCCAACGCTTAAACCAATCTTCCATACACTTTTCGTAGGCCCGTGCAGATATGACTTTTAGTTTCTTCGGCGAATTCTCTTTTACCGATTCAATCGACTCAAAACGCTTACCACGAAGAGTCAATTTGAGTTTCGGGAACAGGAGAAAGTCGCACGGCGCCAGATCTGGCGAATATGGTGCCTGAGCGATGACAGTGGTGCCGTGTGTGGGTGTTTCGTCAAAAAATCGCGTACAACAAGAATTTTCCATAGTAAAAATCGCTAAATGCACTTGAGGTAGTCTCAAATTAACAGCTGCTGTAAATAAACTAATTGACAGATGGCGCTCAAATTTGTACCATATATCAAGAAAAAGTGTACCAACATTAAAAAAGGTCTATTACTTAATGAGTAGTAATAGATACTTTTTGAGCAGGTATATGGGTATACGGCTCACATGCATATATCCATGATTCTTCACCTGTCACCTGATACAATCTTATACTTGTATACATCTTTTGAAGGACTGCCATGGACTTCTTGAGCATTTGAATGCACGGTACACCAATCGACACGCACATCCTTTTGAGACTTTGTCAAATGATGGGGGATGGTGGATCCAACGAAAACAAATCTCTGTCACAGCTAAATGATCGTCTAATATCTTATACTCATATTTGCTGGTTAAATCAATGCCTAGGGTTTCCTCCATCTCACTGAAGGCTCACTGAAGTACTCTTTGGTCACTGATATGTTGAAATTCATGCAAAAAAAACTAAGCATTCCTTTTAAAATTCATTATAGAATTTTCGAAAACTGAAGAATAACCAACTTTGGTTTTTTGAACTAAAAGACTTTTAGATCAGTACTTATACGACTGTTCATCAAAAGAAAACATTTATGAAATTACTTACATTTAATAGGTTGGATCTAGTTTTAATTTTTTTACATATTGCTCATATAGTGTGATAGTTAAAAAATAGATAATCGCTATTTATGAAAAGTCGACCCATAATTGTAAACAACAAATGCACTATGACTATTACTTCTTTTGTTGAAACCTTTTTTTCTCTATTTAATTATTTAATAATTATTTATAATTTTTAATAATTTTATTTGGCGTTTGCTTGATAAAAAAATCTATCTCATAATAAATATTTATACAATTGTTACTCATATTTATTTGATGAACTATATATTTATTAAAAACATATTACATTATTATTAAATGGTTTCTTATATTGAAAACTGTTTTTCTCTATTTTCAGGTAAATTATAAATACAATAGACTGATTTTAAAATATTATAGTTAATTAGTAAGTACATAAATTGAAAATATCTAAATATTATATAAGTTAAGCCAAGTTAATAGGAAATATACACATGATTTAAGCGTCTAACATTTCTTATATATACTGGCCGAATACGGAGGTCACAATTTATAATTTGAGCCTTGGCAACACTCGTTGTTGTCAAGTATCATCTGACGTTTCCATACGAAAGTTTGACATTATTAAACATACTTGTAACCTACCTAAGACTTTTTGTCAAAAAAGGGAAGAGTTGTTTGCGTAGAAGCACTTCGAAACAAATAGTCGTTTATTTTTTCGGGAATACTGGTCATATGACAACTACGAGTATATCATTACAGGAACGTAAAACGATCAACTGCGAATGCTACACAATCATTTGTTTATTGGAATTCATCAGTTAAATACGAAACACAAACAAGCGCCGTCGAATCATTCTCCATCTCCATCAAGACAATGCGAGTACTCACACATTTCGTCTTACAACCGATTATTTGAACATTTAAAAAATCGAATTGATATGTCATCCATCGTGCAGTCTTGATTTTTTCACCAAACCTGATGACTTATTCTTTTTCTTGTACGTCAAAACGTCAAGAATTAATTGCGTGGATAACGATTTTTGTCGGTGGAAGCAACAACGAAGCCGTTGTTGCATTTAAAAACCATGTTTTGGAGGTGTCTCAAGAAGATTGGAAGAAATGCTTTGACAAATGGTTCGAACGCATGCAAAAGTGTATTAATCATAAACATAAATACTTTGAGAAACAATAAAACGAGAAGTTAGTATTTTTTCATTATTAGGCTCAAAATGTAAATTGTATAGTGCTTTGGTATTCTGGTTACATAGTACTAAAATCATCACGATCAAAGTGATTTATATGACATGCAATATCTGTTCTAGATTTCTAGCCTGATATCTGTAACTTATCTTCGCTTCTCATTGCGAAACATAATGCCTTTTATCGCATATTTCATCCAATTCTATAACTTTCCTAAGAGAAATGATTTGGGAATAATATTAGATTGTCAGTCTTAGAAGAATCTTAGGTGAAAAATATTAATTTATTAGCTTTTATTTTTTCGATGGGAAACCATATGTCTGGAATTAATTTAACAAGCTGTTCATCATTCATTGCCATTATCCATAAATAAATATTTTAATTGAGTAAGGTTTAAATTTTCTCATATTTAATGCATAATTTGATATGTGAAACGCTTCCGATATTAAATTCACTTAAATTGACACATCAATGATAAATTGTAGAAAAATTTTCAAAAATAATAAAAGAATTGAAAATGGTTATTGAATCGTATGACAATTGGAAATTGAAAATTGTGAAACGTTCTACTCGATGGAATTTTATTGGCCCATCTCATATGTTCATATTGGCAATTTAGAGTTCAGCTTGGGTGTTTTATGACCGCAACACTTTCAAGTATTTGCTTTCGTATCAACTGAAACCATTTTTGTGCATTGTTGCCTACGATTGCGTCCTCTTTTCACTTATATGCATCTTCTCCTTAGATAGATGTTTACAATTATATTTGTTATCATTGTTAGTTCGGGTACATATATATTGCGCCTGGAATCATGCTTATTATTTGGTAAATTTGCACTTCGTCCTAACAATTGCCTCTCATGGCACGGATGTACGCAGCGCTATGAGTTGTTGTACTGCAGATGTAAACGTTCAGCAAATATTGTCCAAGCAAAGGACCATGTTTTTGGTACTTCAAAGTGCTTTACATTTTCAGCCGTGTTGCAACTGGTTCGTAGCTCTCGATGAGCAAATATGAGTTCTTCATTTTGTGTTAGTGGGAAATACCCATATGAATTCATGTTGGCAAACATGTATAATTTTCTAGTTACATTTCCTCTTCCGTTTGTTATTTGATTTGCAACCATAAGCCACAGTTTTTTTTTCCTCTTTATATATAGAGAGCTAGGCAGTTTTGCATATCGTAAAAAATGCCTTGATAATTTTTACGGTGTATACGCTTGTTTTGTAATGTTTTTCCAGTGTCGGCAAATGGATTTCATCTGCACATTTTTAATTCATTGTTTAGTAATCGGATTTGCCAGTGGGCAATTGTTAGTTTTGGCGTATGTGCTAGCACACATTTGCATGTGCGCCTAAAGGCAAGCTACAATATATAGTTTTTTTTAAGCACCTGTTTGTTTTTGCGTTCAATTCGTTCAACAGACAGACGTATTTGAATAGTTTCAAAAAATTTTTAAAAAGTAAGAAAAAAAGATGATAAAAATTGTTCTTTCCTAGTACCTTAAATTGAATTAGTTAAAAGTTAAATATTGATTTGACAGTAAATATTATAATATAATTTAATAATTGAGACTAGTACTAACTAATTTTAATATATATAAATATTGTATGATCTTAGGTCAATTATTGCTTAATCTGATAAAGTGATAAACAATAATCCAGTCAAGGCGTAAAGAGGGGTTATGAAGAAATCTCGCAGTTAATAGAGAGAAAACCTCAACCTCAACATAATAATTAAAAGTTTTTAAATTATTATTAAAATAAATAATTTTGGTAATTTTTGGTAATATTTAAAGAATTTGCAAATATATTATCCTTTCGATCTTAAAAATTTTTCTATAATTATGTCTTATGTTTTTCATGGCTTACAAAAAATCATTTTGAGCTTACATATGCTGAAAATATAAATAATTTATTGCAGTTCAAAATTTTTTGGGCTTTTGTGCCACTTAATCCTTTTTAATATGTCATTTTATTTAAAAAAAAAATCGTCCCTTTTTCTTTTTCAAATGAAATCATAAAATTTTCGTTTTTCAATTCAATTTTCCATTTAATTTATTTTACTCATGTTTCATTTAAACCAGCGTCTGTCTGCAGCATCCTTACAAAACGCAAAGTTCTATTTTTCTATTTTTTTTTTGTTTGTTCATTTGTCCTACGTTCAATATATTAAGCATTACCATAAATATTTTGCTTATACATTAAAATATCAACATGGAAGTACATTTACACTTACAAATATGTTACAAAACCTCAACAAAGCGACACTCGCACTTCGATAAATTTTGATTTTTTCAGTTGGAGAGCTACACTCACTTGATTGGTATACTTAGTGTTTTAGAATTGTATGCAATATACACAAATAAAAATGTTTCAAAGTTTATAGGTATATAGGGTCTTTTTAACACATTTGTTAACAACCTCTCCTGTACGGTTTCACCGAATTAATTGATATGTTGGACTTCATATCCGCATGCATATAAAAATCTTCTTATGCATGTGCAAAACAATTCTATTAATAAAGCAAATCAATGCACTTCACCAGCAACAAGGAAATCGCACAAACAACATTTTGCTCACATTTATATCCCAGCAAACAATTATGTGAACACAACTAATGTACAAAGATGTTTTTAATGCTAATTTGGGTAAGATATTGTAAATAGTATTTTTGCTCAGGGCTATTGTGACTACTAACCAACATTTTTAAAAGCAAAAAAAGAGCAGTACTGTCTAAACTCAATTAATTTGACTTCAAATTTATTTTTGCTTGAATGTCTTTAACTTAGTTTTATTGCTTATTTTTTTCAGTTACTTTGAATTCCTGGTGTATGTCTTTTACTCTTGCAAACTATTATTCTTACCCTGCAGTATTATAGACTTATACTAATTAGATTTTCTTATTAATTTCTTTTTTGCCGACGTCAGTATAATTCTCAATATAATAAAGCTATAGAATCTCTAAGTAAGAGTAGCTAGCATTATTCTGGTTGTATATCTAATTATCTTTATAAGTCTCAATATAAAATATATTTAAGACTAGAGGACGATAAGTGATTACGTTTAGTTAAAGTAACTTTTAAAGACAATATACGTGAGAGATATATGAACTATTATAATTGCAAATAAATTTTTAAGAGCTTATTATCCCAAATAAACTTAATATCTTTTGTTCTAAATTTAGTTGCTATTATATAAAATTATCTGTAATTAAAAAATGACGTAAGCTATATTATTAAAAGTAAATATAATTCCGCAAATTTTTTTTTATTTTTTTTTGTTTTTGATCAAAGCTTAACTTTGGCTGATTTCTAACAAATCTGGAAATCTTACTTTGGCTTACAAAATCAAGAAAGATTTCTGTACATCTAATGCCATCTGAGCAGTTTTAATATGTATAGCTTTTCGACTTATAAGTTTTTTTTTTTGTTTTTGTAACATGTTACGCCATATCTCGAATTAGAAACGTTGGGTTAGGGTTAAGATATCAAATCTTGTAATCAAGACTAAAATCCTACAATTATTTTGGTCATTATTTTCAAATCGGTTCATTAATAATATCATTGGTTCAGGTATTCAATCAATAAAAATATTGGATCAGTGTCGATTTTCATAAAAAAAGATTTAATTATTTGGGATTAAATAAAAATTAAAAATTTTATCTATCGCCATTGAAAAGAAAAAAAAATGAGTGAGGCACCAATAATCAAAATTTTTATTTTTATATATATATATATATCTTTTTTATGTATTATATATATATTTTTTTTGTATATATATTTTTTATATATAAATTTTTTATATTTTTTTTAATATTTTTGTTTACATTTTTTTTATATATTTTTTTTATATATTTATTCTTGTATTTATTTTTTTATATATTTTTTCTATATATTTTCGAGTTCGATTCCTGGTACTTGCAGTCTCAAAAAAAAAAATAATTATTCACGAATAATTAAATATAAGAATTATTTCCAAGACCCCTGATGATGGGTATTTGGCAATACTCGAAACAGCTGTATGGTCAGCCAAAAATTCAATTAATTAAAATAATTTAAAAAATAAATTTCTGTTGTTTCACTTCTGTTCGAAAACCTCTTTATATTTTTTCTAGTATTTATTTTTTCATATATTTTTTTTTTCAATTTTTTGAATAATTTTATTTTACCTAATTTTAAATAAATCTTTAATATTTAAAACAAAGTCACGCATATGAGTACCTTAAGCATGTGACAAAAAAAAACAAAACGTTATCGTGTGTATATAATTGTAGCACTTAACATAGTTTACCTAACCGTTAGAAAATCATTGTTTTCATTTTCATTTACGTAGAGCATTTTCCTTTTTTTGGGTCCTTTTTTTCGTTTTTTGTTGTTATTGTTTATTTGCAACAATATATAAATTTAATAAATTGTATGCCATTTTTCTTTTTCACACTTGCACACCCTTTGTGCTCATGCAAACGTAATGAAAAACACTTCATTGCATGCTTTTAGGCGGTTTGTATTTTATTTTGTATAACACTTGAATGCATACTTGAGTGTTAGGAAAGTGTGAGTATAGGAGTAGAAGTGGGGTGCATTTGTGTTCGAATGAGCGAGTAAGTGCCTTCACACATTAAATGAACTCTGCTTAACATACTGGATGCTTACTAAGAAAACTTAAGTAAAAATTTATTTGAAAAGTGTATTGCTTGGCTCTGCTTAAGAGCAGGAAGGTGAAAAAAAGTGTCTTGTAAACTTTGAACGGCGTTTAGCTGGTTTTAATTAATTGAATTTCGCATAATATTTGGCATTGAGAGATGTGAATATGACGAGAATGATTAAGGATGAGTATGCTTGTCTTTTATCAAAATTTTAAGAGGTTGTATAAAAAGAATTAAAAGAAAGTGGCTTTGAGCACATATTAGCATACTTTCAGGTGCTTGACACTGTGTTTAAATTGAATTAATGTTTTACCGAAATTTAGCATTTTTAAAATAAATAAACAGATTTTATTATGCCAAATTATTTTTACTACTTTAGAGCTATTTTTGTGAATTTAAATTTTATATTTCATAAACATTAGAACGAATGACATCCTTAGAGACCTCAAGATGGATCTGATCAAAAAATACATAAAGACTGAAACCCTGAAATTATTTACGAAAACTGACAGACTTACCAACACCGCGTTATCGAATCTCAGAATAGTTACGGGCTCTTCGGGGAGGTATGCAGATCTGAGATCAGTTATTGCTTAGTCTGGTGAAGTGATACACAATACTCCAGTCAAGGCGTAGAGAGGGGTTATGAAGAAACCTCGCAGTTAAAAGAAAGTTAAAGTGCTCAAGTACACTGACTAAACTTGGCTCAACATAATAATAATATATAGTAATTATATATATAGTAATTATGTATGTAGTAATTATAGTGTTCCCACATAAATGTATTTATATATGTAGTAGTATAAGTTTCAAAAGTTGTTTTTAATGAAATATCATAACATATTTTATACATAACATACCACTTTAAATTGAAACTATTCTGCTTACAATAGAGCAAACATTATAAATATTTTTTACTATATATTTGTCATACTAAAACATTATTATTATGTTTATTTCTATCAATTAAAATCATCTTTAGGAGTCTATAACATTCTCGAATAACGTAAGGAAAATAAATGGAGGGTATTAAGTTACCTTACATGGTAATATTGCGTAAAATCATTCACAAATATATCAAATAATATCTGAGACAACCTTATAAGCTTATTATCTCAACATACTTCTCAAATATCGATATGAGTTCAAAGCCCAAAAAAAAAAATAGAATTTTAAAACGTTAAAAAGTGTGATTTCTACATCAATCAACGTCGCTTGCAGAAATCATAAAATCCTAGCCTCTTTACTCGCAATATTATAGTGTATTGTATAAAAAACGTCTGACAGTACTTAACCCCTGTCAAAGTGATATTACGAATATGCCTTCCTTTGGCTGTTAACAGATTAGTACAAACATAAACGTTAAAGTACATAAGAGTACATATACGTTTTAACAATCATATCATAATTGACTGAGGCCTGAAGTACAATGTAATTATTTCAGAGTTGTGAGGTCCATAGTACAAACGTTTAGGTATTCTATTCAACGTCGTTGCAATAAATTAATATAAAAGGTTGGGGCTGAGTAAAAAATGGTAAAAAAACACACACACATAACTACTAAATAATAGAATAAAGAGAAAGCACCCCTTTTGTAATATGCTTTGATGTTAAAAGTGTCTGTTGAGGCTGATTTGAATTGACATTTGCTTATTTATGCCGGATAAGTACCGTCGTTATGTGTGTTTATGATGAGCATGTGTCTTTCTTTTATTGCACAACCTCTGGTCTATGGGTTAATATTGTATAAAGAATGAAGTTACAGTTGCAAAAACAACTAAAAAAACGAGTTGAAGTGATTGCTTTCAAGTTGTAAAGTTAAGCTGCATTAATTGCAGTCATGAGGCAGACCAACTAATTTCGCGCATAATTAAATATGCAAATTTTATTTACAATGCACCTTAAAGTATTTAACAATGAAAACCGACTGAAAAGAACTGTAAATCTATTATAACTAAAAAAACATAAAAATTAGTAAAAAATCTTAAAGCCCAGAAAAAAGTTATTAAAATTAATGCATTTTCGTTGTTTAAATCAAAATTGATGTTGCAAGAGTCCATTTAGAGCTAGCAAAACAAAAAAAAAACAATCTGTGTTCAAATATATGCTGACCCAAAGTTCACAAAAGACGTATGGTTTCTTGGTAACTTATATTCACATTAATTCAAGAAATCGTGTCTTCGTATATACTTTAATTGAGATTTAAAACAAATTGACGTGCTATGACATGTTATGTATACCAGAGAACTGCAACGATTCATAATTTAAACACCAGGAGTACACTCATATAAATAACCAAGTCTATAAATGTATATATCGTATAAATGTTTTCCTCACACATAACTTATATGCATTCATATTCACCACAGAAATTTGATTCATAAATATATTCGTTAACGAATGCCGGTGCTTATAAATCACTTTCACAAGAATATGTATGATTCATGAATCATAGCATACACTCAGATAAGTATGAATATACTCAGCGAAAATGAATGACTTGTTCATTTGTACCATATACCATACACTCAGGTGAGTATGAATATACTCATTAATATACTCGTTCAGTTGCAGCATTCATGAAAATTTTGTGTGATCAATGTTTGCTAAACTAAAAAGTTCTGTGTTAAGTTTTGTGCTTTTTGTATGTGTTATTGTTATGAATAAGTTAATTATTGTATATATCTGATCTTAACGACTAAGTCGCTTTAAGTCCTACTTAAATTTGTGTTGATCGAGACATCTTTGCTTCGTTCTAAAGAACCACTATTAAAAACTAATTTCTGCAAGTGTTATTAGGTTTTATTGATATGTAATTTTTATTTAGTAACAAATGATATTGCTTCTATTAAAAAAAATGTTTTTTCTTCGGTATTTGCTTATATACAATATAAGAATATTTATAGATTTTACGCATAAAAATGTAAGACTAACTGCTGCTATTAATATTATTTTTATTTTTCAATATATAATAAATTTTTTAATCAAGTAAATTCTTTCAGTCATCTCATAGCTGTTACGGATATCGCTTAATATTCACCATCAGTCTTTAAAAAAATTTGTTGGTTTAATTAATTGTTCATATATTATTTTTAAACTGTTGGTGACAGGAACTAACCCCTGCCAATACTGACCAGTGGACCAGTCTGTTAGCACATCAAGCCAATGTACACTTAATTTACGTTATTTAATTTTAGGGTTTTATTAATATTTGTTGTTTATTAAACAATCATAAACAATCATTTATTCTATTATTCTATTATATTCTATTAACTATCCAAAACAAAGGGGCGAAATCTGGAGAATATGCTGGTTGGAGTAGCAGTTCGTATCCCAATTCGTGGATTTGGGCCACGAATGCTTAATCAGCACACGAAATTGACTTTTTTCCATTTTCGTAAAAATTCACGAGGTTGTCTGCTTTGAACGGTTATCAAACACCAATTGAACGACGTAGCTTGCTCAAAATTAAAAATAGGCCCACCGGTAGATTACAGCTGTAATCGGGAATTGGGCGGGAAATTCAAAAAGTCACTGACTTACCAAACCGCTCTCGAATTATATAATATTACATGTACTGTAATATACATCAGTTATATTATGTATTACTATAAGTTATTATAACCTATTATGTTACATCATAGTATAACATATAAGTCATTTACGGTAGATATTATATCAATATTAACTATTTTGTTCATTATTTGATAAAATCAATGAGTAAAGTTTTAAATATCTGTGTACACACTTTAGGTTTTGCATATTTTTAATCCAAATATAAAATGAATAAATTCAAATTTTTAATTACTTTATCTTCTACATTGTGATGGGCGAGTTTCCAGCCTTCCACTGTCAAGTATTGTCGTTTAAATAGCTCAATGATAAAATCAAAAATAAATTTGCAAATTAAGTTTACAATTGTAAAATTAACAAATGTCATAAATTAAAGCTAATCAAGATTTTCAATTAAAAACAAGTTCAGCCCACGTTCAATTATGAAAATTGCTACAATTATAATTGCTGTCATTCAATTTGAATTGTTTGTACTCATCCTCCTATAATAAATGAAGTATTTTGCTCAGATCTATGATTCATGTGCATCTACAAACAATTATGTATATCGGTATATTATCAAGAGATATGTGAACACATATATACTTACTTAAAAGCTCGTATTCTATAACCACTAAGTTGAGCATCCACCACCTACTACGATTTCACTTTTCATTGTTAAGAAATTTTTTTAAATTATTGTAAACAATATTCTATTCATTGTATTATAGATACTTAAATATTATAACTAAGATGACATCTGCAAAATAAGATAACACGTATTAATATTATTTAAGTTGTGCTACATGTTTAGACGGCAGTATTGAGCATTTACAAACTATTTAATCAACATTTAACATTGGATTAAATAAAGTTATAAAGTCAGACATTGTTTTCATACATTTTCTTTAAGAAGTAGGCTTTATTAGATTAAAAAAAATCTACGTTTGTTTTTCGTTGTAATATAAGAATACAGAATCAAAACTCAATAATTAAATCGGCTTAAAGTTAAGAATCAAGTCCTTCAGTCCCAGGTTCATATTCCATTCAGATACTCGTTTTTTTTAAATTTTTTTTAGATCTGTTTTTTGTTAATCATATAATTTTTCAAAATGTTCCAATAGAAATAACACGTAATGAAAACAATAAAGAATCGATTCACAGCAAAGATTATAAAATACCCTGTATATATCACTCTTCTCATGACAGAATGACAGAGTATCACTTCTCCCATAATTTATTAATTAATATTTATCAAATCATTATGATATTAACCCTATTTAATTCAATAATTTATATACACATTCCAAACTTATAAATTTATATATATAGAATATTTAATTATTATTGAATATTTAATATTTTAAATTATTGGCTATACTCGAAACAGCTGTATGGTCAGCCAAAAATTCAATTAATTAAAATAATATAAAAAATAAAATTTTTGTTGTTGTAGTTCACTACTGTTCGAAAAAACCTCTTTATTTTAAATGATGAAATTTATAATAATATATAAATAAACTATTTATATAAAAATGTTAATTTAATAAATTATTATATATATAGGTAAAAATTAATTATTTAAAATGAATTTTATAAAATATAAATATATTTTTAAATCCAATAATTTTTTTTTATAATAATATTTATTAATTATCAAAAAAAAATTTTTAAAAAAAAAAATAAAAATTTTTAAATTATATTAAATTTTCATTGATATTTATTTTAAAAATTATTAAATTTATTTTTAAATAATTTATTTTAATTACTAAATAATTTTTTTTATTAATATGTTTTTTTTATTTATATTTTATAAATTTTTATATAATTGTTTAATAAATTATATACAATCAGGGATTAAGGTGACCTATTTTTTGTGTTGAAATGTTTTTAGACAAATTATTAGTTGTGGTTAATGACCCCTCCTCCAGTTTTCTCTGTGAGATTTTTATTGATCTGAATAACTCGATCTAACGGATCTAAAACCAAGAAATGTTATTAGATTTTCAACAGTCCCAATTTGACCACGTTTATTTAGGAGCCTCTTTATTGATATAACAAAATAGTTCTCGTAGGCTTCAGTGTATCACTGTCCCTCCCAACAATAATATACATAGATAAGTATGCTTTGATTAATATTCTTATTGTTGATTGTTGCCGTAATATAATCTGTGTAACTACTCCAATTTCACGTTTCAAAAATGACGTGATGACATCTAAAATAGCATAGTATTTTCTAGACGTTAACGTAATGTAAAAATTTTGAGTGTGGTTAAATTTATAGCTCACTCATTAGTCGTTCCGTACCTACTAAAATGAATAGAATTTTTGACTAACAAAAAACAACAATTATTGTGGTTCTAATGAATACTGAAAGTGCAATCATGCAAATTACACGCTACCGTTGCGAAACATTTTAAAAATTTATATTATAAATGTAAATATTGCAAAATTTTTATATATATATTATAGATTATCTACAGCAATAGACAAATAAGTAGAGCAATATATACAGATTATCTTGCACTTAAATTTTTTAAGTAAAATAAGAATTTACAAATTGCTTAAGTGATTTGAGTTGAAGTTATATCGACAATAATGATATTAATAATTGTATAAGTATTTTAACAAAATACTTATACAATTATACATATTATACATATTAATAAGATAAATAATGACATATTATAGTACCACAGGAATAGTGTTAGTTCGTACATTAACTAAAAGGGGAGTATACGACTAACGTCGAAAAAGAAAACGACCCCCTCATTAGGTAAAAGATAAACCAATCTAACCATTCTATGAATTTGACTATTTAATGACACATGAGATGGAGAACTGTCTTCTTCTCATCCTCAGAGCCACAGTCGCGACAAAAGTCGTTATAGGGTACATCCAGGTTCATATCATGCATTGCTATTATTTAGTGGCGTGTCAGCACAGATACCGAAGTGCTGAGCAGGTACCGTCTTAGTTAAAGTAGCTGAGTAGTGCATTTTTTGTCCAAATTAGACCAAGTCTCTCGGATATATCTCTCAGCAGGGTTCATCAGCCTAGTATTGCTTGGCTATGCTCAAGTATTTTTGTTTAGTTGCAAATGGAATGCCTGTATCTGAATAGTGTAGGTCAGGGAGAAGAGTGCATAACCTAACGGTTATGTATGTGAGCACTGTTTCGATTGCTAAGATCTAAATCTGACTATGTTGTGCAATCTAAGATCAAGATCTAAAGATTGCATAAAAAGCAAAAACCGTTTTGAACCATTTGAACAAGGCTGGATACAAAATGAAGCTCAATGTATGGATATCACACGAGTTAATCTCATGGCAAAAAACCTCATGGACCAAAACATCTGTTATATGTTGCACAGGCTGTGCAGCCAGGTACAGCCATTAATTTCTTTACCGAAGTTTCTTTAATGATAGAAATTAAATCTAAAACACTTTCTTTAAAGTAGTAAATTGGAAAAGAAAGGACGATGTTAGGTGAATTCGGCGCGTGATCGAAAACCATGCTTGGTTACGTGCGTCTTCCAAATCAAAAATTTTGGATACCCTTTATATTTTCCATTTTCGTTGATCTCTTTTCCATTTTTCTGGGAAATTATGGCAAATTATATTTATACAACATTTGCTTCTCAGACAGTATCTTCTCTGCGAGTTTTCCTAATCATAAATTCAAAATACTTTATAGACTGAATGCGTAAGTGAACTTCATTTCATAATTAAATGTTAATAAAACTAATGTGGTTTTTCCCTGTCAACTAGGAATGTGTTTTGCAATTATGAAAGTATAATTTTTTTTCATACACTTTCCCCACTTCATGAAGTAAATACTTTGTGATTCGATTATTACTTAATGCAATTATTTGCATATAGTATCCCAGTAATGAAAATGTAAATGCAGTAGTGCAGTTAATCGATGACGTAAAGCAATTATTTGTCTAGTGCACTGCGGTGAGGAAATCGATTGTTGAGGGAAATTGAATGCACTTTTATACTCAGAATTGGTAAGAGTTAATAGATTGTTTAAAAGTATTAGAAAAATACATACTATAACACTAATAAAATGCATTATTGAATCCTTCTTTTATGTTTTCACAGGACTTCAGTTCTATTGTCAAATTAAGCAATTACGTTTTTTCTAGTATTGTAATAAGTTTATATTAAAAAAAAGTGTTTTGTTTGTTGTTGCTACCATATAATTTTTAATTAAATTATATTATATATATTGGTACGTATAATGCGTTGAAAGTATACAATTAAATAAGAATATACGACATGAATTCAGTCGTAACTTTGCGTATGCATAATAAAACACAATATATAAATATATATATATATATGAAGTATATAAAACCTTAAATAAAATCCATGGAAAAAAAATTGAAAACAATTTAAATGAAATAAAAAATAGACTATTAAACAATAAAATTAGAATTGAAACTGCATAAAATGCAAGACTGAATTAAAAAATGAATAAATTTCTGTACACTTCCTGGAGATATCAGTCAACACTTCCTTTATTGAAAATATTAAAAAATTTTATTTGATATCAATAATTTTTTTTTATATACCTCCAGCTCAAAAAGTACCCGGATTTTGTAAATAAAACACACAAATTTAAATTTTATTCTAAATTTATTTCATCTCCTTCAAAATATGCCCTTTCTGAAGCGAAACACATATGCCAACGCTTAACCCAATCTTACATACACTTTTCGTAGCCCCGTGAAGGTATGGCTTTTAGTTCCTTCGGCGAATTCTCTTTTACCGATTCAATCCACTCAAAACGCTTACCACGAAGGGGCAATTTGAGTTTCGGGAACAGGAAAGAGTCGCAAAAAGTCGTGTTTGGTCAAAAAATCGCGTACAACAAGAATTTTCCATAGTAAAAATCGCTAAATGCATTTGAGATAGTCTCAAATTAACAGCTGCTGTAAACAAACTAATTGACAGATGGCGCTCAAATTTGTGCCATATGTCAAAAAAGGGTGTACCAACATAACAAAAAAAATTTTTTTTTGAAAAAAGTCCAATACTTAAGGAGTAGTTAACAAACAACAAAATCCGGATACTTTTTGAGCAGAAGGTATATCGGCAACTATCTACTTTATGTAAAGCCAAGAGCTCAGAAAGTGCAAAAAGTTTACTATTTTATTCAAGAGTTGTTTTCTGAAATTCTTTTCAAAGTCGTTTATCATATTTATTGTGGTCTTAAATAGAGGAGCTAGTTGATCCATTGTATTTACCCTAAAGTACACTAAAGATTCGTTTTAACTCTACTAATGTATAGGTTTTTATAATATGTATATTGTTTTGCTATAGAAAACATAATTTGCTGTAGGTATGTGTCTTTCCTTCTCAGTCAAAATTGGATTGACTAGACTTGAATCGATATCCTTCAAGACATTAAGTAATTAATAGATGATATATGTGACTAGTTTCTGTTAAGGCATTGTTGATGTCCTTTAAATGTATATCCCTATAAAAGCGGCATTTACATTCTTAAATATCTGATGGCTCTTATTGCGATATTTACGTTTATAAAATATTTTCTTATTTTAAAAGCGGTATATAAGTATTTTTATTTTCGGCTGTATACGCGCTATTTGTTGAATATTTTGTCACCCTAAATACGGTATTTAGGTTTTTGAAATATTATCTCACTGTAAAAGCGGTATATACATGTTTTATTTGATTTATTTATTTATAATTTTTTTTTTATTATGTTTTTTAACTTAATTTTATTTATTTTTTATTTTTTTTTAATTTTTATTTTTTTTATTGAATTTTTAGTTTAAAGGCGGTATTTATTTTCAAAAAAGACCTTTTAAAAAAATTTCAGACAAATCGGAGGTGATGAAGTTAAAAACCGTATGTATTATTGCTAGTATTGTTACGTTTTACATTTTCAATAAAGAACCCATCTTTCAGTTTATTGTATACCAGGTGTACCAGTATGAAATGAGCGTTTTTTGGTGAAAATAAAACACTAATTATTAATAATAAGTATTAATATTAATAATAAGTATTACCGTGCTTAACTCAAGTATATGTATCGAAATACGCAGATATTTCCAAGAAGAATATGAGGATGGGAGAGATTCTTGTCTGCTTTTTTTTTCGACGTTTTCTATGCGCCGACTACCACTCATGAATCAACGTTCTAATTATGGTATCTGAATAGTCCATTATCTGTGCACAAATAGGCAGTAATGTCTAATGCCGTCACTTTAATCGAACCTCTAGTAGTTGCGTCAAAACTTTGTCATATGCTGCACTAAATTCAACAAAAAAAAAAGTTTGAGGCTGTAATTTAATTCGGAATATTATATTAAATATATTTTTTAAAGTAGAATAATATTATTTAATATTCCGCTTTAAATTTATTTTTATTTGTTTATCTTCAACCTTGAATTTATCAGTTCCGTAATATTTTGATCAGTTATTTTTTATTATCATTTAATTTATTTTCTGAAACATATAAATAAATTTAAATTGAGTCAATTTTTACTACATATGCTTTCGAATTTTGTCTGTACATTCTTTCATTAAAGAAAGATTGTTGGAAAATTGCATTTCTCTTTCTCTCTAAGCCGTAATATGGGAAATTCGTCTGTAAGTATCAACTTATACTTATCCGACTTGTTGGTCTATTTAAACTTTCACTTTTTTATTGGTGTGTAAGCCGATGGAAATAATTTTGTTTATTTATCTACAAATCATAATAAGAACTATTGTCCCAGTCCAAGAAGGAAAAAGGGGAAAACTTTTCCTGAACAATTTTCTAGTTACTTAGCTTGAGGCCACACAAAAAACTTTTTGACTAACTTTTATCTATGAAAACGTACAGTGGCGCTGAGGTTGGCAAACCTGTGTCCATGATTCCTTGTCAAGATGTACAATAAACAATTTAAGCAACCCTTAGTACCTAATAACAGTTTTAGATGATTTTGTCTACGAAACTTTTACCGAAATCCTTAGTAGTGCGTTAGTACTAAGCGTACCTACAAAGGAGGGCTTCGAAAGACTTAATGCCATTATAATTTAAAGTTTGTTTTTCTCTTTAAATTTTTTTATGCGTTTATATTTTTTTTACTGATTTTGGTTTGTTAAAATTATTTTTATCTAGGAAAACCAAATTATTTCCAGTTAAGTACTTAGACTGTAAATTTATTTTTTCAGTTGCAAATATTCTTAGTCGATTCTTTTTTTTGATTGCATTCTGCAAGAATATAATTTCTGAATTATCAGTTTGTGTGACTTCGTCTGCTTCTTCTGAACTTATGAGTATTTCTTTAAAGATATTTTCGTAATACATATAGAAGTAACTTAAGCGAGTACAAATTTTAATATTAAAATAATTTGAAGAGTTTAATAAAAAGTTTTGAATTAAGTTTCCAAATGAAATGAAGCAGCATTCCACTTAGCTTTTGTTTTCATGCAATTTTGAAAGTTTTAATTAAATTTTACTTCTCCGAGCAAATCAAAAAACTGTTTTCCTTTATTTAACCTTTTCTGCTTTATATATATTCTAATATGCTATTGTTTAAATCCTTTTTGTTGAAAGTTATATGGTTGCAAATATTGTTAAATTGCCACGTACGTTGTAGTTCATATATGTATGAATATTCCATTACAATAGAGACTATTTGTTCCAAATTTATTTAAATGATTCTTCGTATATTTTTATTTTATGGCTTGTATTTAATGACCAGTCATTGAAGTCTTTCAACAAAGAATTTATAAATATCAGAATGTTTTATATAAAGTATAGATAGTTAATAGAAAGAGTGAATACTCGCATTTAAATTAATAGATCGAGTACAACATATCCTACTTAAACTTATATTCAGTGTAATGCAGTATCAATTCTAATGTTGAGCCATCTTCGAGTTGGTGCATCTGAACACTTTTACTCTTTGATAACTGTGAGGTTTCTGCAGAGTCTAACCTATCTCATTGACTAATTTGTTTATTTCTCATAAGCTTTGTGATTACTTAGTGACTACTCGAAGATCTGCCGGTTAGTGATTAAGCGTCCGGTTAGTGATTATTCTCAGATTAGATAGTGCTAAGTAGGGTAGCCTGTCGCTTATAGCTTCAGGGCTCTATCCCTTATGTGTTTTTGACCGAATCTATTCCAAGGTCTCTTAGCATGTCATTCGTGTGGATATACCATGGCACTTTGACAAATCTCGGAGAGCCTGACTTTGAGCAACGTGTAGCTTTTGAATAGTAGGGTTCGCAGCGTTGCTATACGCGACACACCCATAAAGTAGTGCTGGTCTAATTGTCTAGCTGTAGATCAGCTTTCTGCTCTTCGCACTTAGGTTGTTGTGTTTGAAAAGTGGTTGTAAGCATTGCAGTGTTTTTGCGCAACTACTTCTTTTGACTTGTATGGGCTTGTGCCAAGTGAACTGCTTATCAAATGTAATTCCTAAGTATTTAATGTTTTTCTCCCAATTAATCCCGATGTCACCAATTTTCACGCTCAGTGAATGCTGCCTGCGTTTACGAATAATAAACAGGGCTTTTGTTTTCGAATTGAATCATTGTTCATTTTTATTTTTCATTTCTGGAAGAACTCACCAGGATGAGATTAACATGCTCCTGCAGTGTGTTGGTTACATTTTTGGCAAGTTTATTAGAATATAACCAGCACATATCATCTGCGTATAATGTTAACATATAATGATGTATATACATTTACATGTATATATATATTTGCATGTACATACGAATATTTAATATGTATTTACATGTTTATAAGAATATCTAATATACGTATATAGGTTAGGTAAGGTTATTCCGGCGATCACTAGGGGATTCACTTAGGCCTGTTGGCCAATTTTATTACCGTATATATGTATACGTACCTAAGCTATATGTATATATGTATATAGGTTAGGCAAGGTTATACCGGCGATCAGTAGGGGACTCACTTAGGCCTGTTGGCCAATTGTATTACCGTATATGTAGGAATAATTCAGGGTTACATATACATATGTATATATGTATATAGGTTAGGCAAGGTTATACCGGCGATCAGTAGGGGACTCACTTAGGCCTGTTGGCCAATTGTATTACCGTATATGTAGGAATAATTCAGGGTTTAGTACCACCTAGAACTTTTGGTGAAGCCTAAAATGTTGTTCAATGTCAGGTCTTGTAATTGTTCCAGATTCTCAAGAAAGGGTTCTCTTAAAGTGTTAAATTGCCGTCGTGCATGAGCTGGGTAAAAATATAGTGCCTTGTAAGTAAATCCATTAAAAGACTCATATCTCTACAGGGCATCTCAATGAGAATTTTGCATTTCTGTTTATCACAACGTGGCTAGATTGCTTACAGATGCCTACATATCGTTGAGTCTATACATATATATAATATAAGAAAATTTATTACAAATGAATAAGTAAATAGTATAAAAATGTCATTATTAAGTCACAATTCTTGTTTGGGAACCTCCATCTTTGATACAATGAAAAATATAATCCATACTTATTCGATCAAATATGTTCTTGACAATTTAAGTCACTTTCCGTTAATTCATTATGAGCTAAAAAAGTTTTATAAGTAGAAGGTGTGAATAGCCGCGGAAATGAATACTTTTCTATGATAGATGGGACTCTATATTTGTTGTATATGTATATGTAAGAAAACATGAAAACCATTTTAAATACCAGCAGTGTTTATTTCTTATTTCTATATATACTAAACATTGTAAAGGTGAATTTTTAAATTTTTGCATATATATGGACAGAGGTATTCAATATTTTTTCATTAAGTGATTTTCATGTGCTTTGCAGGCTGAAGTACATTTGTAAATAATACAAATTTTAATGCTTCGCTTTGTAATCGCATTTCAAACTGATTTTCACTTTGTTGATTTGCTTTGTAACTTCTCGAATATGGAAACGTTCCGCGTGGACGGAGCTTCATAGACTACCTACCTACCTGCACAATCGCTAGGAAAACACATTGCTACTGCTAATGCTCCGAGTTTCAGACACCTTTAAGCTGTCAAAATATTTTTCTTCTCTCTAATGGAATAATGAGCTTATGTTGTGCAAAAATTAGCTGGAGTGGTTACAGAATGTAATAGTATATTAAGCTGACACGCTCGATTTACTTTCCACCATTTTCGACTAATATTTTTGGTTTTTTTAAATACCATAAATTAATACAAATTTTAATATAGAAGAAACTATATATGTATTACACATGTTAAAATTTTACTTAATTTATTATAAAAATACATGCTTGTACATTTTGATTAATAAATATTTATTATGCTTTACTTTTACTTTTATCAGTATTAATAAATATTAATAAATATTATTATATATTAATAAATATTAATGAATAAAATATTTTTTTCTTTTCAGGTAAGTGAAACAAAAAATCCACGTTGTAAGTTACACAAAATAAAACATTTTTAAATCTCTAATCTTATATATCCTTATATATCTAAGTTTGAAAGTTTATGAGTATTATTTGAATAATAGAAGAAACAAATTTTTTGTGTGAAATAAAACTCACTATTTATAATTAATTGATTATAATTTTTAGGTGACCACACAGTTGTTTCGATTACTGCCAAATACTCATTTTCATTGGTCTTTTGAAATTATTTCTATTTTTTAAGATTGCAAGTATTAATGATTGAACTCCTCATACCCTGCCAAATTTGAAGCTCAGAGTCAGTGTTCATTAGGCAGCTAACCTAAAGCCGTGCTTGAATAGTATGTTCGAACGTAGAGTTTTGATAATTTGCTACTCATGTTCAGATAGAAACTTACTTGTTACATTATATTAAAACGAAATCATAAACCAGCTGTAGAATAATTGAATTAAATTAATTAAATATACTAATTTTTAATTGTATAATTTCTTTGAATCGATTCAAATTTAAGTATAGCTGCTATATATACTGTCAAACTAGACATATATTCTTGTTAAAAAACTTTTTTATATTATAATTAAAATTTGAAACATAAATATAATATGAGGTTATAAATGTAACCTCATTTGTCGGATTGATCAAAATCTAAATATTTTTATTGCCTTTTCTAACTAAAGAAGTGTTAGTTGGTTGGTTGCAGTGGGAGGTCATTAAATAACTTCTATGTACCTCAATTAACGTTTATTTGCCGTTTTGCTATCACATTCCTCGCAAGAACCCTTAGTATGAAAGAATTGAGACTAAATCCATTCCGTCGAATATAGTTAATTTAATAAGTCTCTCGTCTTCATCGATGAACAGTCTGATATATTGTCAAAGAGGTATCTTGCTAAAATTCCATATCTTTTGGTTTTGGGCATTCACAGAGAAAAGGTCTTATGGTTTCTTTTACCTGCGGGTTGCGGATTATGAGGAATACACAATTTCTCAGCGTGAATTTCTATACAACTATGAACAGAAAGAATTGCAGTAAGTCTTGTAGTGTTCATTTAGTCTTTTGTGATGAGTTCCGCGTGAGGAGAGAGTATCTAATTTTATTATAACATTACTTAAGTGCTTTCTATCTGTAATTGGCAAGTTGTAGAAAGTAGAAGTGGGTACTTCTCCTACTTCCATTTCTAGAAGTGCGATCATATTTTATGTATTTAAAAAAGTCTTCAAATGTTTTTCTGGTAATGCCGACTGATCTTGGACGAATAAGAAAGAGTTATCAATGCGATTAGAATTTTACGTCATATTATAGAAAAAGGGCTATTCCATCAAAAAGCAGAAAATATAGCAATTAATTTTAAATACCGCTATCATTACTTAAGTGCTTTCTATCTGTAATTGGCAAGTTGAAGAAAGTAGAAGTGGGTACTTCTCCTACTTCCATTTCTAGAAGTGCGATCATATTTTATGTATTTAAAAAAGTCTACAAATGTTTTTCTGGTAATGCTGACTGATCTTGGACGAATAAGAAAAAGTTATCAATGCGATCAGAATCTTACGTCATATTATATTAAAAGGGCTATTCCATCAAAAAGCAGACAATAGAGCAATTAATTTTAAATAACGCTATCAAAACGTTTTCAAACTTATAATTTTATAGACGTACTAAAAAAGCAGAAAATATTCTTCACTTATGACTCGTACTGAAAATAAAATATTGATCTATATTTACTTTTTGTAGAATATCTTTTTAATAATTTCAATTATGGAACGAAAATTTGCATTTGTTTTGTTTATGTTTTTTTTTTTTATTTATTTTGTGTGTTTTCTTTAAAAAATATTTTTTTAGCTAATTTTTTTTTTAAAATTTTTTTTTTTAAATTTTTTTTATATATAAACTCACTGCTTCGCATTTGGTGCTTATCTTAGAGTGATGACGTGCACAAAAAACAGAAACAAAGCAGTGTTCATAAAGAGAAGTACATTGAATGTCTTGAAAATTTGACCGTATGAAAAACGCGTTCAGTGCAAAAAGTACCCACCGACGTCAAACTACAAAGACAGACAAAATGTCAAAAGTGTCAGAGGAAGATTCCCATTTTTTGATTAATGGAACACCACAAACAAGGAAATCAAAGCATAAATAAAGCATCCAAAATACAGAAATAAGTAGGCGCCTTAAGTTTAAATTTAACAAATTGATTTGTTCCAAGTAATCTGATTCATAGCAAAAATTTCAGCAGAAGTTGTTTTTAAGTTTTTAATAAAAATGATATTTTCAGTTTAGTTATTTTATTTTTTGTATTTTGTAATTGAAATTTGAAAAAAAATTAATAATAATTTTAATTAAAAATTTTGAACTTGAAGTTGTATTGAAGTTACCACATATAAAGCTTTGGTCTTTAGCAATACGCGTGAGAACACAAAAATAACTTTTCTTTTATTTAATTAGTTCCGATTATATAGCTTTACTTTCTTTGATAAAGTCATACCTATATTCTGGATATATAGAGTATTTTGAACTGACTTAACTGTAGTGGAAATAACATACAAACGTATGTTTGTATAAGTCATCATATTTTGTTCCACATATTTTATTAAAATACATAGCTTTTCGAAACCCCTGACAGGTTCTTGGTTAAACACATAATAGTGACGAAATTCTATCATAATAATAAAAATATTTATTTGCTAGATGTCAAGTTCTTCTTGGCAGTAAAACCCTAGTTATGACAAAGCTAACTTAAGCATTATCAAGTTTATAGATTATATACAATTTTTATACCACTTATCTTAACCCTTAAGAAGAAAATGTTTACGTTCCTACATAAGGTAAATAATTTATCTTTTTAATAAGGCGGGTGGGTAGTATATTTATTGCAATAGAGAAGAATTAAAATAAACAGGGTACCGTCTCCTAATGGAGCGGAGCACCGCGACCATAGTTGATCTTTTGTGTTGCTACAGACTCTAATCGAACTGAAGACATTCTTCCCTTTAAAAGAATGTCAAAATCTCAGCCGTTAAGTAGCTTCTAATGTCAGAAGGGAAAAGTTACTCTCAACCCAGTGACCTCTTTTTGGCCATATATGAGATATAATATATTAAAAAATTTAAACATTTTGAAATAAAAGATTAGTACAAATATTTGAAATGACTTGAGTTTAATAACAATTTATAATTTTTTAAGACGTTTTTATGTTTGACGGCTTTCATTCCGATGAAGATGATGTTAATGACTACTGTTTATGTAGTTTTACTACAAAAACTTTGGCACATTTTGTATTTTGTGCTGTAACAATAATAAATCCACAAAAGATATAAAAAGTGTAAAAATTGTATAGAAATTTGCTCCAGTTTTGCTCTATTCATTTTTTTTTCATTTTTTTTTTTACTCTATTTCTTTAACATATTTATAATATGACAATGTGACCATATTTCCTTAAGTACCGACAACGACAGTTGTTGGTGATATCGCTTTGCCAGTGTGGCAGTGTTACAATGTGGCAGCGTTGCAATACAGAGTTGTTCATTATTTTCTCATAAGCGTCCGGACAGCAAAAACTGTGAATGAACAACAATCAGCAGCAGCAACTGGTAATAGCTTTGGGATCAGTGGCAACTTGTCGGTTGGTAAATGTTGCATACAACATTATTTGGTATTGCATTGTCATTGTTATGCAAAATTTATGTAAAAATGCAACAATATTGCATTCTGCTTTTGTTTTTGTTGTACTCGTATACACAGTTGGCATGTTTTTTTAATGCTTTTGTCGTATCTCATTTTGAAACTTTTTTTTTTTTGACTTGCACTGTATGTATCTGTCTCAACATATTTATGAGCTACATTGAGTTTGTTTGCTTTTTGTGTAAATATGCATTTTATGCTATTTAATTTGCGTGTTGATGGTGTTTGTTAATGAAGATCGCGTTGTACAGGAAATAAAAGTCATGACAACGCTTTGTGCCTTTTGTTTAAGCGTTCACAAATGATATGTGATATGTTGTGGTTTAATTGTAAACCATAAATTATGTAAATGACTAACACTTTGCTTTTGTTTTCTTTTTTGTAGCATACTTGAAGGCGCTTTGATCATATTGGTTTTTATATAAATATGCTTCACTAGGCACCACATGTGGAGGTCTAAAATTTCATGATAATTTTAAATGAAAATTGTATAATAAATAAACAGTGAATATGCATAAATAAGAAAATAATAACAAGAAATTAATAAAAAAAAATTGTAATAATAATAAAAGAAAAATTTTTTTGGCTTTGTTATAAATATGGACTACTTTATGGCAGTATTGCGTTTTGCCAAGCGCCAAAATCAACTTTAAAAATTCTTCAAAGAGGGCTAAATATTGCCTTAAGAAAGCTGGTTAACGCTCCATGGTATGTAAGAGGAGCGGATATCCACAGAGATCTGAGAGTCGATTCAGTCGAAAAATACATTAAAGATCGTGCTCTGAAACTGTTCAATATAATTGACAGTCACAATAATCCAACTCTCAGCATCCTAAAAATACAGCGAAATTTGATAAACACAGACAGATACAAAGACATCAGATCCATCATATTATAAAGCCCCGTATTCAATTATTCTTAGTGTGACTTAAAACTGTCCACAGATAAAATAGAGTAAAGGTGCTGATTCACCAACTCAGACATCTGAATATCAATAATAAATATGTTATCTGAGCTAATAAAGTAGCCGAATGGACTACCTATAAACAGATCAAAATTGGTTATAAAGTTTTTCTAATAGTACTACTGTCGGCTTCCATATCAACTATTAGCAGAATAGATAGCGGAAAATAAAACAGTGAAAGTTGTCGTAAGCATCCAGCTATAAACACACCAGCTATAAAAACTTTCCGTTTAGAATTGGTACTTTGCATCAAAAGTTAAAACTTTGGACTGGCAACATTACATGATCAAGAGAACTGTTTTAAAATAGCTTTCAATGTAAATATTTAGAACGTTTGACGGTTTTGTAATTAAGAGCGTGTGCGAGTTGTTCTAAATTTATACTAAACTAAATGGGATTTTTCTTAGCATTTTTTATGCTGCACACATTTAGAAACAAAGTTGAAATAAATGTGCGAGTTGCTTTTTGACAACTAATATGTATTTCAATGCATTGTCAAATTATGCAAACGTCAAAAACTTCCAAAACAATATTGCCAAGTCAATGAAAAAAGTCCACGCAGTTTTGAGGAAACAGCTACCACAATAATATTTTATAAAATTATTGTTTATAATATTAAATAAAAATAATAAAAATTTTTGAAAATACAAATACTTACAAAATTTATTGGAAATGCTCAATAAATAATGAAAAATAGCTGCAAAAAGTATTCATTTTTCGGTTAAAAGTTTTCTAATAACCATAAATAATTTTTTTAAAACAAATAAAACAAAACATTTTAATAAAATTATTTTTTATTGTCATTTTCTATATATTAATTTATTTAAATAAAGATAAATTACAACTATAAATAAATATATTAAAATGATATAGTATTCTGATGATGACTATAAAATATAGTCGAAATATCGGTTTAAATGAAATTTTTTAAAAAATAAAAGCAATTTTTTAAAGTAGTGTATTATTTCACTACTGATCAATTAGTTCGCTAAAAAAATTACTATCAAAATTTTTAAAATACTTCATCGATACTCCTTAGCAGTCATGACTTGTATTTCGTTCTCGTTGTTGTTGTATAGATTTTTTGTTCTAGTTATATGGACTCGAAATGCACTTCATTGATTATAGTGCATGACTTGCAAATACATTTATCTTCGTTCAGCTTCTGACAAACGCATATTAAAAGCAATCATCTTTGTATTAGTTGCTGAGTCTGAGACCGAGAAGACTGAAAATGGGTATGCCTTTGACTTGAATTGGTTTTATTTTTTCATGTAAAAAATATGGTTTCTAATAACCGTTTAATGAAGATTATAAAACTTTTATTGACTCTTCTTTGTACATAAATATACCCACCTTTTTTTTTTTATGAACATCGTCATTATTATCATCATCATTTGCGTACTTAATTGTATAGGTCTCGTAAAGACCATTTTCTAAGGCCAATGGCTAAAGCATTTTTTTTGGTGTGCTGCTTTTACTTGCCTCAATTCTGAAATTGATTTAGTTGGATAATTTTTAGAACATCACGATTTTTACTTGATTGAACGAAAAATTACTCAATATTAACAACAGTAAATTTGTTATAAAATAAAAATTATAACTCGGCCCAAGTATGTTTTAAAAATGATCTTAAGAAGAAAGAAAAAAAATTAAACTATGAGTGCAATATTTTAGCTGAGAGAATGTAGGAGATAATCTCTTGCATCATTTAGTAAGGTGATGGTATCATATATATTAAATTCATATCTAAAAATCAAAATAGCGTCCAAAACTGAGAAACGAAACATAAAAAAAGAATAAAATAAGAATTTACTAAATCATGGTAGACTTAAAAATTTCTGTAGAGAACATCTGTTTTATACATAAAGGGTATTCACAATTTTGATTGTGATAGTATTGTTAGCCTAATCCAGAGTAGTTTTCTTTGTTTCTCCAATTCATTCAGAATCGGTTTGTCAACAACAATATTAATTTAATCAATTTTGTCAATTGAGTACGTAAATTCCAACGTGATCTGCAACCTATCTGATCCATATTTGATTGTCTTAGCCAAGGATATTAAGCTTTTCAAAACACTATATCACCAGTCTTGATGTCACTTTATGAGAATCGAGGACCTCTATTGCTGCCTTGCTATCAGTTCAGATGGCTTTTGTATGGGCCTAATACTTATGTTAAAGTTTAAAGTATATACACCTGTTCATCACATAAATTTCTGCCATAAATCAGTATGTACATGTACTCCAGATTCTTTGTTATTATGTAGATTGAATTGTATAAAGGCATAGTGTAAATAAAAATCACCCTGTTGCGTTGGAACGATACGAAATACAACGAAACGTTAACAAGGAAAAGTAGTCGCTGGTTAACTCTCAACGGACATGAAGGACACGAAGGCAACGAAAAAACGGACCTTTATGCTAAAAAAGGTGCAGAAGGACCATTCATTGCTCCAACTCCTTTTTTTGGCTTCAATAAAACGAACATAAAACAGGAGACGAAAAAATGAGTCCGGAAAACTATAAAACTATAATACTGGAATAGAATATACGGCCTATATCCTTTCAAAAAATTCTTAAATTTTGATGTCAAAAGAGCAAACACCGCTCTCAACCTAAGCAAGAAGAGTCTAAAGTCACTCTCTGGTGCACTAACAGGCCACGTCGCATGTAACAAACACCTACATAAAATAGGTATATCAGACACTAATATTTGCAAATTCTGCTGTGATGAGGAAGAATCTATGGAACATCTGATCACCAACTGTGATGCACAAGCCCACAGAAGAAACAAAATTTTAGGGACATACCAACTAGAGGATGAAGACTGTCGAAAACTCCCTCCGATGGAGCTGGTTCGATTCCGCAAGATAGTAAATATCTAAATACAAAGGGGTGCACAATGGATCAAACTGGTTGCAGTGCATAGGGGCTTGAGCCTAACCAAAAAACCCCCAAATACCATTACCATTACCCAATTCTCAACGAAGCAATAAGTCGGACACCATGATTCATAATATATATATTTAACACACTAAACACATTAAATATTAATACATTAAATAAAAATAGTAAGTAAAATATTAAGCTGATAATATTTACTTTACAATAAGTACATTATATAGGCTATAAAACAGGTACTTACGTATTTACTTGGAAATTTTTTGTGCTTGTTTTCTAATAAGTGAGGTCTCAGTGGAAAAACCATAAGCTTTATATTCATACTTATTAAATTTGATTAACGGACCATTTTTAACCATCTCGCGGACCACCGGTTAGGAGCCACTAATCTAACATATAATCTATTTTTCATTCATGTTCGAGATTGCGAAATCGTTATTTGTAAAGGAGAATATTTTCACATCTCATAGAAACAACATTTAAGACCATTTATATATTATATGTGCATAAATGTTCAAAGAGATTTTGCCTAAGTTGAACAGAAAACTTAACATAACGGTAAATGTAATGGAAATGTTATTAACATGAAAAGAATAACCGATCAGCTGTTAAGTGACGTGCCTCAAATCATGTGAAAAAGTTTTATAAATAAAATTGAAATATGGGCGTATATTAGAAATTCATTGTTCTCTCATCACTGCTGCATGCAAATATTATATATATTATCGAGAACAATTTTTTAAATAAAATTCATATATTGAGTATAATTTTTTATTAAATATATTTTCATAAAATTTTGTTGAATATTTTATTTCATATTACATTCATATGATGATATTTAAACAAAATATGTACAATAAACCGAATTTTAGGTAAACGTTTATTATTCATTGTATTAAATTTATATAAAAGTTTTGTCCGACTACTTTCAGTTGTCAGGATGGCCGAGCGGTCTAAGGCGCCAGACTCAAGTGTAATAACTTGCCTATGGGCACAAGCTGAGCGTTCTGGTCCTCTCTGAGGGCGTGGGTTCGAATCCCACTTCTGACAAGAATTTTTTTTCTGTTGTGGTTTTTTTTTTTTAAATTAATGGGTCTGTAATGTTTTTAATAAATATCTTCACTTTCATTAGGGTTACGTCTTCAAATAAATATGTATTATCTTTTGTAAATATAAATAACAAATTAATTTATAAGGAATTTTATGTTATTATATGGTATATACATTTAGAGGTGTGTTAGTGTGGTCTTAATTAAATTCCAAAAAAAGCTATGGGTTAGGGGTTTATGTCTTCGTACACGAAGAGGCTCGTGTCGTTTTAATAAGATTTAGTTATTTTCCTCATTTCTTCGACAGCTGCTATGATAATACAAAAAACAATATACAATATGTGAAAACAAATTTATTTAGTATCGATCAATTTGTTGAAGAAGCTATATAAAGTACTTTTTGCATTTTTGGTGTAAACGAATATGTATATATTTATTATTTAATTATATCTATTTTATATCATATTTATTTATTTTCAAAAATTCTTCACCATTACAAGCAACGTCAATATATTGATTATTTTGATATAGGTATTATATTCGTGACCTTAGTTTAAAAATTTAATAGGTCAACAATTTGAAAAAAAACGTAGGTGATTATTGATCATTTTATGACATTATTATATATAATTATTGTATATATATATTAATTATTATTATATAAAAATGTTATTGGTTTACAATTTAGACTGATGTGGATTGGTTTTATAGGTTAGATTTTTTATTTGTTTAAATTGTACAGATATATAATAATTATATTAAATATCTATAATTAATTTTATCACAGCAAAGAGTTTTACTATAGCTTTTATATTCATATATGGTTTCAATAATAATTTACGTAATTTCTTGTTTTGTTTTTAGGTAAGTTTAACATACGTTTACAATGGGTCTTAATATATGCCAAGATGTTGCATAACTGTAAGTTTTATATTTATGATTATATGGAAATTGTAAAACACTTCTTCTGGTACATTTATAAATAAAAATATTATTTATTAAAATTTAATTGTAATAAAGTGTATATTCGCCATTATAACATATTAACGTTATCTACCGTTCATCACAGAATCTCTGTGGTAAATCTATAAAAAATTGGGTAAAGTGATTTTCAGCGGCTCTTCAGTCGGCTAATTTTTTACCATTAAGAGCGTTTTGCAGAACCTAGATCGAACGGTAGTCGCAGGGTGTAAAAACTGACGTAAATTTATTTATAACTTTTGAAATCTTTAATATTTCTTGTAAATTTATTTTATAATCCTTAAACTACATCCATACTTGTCACTGCTATAATATGTAATTATAGACGCAGTCGATTTATAGATTGACTTAACAGGTCGAAATTTTCACTCTATTTACTCCAAATTAATTTAGGATTTTCCAAGCTTTTTTTTAAATAGTTTTTGCTGCTTTTTTTTGTAATTTTAGTTTCTAACTTTCTCAACGTCTTACAATCCAATAAGGTTCCTGTTCGTTAGTCAATTTGTTGTAAACACTTTTCTAGAGCGTTTCATAATACTGGTTTATGGCAACATGCTGCCAGACTTAAATTCTGCACATATAAAATTATTACTTTCTTTGTAAGTAAATTAAAACTAAAGCTAGCTGACCTTGACATAATGCGAACATACATATTCAATAAACAACTATATTTATTTATAGCTATAAATCATATTATTTAATAAAAGCTTCTCAAACTCTTTACTTACGTATATCGAAAATGGAGAACAAAAAATTCAATTCAAGCAATTTTTAATAAAATTATTCAGTTTTTGTTTTGCTGTCAATTGAAAGCAGAAGTCAAGTTCATTGGCAAAAATATTTATACCAGTAACAATAACAATAACAATAACAACGACAACAACAACCAATATAAAGTAACAAAAATTTGCTGCGCTGCGCTAGCAACATCAGCATGCCTCCTATAACAACAAATGTGCTTGTTGAATAGTTTTTATTATTGTGTTGTGTGTGTGTGCCAACTCTTAACAGCATTAACAGCATTAAGAGCAAGATTACAACAAATGCTGAACGAATATGCTTGAAACAAAGCGAAATGTTGCGATTTGTCATTTGTTGCTATTATGTTTTGTAGACAAAAAATGCCGAATTGTTGCTAAGATTTGGTTTAGGCATTTTAGTTTGACTTCGTGTCTTTGACTTTTGCTGGTGTTGATGTTGTCAATTTGGCTGCAAATTAAAGCTGTTTAACTTGTTTTTTGTTTGCATTAAAAGTAATTTTATTTATTTATTTTTTTTTTTTTTTGATTTTTATGATTTTTTAATTAATATGCAAGAATTTGTTTGTAGGTGAATGAACTTCTTCAGTCTTCATTTAATTATACATTTTAATTTTGTTTCTCCAAAGTATTTGTTTTTAATTGTGGCTTAATTCAACAAAGTATTATTAATTTTATTAAAAAATTTATAAAAATTTAGTATAAAATATATATAACTAAAAATACTGTATAATTACTATATTGTATATATTTTATTTGATATCTAATATATCATATATCCTCTCCGTAGAATTGCAGGAGAACAGATGGGCGACGCCATGATGCGTAGCACTTCAGTTTAGGTGCACATTAGGAATAGAAGTATTGATACCCATATTTCGTCAGCAATGCTGACCATTGATCATTTAACATCTGTGCAACGATGTCAATGTGGTTTTCTGGTCAAAATTGATCAACTTCGGAACAAATTTCGTTGACACACTAACGTGTGTCAAAAGTATCTCAACAAATTTTATGGCATGAGTCAATGGACTTATGCCAAGTTAATTTCTGCAATTGTAATTTAACGATTCTCCTTAATAATTTTCCTCACCGCTTCAATATTTTCGTCCGATGTGAAGGTGCTCGGACGTCCAAGATTAGCACTGTCATTAATAACTTTTCAGTTATCAGAATAGATTTGCTATATGTCAAAGTTAACACTACAAGTGCAATGAAATTAAAATTAAGTACAAGTTTTTTGATCAATTTTTCGTAATCATGAAAAATGGAAACGTTTAACAACAAAGTAAGGATCCAAAACGAGTTACAATGTTAACATTTGTCAGAGAAAATTTTTTATCAACATAAAAAAAAATAAAAATCGTATGAACTTGGTTAAGGAAATCTACGAAGTCATCTTTATTTTTTAAAGAAATTCCGTATATCTGTTTTTTTAATACTTTTATTCTTCTTACTAAATCTTCTGTCTGTATTAGAGACTATCAATAAGTTATTGAATCAAAAATTTTATGTATATATAATATAAGATAAGATGAGCAAATCTTTTATTTCGGAGCTTATCACTGACAGATAGCTCAGGGCTTAGAAATACAAAATAAAATATTTTCTCAATTAAATTATGATAGCCATTGACTTAATATATGGTCACTGTTCGGTCTGATATTTGCAGTGCAAGCTTTCATGCTTTTCGATATCAGATTTACACTTAATATTACTAGATCTATGTGTATAACTTTGTTTTTGATATACCATGGTGTTTTTTGTGTCTTCTTATAGTATATTCGACAAAGCGCGCTGCAGCAATCCTATACTTGATGATAAAATGTCGAGTAGAGATTTTAGACTAGCTGTACTTAAATTCTTATTTAAACTTTTTGGTTTCTATGTGCTTACGCCAGGCTTATCTTATATCTAAGAGAATGTAAGAGAACAAGTAACATTATTCGTTTAATGTATCGGTATGCTATTTAGATAAATTAATAGAGAAGTACTTCTATTGACGATAAAGAGGACATAGCAGCATTTCTGTTTATTGATACAATGCGTTTCTTTTGTACATGTAACAATGTGACTATTTATAAGAATATCTGAAGTGAATAGTATGTACTGACGATCTTGAAAACTGTTGGTCTCGCCCGTGCGATTCGTGGAGTAACATTAGCAAGACTTTCTCAGTATAACGTTCCTAGATTAAGTTCTATACATAAGAAAGAATACATAAATCTTGCAACAGAAACAGAATAGTATTGAAATTCAATCATTAAACATAAAAATAAAAATTATATTAGAATTATTATAAAAATTATTCTACAGCTGATTTGTGATTTCGTTCTACTTTAAACACAGCAAGTGAATTTGTTAATAAAACTTTTACAGCAAAGTAACAAAACTCCAAAAAAATGTACGAGGATAATAGTCAGTACGGCTTTGGGTCTGTTGGTTAAAAAGCGCTGACTCTCAGCTTCAAATTTAGCAGGGCACGAGTTCGATTCCTGGTACTTGCAGTCTAAAAAAAATTATTTACAAATAGTTTAATAAAAGAATTATTTTCAAGACCATTGATAATGGGTATTTGGCAATACTCGAAACAGCTGTATGGTCAGTCAAGAATTTAATTAATTAAAATAATATAAAATGAGTTTTTGTTGTTGTAGTTCACTACTGTTCGAAAAGCCTCTTTATGAAAACTGTTAATTAAATAACTTTATATTAATAAAAAAAAATAAAATTCTGAATTTGTCAGAAAAAGATAACCACAGTAATTATAGAGTTGATGGAAACGAAAATTTACTATTTGCACATAAACTGTCATTTACATTAATAAATTTTCCCACCAAACTAACAAGAAAATTAAATGTGAAATTCTTGCTTTCGTAAATTATCATAAAATGCAGAAAATTTGCATTTTTGTATTAAATGCGGAAATTTCAGATAAAAAAAAAATCCCGCAAAAGCTAAAATAACCGCAAAAGCAAGTACAAAAATCATCAGATACATTGTCAATGCCAGCAATAGCAACAGCAACAGCAATGGCAACATCAGCAACAATAGCCGTAATAAAATTGCATGTTGCTGCCTTAATTTACGACGCCAATAAAATTAAATTGTTGAAATTCCTACATTAAAGATAAAAACAGAGGAGCTAGTAGCTATCATTCTTTTAAGTGGCTTCGGGTTTCTTTTGTAAATACTTTATGCGCTCTTTAAATATTTTTGAAAATATTTTTAATTGTTTAATATCTTTCATACCAAAGTAATACGGGCAACTGCATCATCGAAATTCGTTCCAACACGCACTGTCCATGAATAATTTTCACCTCACCTGCCAACTGTCAAAGTGTCGAGTGCACAATAACCACTCGAGCGCACTTTTAAATGACGCCCTGACAATTGAGCCGATAATTCGGATTTGCTGTCATTGGCGTGGGTTTTGCACTTGGCGCTCCATCACAAACGCTAAATGGAGTGCTTATGTCATATTGTTTAAATTTTTAAATGTCAAATTTTTTTTTTTGGTATTTTTTTTTTTGGCAATTAATTTTTGCAGTTCCAATTTAAGAAAAAAAAAATATATATATTTATGTATATTTTTTTCAAGAAATGCGTGTGTCATAAATCTGTCATGGAGCTTCTCGGGCACTTCGTAAAGAATGTCAATTGATTGTTATTAATAAGTCGTCTCATGCATAAATTTTGTTGTTAATTGCTACTCACTTTTTATTAGAAATTATTAAATTTTATTATTTTTTTTATTACATTAAGAATTCTGAATGAATGATCACAAATGACGTAATTCTGCGACTCTATTAAAAGAATGTCATATGTAGGCGATTTTGGATATTGGTTAACTAATAACTGAAAGTGATACCTGATAGTGTAAATTCGAGAGTTACTCGATTATTTATATCGTAAGCATTGACAAACCTAGATATTGTATAGAGGGGGCCTGGCTGACATTTCTACTGACTACTACCTTTTTTAGAACGATTCGTCATATATGCTCAATTTGTGTTGTTTAGAGTCACTTAAAAATTGTTTCTCAACACTAAAATGGAATTTACACCCAAAAATTTTCATACTATTTTTTAAATTAAAACTTATAATTTAATTTAGACAATTAAAATAAGAACGCATTTATAAGTTTACACATCCATCAGCCATCATTCTTTGCAATTGTGAGATGCTTATATAGTTTGATGGAAGGTGTTCCCTAGAGGGGAAATATTGTGATCGTTGTCAAAAATCGACCAAAAAATGAAAAATAGTCTTCTATGTGTTATTATTTTAAGAGGCTAATATTCTAAGATGAACATTTATTTAGGGTGTTTGATGGTGTTCAATCGATTTGTTCAGACCCAGTATCCCATTATATTAACAAATAATCATTTAGTCGTGAAAAAGATTAATTTCTTTTGAATGTCAAATAATTCCATAAAAGCTACTAAAAGTGCTAATGTTAAAATTGGTGCAGAGATTAACTCAAAACATAACAACTGTGCTTCAAAATACCGTAACAATCGACCAACCATGACTATAGCATATGAGCATAAAATACAATAGCTGTGGTCTTTATGGGTGTTCCATGATGACTGAAATCCATTTCTAAAGTAGGCTGAAAGAAATAATTGCTTGTTTTTTTTTTTTAAGAGTGATCATCGTGTGGTAACAGTAAAAGCAACGTAGGACTTTCAATATATAATCCTGCATTATCATATGTTAGCCAGAAATATTTGGAAAAAGAAAAGGAAACTATTCATGAAAGACGGATAATTTTTTAGAACAGCAATACAGACAAAACAGTTTAAATATCCGCTCAAACGAATGGCTTTTAGATGGAGTTGGAAAGAAAATATGCCATAGACTATTTTCAATAATACCGTGTTCACACATAACTCCATCTAGTAAAAAATTTAATTTCTCTTTCATTTATGCTAAGTTTTATTTCCATACATCAGTAAATCTAAAATTCAATGTAAATATAGGTTTAATTTATTTTAAATACAGATATATGTCATATATATGTACAGTATATATAAATAACAAGTTTGTTACGAACAATGACGACACAAAATACGAAGAATTAACGAAATCATTCGTTAACAGTTAACTAGAAATTTTGTACGTACTTTTAAAAATCTTTCACAATAGATATATTTTTAGTCTTGGCAACCATGCGCTTTGAGCTGCTTATTAGTTAAGCGATTTTAAAAAGGTTGAACTAAATAAGCCAGCAGTGTTGTTGTTTTATGTGTTATTTTTAAAATAAGCGGTTGTTCTTTTGTGAAATGCTTACAAAAGAAAAGGCATATTATAAATTTTTCATTATATATTATTATTTTTGTGCATTTATAATAAAAACAAATTTTTAAATTCTTCCTGTGTGTATCTTAAAAACTTACTAATGTGAACAAGACACATATATTTAATTTGATTTATTTAGTGTATTATGAACAGTTTCCAAATTTCTTAAATTCATCTATCTCTTAATGATAGTAATTGCTCTCTCTATACGTGGTAGAAGTTTTATTTAAAAGTAGTCTATAAAGAATATATACATATGTGGCTTCTCAATAAAATTGTTTGCTATGTTTAATACTCATGTATAGGGTGAAAACATAGTTCTGGCAACACCACAAGTATATACCATAATTTTAAGGTTACCTGTCAAACAGTTGTCAAAAATTTTCATTGTGTTTTATTTCAATCAAGTTTAAATTTTATATTTTACTGTAATTGTTATTTAAAATTTGATTTGGTATACATAGAATTAATTTGTTAAACTGTCTAAATTACTTCTCTGTTTAATTTTGTTTTCTCATCGATGCTGTTTGTCAATCAATAGATGTTAATGGATAAACAGAAAAAAATTACGGTGATATAACTTTTTCAATTATTCAAATTTTTTTTATGATTTACTTCAAAATAATTTTTAGCTTTTTACTTTAAAAATTTTAAATAAAAATTTTATTTATATAGATTATTTAATGAGAGAAAGACATATACACTTAATTAAAATTTGTGGACAATTAGATTCTCCCAACGTTACTATCAATTGCAGGTAAATTTTTGAATATATTATAGCGAAACCGTAAATAATTCAGTCTATGAAACATTGGTGTCTATTAGTTATCGTATATCAATATTAGTTATCGTATATCAATATTAGTTATCGTATAAAGAAATTCGACTTATTACACTTAAATATGTTAAAATACTGACTAGTATCATAAGACCCTGCTCATTTAGCAATATATGAATAAAATATAGCGGAAATATGCTTTTGAAATCAGCTATATTTTGTGGTGACTTAATATATGGTAAGAAATATTGTATAGCTGTTATATTTAATTGATCAGAGTGCAAGGCATCTATAATGTCTGGTCTACTACTATTAAATTTGACGTAGCATTAAAATGTATACACGATTCTACTATTCTAGTACGATGAAACGTTTCAGGTAGATTGCTTGCCATTCTAAATAAGATCTATATCTACATCTCCAATCCAGTGTTTATCCGTTTTGGTGCTACTTACCTTGGATATTGTCTCCTATTATGGCATCTGTCAGTTGGGGACCAACCGATTGGGATCCCAAGCAACTCAACTCGGAATATTCATGAAATATGAATTATTTTCCTATGGCAGTATCAAAAACTTACAAAGCCATGATTTTCCTGTCGAAAATCTCTTTTTAAAGAACCCATTCTTTTGCTTTAACTATTTCTTTATCTAGTCAAAATTAACTTTTTATCAAACTTACAAAATTCTTTTAAATTCCTTGTTAAGAAATGAAAGTAGTTTGGTTTATTAAAATTTTTACTTTTTAACTAATTTTGGAAATGTTGTATTCGTATTAACTTCATCTTAGTGCCAAATCGATACTTAAGTGCCCGTTGTAAAATTGACCCAAAAACATATATATATACCTTTAAATAACATTTGTCCAGTAAGCATTTAATGAAATCTGTAATTGTATATAATGAAAAATAGTTTGTATATATTTCACATTTAGATCAAAATAAGAAAAATATGTGGAACGATTCTGAGCTTGAAATCGAAACCGAATCTGAAATAAATCTGGGAGTTGGAAAGGTGTTTGAAGAAACTCCTGATCAAATTGTTGAACAATGTACAGAGAATTCAATTTGTGATTTAAGTTTTGGTACATATCATAAAACAACAATTGCGGCCATAAGAAAGCATCGTTATATTCACACATTACTACTAAATAATAATTATCTCGAAAACTTGGAGTTATCTTTTACAATGCTAACAAATATAAAACATTTAAATTTAAGCCAGAATTTACTGACTTATTTGCCTGCAAACTTTGGAGATTTAAATAGGTTGCATACACTCATATTACACAACAATAGTATAGTCGATTTGCCAGATAGTTTCGCTCAGTTGACCAGATTATCCTATTTGGATTTGCAAGGAAACCCATTTTTTAATCGTATAAGAGCTCGTGTAGGCAATTGTGAAACTCCACAACAGTTCAAATCATGTGCACTTTATGTTGTTGGCTTGATATCGCGTAGAGCAAGGGATGAGACTGAGAAAAATATTGCTGCTTTCAATCAAGAGCGCGATCAGACTTTTATGAGAACAAATCACTCACTTTCTGCTGTAATCCGAAATGATGGCAATATATATCTTCAAGGAACGGAAACCACAGCTATGAACTCTGATACTATAGGTCCAAGGAAAATGTCATCTTTTGTCATTGTACTACAAGACGATGCAAGTCCACAACAAGATGTTCAACCTGCCAGTAATGTTCCAGCTATAGATGTACGTGACGAAATGACTGTGCAAAACCATAGAAAAATATGCATTATTTCTTTAACAGTAGTGGTTACATGTGTAACGCTGTTCTTAGTGTTTTTTTCCACAGGTTCTATCATTTGGAAAGCATATTTTTAAAAGGTATATAAAATAATTGAATAAATTTATATATATTATTTTTAACTCATTGGTGCTAGTGAAACAAGTAAACAGAAATGACCGCAGTATGGAAAATAACTTTACTAAAGCACAGTTTGAAGACCTTGACAACTCCTTGTGTTATCAAATGTTCGAGTTCCAGATTTTGAAAGTAGCAGAAACACATCTCCATAGTTGATCGACATAAACCGCAATGAAGTAACGAAACCAAAATTGAAGTGTGTTAACGAATTACATATATTAAGACTTTTTGACACGAAATATTTTTTATGTGAATACTTATAGACATATACCAAATTATGTATTTTTATAATTGTAATTAATACAACTAAATCATTTGAATCATTTGGATCTATTAAAATCTATTAAATTCCGTTGATAAATTTTTATATGTGTAATTATATTTTTTTTTAAAGCTTGTAGACCCCATTTACAAGAAACTTTATTGTGAAGTAAGAGCTGTATTCAATATTAAACACACTTGAAGTTTGTAAGCTTCATGTGAACTGTATGTGAGTTCAAAACGTTACCTCAGATCGCTAGTTTAGTTATAAGATATTTCCGCCTCTAGTGATATGCCTTTTTTTATAGAAAGAACTTTTCCGTTATGCGTATATTCCTAATTCAAGATCTACCCACAAAGTACGGAAATCGAGTTTTATCGATTCAAGATGAAAATTAAACTGCATAGAAATTATAAATATCTTCTCAGCAGACTCACACATGAATACTTAATTTTTGACATGTGCTGTTTTGAATAAAAAAAATTAAACAAATGTTTTATTAAAAAAAACTAACAAAAAATCCAATAAATTTTTCCCAACAGGAGCGCCATCTATCCATTATCAGATATAATGAAGATGTTATTAGAAGTTTTGTTGAACTGTCTAACACAATAAAATGAAGAGAGACTATAATATATTAGGTTTCAAATCTAGCTGTACATTCTCCTAGCATGCATCTTGTCACATTCCGAAGGTCTGCTCCTGATTTTCACTAACCATTTGTTAAGTATACGCTGGGACACCCTTCAATGGACCGCTATTATTTTTTTTTTGCGTGTTTCAGTTTCAGTCTAGTGTGTAAGCCCACTCTTTGCTACTACAGAAAAAAATGGTTTATTGTTACCTTAAGCAATTTTCAGTTTTCCGCAACGGATCCTTCTGTGCCATTAATTTGTGTAAGAAGGAAGTGGCCTTCTCTACTTTCTCTTTTAGATGGTTTAAACTTTCCGTGAGTTGGAACTGAAAAATCTGTTTCAAATCTGAATTTTTTTGTAGCTCGTTCATTCGCTAATTCATTTAATATACTTGTCATTTGTATCATATATAAAGTCAAAACTATTCCTCCACTAAGAAACCTAGTTTTGATATAACTAACAATTTTGATATTTAATGTACTGACTGCTTGAATATCTACTAATTTATTTTACATCAACTTGGATAAGATTCATTGGACAACATGAATTATTGCTTTTTTAAAACCATAAAAGAATTTTTCAAATTTTTTGTATTCCGACTGTTAACTGTTTGTAGTCCTCCATTAGATCCTCATTGAATAACTTAAATTTCAATAAAGCAAATAACAAAGAAATACCTGTCTAAATTTTCCTACCAAAATAGTTTCGTAATGTTATTGAAATGCAGTAATGCGAAAAGTCTATAAATTTTTAAAGCTTTCTGATATTTTTACGATGATTACCCAATACGAGTTGAGGCCTTGTTTTGATATTTTTTTGATTGTTGGCAGTTTGTTGCCATTCAAATGGTGTTGACGACTAAGCTGGTACAAGCCCATGTGAATTCAAAAACTGCTTACTAATTAAGGGTCAGGATCATTGAATAAAGTTTGTGGTTTAAATGACATATACTTTACATAATGTTAGAGAAATAATACTGGACCTATATCAGAATCTTTGTTATTACATTAAATATGATATCACCTCATCAGAATATGCTTATAATATTGATATTCATTTAATTTAATTTCTTTAATTTTCTATAATCTAACCTTTTTTTTTTTTGAATTAAATGCATATTAAAATAAAATATGAAAAAGCCATTTTCATGGGAGAGCCATGATTTTTATTGAACGTGTTTTTGAAGATTTATAAGTTATTGTTTGTTCTAAGCAGCTTACATTTGAACTTAACCGGCACGATGTCCAAATTTAAAATAGTTCTTTGATATCTGTTCCAGCAGTCCATTGGCAATCAATCCCCTCAAATACCATTTGATAATCCTTTGTGACTTTAAACCTATAACAGTTGTGGGATGTTGCTGCTTTATTTTCTTTACTACTGCTGTTATGGACATCTTGCGTCCCTCCTGATCCAGTTCACATAAAGCCTCCATAACATTCTTTTGTGGGACCAACGGGGCGCATTGTCTTGGTCTTCTTTTGCTCTAAGATATGTTGATATTTATTTCAGCGAAATTAAAAAAAAGAATGAATTATCAGAACTTACCATTTCTGCTAAAGTAATTGCTTTGTAAATGAAAAACTTAACTACGGCAGAAACAAATTTCTGAAAGTTAAAACAAAATTGAAATGACTAAACTGATTTGACAAAATAAAAAATTTTTTAAATTTTCTAAGCTTACGTTATTAACTTTGGTGCAAGAAATTCAATGAATACTTTTTTAATTTGGTTTAAAAAAAAAAAATTATTTAGTTTCTTCTTCTTCTTCTTCTTTTTTGGACTTAGTGCTATTACGCACTTTTACTCTATAATGGCTTGGGGGCTTATCACTACCCCACACTAGGCTTTAATTAGGCTTTAACATGTCATTTATTTGTCTTTTAGTTGATGACGGACCTTAAATCAGCATATCTTCCTGAGAATCCAGAAGTGGACTTGAGGATTGTAAGGGCCGGGTTTAAGTAGCGTATCAACTTTAGAGAATAATTTTAGAGCTCTGTCTCTGATATATTTCTTCACTGAGTCAATCTTAAGATCTCTATGTATGTCTGTTGATCTAATATACCATGGAATCTTAAACAGTCTTCTTAAAGCCAGGTTTTGAGCTATCTGTAATTGCTTTAAGGTAGTATTTGAGGCTTTGCTATATATAACACATCCGTACAGTAGTGCTGGTCTAATTACTTGTATATAAAGTAACTTTCTGTTTTTAAAGTTGAAGTGATAATTATTAAATAGCGGCTTTAATAAATGTAGAATCTTAGAGTCTTCTTAAAGCCAGGTTTTGAGCTATCTGTAATTTCTTTAAGGTAGTATTTGAGGCTTTGCTATATGTAACACATCCGTACAGTAGTGCTGGTCTAATTACTTGTGTATAAATTAACTTTCTGTTTTTAAAGTTGAAGTGATAATTATTAAATAGCGGCTTCAATAAATGTAGAATCTTAGAGCAGTTATTCCGCTTGTATTTTAAATATTTAAGCCAATTGAACCGTTTGTTAAAAGTGACCCCCAGATATTTTATGCTATCCTCCCACCGTATTTCCGTGTTATTAATCAAAATGTTTATAAAAACATTTATTTTAAAATTTCGTCACTATTATCACTCGTTTTTATTCGAAACAGATATCGTGTCACGCGATATAAAGTTTTTAATTTAATTATTTGTCTTATTTCTTCTAAACTAAATTGTAATAGAATTTATGTTGCTGAAAGCACAATTAACGCGAAAAGAGATTTAATAAACTCAGAAAGATATTAGTTGGCCTAAGATAAGATGATCTGATTTGATGTTGTTCTGTTGTCCTTTTACTTACAAATACTCGTATATAAACTCATGCTGTAGCTTGGGTCTTTTAGTGATGTTTGTGTTATAGGCGTATTGCTAATTCTCGGCTCAAATTTCGAAAGTATTCATACTGCCCCAAATTAAGGAAATCATATGTATTTTGTTTACAAATCAAATGTTAAAAATTACATGCTTTAAGCACCATTTGTATCTGGGAAATTTTAAAAGTAGATTCTTACAACTATAAAGAATTTCTATAAAGAATAAAAACAAAAATAAAAACAAAATTAAGATTTTGACGAAATTAAGGTGTGTCTAAACATAGTGTTATGTTTATTATTTATTATATTTATGGCATTTTATTGCATATTACCAATACTACCAATATATAATAATAATAAAAACGATTACCACAATTATTGAAAAAAATTATTTGAATTTTTATGGCAAATCTAAACCTCAAAAATGTATCTTTGGGGCTCTTAATCATGTATAAGATAGACAAATAAATGTGTTTGAAGGAGTTGTGAATATATCCAAAACACAATCCCCAGATATGCTTACAAAGGTGTGCATTTCGAGTTTTTCAATTCGAGTGCAGAAGGCTACGCCATCGTCTAAACCTTTGAACCATATTAATACTATCATTATGAACATAGAACTAGTTGTGTTACTATTGGAGAGCAGTTTTGCTTTATTGTCCTTAACTACATATTAATGATGGTTGGGCATGATTCCAATTTCTCATGTACGTGTAGCCCATTTGACAACGCATTTTATAGATCTTTAGTGATATGTTATATGTTAATGTGGATTACTTCATTAGATATCGGACATTAGTGTTAGAAAATTTTACATCTATTTGAGTCTCACTAACAAAAAGTTGACGGTTCATCTGTAACGTTTGTTTGTGTGATTCAGTAACAAATTGAATATACTAGTTGACATTAGATGGCATGTATGATTGTTATTAGTGTAATGAAAGTAAAAAGTTAAAAAATTAAGAAATACATATCTCGAAAAATGAATTATATAAGGCCTTTTCTAAATTTGTCTATTGTGAACGATTTCTGGTTAACTAGTGGCGATATTTTTACAAAAGAAAAGGTCTTATGTGAATCCTTTAACGTAGGAATATATTGTTAAAATATACACTGAAATTGACAGTTCATAATAAAATTTTGCTGAATGTTTTTATGAACGATGAAATATTAAAATTTCGTTGAAGTCTTAGTTATATTAGTGGTAAACAGATGGTGCTCTGCAAAGTTGTCGTATATTGAATAAAATTTACTTGTCTTTAACTATTTTGGTTATTATAACGAGCCTCAGTTTAAGATAGTATTTGTTTAAACAGTACTGATTTATATGACATCTAGTCCGTGAACTTAAGTTTATTTTATACCACTTTAGGCTAAAATCATATTGAATCTTTATAACTAAAATTGTTTTTTTATGCCTTCACATACAACATTTTTGCCAGACTAATGTTTTCCGCTTCCTCTGCCATCATGTTTTTGTGCTTTGTCCTTTAGCGCATAACTCATTTAAAGACATTTACAGTCAACTCACTTGCCTTCTTTACCGATATAAAATATATATGACAATAATAATAACAAGAAATAATAATTCCTTTCATTCCACTCCTTTTTTGTAATATACACGTACATTATTGCTTTAAGAATATTTTTGTATGATGACAAAATGATAAAGTGAACTTGTACTTATGCCATTTATACTTGCTGTACAATTCATATAATAATTTTCTTTTAGATCTGAAGCTATCTATAAAGGAGTTATCCATACGCGCATCCGTATGTCTTTTTCTAGTACAACTCAAGCACTGTTAGCTGGCCTATGTACACTAAGCACTTCACCGGAAAGATAGTGAAATACCAGTAACTGCGGTGCAAGAAGCACAAAGACGACGAAGCACAAAAAAGAGAAGTTAAATCCTTTTACATCCGTTATGTGTCTGCAAGGGAAAAAAATCTCCTTTATTCTATTTTTTCAATGCAGTATCTACTTTCTTTCAGACAATATCTTTGCACTAATATCTTTGCGTGTTTGTGTTGACTGCTGTTAACTTTCATGCATCTTATTTTTATTGTATCTTTACTTTCTGCAAGTGTACTGCAGTTTTTGCTTCTTAAGGGATTTCATGTCTGTCCGTGATTCAATGACGCTGTTATTTTTTCCTACTGACTTTTAGTTTATATTTTTTTGTTTCTGAAAATAACATTTTTTTTTTGATTTTTGTAGGAATGTTACTCTCATTTACTTGGCTTCTCCTCTTACAATGTAATGAAATAAAAATTAAAACTGAGACATACAAACAAATTAAGGTACTTTATCTTGTCATTTTGTTGCTCTTTCGTAAGCTTAATCATCTTAAATAGTTAAGAGCTGCATATGAATTCTGCTTGCGTTAAAAAGCGTATAATATTTCAGTTAATTCGTATAGAAAGAGTCTTTCTTACTATTTGCAAAATCCTACCTTGTGTGCTGTACTGGCATCAAGCAACGCTCCAGGCCCTTACTTTCGTCCATGAGTGTCTTTTACGAGTATGTATACCTTTATGAGTTATCTTTTTCTTAGATTAACGTAGATGTACAATATTCACATTGACAATGGACTTGTAGCATAAGGTTTACGGTCTCAAGTTAACTTTTTATTAAGCAGCTTATAGCTTTAATTTTCCTTCTTAATTGTTTGTATTACTTTTCTTATTCCAATTTTACGATATTTAAGTAGTTTATTGTCACTTATCTTATAGCTATTCGAATGCGCTGTCACATGCAGTTCATCGCATATTGTCTGTTATGACAACGGAACACACTCCGTCTTTTTTTTATCCAATTAATTAATATTATGAGTACACAACTGATATAAAAGATACAATCTCATATAGTATTAATCCACACGATACACAATTTGTGTCGTCATCTAACTTGTCAACACAATACCTTTTTTTTTATATAATTGAATATGCACCATTTCCGATATATTTTACTTATATTGGAACGTTGGGACAGCGCACTGTCCAACAAATGCCCCCACTGAAGTGAAGGATTAGCGAAAGTAGACCGCTAAACGACTTGAGTTCTTTTTTGTTCTTCGATTCTCGCATGTCGTTATTGAGTTAAAGCTACATTGGCTTTCGTTTGTATAACTACATCGCTTGTTAATACAAGCAGCTTATTTAGCTTGAGTCATCACCAACCCAATGGTGTCTCAAAATAGTCTTTCTTCTGCTTGCCAACGGCCAGCGTTATCACAATATATGCACCGCTGTCTCCTTTTCTTCTAGACATAGTCTGCAAGTGTCTTCCTCAGCAAAAGTTATCTTTTTGAGGTGATACTTGTAGTTTTCATGTCCACACACACAGTAATCAATAAGGTCAGCCAGATTAAGGTGCTCCGCGGATACCTAAGCACTTTTGTCGCTTCCCTGACCCACGGTTTCTGCAACATGAGTTTGATCTGTCTACAAGTGCTCAACTCTTTCCATCTATTGAGATGAAGTGAGGTTTTCCATTTATAGACATATGCCGCAGAAGAACTGCAGAAGTAATGCCTTGATCCTTGCTTTGCAAGTTTATCTGCCTTCTTGTTTTGCTCAATAGCGATGTCTCCCTTAACCCACTTGACCGTTACCTCATTTCCATGAGCACATTCCATGAGCTTGGTTACACATTCTTGAACTAAGCTGTTAGCTATGTATGTCTTTTGCATGCTTTTGATAACTGCTTGATTTTCCAGCGCTATCAGAATCTTTTTCTGATACACCTGACAATCCAATAGGTGATCCAGAGCATGTGAGACAGCTATAAGTTCCGTCTGATAGACGAATCTGGTATATGTTAATTAAATGTTAATATTAGTATTAAATATTAATATTTTGAGCAACTTGTTTCTTCGTACTAATTGTACACTTAGCTTAGTTCTTTAGGTTTTAAAGTAACGAGAAAAACACTTATAATAAATAGACGCGCCATCTACTTGCTGTTAATCATTTCTTGGTTAGACGTTCGTTTCAATAGATAAAATATTATATAACCATTTTCATACACACAAAATCACTAATTTGTGTGGCTTTATTTGGAATGCATAACGCGGACAAGTATGGATCATTCGTTAACAAGCGGAAAGGCTTCTGTATAAGTTACACCACCTACGATTTATTTTATAAGCTCATTTTTTTAAGTACAAATACCACTATCTCGGGATACGGTTACGGAAGCCAATGGGGTCTTGAGAATTTTTATTTTAGATAAATTTTTAAATGGTCATACTTCAGTTCCTGTGAATGATAGAGATATAAATTTGTATGCGTCGTGAAGAAAATTAATAAAAAATTTTTAAAAATGGTTCAAACAACTTAAATTGTTAATGTCTTAGAACTTATATAAACCGTTACCTACATTTGTTGAGATTTTTTGGCCAACCCCCCCTCAATTATATTTAAATTTACTTTATCTTTTAAAACGTCTACCCTGTTTTCTGTATAAATTAATTAATAAAACCAACCCTGCCACTCCAAACTCCACATTAATTCTTGAAAATTGCTGACAAAATCATTGCAGTACTTTACAAAAATGAAAGCCAACAGTTTTGGATGGGACGTGAACTCCGAAATGAGAAATTTTTTTAAAACTTCAAAATAAGTAACGAGACCCATAAATTTCTGTTGAAAAATGCTGTATGAGTTAAAAACATCCTTTTATGGAAATTTCACTTAAAACATAATATTCTCATAAAAATATATTTATGTGTTCGAAATATTTAAAAAAAATATATAAAAATAAGCTTGTGGCAATAAATTATTAAGCACAAATGCTTCGCATAAATTCTTCTCGCTGGCAGTTCTTGGGTTCTAAAAGTCAAAAAGTCAAAAAAATCAAAAAGGATAAAAAGGATAATTGAAAAACTTAACAGATAGCAACACATTATATCTCTGCAATTTAATTTAGTCCCTGATTAAATAAAAACATTTAAAAAATTCTTTTAATGCTACTTTTAAAGCGAAAGTATAAAAAGCAATAAGATTTTAATTACATTTAATTTGATTTAAATTTCAATTGTTCTGGCAGTGTTATGTCGCATTATATACATACAATGCTACACGTACAATCCACACTTCTATGGAAAAAATGAAGAACTGGTTATCTTATAAGGTCTGGCGTAGAATAATCAGACTGCCCTTCTAACCACCCTGAGCGCAGACAAATCATATTGTTCTTCTGAGCACTGATATATCAAGTTGCACTTTTAAGGACTTTAGGCTTTGACAAATCGGATAAGCATTTTAACGATATCGTATCAATATCGGTTTCGGTATCGTATCGTACCAAAATTGAATGTGAATTTCTGAATAAATAAATGACATTATATATATATATATAATGATATATATAAATGATATATTTTTCACATTTATTAGTATTGTATGTTGCCACTGACAAAAATCTGTTAAGATCCATTTTTTTTCAAGAACACAATTTTTTAAAGCTAAACCATGGGTTAAATTTCATTGAAGTGAATGTTAAGTGGTTTATTAAGAAAGCAATTCAACTTGTGTAGTTTTTTTAGCACTTTAAGCTACGAGTATTGAATATTAGTTAATGGCTGGACGTCAGCGCTTTTGAGGTGGGAAGTAATGGATAGGAGTGCGAGATTATTTGCTAATGGATTAACATGTTCTGTCAGCTTTTTGTTGTATTTTTGTCTTGAATTGATCTCGGTCGATATTTTAATCCCTAATATACCATGAGGTACCAGTGATTGTTTTTAGTAATTTTGACTGAGCTCTTTGGATAATTTCAATATTTAAAGCACTAGCATTACTAAATAGCTGGATAAAAATAAATCCATATCGGTTTTATGATGCTGTTATACAAGAGTACTTTATACTCTAGGCACGGGGAGGATCTGTTATTGACGCTTGGAGCTGCATCTGAGTTTTTTTGGCTTCAATATGCTTGCGCCAAGTTAGACATCTGTCTAGGTGAATACCTAAGTACGTTATATTACCTGCTTATGGTATGGTATTGTTATTTAGTAAGATGTACTCCGATTTACGATAAAAGTGACATGTCTACATTTTAGTTCATTAACTTTAATTCGCCAATTTGACAACCATATCTCCACCCGAAATAAGTGAGATTGTAGTTGAAGTTAACAGACAACAGAGGAATTCTTTATTTGAATTTTCAATCAATCTATGTAAATGATGTGAAAGTATCCGTAAGTCTTTGGAAAATTTTTTGTTTGGCTTACGTTAATTGAAATATTTAAGCTTGGCAATGTCCAACTTATCTTGGGCTTATATTTCCGTTTCTGTGATTTCTTTTGATTTTCTATTTCTCAGTCAAAAAATGTTGCTTATTTATTCGTCTTTGTATCGCTACTCCAAATTTTTAATTTCCTGCTACTTTCTCTACTTCCGTTTCCGTCGATCAACAATTCAATTGAATTGTATATATAGTAAGTGCTGTTGTAATGTCGTATAATTTGTGGGGTGATTTGGAATTGGTCTGCACCAACCACCATTTATCAGCAGTGAAATGCAGCGCTTTCAATGCCACTTACTTCATTTTTACATCTCTAGTATATTTCAACCATTGCCATTACACCCAAAAGCAGTTAAATAAAAATAATCAATAAAAATCCCTTTATTATTCTTAAAAAAAAAAACAAAAAAAATGTGTAAAAATATAAATAAAATCAACCAATCTTTTTTTGCTTTTTTTTGATGGTTTATTTCTGTTTTTACGCTTTAACGGATAAAACAATTTTCAAGAAGAAAGGTAAAAAATTATTCCATTGAACCTACCGGAAAATAATTATACTGAAAATTAGGATATCTTTTCCATTGTATCTGACAGATTGATTATATTTATTTTTTTTATTATTTTTTATTTTCATTTTGCTCATTAAAACTAGTTTTTATTTTATATACTTCTGAGATTTCATTAGCATTGTCTTTATTTATTTATTTTTCTATTTTATAATTTTATTGTAATTTATATAGATTTCTGATTATTTGCAACAGATTGAGAATAAGAAAAATATAAGAAAACAAAAATAGTGAACGAAGTCCAAGAAATAAAATATTGATTAATTCATTATATTATTTAATATATAATATTTAATTTTTAATACATATAATTATTACTCGTACGTAGAAAGAGAAAAAGAGAGAGAGAAAGGAGATAGAAAAAAAGATAGAGTGAAAGAAAGAGAGATAGAAAAAGAGATAGAGAGAAAGAAAGAGAGATAAAGAGAGAGGGAAACAAAGATAGAGAGAAAGATAAAGAGAGAGAAATAGAGAGGGAAACAAAGATAGAGAGAGAGGTAAAGAGAGAGAAAGAGAGATAAAAAGCGAGAGAGAGATAAAAAGAAGGAGAAAGAGAGATAAAAAGAGAGAGAGGGAGAAAAAGAGATATAGAGAGAGGGAGAGAGAAATAAACATCGAGAGAAGGAGATATAGAGAGAAAAAGAGATTGTTATGTTGGTACACCCTTTCTTGACATATTGTACAAATTTGAGCGCCATCTGTCAATTAGTTTGTTTGCAGCACCTATTAATGTGAGACTACCTCAAGTGCATTTAGCGATTTTTACTATGGAAAATTCTTGTTGTACGCGATTTTTTGACGAAACACCCACACACGGCACCACTGTAATCGCTCAGACACCATATTCGCTGGATCCGTACGCCTTTTTCCTGTTCCCGAAACTCAAATTGCCTCTTCGTGGTAAGCGTTTTGAGTCGATTGAATCGGTAAAAGAGAATTCGCTGAAGGAACTAAAAGCCACACCTTCACGGGCCTACGAAAAGTGTATGTAAGATTGGGTTAAGCGTTGGCATATGTGTATCGCTTCAGAAAGGGCATATTTTGAAGGAGATAAAATAAATTTGGAATAAAATTTAAATTTGTGTGTTTTATTTACAAAATCCGAGTACTTTTTGAGCAGAAGGTATGTTATAAGAATGTATAAGAATGCTTATCAAAGAAAGAAATTTTGTTTATGCAGCAGTCTATACAGATAAGCTCTATCTATTAATTGGTTAGTTTTAATAATAGTAAAGTTTTGAGTTTATCTAAGCTAGATAAATGGGATTATATTAAGGATATTTGTATTTGGGTTATCCGTAGGACTCTTTAAATTATTTGATATCGTGCTGAAAAAATTTATTTTTGCTGGAGATGTAATCAATACATTTCAAAAAAATTTCTTAGGCATATTTTGTGAAAAAATTGATCAACAGTTTTACTAAAAAATCCTCTCTTAATTGTTGTGGTCGAGGTTTCCAGTCCCTATTTGTGTGGGATGTGAAAAAAACTTGCTGCGTCCAGCATTTCTGATTATAATCGTGTGGTCTTCGATGGTCAGTGTGGTTCTTTAAATATCAGCGTTTAAAATGAATACAGTTCTTCGTAAGTGAAGAACTGTTATATTAAACTTTTAGTCTTTTAGAGTTATATTGTATTTTAGAACTTTTCACTAAATAAACTCTGAAAATAGCAAGAATTGATTGTTGGAACACTACGTAAGTATTTTATGATAAAACTTCGTGAAATATATATATATTGCACACATTACAAAAAAAAAATCAAAAGTTTTGGTATAAAATATTACCATATATAATTCTTTGTATTATTCTACATATAATTCATATAATATAAGCGCAAATAGCTGTTTCGGTATTTTTAAAAATGGTTTATGTTTTTCGTCATAATTATTCTAATTTGATCTTAATTTTTTTCTAAATATGTGAACTATAAAAAGTTTTCACTGTTAATAACTGTTAATTTAACTCAAATTGGTAAACCATAAACCACATAAAATTTTAAGTACAATTTTTTGTAAATTTTTTTGGCAGAAACTCTTATATGTGAATTACGGCTCTCTCGAAGAAGCTTGACTTTCTTCAAACCACCGCTCATTATTAACTCATTGAATGTTCTACGCCAACTAATTTTTTCCAATCTAACCAAACATGCCAAAATGCTAATAGTCAGCGATTCTGAAGTCGTCATCAAAAAACTGGATAGACAAGCGATGACTTTTTTGGAAAAAACTCTCTTAAGATTTTTTTCTTCAGCATGCAGAATAACATTTTTTAAAACTTTTATGGCATTAAATTGTGTGCACATATTATTAATAGTATATTGAAATAGAATTGATGGAATTAAGCTGTTAATTATAATGTCATCAGCGAGTTTATTTTTCACGGACGTTAAATTATCCAGAACCATTAACGATAGTAGTCGTATATTTTCGTCACTGTATGTGAGAATCAAATGTGCGTGATTTAAAGAAATTTGAAGCTGTTCCGGATTTTTCTTTATATTTGAGTATTTCGTTATTTGTACCGCAACTCCTAAAGCCCATCTTTTGATTGTATCGTTTTTATGAAATATGTAACGCATCGTAGTTTTCAATATACCATAGTTATGCAATAATTTCATGGATACTGGACTTTCAGCAAATTCTTTAATTGCTGTAATTATTATCTCCAACTGCTTTAAATCACTACGTTCACACAATCCTTCAAATAATATTTCAATATCTTGTGCTTGCTCTTTAAACACAGTTAACTCGTAATCAAAGATATAGTATAAGATCATGCAGATAACATTATGATGTGGTTTTCTTAAGTTCGATCCTAAAATGTTCGTAATGAGATTTATAATACCCCCATCTAGCAGGTATTGCAAACATTTGTAATCTTTCGCTATTAATTTCTCTATACCTTTGAACATCTTATCGTATGCAACTAATTCAATTTTAATGATATAATTCAATTCAAGGATTGTTTTATCTGGTCCTTTGACAAAGCATGGTCTATTCAAAATCTCGTTTGCTCTTTGTAAAATATTTAGAATAACATCCATTTGATATTTTGATGATGGATTCTCTAATGACGCAACTAACTGAATAATTTCGTTTAGCATTTTCAAAGCATCTTTAAAAGTGATAATTCTACGTAACACATTGATATAGCTTTTCGTCACAGGCGTCTCCTGTTATTTTGAAAGATTTATAAATCTTTATTTTAAAAATATGTCATAAAAATTTTTATCTTACTACAATATTAGTTTTCGCAACTCCAATTTTTTTCAAGTGAGCCGGTTTTATATCAAGTGTCTTCAATTATGAAAACATTAGTAACCAGATACTGATTGAGTTATTTTTTTTTTTTTACTTACCTTTAGCTTCCTAATGGGTTCATTGAATCTGATTTTGTTGCAGGCAACGGCGGATATTGGAGCCTATATGTATTAATAAATTTATAATGCAATTTATATAATTTATATTATAAATATGCTTTTATAATATTATTTGTTAAATTTCATGTGTCTGACTCACCGTTCTAGACCCAGCTATTTCTCTATCAGGCGTCTTTATATAAAATTTATAATATATAATATGTCAAATGTAGGTTTAATAGTTCTAATGAGTTTTTACTTACTTTAGTATTAGTTTCTAAAAAATCCATTTTGTTGATGATTTCTTATAACACAAATATTAACGATATATACGGACCTTGACCTTATTCTTAAAGAAGACAGCTTCAAATCAAGTTTTTAGTAACTGACTGACGTCTAAAAACTTTGGAATAAGAAACAAATTTTAAAGTTTGGATTAATATTAAAATTAATTATAAAAAAAGAAAAGAGAAATATATATGTTACCAGATAGGAAAGCAATACTATAAGCTTTCATATAATGCTTCTAGATTGAAGTATTTTTTGATCAATCTTGCCAACAAATCTTAAAATTTATCTATACGAAATGCTATGCCTCGTATCTGCTCTTGAAATGTTACCTACGATTTTTGTTGATCGTTTTGAGACTAGACGTTGTTCTTGTAGTGCTTCAATTCATTTTCTAAGAAAGCAAAACCTAGTTTTTAAAAAGTATATATTTTCAAAAATCACTTTTGATTGTTTAGGTCAAATTTTTTTGTAACCAACCTCCTAAGATTACAAAATGTTGAAAAGTGAAAACTAGAATTCAAATATTCTGCTGTTGTACACATATCTGAGGCTCTTTAAAATGCTTATAAACTTAATTAGGTCGATAAGACGAAATAATTTAGCGATTTTTGGTTCTATTTTGATATTTAGTATTATGTCAACATCACAAAGAGGGTCAACACAACAAAAGAGTGATTAATGCAGTATATACTGATTTCAAAAAGATTATGGCACAATGGGTGCCGCGTGTACTTACAATTGACGTAAAACGACAACGACTTCGTCCTTCAAAACGTTATTTGGAAAAGTTTTTGCACAGTCTAGCTAACCGTGAGTATCGAGTAATGGTGGCAATTGATGAAACATGGATCCATTACTTTACAACTGAGGAAAAACAACAAGCCAGAGGATGGTTAGAGTCTGGGGGTAGTGTTCCCAAACGACCACGAACTCAACAATCAGCTGGATAAGTATTTGCTTTCGTGTTTTAGGATACAATTGTAATAGTTTTCATCCACTGTTTGGAAAAAGGAAATGCCAAGTTAAAATCAAGAAAAAATAACCCCATTTCTCGAAGAAAAGATTTTTGCTTTTGCACGATAACGCAAAAGCACTCATTGTATTCTCCAGATTTGGCTCCCAATGAATATTAACATACCTGTTCCCAAACTTGAAAAGATGTTTCTAGGAAAATAGATTTGCATCAAATATACATCAGTGGTGTGTGAAACTGATGTATATTTTGGAGGACTTGATAAGTTGTATTATTTAAAATATATCCAAATGTTGAAAGATCGTTGGGTTAGGTGTGTCGAGCTAAAAGAGTAAAAAATAGTAGTAAAGCATAAAAAATAATTTCCCAAAAAAAAAATGCATTTTTATTTCTTAGGCCGTGTATTTATCAAATTCGTTTAGTATCAATGTTCTTTCACAGTGTTTTGTTTTTGCAAAAGACCCATAAAGTTCAGAGATGATTTCTTTATATAAGAAACGAAAAAAATAGTAAGAGGAGGTGGTCCATCACAATGTTTATTATTATTAAAAATAATAATAATATATATAATTATGTGGTTTTTTTATGTATGCTATTGACCTATAAAAAAAAATATTTAAAATAATATATAATTGTTATTTTTATATAAGTAGATAAGGTCTTTAAATAAAAAATGCTATTAATAATATTAATTGAATAATTTCGTTAAAGCTCAAAATAACATTGCCTAATTATGTATGAAATAATAATAATAAATATGGATTAAAAATTAATGCTTGAAATAATTTTGAAATAACAATTAAAATTGCGTGTATAAGTGTTTGTGTGTTTATAAATTGCTAATATAATATTTTTTTTTTCACTTTGTATCAAAAAAATTAAAATAATTCAAATTTTAATTTGAAAATATTTCATAAAAATAAAAAAAAACTCAGACTTACAATTATTTTCATGCAAAAAGCTGATGCGTTGAGGATTTTTTTTTTTTTTTAATATCCATATACAATATTTTATAATGTAGTACAGTAAAAACTCTTTTATGCAAACACCAAGAGAACCAAAAACTCTGTCCGGTTAAGAGAACTTTTTGCTTGAAGGAATTTTATACTTGAATTGAAAACTGTGTACTATGGGAGCGTCTGTGTAATAGAGCTTTCACTGTAGCAGTGGTTTCTACTACTGTATTTCACATACATTTTTAGTTACTATTATTTCATTTCACCTACCGAACAATTAGGGGATTATGTAACGACCATAAATATTTTAATTACAATTTTGCTAAACTCGGTTGGAACGAATATTGAACGCACAATTAGCGATAGATACAGATACATTTTTGCCTTTGCTTTTAATGCATAAATTTGGCTTTTTAGTTCACATTTTTGTACGCCAAATCGACGCTACAATTGCATCATAAAAGTAGTTTAATGCATTTAAAAAATTCGTAAGCGAGTTGTAAATTAGTTTTTTAAGTGGATTTAAGCAATTAATTTCGATTTTCAATTTCATTTGCAAAGTTTCATTTTTGCAATCAAAAATTCTATCGAAAAGTATACAGAGCAGCATTTTTTACGCAAGTTCAAAGGCATCAAATTAGTTCAAGACAACTTTATAGAAGGAATGTGGAAAAAGTGTACTTGCTTTAAGAAGTTAGGTTCTGGAGAGATATTAAATGAGAGGTGAACAAAAAAGGGCTAGATATGTTATCTGGCCTATGTTCACAAATATCAGTTAATTTCAGGAAAATCTCGTATAAGATTCCCTGAAATTTTGATCTTTGGGTCATTCTTTTACAAACCGGACGGATTTTGGCAAAAAATGACCTCATGTTCTCTGATTTGGCTGAAATTTTTTTTTATGAACTCCTTTTATAAAATAAGAAGACCCGTATCTCGGAAAAAAATTTTGTGATCTTTTTCCTAGGAGATATGGACCCATGGGGTTTTGAGAATTGGCATAGTAGACACATTGGCTATATGGCTATATCTCAAATTCTATTAAAGGTAGAAACTTGAAATTTACAGCGTTTCAAAGATAATTTATTGAACTTTTATGAAATTGTTTAAACAATTAAAATTGTTAATATTTATATAATATTATTAACCGTTAAATTTCAAAAAAAAATTTTTCTTAAAATACGTCCCCAGGGATTCCATTTTTTATATTTTATTTAGATTCAGTTTTAAATTTTACTGCGAAATAAAAACTTTCAGGAAACCATTATTTTTTGAAATTTTTTAATGTTTTTTTTTCTCCCTCGAAACACATCCAGCACATGAGGACTACATTTCCATTGAATGAATTTTCAAAGAATATACTACATATATTCTTATATAATATTTTTGATTTCGATTAGTAATAAAATTTTACATAAAACCCAAAAAATTCAGGACGATATTGTGATTAGAAGTACTTTTAAAAATTTATTTATCCTTCATATCACACCAAACACGATTTTTCAGTAACAAAAAAAAAAAAAAGGAATATGTCATACAAATTTTCTTTTTTTACTTTTGATTCAAATTAATATATAAATTCTACTTAAAAGATAAATAATTTCAGTGTAATGTTCCTTTTAGAAGTAATTAAAAATAAGTTAATTTATCAGGCGTCCTTCATATTGCTTATTTATATAGATATAAACGAATATGAGGTTTTGTATTTACAAATATTTAATGTACATTTCATTTCATTTTCGGATAAAGAGAAATTTTGTTAATCTAATGATTTTCATTTATTTATTTATTTATGATCATTTCATTTATCAAACTCGTAAAGTACAAACTTAACAACTGCCTGTAGTAGTAAATGAGATTAATCGAACACATTGAAGTTTTATTTTCCACTCCTTGCTACTACTTACAGAAGACTACAATATATTTCTTACACTTATAATAAAAAAGTAATCTGAAACTTTCACAATTACTTTTCTACAAATTAATTGACTTAGTATAATAGTAAATGCAGTTTAAGAAGTAAATTAGAAAAATTATTGGCACTTTTAAGTGTAGTCCTGCCTTTTCGCAGTATATGTAATAATATTTTTTGCAGTGAGAATGACATTTAATTAGTGACAGTACAAACAAAATAATACTATACTTTAATCGTGTTAATTTGCATGACAAAGCTTATTAAATACTATTACATTTCAAAGCAAACATACATTATCACTTGAAATAATTTGACGTTGAGGCACAAAACATTTACAAATGAAACCAGTAGTAACTCTGTAAGCATTAAAGTAATATCCATGATTGGTTTACCTTACCAACTGTGTGGTTTTAGCCAATTGCTTGATATTAGAAATGAACTTGCACACATATTTAAGTACATCATTATATCCTTCTTATTGGTCACTATAATCCTTTCTTTGAATTCACATAATCGTATACTCTATCACGTACTATAGTTTGAAGTGCTTCAGCATGGTATGATGACCGTCACCAACATAAAATTAAATTCACAATTAGTTTCATGCATGAGTTCTTGCTGTATAATACGAGTACTTCCCATTGGATATGCAAATTATGTCGGGATATTATGTGAATTATGTCGGAAAACAGGAATCAATGAATAATCACATCACTTCATAAGTTGTATCCGGTTTTATTTACGCCTGAAGGAATTCGAAAAACTTAAGTCTAACATCGCTCGCTTGATGTAAACATACCTATATGACTTAATGCAATTTTCATATTTGCATAGCTTAGGCATGCCACATAGTCCTTTTTCGTAATACAATAATTTTTCGTTTTTCACCTCTTCTTCTTGTTTTCCTGTTATTGGATATTGGTTTTTAAAAGTGTCATTATGGTATTTCACAATATATATATATATATATATATAAAATTTTTACTGCAAAAAGTGCAATTTGCAGAAAATATTCTATGGCAACAAATACTTGTGCCCCCAAAGTTGTCATCATCTTTGACATCATAATGGTCATCATAATCGTCACCATCACCATCACCATCACCACCACCACCACCGTCATCGTCATGGCCATCATCATCACCGTCACTGTCATTATTTACTTCATTTGCTCCTGTTGCCAACAATGCTGCCTTTTTCACTGGCATTGTGTGCTCGTGATCGTTATCAGTGTCATCAATAGTATCTGCAAGATACTTCCTATTGTGTGGTAAATGTACCAAATTCGTTGAATAAAGTATCGGAAACTCATTCAAATCTATTTCACAGGGCACTCATGTGTATGCACACATTGTTTCGTACCTTCTTTATGCTACTCGTATCTACTTCAGTCCGGTGTTATATGTCTTGTGCCGTAAAGCTGGTATGTGCTTACTGCTGCTTGTGCCACCATGGCAGCAATTGTGTTGCCATCCATTCTATACGTATATCCTTTATGTACGGTCTATTGCTCTGCATCTGCATGCATCCTTTTGTATGCACTTTATTTTATTATAGCCAAGAATAAAAAATTTAAAAAAAATGTTATAAATTTAAATTAACAAGAACCCAGTTGGCTTACAAAATATACAGCAGATCCTTATTCTAATAGCTTCAAGTGGTGTACCATATGTTTTTCTCACTCACTGTTTATACAAACATCCTGTTGTAGATTTGTGTGTATGGGCGAACATATGCATCTTACAATAATTCTGCAATATGCAAATCACTGGTTAAGCTTATATTGTAAGCTTTTTATTATAGAATTTACGCAAATTTGTTAAAACTGTTGCTATTTTGTTATTCCTGTCATGATGACTCGGGTCGTAGCTATTTGTATGTTGGTTGTATATACGATATTTGTTTTAACTTCTTGAGTATGCAAAACTAAATAGTATTAATATATACAAAACTATTAAAAAATTACTCATACAAAGGTAATTGCAGTAAGTTCCTATTAATTATTACTCGCTCAATGGTTTTAGTGTTTAAATAAAGCACAACTCAATCCATATATCAGTTTTATTATTTAATATTGGTGTGAACTTTGAACTGGAATTTTAAGAAATCAACATTATTTCAATATGAGGCTGAGGCCAAAACTAAACTCTGGGTTCGGCAAAACTTTAATAACCTTTACATATATAGTTGTCTTACAAATCAATCACTTACGATTTGATTATTCATTAATTGTTTGCAATATCCAAACAGCAGATACGTTTTTGCTTCTACTAATTATTGATTATTTGTCATTTTTATATATACTCCTTACAAGAAATGTCAGTATATGGATTTATATCATTCCATAGATTCTATCAATAAAAAGCCTGACAAACTATCAAGAAGGTACTTCCTTAAAACTATATACCTTTTGTTGGCTAAAATTGGGTAACTACGAAGATAATACTTAATTGTTCCTCGTCTTTTCTTTTGTCTAACTTTCCAAAACTTTTAAAAAAATGTAGAACGATTGCGCAGTTTCTCTGCGTGTGTTCATATATAACTGTGGCCTAGAAAAACTACAGCTAATCTAGTAATATTGACTAGTTCTGTTCGCATTCGGTTTTACGAAGTATCTGGAAAATTTCATTAATCATATAGTAAACGAAATCTCCGGAGTTGAAAATAAAATCGGATTTTATGATAATCCCGAGTCGGCGAGTATACGGATTTGCGTTTTTTGTAGTCTGATTACGGAAAGGATATCAACACCATTTAGGAAAAAAAAAACTATAGCTGTTGTTCTATTAGTTGAGAATATTATTTGATCGATCACATTTGTTGAGTCTTTTCCAGTTTTACACGGGTTTTAAATTATAATTTTTTAATATTTCTTGTAGAGAATGTATATATACATATGTACTGTTTCGTCTTGATTATCTATTTTTCAATTTTGTGCAGTTATTTCTAAAATTGTGTTTCATTGAAACATAAAAATATTCAACAGTAAGACTACTGATATAATAAATAATATTGATAATTTTTACTTATTTGTAAGCAGTACAACCTATTTGGGGTTCCTTTCTTTACCGATCTGACTGATCTGTCATCCTGCAATATTAGGGACTTAGCCATATTCATAGAACTGTGAGGTTGGTTAACATTCATTTAATCGGAGAGTCGTTTCCTTCTTTCGGCGTTGGTTGCATACTGACCACTTAGTCTCTGCACGAACCATCGCTATACCTGTGGTTCCACAACGGGTCAGTATTTGACTTCAAATGGGCTTTTTTGGTGCACAAGGCCGATACTACAAACTAACCTAACCCTACAAATAGTAATTTGTTTATTATGAATTGTTTTATTTTATTATGAATTTTATTTTGTGTGTTTTCAAATGTAGTGTAGTTTGTATGATAAGTTCCATGTACACATCCAGGAGGTTACAGACTGTTTTCGCACATTCACTAAATCTTTAAATGAATATAGTTTATTCGCATTTCTTTCAAATATAATTAATTTCCTTTCCTATTTTCTTTCTTCTATTAAATGTTTTTAATCACCGAGGAAAAAGAATTTATCATTCTATCATTTGTGATTTTTTTTTTTTTTTACATTTCGACCTTAAGTATTTTTTTTTTAATTTTTTGTTTCATCGCAATTATGTCGTAATTTTTTTTTTTTTTCTGTTGCAATTTTTGTGCAATTTCTATCAATCAAGCAGATTCTTTTCCCATTCTTATTTTATTTTACTGTCTGGTGTGCTGGAACTTGAAGTGTATTGCACTTCATTACATTTTATTCGTAATTTCATACTTTCACAATGAATCTCAAAAATTGCAAATATAAATTGCTTAAGTGAGTTCCTCAGTATCTGAAGTAATGAAATATAAAACTTGACAAGACTTTTCGACTTTTCGTTGTGATCAATTTTTATTTAAATGTGGTAATATGATTATATATACAGTATATGATTATTTCTCAAAATATTATTGTTGCATTTTTATATTTCTGCAATTTTTTATATTCCAATTAACATTTTATTTATACATTGCTAATAATATTTAAAACTTTATTAAAATTCACTGGCGCTCTTTAATAAACAATAAAACTAACATGAAATAAAATGAGAGTTAATGTTTTTAATTCCTCTTTAATCATCCCTCTATCTTTTTTTGTGTCTTCTATATTAACAATCATACCGTGTGGAGTTAAATTTTCCAACCAGGTGCTGTAACCCAAAGATCAGCAGAGATATTAGATAGGCCTCGCTCCTCTTAACTTCAACTGGTACTGGTAGAATTTCTCGAATTCCAGTGGGGGTGTTCATAGGCTCAATATACCGATATACCGATGAAGAACATCATGGTGGTAAGCCTTCAATACAGGTATCCACGTAAACTTCTAGACCTTCGTGTCTCTTCTATGTGTTGCATAGCTACCGTGGTCTTCGGGGGTTTATACTCAAGGATCTTTTGACAACCCTGTATTGACGAAACGACTTATTTTTCGAGATAATTATAGCTTCGACAATTAGCAGTTGCCGAGGCACGAGCTATAACTCGTTATTAAGTTAAAATACTTGAAAAATATAGCAGTTGATGTAGTGGTTGATAAGGATTTGCGGAACTTAAGCGTTGTTGTCGGTTATATTTTAACAGTCATTACAATACGAATGTGGAACTGTAACCGTAATTTTGCATAAGTTTATTTCGTACCGAAAGAGATTATCCATATTTACATTGCACATGATGTTTAGTGACAGTGCTCATCATTTTCAATGTCATCAAAATCATTCCGGATAGATAAAATTAATGAAAAACATATGCATAGAGGCCAGTTTTTTGTATTTCGTATGTTTCTTGCCACGTATGTTCAATTTATGTTCAAAATATAATTAAATTTATTAAATATATCGAACATATAAAATATATTTTATATATATCTATTTTTATATAATATGCTTATAATATATTAAATATTAATTAAATATAATAATTACTTTTTGCTCCACGTTGTTTGTCATGATATGATATTATATTACTTTCATGAAATTAGATACTATATTGATACCATACGCAATCAGTAGGGAACTGTTGGGCTGTTAAACAACAGCCTATTATGGACACAAATAGAAACTTACTGACTAGCAGTAATAAACGACATCTTAGTTGAGAAAAATATTTTAGAGAAGTTAGTTCTTAATAGACTCATTGTCCAATATATTCGCTGATGTACTAATTTAGAATATGCTAAATGTTAAAATGCCATATATATGTTTGCTCCAGCATCAATAGCATTCTAAATTAATTGTATATAAATTCTTCACAGATCGGTTTAGAATTAAGTAAAAGCAAAAATATGTTTACGAACAGCGTATTTCCTCCTTCAATTTGATTAAAAACCGAGAAGCTAGAATATGTGCAATCACTAACAAAATTTGAAAGAATTGTAACAAATAAAAGTGAAACTGAAAAAGATATTTTTGTCAAAATCTGGGGGTGCTGGAATATTATTAACGCCAGATATGCTTTTATATGCTTTAAAAAGATGAGGAACTGCAGCCATATATTTATCTCTGTAAAATTTCTCATAGTCTGATGTGAAGAAAGAATCTTACGCATCTGGTTACTGTTTAAGAATACACAACATCAATCAATTGGTTCAGACATGCCACGACAGTTAAAGAAATTTAAAAGAGCATGTAAGGTAGGACGCACTTTAAACAGACTAAATAGCAATATGGTTAAACAGAGACTCAGGTGGAATCCGAAAGATTCCAGACGACATGGTGCGCTGGCAATATTTAGATGGGGAACAGTTGAACTCGAATTAAAGAAAACAATTTATTTATGGAACCATATCGTTATCTATTTCCATAATTAAATTTAAATTATAACATTCTATATCTGCGAGAAATAAATTACATATAGATACATTAAGACCGAAAAGTTTTCGGAAATTCTCATTTAAAATTCGCGCGCTGTATATTTTTCGATATTTTAAGTTTATGTAGTTTGGCAGCAATTAGGGACAATTACTATGCCAAAAATGAGCGCGATCTGTCAGACAGTTCGTTTACGGCAGCTGTTGAAACCAGTTCACCTCAGTAGTGCGTTGCGAAAAAACAATGGAAAAAAATATTGAACAAAGAGTTTGCATCAAATTTTGTGTTTCGAACGAAATTTCGTGTGCAGAATCGTTGCGAATGCTACAAAAGGCTTATGGGGAATCAGTTTTATCGAAAACTCAAGTTTATGAGTTTTACAAAGCCTTTCAGGACGTTCGTACGACCGTCGAAGACATTTCGCAACGCACTACTGAGGTGAACTGGTTTCAACAGCTGCCGTAAACGAACTGTCTGACAGATCGCGCTCATTTTTTGCATAGTAATTAAGGACAGTGCTGCCAAACTACATAAACTTAAAATATCGAAAAATATACAGCGCGCGAATTTTAAATGAGAATTTCCGAAAACTTTTCAGTCTTAATGTACATACATTAATTGTACTCTATTACAGTCGTATATTCAAAAAGTACAATAGATAATCGGTATGGTCGCAGCTGGGGTTACAAGGAATCGCCCGTTTTAAATATCTGAGATAATGCAACTATTTCAATGTAATAATTTTTTTCTTTATAAATTAATAATAAAAGTTAAATAATTAAGGCAAATGTACACTTTTGATTACTGACACAAATGAGGGTAGACCCAGTACACTTATATTCCTTCTTGTTTGGGTTTGTATTTTCTTAGTCTTGTTTCTATTTATTTTTTTATCTTTTTTTCTTTCGTTAATAGAATAATATACTATTTGAGAAACTGACAAGGCTGACAACAATAGTAACGCAAACTATTAAATTAATATCAAACTTCCTTAGTGAATACTGCATCCTTATAGAGTGTTCCTAATTCCTTATAATGCGTTTCCATTCAACACAATCCTACGTGTTTTCTGCTAGCTGTCTTTTTCATCATCCAACAAATAAGATAACAGACTTAACCAAACTTTGCTAACGGAGCAGTTTTCTGGATGCCGTTCTCTTCTTGCAATGGAGCATTTTATATTCACTAGTTTACTTTGGTCAGCGACCTTAATTTTATGCAACAATGTAATTTTTTTTATTTTTCTAATTTTTTTTCTTTTTCTATTTTTTTTCCTTTTTCTAATATTTATTTTATTTTTCTAATTTTTTTTTTCTTTTTCTAATGATTTTTTTTTCTTTTTCTAATGATTTTTTTTTCTCTGTGTTATCAATTTACTGTCCTTGGAAGTAAGAACTGCCATCTCAAATAGAGCATAAAAACTTGTGGGAAAAATAGAGCAATACTGTACATTTTTCCGAGCACTCCTTTATAATTTTTTTTTTTTTTTTGGACTGTACTGATTGAAAGCCTTTCAATATTGCGGTTGTCAGTGTTGTCAGTTTGGTTGCTGATGCCTCTGTTGGCAGTGTTGCTGGTGTTACTGGTGTTGCCAGTTCCCTTACAGTTATTGTTGCTGTTGGTTACTGTTTGGTAGTGTGACTGCCGGTTTCTTATTCTCCGACATTATTGTTTGACATAGCCCGCATAGTTTTAGAATTTTTTCTTAAGCGTACTACAACAATTCGTGCCGAATTGGTTATTGACGTGATACGAATAATAATTGACAACATGAAAAGGGCATAAGCTATGGGATAATATGCAGTATGAGAAGCTGAATGGGTGTTGTGCAATTTGAATTTTTTTCCCTTACGGAATCACGCCTCAGTTTTTCTGCTTTCTGCAGTTTGTAAAAATATTCCAAAAAAAAAAAAATAATAATAATAATATCAGAAAAAAAATGCAAAATATTTTTGCAAAGTGGTAAAACGTGATCATTTAGCTTAGAAATTAATATAAAGCCTTTATAAGCACATGAAACATATATTTTCTGTTTATTGCTATTAAAATGCAATAAAAACGGTAACAGTTTTTTGATAGATGTCTTTACTATATTCTTAAATGTCCGTCAGATTTACTTTATGACTAAATTTACATATAATTTAATTATTATCTAAACTTTTTATCGATTTTCGTCGGCTTGAACTCTTTAAATCGAAAGATAATTATAGTTTTCTTTATTCTATTTTAAATAGAACAAATCTATTTAAACAATCTTTTAATTTTGATCTTTTAATTAAAGTTTTCATAAGTTCATTTAAATGATATTATCTGAAACGTTTACACCCTTTATTTGAACCACTAACTTGACACACTTGTCATATCCTTTTGATATGAATATCCTAATTTCAAAACGTTCTACATAGTTATGGAGTTATAGTATTCAGTGAATAGGTATGTGTTGAAGACCGTCGCCATTCCATTAACTTCAAGGCACTTAAATAATAAATGTAAATAAAAAAAACTATGATGAACTTTTATGAAGCATATTTTGTGTGCTCATATAAAATTAATCCTTTTTACACAAAAACCGAATTTACTACGAAAGTTCAGTACAATTAGTTTTATCCAGTAGGTGATTCTGATTGGTTTGCTGAATTATGACCAATTTACCAATTAGTCTGTATCTATTAATCCAGTCTTAAGAAAGACTTCCGTTTTATTATGAATGATAGATACTGTGTGACAGAAATTAAGTCTCTTCTTCTCTTTATGAATTTTTCAAATATTTTCGGTTCATTTAGGTCTACTGCATAATCCACATACTTTAAGTTGTTAAGGTTTAAAAATTTTGCTTTTAAATGATCAAGAAATTGTTTTTTTAGGATGTATGAAATTTATTTTCTTAATCGCGTTGCAGACTATCATTTTTGAGTGTCATTGAAGCGAGAAAATCTATGAATGACACTCAAAACTGCTAGTCTGTACCTTTGAATAACACACAACCAACATGTTGACGTGTTCACGAAAATTTTGGTTAGCATATCATTCAGCTTCTCGCCAACATGTTGTGAATGATAGATAGTCTGTCACCCAAAACCTTGGATTAGTCATTCAAGAGCACATTTTGGCGTATTTGCACTAACTCACTTACGGCGTGCGAAACATATTTACAGCGTGCGCAAATACCCTTATTCTTTAAAAAATCTGCTTAAATGACTACTCTTGAATGTGAGCATGTTCAAGTTCGGTTGCTAGAATAAATTTGAGCAAGAGAGAGCGTAACTTGAATGATATTCAGAAATGATAGTCTGCACCGCGCTTTAGTAAACTACTGACAAATGAATAGATAAACATTTTTGCCCCAAATACTATACCTCAAATTCCCTTCCATCTCTCTCAGAACAAATTTCTCTAAAAATCACCCTACCAATAGCAAAAAAAAACCCTTTTAGAGAATATTTGAAAAATTACTCTGTTTGACAGGAAAGGCAAAAAATTTGGAAAAGCATATCTAAGGTAAAAATTATTATCTATTATTCATATCAAGATTTCTTAAAATACAAGATTCATATTCTTTAAAAAAAATTTTTTTTTTTAACCCATTACCTGGCAATAGTGCGAAAACGCATCAGTGGGTGTGGTCTATATTGGGCAGGTTAGCAAAAAAAAATATTATTTTTTTCTTAATTAGAAGTGCATAAGTGTACAAGTAAAACGGCTTTAAGAAATTCCGCCTCCTTCTAGTAGCATCAGATAATGGATTAATCATTTAAAACATCTAGACCGGGAAATCTAAAGGACTTATACCGAGTGAACACGATGGCCACTGTGTTGATGGAATAAATTACGGAACGTTGTTTTTCAGCTATTCTTGGTTTGACGGGTGTTTTGTGCGATGGTGCTGAGTCGTGTTGGAATATCCAACGCCTACGACCGAAATGCTCATGTATTGAGGGCTTTAGTTCTCCGTTTAAAATAATTTCCTGAGCGGAAAGCGACCATCGGTCGTTACGACGGCTCACACCGTTACCATCAGTGGTGTCTGCTTTCTGATGGCTATTCGTATGTTTAAATTTTCAGCTGACCTCTCTGACAAATAAACTTATTGTCTTATCAGAAAAAAACAAATTCGCCAATCCACCACTTTCGGCTAAACGAAACAACTCTTTGGGTTTTTCGATTCTTACTTTTTTTATTCATCGTTGAGATCATGCACTTTGTTCAACTTCAATGGCTTTATTCCAAGCTCATTTTTCATAATGTGTTGTTGCGTCCTTTCTCGCGATAGGTTCAGCCCTTTTGCCATTTGATTGAAGCTACGGCGTGGGTTTCTGTCAATTCGCTTCTTCACTTAACAAATCATTTCTGGTGTTGTTACTGTTTTTTTTGATTCACTTCCTGGGGGTCGGGAACTGGATACCCATATTAAGGTATCGAGTCACAAATAATTTGTTCACATTTAGTTGTTGGAGGACTCGAACGATATTCAGTTGTGTTTTTTCAGTCAAATATAAAAAAATCACAAAACAATGAACTGCCAAATGAATTAATTTTGAGCTTTCTGTCATTATCGGTTTGATAGCTAGATCGGTGCGTAGTAGTATTATTAATTTATGAACTTTTGACACACTTAAGTGTTAGATATATGAAATCGAAAAAGTGAATATCATTTACTAAGATTTATTTTACTATTATTATTATTGCTAGGGGATTTGGTACTACGACCGTCGGGTCTATTGTGCCCTCTTTTGGGCTTAGAGTAGGTCTTTAAACCCTGTTGCGTCAATAAAAAGTAGTATAGAACCTACTTTACAGGGTTTTATATCCTCTTTCGTAAGAATATACATTCCTGGGAGCCTATTTCGTATGAGCATTAGCGCAGAACTCCTCAACTCCCCCGACTCCTCATTCTCTTCACAGAATCTACAGTTTGCATCCGTATGTATACCCAGTTATTTATTTTCCTATGTTGTTAAAGTTTTAAAATTTGAGATTAAACTCATTTACTATAAAACTACACTGTATCGATTTATTTTATCAACTAAAAAGCAGGAGCTTCTCCGTTTACTATTTATATCACTACTCGCAAACTAACAGACATCACTTCCAAATGAATATTAAATGAAATTATGGTGAACGTTATTTCCTCAAATATGCTTCCAACTGTTTTCACTTCATGAATTGTTAATAATAGAATTAAAAGTTGCTTCTGTACGATTGCCACAGAGTAAAGTTGAAATTTTAAAAAATGTTGAATGTTGAACGTTGAACGTTGAACGTTAAACGTGGCAAATTATACGTTAGGGATGTGTCGAGTTTATATTTCTGTGAAAAATTTTTCCATTTATTTAATTTGGTGCAGACCTTTTGGTGCCCGATACCTTCAAAATAGTGTAATTTCTTTTTTTCTTTTCAGATAGTGGAAACGTCTATTATACAGCGCTGACAGTGCAACATTTAGAAGGGTTTAATTCGTCATATAGATTTCAATTTGTAGGAACAATTGTACAGAAATACTTATTTAACATTAATTATTAAATAGTCACTAATGGGTTCTGACGGCTTTTGACTTTGATTGCCAAAGGGAACTTGTGTTGAGGAGACCCAACTATTCAGTTCAAGTCTTAATTATTTATTATACTTACAATTGAAAAGGACAAATGTAAGACTTTGTGAACTTCTTAAAAATTCAATATGTGTTATACATACTAAAATTATAGGTTGAGCTATTTGTCTGTATTTATTAATTAAATATAATTATTTGTATATGAAATTAATAATACTGGTTTCTAATTCTTACCTTTACTCAATAGCAAAGAATGGACGTTCACAACGAAGTATTAATATATAATATTTTTTAAATTTGAGCTATCCTATATTCTATCCTTGTATCCTATAACTAAATTTTGCACACGTTAAACAATTAATCTTGTAAGATTCTTTACAAAAATATCGATAGTGGTACATCTTATAATATATATTCCGTGACACAGATATTATAATTGATTGTATAGAGATTTCAATTCAAATTTTTAAACTAATATGTATAGCCCAAGCTGCAATTGAAATCCGTCCAGCTTTGGCTTCAAGAAAAAACAGTTTTATAGGGAAGTACTTTTTTAACAGATATGAGACGGTTTATAGTGTTAGAACGAAAGATCTGTTAAATAACATAAATTCCGCGGGATGGATTTAGTTTTTTCTTTTAATCTCTTAAGTTGTCCTGCGAGTAATTGCGGTAGTAAAAGGGCTAAAAATGTTAATCTTTTGTGTAAATAGTAAAATATCTTGCAAACTTTTCGCTATTACCAGTAATAAAAAGATTCTTTAACCCTAGCCGGACGGGATGAGTACAATTGTAATTTTTGCAATACTTTCCAATTGCAATAACTTATTTGCCTGTACCGCAGCAGCCTGAAATTTTAATTGTTCTCTACGCTCTATACTCTGATATTAGGATGTCCTTATCGACCGACATTCTGGCTTTCATTCGGTTCGGGTCTGTTACAGCACAAAAGATAAACCATGGTCGCAGTGTTCCGCTGCGTTGGGAGCTATTACCCTGTTTATTTTTATTCTTATATCAATACTTTTGCTTTAGATAATATTTTGCAAATTTTTGAAAAAATAACTGAAAAACTTTCTAAGATATAAATCTAATCAATTTAGATTGATTTCACTGTCAGTAAAGATGTTTCAGTTATAATTGTATTTTCATGTGTTTGGTATTAGCAGAAATGGCTAATACATTGTGACCGAAAAGTTTCCGGAAAATTTTAAATAAAACGCAAAATTCTTAATCTTCATCAATATTTATTTTATCTCCTTCAAAATATGCTCCATTAGAAGCGATACACAAATGCCAACGTTTCTTCCAATCATCAAAAAATTTTTTATAGGCGCTTTCCGGTATGGCTTTGAGTTCCCTCTGCGAATTCTGTTTTACGTCTTCTATGGATTCAAAACGCGTTCCTCTGAGTGGTAATTTGAGGTTGGGAAACAGGAAAAAGTCACACGGTGCAAGATCAGGTGAATACGGTGGCTGTTCGATGGTATTTATTGAATGTTTGGCCTTAAAATCGTTGATAATGTTGAACAAATTGAGGTGAATCGGAACAAGCCGGGCGTTGACACGTCGCATACACAAATTGTCCACCAAAATCAAACGAGCCATCTCACGACCGATGCCTAGCTCTCGTGCTATCTCTCTAACACTCACATGAGGATTTTTGAACACGATTTCCTTTGCCTTTTCAATGTTTTCGTCGGTGGTAGAGGTCGAAGGTCGTCCAGAACGCGGCATGTCTTCGACGGTCGTACGACAGTCCTGAAAGGCTTTGTACCACTCATAAACTTGAGTTTTCGATAAAACTGATTCCCCATAAGCCTTTTGTAGCATTCGCAACGATTCTGCACACGAAATTTCGTTCGAAAAACAAAATTTGATGCAAACTCTTTGTTCAATATTTTTTTCCATTGTTTTTTTCGCAACGCACTACTGAGGTGAACTGGTTTCAACAGCTGCCGTAAACGAACTGTCTGACAGATCGCGCTCATTTTTGGCATAGTAATTAAGGACAGTGCTGCCAAACTACATAAACTTAAAATATCGAAAAATATACAGCGCGCGAATTTTAAATGAGAATTTCCGAAAGCTTTTCGGTCACAATGTATAATGTATTGTATTAACTTTTTTTGCATGAAACATATGTTGTATTGGAAATAGAGTGTTCATCGCAAAGAGGTTTCACGCAAAGCAGACATGACTTTCTAGTCTTTCATTGCTTCCAACTCAGACAAACATGACAGCTACCTAGAATTGCGTTGACTCCATGTCTGCCATGAGTCACTTTAACACTAGTTCCTTATTCTGGTAATAGCAAAATACGTAGTCCAAGCATCATTTCTACAGCGCTTCGAAGAAAATCATTCTTACCCATAATCATGATCTTACCGTCTTGGGAGTGCATTATTCATTTTCTTTTGAACTTTTCTACCTTTTCAATCTACTAAATTTAGTTTTCTAGATTTTCATGAATAGTCACAAATCTGTCACAATTCACCTGGTTTTGTTTAAGCTTTTTCAATAGAGCCTTAAAAAATTTACGAGTGTGTATTATTTATTCAAGTTTTTATGAATATAGCACTAATCCTCTCATGCAATAATTATCCAGTGAGTTCCGTATAGTATCAGTAAACTCCACATGCACTCAATATTCTTTCTAGATGTGTTTGGGAATGGCAATTTTTTACTATTTCGTATGATGTTACTTGTCCCAGCTAATTTCATACAATTTAAAATTTAGAAAAGTGTTGTACATTTTAAGGAAAAAATTTAGTGACGAAAAGTCGGCCAATGAAAAAAATTTTTAGAAATTATTTTAAGAGTAAAAGTAATGAATAATCTGTGAAATGGATTCTAAAGCATTTCCCACTAAGTTAAAAATACGCGTTCTTGGAGAAAAATTAATACATTGTGACCGAAAAGTTTTCGGAGGTTCTCATTTAAAATTCGCGCGCTGTATATTTTTCGATATTTTAAGTTTATGTAGTTTGGCAGCACTGTCCTTAATTACTATGCCAAAAATGAGCGCGATCTGTCAGACAGTTCGTTTACGGCAGCTGTTGAAACCAGTTCCCCTCAGTAGTGCGTTGCGAAAAAACAATGGAAAAAAATATTGAACAAAGAGTTTGCATCAAATTTTGTGTTTCGAACGAAATTTCGTGTGCAGAATCGTTGCGAATGCTACAAAAGGCTTATGGGTAATCAGTTTTATCGAAAACTCAAGTTTATGAGTGGTACAAAGCCTTTCAGGACGGTCGTACGACCGTCGAAGACATGCCGCGTTCTGGACGACCTTCGGCCTCTACCACCGACGAAAACATTGAAAAGGCAAAGGAAATCGTGTTCCAAAATCCTCATGTGAGTGTTAGAGAGATAGCACGAGAGCTAGGCATCGGTCGTGAGAGCTATCCGCCGTAAACGGCCTCAATTGTGGAAGGATAATTCATGGATTTTTCATGACGATAATGCTCCCTCGCACCGAGCCAACATTATCAACGATTTTAAGGCCAAACATTCAATAAATACCATCAAACAGCCACCGTATTCACCTGATCTTGCACCGTGTGACTTTTTCCTGTTTCCCAAACTCAAATTACCACTCAGAGGAACGCGTTTTGAATCCATAGAAGACGAAAAACAGAATTCGCAGAGGGAACTCAAAGCCATACCGGAAAGCGCCAATAAAAAATGTTTTGATGATTGGAAGAAACGTTGGCATTTGTGTATCGCTTCTAATGGAGCATATTTTGAAGGAGATAAAATAAATATTGATGAAGATTAAGAATTTTGCGTTTTATTTAAAATTTCCGGAAGCTTTTCGGTCACAATGTACATGATTTGTGAATTTATTTTTTATTTAAATTTTTTTTTTTTGTTTTGTAAAAAATACATTTCCTATAAAAATGAAGTTTTCTCAAAAGCTGCTTGAAAGCACATTTTCATAAATTTTCTAAAGTATAACAAAAAAATTTTATTTGTCGCATTTTTTAGACTAAATCTACTACACAGTATAGAGTAGTGAATGTCCTTTGCTAACAAATTATGCTAAAGTAGAAATTATGGTTGATTTTTTTTTCCACTACCAGTATTGTCAAAGGTAAGTATGAGTGGTCTACTTGAAAAGCCAGACAACTTCTGCAAAATTCAAGTTTTGTAAAACGTACTCCAATCGCTGAAGTTTCGTACTGTATCTTTTTCTTTATTCGATTGCCAAAAATGAATCACGCAAACCCAGAACATCAGAAGAGGAAAATAGAGAAAAATTTTGGTTTAGGGTACCGTTAATGGCAAATTGCTTATTTGCGGGATGTGTCAGTTTACTTTATATATTTAAATTCAATAATTTTAATTTTTTAAATATTTTTTCTACTTTTCCACTTTACTACTTTTAAACTGATAAAATTATTTTTATATTTTCAGGTTGGTTAATATTTTTATGTAAATTGCTACACATTTTTTTACTACATTTAATCTCCTACTTTAATTGGTTGCCAAGGTAAGCTTTAATATATATAATAATGTATGTTATGACTATAACAACTATAAGAAACTATAAAGAGAGAAAAAAATATGTATTTATGTATGTGTATGTGTTAAAAACATACAAGATAATAAAAGTCCTTCCTCTGTTTTGGGAAAGTTGCTTAATTGCGAAAAGTTTTTAATTTGCAATTTTCACGGCGTTTGTGAAAAAAGTGCAGAACTGCCAAGGACTCTGCATTCCCGTAGTATTTGTTATGGCTTTTCATATGCCGATTAGCCCGTTAATTTAAAAACTTTTTCAATGGTTGCATTCTCAAGTACCAAAAAGTTTAATGAGTAAAAGCATTAAACAAGTGATTTTGAACTCAAACTGAAGCAGTCAGTCGAGGATAAGAAGTTAACAAATCAATTAATTGAAAGACTGTTCAATAAATTTTTTTATATATTTAAGTGAATTCAATAAATTTAAAATCTTAACAGAAACTGTAAAAACCAAACTTTAAGTTACTTCAATAGTTGTTGATACATAATTCAGTGATAATCCAATAATGAATCAGTGACACTATTTAAGGCACTTGCACTATATATTTAAATAATATATCCTTGGTATTCGATTTTACATGTTTTGTCCGCATGAAGGTCCGAAATTTAACGTGAATACCTGCCGTCAAGACTTAACACCACGGTATTCTTCACACACGCATAGGTATATTGTCCCGATGAATACTTCATTAAAACTGCAAGGAATTCCGCCGGTACCAGTTGCAGTTATGTGTTTAACACCTCTGCTGATCTGCTGATAAAGCAATAGAAAAACATGATATAAATCTTTTATATACACATGTATTGGGTTGGCAGGAAGTATTTGATCTGGAATATAGATAACTCCATAAAGAAAATTAGGTTCGTAAAATAGATACCGCTCAATAATTTTTGATAATTCACTTTTCTTGTATTCAAAACAATACTTTTTAAAATACTTATATATAGTTCTTTGAATAAACACTATTTAGTTCCAAAGTTTTATGAAGACGAAATAAGACGAGATAAGACAAGACAATATAAGACAAGATAACACAAGATACTTATATAAAAATACTTATAAATACTTATATAAAATACTTATGTATAGTTCTTTGAGTAAACACTATTTAGTTCCAAAGTTTTATGAAGACGAGATAAGACGAGATAAGACGAGATAAGACGAGATAAGACAAGATAAGACAAGATAAGACGAGATAAAACGAGATAAGACAAGATAAAGACAAGATAAGACAAGATAAGACAAGATAAGACAAGATAAGACAAGGTAAAACAAGATATAAGGCAAAACAAGATATAAGGCAAAACAAGACAAGACAAGACGAGAAGCGAAAGTAGCAGCGTAAAAAAAGGTTGTTCATATTCCAACAGACTGTCAGACAATTATCAAACCTGTTTTAATGGTTGATGTTTCGTTAAATACAATTCACTTATCTAACAGTGTTAACTACTTATAAGATGATAGTTTAAAGCACACTTCTGTTTAATTTCTTGGTTGTACGAGTTTCGAAAGGAATAAGCTGGAAAGCTAGTAACCCAACAAGATTTCATGTATTGTCTATATTAACTCCTGTTGTTGCGAGTCACAATCAAAGATGGAGCTATAATCACGTTTATAGCAATTGGTCTAATATTATTTCACCTTGCTTTGTTAGAACAAGGGCTCCGTTGTACAAAAATTTAGGATTTTCGACTTAAGGACAGAAGTGTATACAATAACATATTTTCTCATAGGTCACTAAAATACAGGATGATAGTTAGGCTAGAATTGCCATATGGCTTATCGATAATGAAACAGAAATATCAGTTAAATCACTGTCCAGGTTTATCGAGACCTTAAATTTATTAAATAAATTTATTAATTTATGCAAAACCTTGAGTTTTAATAGTTGTTTACGTTACCTCTTTCACCTTTGCACTCCATTAATTTTTGCGGCAAATTATAATTAAATAGCAAACATGAAGGTATCAATAGAATATTCAAATTTTTTTTTAATTATATTTTAATTTTTGCTACTATGTACCTTTTTTTTTTAAAGTAGTATATTGGTGGTTCTAAGCGCTTCTTAGACGTTCTTAAGCGCTTAAGCGCTTACTCTCATCAGAGAGTAAATGATCAGTTCTGGCATCTGCCAACTAACAGCCAAATTAAGCATGAAGGGCAATAAGTTGCCGGTCGATATTGGTTCGCTTAATTCTCCTTCTGATTCCGCTATCAAGTGTCCGAATCTTGGTAAAGCGAGCAGCACATGTTGTGTGTTCTCTTCTTATTCTGGGCAAGTAGGACATCAGGGATCCTGTACTGAAAACACATTATGTTTATATCTGTGTATTATAGTATTATCTATATTATTAACATATTATATTATTAATATAATACGTTATATGTTATTATATTATTAATATAATATGTTATATGTTATTATATTATTATATTATTAACATATTTTTTTTTCCCTGTATTATGTTATTATCCGTGTTTTATATTATTATCTGTATAACATATTATGTTATTGTCCGTGATTTATGTTATTATATCTGTGTAACATATTATGTTATTATCCGTGTATTATGTTATTATCTGTGTAACATGTTGCGTTTTTATCTGTGTAATATGTTATTATCTGTGTAACATATATTGTTTTTATCCGTGATTCATGTTATTTTCTGCGTAATATATTTTGTTTTTATCCGAGTATTATGTTATTATCTGTGTAATATACTATTTTATTATGAATGTCCGTGTGTTTATCCGTATTGTTGTTGTTATCTTTATGTATCAGTTAATTCAATATTAGTGGGCTTGTACTATACGATTGTTTCATTTCTTGACCAAGCAGTCATTTCCTGCATTTATGATAGTAAATACGTCGGAAAAACCTTATATGTGTATATGTTTCAGAAAATACTTGCATTGTTCGATGTTGAAATTAATACTTATCGATTGATTCAACAAAAAAATTTTGCAATGTTGTTGTAATCAATGTGTAATCAATCACTAAAAAGATATTCGTCATTTTCCTCAACAACTTTGTAAAACTCTGGATTATTTACATTAGACAAATATAACATATTTTTTATATATTTATTTAAAGACGGAAGTGACTATTATGTTTAATAGAAGCTAGAGGTTTCGAAACCTCTTTACCAAATATTTTCTTATTTACAAACAAAAATCGTGAAACTTGAATCTTTCACCATTTTTTACTTTTTTTCTTGCTGCTTTTACTGGTGGTCGTATTTTATAAATTTAAAAATACCAACCTAACCATTTAAATCGGAAATATTGCAATTTGTAAATAAATCCGCTAAATTGCTGGTATTTCGGGTAAGCATGCTTAGTCTACGACGACTTGTACTATTGCGTATCCTATAGGAAAATAAATACGTTTGATATGCCGGCTTTCATTCCTTTTTCATCTTGCTTGTGGAAGACTAGAAGTCATGTGACGGTATCGTCTGTAAGTATACCTCACATACGCTGTAATGTAAGAATAATGTTTTGTATCCGTGGAAGAAAATAAGTTTTGCATGCCAGCAAATGGAATTAAAGAAGTTAAGCGGGGTACGTAGGAGGTTTTATAATATAATATTTGTGAATTGTGTCCTTCCAGATTTTTTGCTGAAAACACCATAAAATTTATAAAATTGTATATATACAAATATAAATTTTTAAAATTTGTTGTTAATATTTTTAATGTTAACAAATAAATCTTATTTTAATGGAATAAGGTGTTCTGAAGTGGGAGGCACATTATTTGGAAGTCTCCAGTTTATGTTGATGGTTCGAAACGCATGCAAGCGAAAATTAATTACGTCATAACTTGTCACCTTTTCATTTCCTATGCTTTATGTTACATTGTTTTGCTTTTTATGCATAAATTCTGGGTATTTTGGTATTTCGCCTTTTATTTTAACATTTTTATTGTTAATGTCAAAAAAAAAGCTGCCATAAATTTCAATTTAATATACGCAACAGTCGCAGAAAAGGCAACAGCAGCCAACTTAACTTTTGGTTATAAATATTCATTTCCTTTTGCATATCCTTTCGGCAGTTTACAATACGAATACAGACAGACTATGTACGGATAAATACTAGCGTCGAATGACAGCACGGCGGCCTTTCTGTCTGTCTGTCTGTCTGTTTGTTTGTCTAGTTGCTTATATTATTGTCTAACTTTATGCCAGTGTCTGGATGTATCTGTAACTGTCTGGGTTGCAGTTTATCTGTCTAGGCTCGTATTTACTTCCTGTAACCTTATGCTTAAAAATCCGCTAATACTCAGAGATTTTTCCCAGAAATAATTTTAAGTTTTGTTTTATTCACTAGAAATTTTATTTTATTTATTTTTTTTCAGCTTGACTTTCAGTAATTTTTTACAGTTGTCATTGCTTTGCTGTTCAATTTTCCTAGAATCCCCTCGCACACAACTCATTTGCACTTTGACTCTTGTCAAATAATTTCTAACCATACCATAGTATTGTAAGGATTGTAAGGAATACAGCAAATAAAAATGAAAGTATTCTGTATGAATTTGGAGGAGAGTACTAATAAAAGTAGCTCTATAGGCAATAAAATATGTGGCACGAATTTAATTAATCTATTGAATGGTAATGTCTACAAATTCTGGAACTAATAAACTTGTCATTAATTATTAATCAACATTAATTAAAATCAATCGTGGGAAATTTAAAAGCTGCTGAATTGCGGCGGACACCGTATTACACTTTCAGATAAATCAATTAAATTTGTTATAAGAATTACTCCTGTAAAACCTTGTTTAAACATTTCATAAGAAATGTTCGATAAAACAAGTACTAAAGTAGAGAATGTCGAAACAAAGCAATCGAAACAAATCTCTTTCGAAATTCAAGGCAACACTTTCTGAAAACATGGTAAATGGTCCCCGCGTTATAAATACCTTAACACAGTGTTGAGGAATTTCAATACCTACGTAGCATTATAACGTCCACAATTGATACACTGACGGACCGAACAAAAAGTGGTCATCAAATTTTTACAGTATCCTAACCAAAATTACGATATTCAAGTCCTTCGTTTTGTCAGTATATAGATGCCTTCAAGTCCTTCTGTATAAATGCGACACGTGGTTCACCACTAAACAAGTGCAATAAAAATCAAACAGTTTTGTCAATCGCTGTGTTTGTAAAACCTCCAGAATTTTCTGACCAAATCGCATTTCTAACGAAAGTCCAGGTGTGTGTGACATTAACGCCAACATTCAAAGAGGCAAATTTGGCTAGATAGAACACATACTACGCAAACCGACATATGGTATCGCATATGTGGCACTCCGATATAAGCTATACAGCAACAGACGAAGGTAGGTAGGTAGGTTGAAGTGGCGGCCTTGTTTACCAAGAAAGCCCACTTGAGCACAAATAATGGCCCGTTGTGGTACCACAAGGAAAAAGCGATGTTCGTATATAGACAAGGTGATCAGTATACGACCAAAGCCCAACAGAGAGGCAACGACTCCCCCATTAGGTGAAGGAGAACCAACCCGACAGTTCTATGAATCTAGCTAGGTCTTTCACATTGTAGGATTACAGCTCAGTCAGATCAGTCAGAAAAGGGGCCCCCAAGATTTTTGATCTTCTTCTGGCTAAAGATGGGCACTGACACATGAGATGGAACACAGTTTCCTCCTCGTCCTCAGAGTCACAACCGCAACAAAGGTCATTATAAGGAAGACCCAGTCTCATAGCATGCTTCCCTATTAAACAATGACCCGTCAGCACCGATACCGTAGTACTAAGCAGATCTGTCTTTAGTTGGAGCAGCTGACCCGTACGCTTTTTATCCAAGTTAGACCAAATCGACCTAGAAATGTGACAACTGGGCTCATTTGCCCATTGTTGCTGAGCAATGCTTAGATATTTTTGTTTAATTGCCAGTTTAGCTGTTGCAAGTGGAACGCCAATTTCTAATAAATTTCTAAATGGCCCCAGTCTTGGCCAGCTCATCCGCCCTACAGTTACCCGCTATATCTCTATGACCAGGAACCCAGATAAGTTGAACGTTAGCGCACATAGCTAGGTCGTTGAGGGAAGCACGGCAATTTTGTGTAATAATTGATGAAACAGACGAAGAGATCGTCCAAAACTGACTTGGAGATGGTCCACATTAAACGAAATTACCAGGGATTCGTTTTAACTTGTACATTTCCATTATTACAAGTGACTATATTATAGAAATTTGGTATAATAGGACTCTTCTAGCCACAGTACCGGCTGTTGGGCGATTTCACGATACCTTGTGATATGATAAAAATTTTTCCTTAAAAAACATTTAGGGAGGACTATTTAAGTCACTTTTGATTTTAAAACCATTTTAAATTTCAATTTATTTTTTTTTTTGCTTACTATAATCTGAATTTATCAACATATATATGTATATCAGAGCAGACCTGATAGTTCTTTTTTCTGCTAACTACCACTTTACTGCCCATATAAGCGTTATCGCCAGCTTTGTCAAATTCTCTTTCATGGTGACAATCGGATATGTATTTTTTTCTACTCTTTCTTTCTTCTATGACTTTGAGAAAGTAAAAAAATAAAAATAAAAATAAAAGAGTAAAAATTAAGAAAAGGTATTGTGTGTGCATTCATTCCTTTATAAAAAATTTTTCGCTGAAACGTTGGTTTATCAAGAAACAATTTATTATTTTTTTTTTGATATATTTTTTGTAATTTTTTTTAATTTTATTTTTTTTCTTTTATTTTTTCTTTTATTTTTGCTTTCATTTTTGCTTTCTTCATAAATGGTGCAAATACTTTAAGTAGAAATTTACTAGAATTTTTCCACAAATAAATTTCTAAACTTAATGGCAAGACTTTGGCAAAAACTTTTCTCTCAAACTTAAAAGGAAATGAGACTTGAAATTAGCAATTAAATAAAGGAACTTGTCTTTTATTTACAATCTTATTAAATAAGAAATACGTACTCGTATTCCTTCTATACTGACATTTTAAAACGTTCCTCGTAATTAGCTATTACAGAACTTTTCCTTTTGTATGTGCGATTATTTTCTCCAACCTCTGCTCGACACTTCCGCAACACTATAATTTTCATTACCAAATGAGTGCACTTCTCATGTTCTTTTGCCATAAGGATGATACATCACCCCATATATTCCGATGACTTGGCATAAGATTAAAAATCACGCCTTACGCCTCACGCCTTACTCCTCCTTCATGCTTTTGCTAATGCTAATGATACAGACTTTATCTCTTCCGCAGTATGATTTTATTTATTTTGAATGTCTGCAATATTCTTTACTTTCACTTTCATTAAATCAAATAAATTTCTTTTCATACAACATTGAACTTCTCTGCGTCTGTACGAATATGAGTTTAGGTGTATGTCTGTCTTTTTATTGCTTTGATGGCTTTTTGGCAAATAGGTAAATGAGCATAAATTACTTTGTGGGCGGTACTTAGAGGGTATCTGAGGGAGGCAATAAAATCGTAAGGAATGAAACAGTTTTATTGTTAGTTCCTCGATTTAGATGTAGTAAATGCCTATACAGTCATTAAATTAAGGGAAGGAAGAAATTTGAAACTTTTAAAAGATTGATACTGTAGTTTCCGAAGAAAACATATTGAGGTTTGATGTTGAATCTTTGATGAAATAGAATTTTAGAAAAATTTTGTTTTTTGGAGATTTATTTTCCTTCACAGTTATTCTCTTATTAAGGCTTTGAATAATTACTATTATTTACAAATGTGTCTGCATCTTGTAGTTGATTTATGTATCATTTCAATTAATTTCTTAAATTGTCTGCAATTTGTAGTCAGAATGGTACTACAGGTTAATGGCATTTTTTCATTTACACAATGACTTTGGTCTTAAATCGCAAAAAAAGGGGTGACCATTTTCCTTCAGAGCTATGCGTTATGCACTTTTTTTATTCCACAAAATTGAAACTTTGGTTTGAATAAGAAAAATTTTCATCAAATGTCAATATAGATGCTCTGAAACCCTTAACACAGTGGGATAATTTAATATGTCAAAATCTTAAAGAAGATAAAGTGCTGTTAAAGAAGAGGAAGAGATTATATTAAAAAAAAAACAAAGCAAAAGTATTAAAAACTCCTCTCGTAAATATGGTAGTTATCCAATATCTGGATTATTCAAACAATATTTTAATATTTAACGGTCACCAACTGTGAACTTAATTATATTATTTCATGGCCAACTTAAGCCGGATATAGCTATATATTTTGACCGCTACTTTAGTAAGGTCAACTTGTGAAAAGAATCGATTGCTTCTACGGAATAGTTTTTTAATGGTGTTTTATCAAATATTGAAAATAAAAAGCACGAGTTCTAAGTTGACGAGTTGACAGGCACAAGTTCTAAGCCTGGCACTTGCAGACCAAACAAATTATATACATACTATAAACTGTCTAAGCAAAGACTCGAATATTTCGTAAGATCACGTTTTGAGCGTTTGATATTGTAAATGACTTTAAATTTATTCTGTAACTTCAGGGTGACACAAGTAATTTGTTTAATGTTAAATACGGGACTCTAGTATATCGTTCATAATTCAGTTAAGATGTTTCACTGTTCAGCTTCTTTAACTTTCCAACTACAATCCATGAATTTTATGGGAAATACTGTAGATCATCTGAAGTATAAAAAGACGTCCACAGAAGTCACTTATCTAAAATTTTAAAAGTAAACATTTTTCCTATATAGGAGAAAATCCTTCAAAATCATATTCTGATGAAGTCACGTTTTACATTTAATCTAATCAATTTCAAATAAAATATATTTATCCTTTATATTAAACACAAAAAGGATAACTCCATATTAATAATATCTCAGGCTGGATTGATGTAAGCAATTGTTTAAGCGTCTTAAGCCTTTCCAAAATACCCGAACAGTTAATATATATTAAATAAATCTATTTTCTAAAGGTTAACAACGCATTAGAGTAATTTTTTTTTTTATATAGATATCTTGAAAAAAGTGTTATTAGGAATACCATAATGGCTTTATTGTAGCATTAAAATATTTTACAACAAAATGATTAATTTTGTTACGCATTTTTAAATTATGTTTGAGTAATAGTTAAAATATACGATTTTATTTTATTATAATTAATTATATTATAATATTTGGCGTACAAGGAGCAAACACAGAAGAAGAAGCCTGATAAAGTGCATCGATCAAGCAATGACAATCCATATGTCTATCTGACCGTTTGTCAGGGTGCTTGTTTCTGTGTTGATTTTAACGTTGATGTTATAGACATTCGTCGTCGATCATTATCTGCATAACATGCATAGGTGGACATTTATTGTAATGGTGGCACTGTTAGTGAGGTATATAAACAAATGTTAACAGCCCTCCATACAGATGCGGTGTTCTCTTCGAGATTAGGTTCGGTAATAGGTGTGGTAAAAACACTCAATTTGTGAATTAATTATTCTTTTCCATTGTTCTAGTTCGTAATTACTATTCAATATTTTCAAAATTAAGGGTTTAACTCAGATGATTTGATCATCTTATTTCTAGTCAAATAAGAAAATGATATTTGCCGTAAATAAATATTTTGAAGATTTAAACATAATACAAGAAAGATATATATAGATATTAAGAAAACATCAAGGTATGAGGAGATTACGCCGAAAGCCAAACAACCACAACAAAATTTAAAAATGTTTCATTCCTGTTTTGAATACTCTTCATACTAGAAAACTGACTTCTAACTTTATTATCTGTCGGAAGGATATTACAGCTTTAACAAAACCAAATCTAACTTTTTTCCTCTTTGCTCCTTAATTTTATTTTTGTATCCTTACTGCCGTTCCTAAGCATCAAAGTCAAGTAAACAAATTAAGCTGTGGTTATTCATTCGTAAACTGACAAAGATTTTTTAAATTCACTTCAACTTTTTGGTTACCTTTGATGAAGTTATAGTAATTTTTTCTTTTCTTTTTTTAAGTTTACTTTTTTATATAAATCATTGACTTCATGGAATTATCTTGGAAATCTCTTTTGACTTTTCCTAATGAGAAGTTTGTGAAAAATTTCTTTTCGCTTTTCAGGTGAATTATGATTTCTTTTTTAAATTGTCGAAAATAATTTAAAAATTTCTAAGAATATTTTTTATAAATTTGTGAAATGAACAATACAAACGTTAGTTAAAAAACAAGATTTAATAAATGTTTAATTTTTTCCTTCTTCATATATAGGCTTTCTTTATAAAATATAGCTTAAATCAAAAATACTTGCTACCATTAATAAAATTATTGACGTGAAATCGCTCAACAGCCGGTACTGCGATCAAAAGAGTCCTATTGTAAAAAATTGCCTTTTAATTACACAAAACCCTTTAAAGTTTTGTTAACAAAGTCCACAATTAAATTTAGAGAAGAGCTCTTAATCTGTTATGGTGACAGAAATTCCATATGAAATACGATTCTTCTGTGAGTTGTTAAAGCTTGACACTCACAAAGAATGTGCATAATAATTTTCTCATATTCGAGGCATAATCTGAATTAGCAGATACTCGTAGTTTATGAAGGTGATACTTCAGACCATAATGTCCTGTAATGAAACCCGTTATCAATCTTAATAGAACTTAAGAATGTTTTTCTACGAGTACGGTTAGATCAGTGCTTTACTTTGTCTAAGTCCTGAGAAATCTTTTCAGTACATTAGGCGCATATGATTCTCCCTTTCCTTGATTATTTGTTTTGTACTGGTCTAGTTTAACCCACAAAAGGGTTGATGGTCTGTCAAAGCAGTTTTTGATGCAGTTCTGGTTAGTTCATCAGCTTATTTATTTCTCAAAACTGTTTTGTGACCCGAAACCCAATAAAGACTTAGTTTATTGCAAACTGCAAGTAACTGTAGAAGTAACTGTAGGATGTGCGACTTGTAGAGCGTAAATTATGTTTGTCGGGAGAGAGCTTAACACCCCAGTTGCTTACTGAGTCCATAGTAGCATTTATTAGCAATGGCAATTATTCGTCTGATCTCCAATCAGACATCATTGTCTGTCGTTGCATCGGTTCCCGGGTAGATGAAATCCTTAATAGATTCGAAGGTATAGCGACCAGTCGCTAGCTCGGCGTCCGAGCACAATATATTTGTTAAAAATTGTTCTATTACGATGAATACCTGCCCTGTGCATGATCACTTACATAATGAAATTGAAAAGATCACCTGATAAGGGATCACCTTGTCTGAAGCCTCGCACGGCACTTGACGAGGCTACGGGTATTGTTATTCTATGCCATTCTACAGAGTCGTATTAGAATTGCAGGGATACCGAACTGAAAGATTGCGTCGTACACGAGATCATTATATGACTGTCGAAAACCGCTTTATAATCCACAAAAAAGTGTTGAGTGTCGATGTTATGTTCGTGGGCTTTTTCCAGGATTTGTTGCAGTGTGAATATCTGGCCAATTTTGGAGCGATCAGGTCCAAAGCCGCACTCATAAGTTCCAATGGCTTCAACCTTTTACATAGTACAAATGAACGGACCCTGTGCGCGTCAGGTATTAGGCTGATCATATGATAGTTGGCGCAAATCGTCGGGTCACCTTTATTCAAAACGGGACAAACGGTACTGAGATACCAATCGCTGGGCATTTCTTTAACGAATGTTACATGTTTAACATACATAAAATATATTTTCATATACATCATGTCTGTCTATATACAATATTCTTACGAAATTTTATTGACATATACCAAAATTTGAATTTTTGGTAGCAGATAAGCATTAGTTTTTACTTCATTAGAAGGAACTAATGAAACAATAGTTTTCCAAAGCACTCTGGCGTTAAAAAATTTGAACACCAAACTCAATAGCAAAGACACAAACACTATTTAGCAAAGACACCGTTTAGTATAAAATCTTTTCATTGCAATGAAAATGGTCTAAATGCGATTTAAGATTGTATATATTAAATTTATAAGAATTTAATAAAATTTTGTAAATATATTTTTATTTTAATGAATGTTAATTATATTTATTTAATTACTTATGTGTTTTTTATTTTTAATTCAAAAACAAAAAAATTATAACTCAGCACATACACACCTCTTGCCATAAAACTATCTTTTCTTGCCGATAGAGTGCAGCAATACAATAATTTAAACAGAATGTAGCTTAATTCGAAGGATAAAAGTAATGGGTCTTATATGAAAGTTTATTTACAAGTAATGCCCGCTCAACAATAGAGTCGATATATAAATAATTATGGAGTGTTAAAAATAATTAAAATAATTAAAAAAAATGTAACTTAAAATTTAGTGAAAATCAGATGTTTTTTTAAAAAAGACTTTTAGGATTTTTAAAAATTTAAATTTTAATTAAATCCGATTTTTTTTGGCATTAGTTTGGAAATAATTGAAGAAATGGAATTTTTTTTAAAGTCCAAAAAGTGATTGTAATATTTTTTTGCTTGGTTTGGAGAGAGAGTTTGTCTTCGGAGTCGAAAAGCCCAACCAACACCGTCCTATCCGTTGCAAAACGAAGTGCTTAGAAATTTTTTCATGATATGAGTTATAGTGTGCTTGTTGTTTACATGATCAGCAATTATATATATATATTATGTATGATATGTCATATATTCATAACTAAATATCCCTGGACGGACAGACAGGTGTTGTAGCTATACTTTACTACATATAAGAAATCTACAACGATCAACTGAATGCTTGTTAAGAACTCTTATGCAGTAATACTTTATATTAAAAATTTAAATAATACGTATATAGTAACTAATATAAATTTAAATAAATTATTTGTCATTTAAAATTGGAGATTTTTTCTTTAAGCTAAAGACCCATATAATTATCTGAAATGATTTGATATGGTGATATATTACTCAGAACAATTTTGATTTGGTTTCAAAACCGGCTTATGTAGTTCTCGCATTCTGTTCAGATTTTGCAAAGTCAATGGCTTGCTTTATGGTTTGGTTCAATTACGTAAAAATTTCAATGTCTCTCATTTCATCGCGATCCAGAACTAGTTCACAGCATTGATTTTTCGTTTTCTGTTGCTAAAATCTTACTCTTAAAAATGAAATTATTTTTTATATTATATATGTATTTATCACTTCTGGAATAACGCAAGAGATGCGATATAATGTGACCTTTGATACTTTTGATTATGGTAGATATAGTTACATATCAATACACGTGATTGGTTCCATCATAATAAAGAACAGTTGAGCTGATGTTGGTGTGTTAAATAGAATAAATAAGGTGTGGGAATATTTAACAGCAGTATAAATGCAGCTTATATGCATTTATATGGGATAAATGGAAATCTATCGAATATATCAAATATTAAATATATTACTAAAAAACTGTATGTCTTTGTTAACCATTGACTGAAAATAATATGATGTGTATTTTGGCTGAAAACGGTAGCAATAAAGAACGCCTTACATTAACAAGCAGTAAGCTAATTCAAACAAAAATAATAGAATTGGGCATACACTGCGCCAAGAAATTAATAACGTCCCAAAAAAGACACTTAAATATCAGCACTGGAAGACGAGGAAGGAGAGGGATGCTGTTGCATCAGAGGGATTATGTCAGCAAACAGTACACTTGTTTGGCAATGTGTTTCTATTCTATATATATATATATATATATAAATAACAAATGTGTTAATACTTATGGTTGAAACTTTGTGAAGAATAATGCATTACTCTTTACCTGTCATATCTGAATTGCGTTACTTTATTAGTGTAATATTCTTTTTCTTTGTTCTATTAACTCCCAGTGGAGCATAGGGCCTCAACAATTGTTTTGAACCGTATTCTATTTGGTGCTGCCATACAGATGTCGTTCCATAAGTAGCGCGCTGATGTTAGTAGTGTAATATTAATACTTAAGTTTTGTTTGATGCAATAAGTTAAGTCAACGTTCTGTTGAAATGGACGACCTTATGAAAATACATCTCTTTCATCGTGCTGGTAATCCCAACTTTTCTTCTTTTAATCAAAAAATATTGCATGAAGAGCACTCTCTTAATTGGACAGAACGTCTGATCCTATTAGTGGCTGCTTAAAAAATTTTTTACATAAGTAAGCAAAAGGAACAGGAGTTTTCAAATTAGCAAAAGACTTATGACCTGAATAGATCTCTTAAGAAGCTTACAAGTTTTTAAGTGAACCGTAGATAGTCTACTGCTTAATGGAGCTCTAAAGATTCTTGTTTGATGTGAAACGTGTGATAATTAAGCATACATAAATCTTTTTTATAGTATTTTCCACTTATATAGATTTCTTTCTGTTTTACCAACGAATTAATTTTTTTTTAAATAATTATTAATTAAACACTTATTTTTTTAAAGAATTACAATTTTTTATATATAATTCATATAATAACTTCCCAAAACTCTTTTGTGAAATATGCGCATATATGTATATGTTTTATATTTAAAAACTTTATTTGCAATTAAGCTACTTATGTGTTTTTAATAATTTAATAATTTTTTTTTTTAATTGTTATTAAAATTTATTTCACATGTGGGACTAAAGTATAAAGCGCATTAAGCTCTTACAACACTTAAATACAAAGCGCTTAATCTAATATAGATTAAATTAATCTAAATTAGCCACAGCAAATAACATTTTAATATTTTTCCAGTATTTTTTATTTTTTTGATTACATTTTTTAAATATTGAATAGGCATAAACTAATTGTCAATATTAGGGGGAAAAGTAGGGGGAAAGTTTTACACATTATTTTGTCTTCACTTATGTTCTGTTCTTACACTCTATCATCATAACAGTATTAACACAGAGCACTATTTCATCCATTACACAATATGCCCCAAGACTAACTTCTAAGCACGTATCGTTCCTTAGTAGTATAATAACTTCTCTATAGTATGATTGGTCTTAAAGACTTCATGGTAAGAGCACCTTTATAGCTTTACGAAATAATATAGAAGTCACTGGAAGCCACAGTAGGTAATTTTAATAGATAAGGAATCAATTTGAGATTTTATATGTGCAATATCTCTATCGTGACAATTGACTCCATCGTACGCACTGTATTGTTTTGGTAGAAGAAAATTGGTTTTTTCGTTATTTTATGCGGAATTTTCTCTATATTTTCCTTCAAATGTATTACCAATAAATTCGTATAATATAATATAATCATATAATAGATCATTACAAGCTCATTATTATTTGATATCAGTGGAGCTCAAAGATCATTTGAAGGTAATAAGTTAATATGAGTACCCAAAATCATTTTTGAGTTAAATCTTATAGATCCTTAAATATATCTGAAAACAAACATCTACTGACTTGTAAAATACAATATATAACATATAACAGGCGGTTTAACCTAAAACACCTAGCACAGCGGAAACTCTCTACCTACCAAGCACAAATTTTATCTCCAGATTTGCAGTGGATCTATTCCTCCAGGTTAGAGGTTGATCGTAAGGTGTGCAGCCTCGCATTGGTATTTACAATTATTAATTATTTGATACCGTGATCTAATAATATAAAATTCAATTACACTCAATTATTCGTAAAGTACCTAGGAATATAGTCGTGCCCTGAAAAATTTTAAGCTCAAAATTAGAGTTTATTACCCTTCTAATCCAAAGCCGTATATGACTTATATGTTTGGCCGTATGTTTGTAAGTATGTTTGTAAGTATGTTGATTGTTTGTTTTCTTAAAAATCCTTATAAAACACCTCTTCTTTCTATAAAAATCTGAACAATCTGTGAATAAATCGATATGTCTTTAGCTACACTATTCCTTGACAATAGAGTGGCAAAAGATTGGAACAAGAATAATCTATGGATATTCCACTGCAACTAATTACAATTTATTTAAAGATAATGTTAGGACAATGTTTTTTTTAGGATATGTATTCTCTTATGTTGGTTTTGGAACCGAACATTTCTAAAAAATCATCGGTTGGTTGCCTTTTTGATGTAATATTTTTATAGGTTTTAGTTTGTGGGCAACGCAGTTAAAAGCCACAACTGTATTGACTTTAAAGTCATATTGAATTAAAAGATGTGTTTATCTAGCTTTGACTGTTAGTTTTTTTTATTTGTTTCAATATATATTTCATGATCATGTATAAAGAAATTTTGTTAATTTACCGAAAAGCTTGCGCCTTTCTGTTTTTTTTAAACTAAAATTAGCTGACTAAAATGCTAATTCTTTTAAGAACCTTAAAACCTTTTTCAAAATATCAATAGTTTTGATTTCCATAAGCTTTGGTTCATATATCATTCTACGTTATATATCATTCTATGTTTTTTTACCTTGGTCTTATCAATCTTAGCAATGGTAGTTGCAAGACTTTGAAGACTATATATAAGAAGAAAGAGGTAAGTATCCTATCCGAATGTTTGGATTATGAGAAAGGTAAACAATTATTACTTATGTGTCTTAATGATATTGATATCGATACCATTTAATCAATATGAAAGTATTATGCATGATTGTTCTATCATCTATATATCAAGTCCTGTGATTCTTCCTTTTTTTAATAAACTTTATAGTGTCCTTGTTTTTATGTATACTTATAATATCAAGTATGTATATGTGTATGTCTTTATAGTGCTTTTTCTTTTTAAAAATGACTTTCCCTTTGTAAAAAACGTTGAATGCTGTCTCTATAAGTACGACTGTAATGTAAATATATTTCTGTATTTTTCAAAAACATAGAAATATGCCTCCATGCTTTCAATAGTACTATGTGTGAAATAGAACCTGAAGAAATATTTTGTTCAGGTTTTTGTTTATTTCTGCTTAGTTTTAGATTTTGAAAAAGTTTACAGTTTCTATGGTAATTTTATCTACGTTTTTGGGACTTAAAATCCAGACAGTAGGATATGTACATAGTTCGTGTTCTGCTAACTATAGGTATCATCCCCATTTAAACATTCAGTGAAACTGTAAACCTGTGAGATTATAATGTGTTATAAACAAAAAATCATTTAATTTTCTAATCTATAATTAGTCTCATATGGATGATTATTGTTAATTTTTTTTTAAATAAAAGTGTTTATCAAATTTTTAAATCGAAACGCATAAAGTTTATTATAATTCGATTTATGCACATTTGTTAATTTTATGAAATTTATTTTATTATAAAATACGCGATAAATATTAAATCACAATATAGGTTGATATTTTTGCAAATATTTAATCTTCATCTATTGGTGGTATACATTCTTCTTTTTCCTCACCTTCTTCACCATTGCCACCACCACCAATAAGTCCAATTAAATCAGTTAAGGTTCTCTCACCAATTATTTCATTTGCAATTGGCACGACGAAATCATTGCTAATGTCAGCCATGTTATCTGTATTATCATTGATGGCCAACATAATCCATTCCTCGATAATCTCATTGAGTTTACGATTAATGATTTTTATATTAGAAAGACCTTCAATTTCTGAAACAACTTTACCAAGACTGGCATATACTTTGAATTCTTTTAAGCGTAAACCATTGCTACCAATGAGACCAAGGGAGTATTTAATTGTGCCCCAAATTGTTAAATCTTTAAGTGCTAATTTAGCATTTCCTCCACGATTCATTACCTTCTTCATATTGGAACCGGTACGCATAAGCATGTTGTAAACGGTCTTGCAATGGATTATATCGAAATGGAATTTAAAAGTGATTTTACTTGTTATGGTGCTCACTTTCATTTCGACAATATCGAACTCATTGAGACCATATAATTTAAAGTTATCTATGGCACCTTCCAATTCAAAAGAACCAGCATTGATATTAATGTCCTTATGTCCAATTTTCAATGGTGCCATAGGTGGTACACCCAATCCAGGGAAGCCACATGGCATTTGAGTTTTAGCACCTTCAATCGCATCGACAATTTGACTTGAAATTGAGCGCTCTTTGGCTGTAAGTAAAAAGTAGTAAGCAGATGATTAGGGAAATTTTAGATAAGATTATAGTTTTCAAATATTTTTAAAATACGAATGTACATAGTATAATACGTTATACATTATGAGCAATATATACATTGTTATAAGTAGATTTAGGTAATCTCGTTATTTATTATAAAAATAGCTATTGATTAAAAATGAGCAAAGTGTTATTGTTTAATTAATGCAAGATTATAAAACTTTTAAACGTTAAAGTAGATCTTATCTCCTTTGGGGGTTGAAAAACAAGCAGATAAAAGATACACTTTAACAATTACATACAATATTATTTTTAAAATTTTAAATATTTTGTATTATATTTTATTAAAATATACGTCATATAAGTATTCTATATAAAGCAATTGACAATAATAAAAAAACATTGTCTATGACTTCCCGGCATTGATTTAAGCCAGGAGGAGAATTCTATGATGAGAGTTACAGTTCTCATTTAAAGAAACTTCTCTGGGGAAGAAATTCTGACATTTATACGAAAGGCGGAATGAATTCTACTTAGTCGAGGTCAGTTATTATACAAAGTTTCTTTTATGTCGCTACATTCTGAAGTTCAGAACTCTAAGTGCCACAGATACAGATCTATTCTTCTATACTAAAATATATTAACTAGATTTTATGAACTCTTTACAACCCAATATAACAGTATGTAAACAATTTAGTTGAACTCTACTTTTAAGTATGGAAATATGTATCTATATATAAATATCTATAAATATATGAAATATTGTTTCTTAATCCGAAATGTTTAGGCATAAAATAGAATAGTATATGGACTATTTTTAAAATAGAGAGCAGAAAACTCTAATGACTAATTGCTTAGCACAAAATAACTTCACCGACTTATGTCGGAATCCCGGAATTCGGGAATCAATGGCCTCTGTCCTGGTCTAAAATAAAGCTTTATAATCATATAGAATATTAATAAAAGTTGAATTTATTTCTCTATATAAACAGCATTCTCTCACATCAGAGAATATATTATTGTGAGGATAGTTACATAGAATAAAGTCCTCTGATAGGAAGCTCCCTGTCACTCCTTTAATGTGGCAGTAATCTAGATTGTTGTATCAGTAGTAACGTTTTTCGAATCCATTGCTATGATTCTTAAATTTATATTTAATCTCCATTTTAAAATTTTAAGAGGCTGAGTTACATCCGCCCATTCTCTTCAAAAGTTTTTTCATAGGTACTGCTTTTTAAATGTTTCTCAATGTATACATGAGTTTTTGATTACAATCGCGATATGATATTTAATTGGAGAAATTTTGAAGATAAAATTTGAACGTAATAAGAACAAAACACATATGTGTGGATTACCGCATATTAACATAATTCTAATAAACCAATTAGTTTACAGAAGAAGTGGCATTAGAGCCAAAGTGTCGTTAATCAAAGATCATTTTTTGTAAATGTTTTTTGAAGAAACATTTTGTGCAGAAAACAATTCGCTGCCAATGAGAGAACAACGCCTTTTGAGTATTTACTGTAAACTCTTCGTTTACCAAATATCTCATATCAGACTTTTGGTAAATATAACAAAAATGTTTTCTCAAAAGCTTATATTATATTTATATATATATATTATATTACATACATTATTAGACATTATATTTTTCGTTATATCGAGAGTTCACTCTACTCTGTTATATCTATAATATTCTGAGAAAAGGTCCGATTGCAAAGACTTAACAGTTGTAAGGTAACAAAGGCTATCTGCAACCCCTGTTGACGTTCTAACTATTTCCCACTTCTCAAAAATTTTGGAGCATTTTATACTACATAAATAGGTGTTTTCTTTAATTTAATTTATTATATTAACTATGAATTAGTTATTTCTTAAATAAATTTCGGTACTATATGGAACCCTGTTGAAAATTTGCTAAATGGACCACGAGGTGAACGCGCAGTAGTTGGTAGTGTAAGTAATAGAGTTACTACTCTATTAACCATGTCTCTAACTTTATCTAAGAACTAAGAACTGAAGATTGGTGCGCAACATTTTGATGTCTATACATAAACATACTTATAGCTTTCTACTTATATAAAATATATATTACTATTATTATTACTGAATTATATATCTATTTCTCTTTAAGTCCAAGTGAAAACATATATAACAACTGCAGAAGCATTAAATGAGGTCCGTACTTATACTATTACTGCATTTGTTTATTCAGTGTTTTAATTATTTCTTTTTCAGTATTTTGAAATATTTAATTGAATCTTTTATTGCATTATACTATTAACTAATCACTTTTTTGAAATAATTTTTTTGAATAATTATTTATTCTTTAAGATAATCACTTTTCAATATGCCATTCAATAAGCCTCTCTTAGCACCTTGAACCAATTTTTGCTGGTTAAGTGAACTGAATTTTGATTTATATAATTAGCAATTTTTTTCTTCTCCGGTATTAATTAGCTTATATTTCATATTCAATCTACCATAATTACTAAATTCTCTTCACCTCTGCCATTACAACAATTATTTCAGATAATTGCCACGTTCCACTTACCGGCCAATGGTTCTGAAAACTCAGCTGCTGTTGTCAATGCCACTAAGGCCAGGAAAACCACTATAAGAAACTTCATATTCTTTATGAGTTTAAACGACTTGGATTACGATTCGTTATGAATTCAGCGCACGAACTAAACCAAATCGCACTAAACACTTGAATTTAATACATTTTCACAAAAAAAAAAAAAATTATTAAAAAATAAAAATGTTGTGAAGAAACTTTAAAGATCTGATAAACTAATCAGGAAACATGATAATTATACTCAGTTGATATTGTTTTAATTAACCAAATTCCCTCGCTGCGCTTAGCTCTTTGTTAATTATTTTTTGGATTATCAGAACCACGAAATGATTATTTACTGGAATTTACTAAAAGCAATAAAATTTCGTTTTACTACATTCTACTCATAAAATATTGATTAGGTGACGTTTTATTATTTTCAATTGACTAAAGCAAAAAAGGAAATTGTTTATAAATATAAAAATATTCTGTGGTTCCAACCACGCCCATTTGACAATGGATTATATATGTGAATATAGCTTAGTTCTTCTGATGTCAGGCCTTCAAGTTGCACGTTTTTTTATCTAATGCGACTGACTTTTTTTTTAGTATGCAGTTTGTTGTTTTTCAGTGACTTTTCTTTATCATATAGACTATAGCAGCTGTCAACTTAAATATTCTAAATGTTCTATTCTATTCCTTAAACTTCAAAAAGTAAGCTATATCCACTTACAGCATTATTTGAAAAGTTGCTTAAAAGAGTTAACTTCACTAACATCCGTTGTCAAATAAACGTGTCCAGGAACTAGAAAAAATAAGACAGTTCGGTTTATAATGGAACTCGAATTCGAGTAACAAAACAAGACTGCAACGAGATCTAAATCTCCTTTTCAACCACACCTACCGCAGTTGTGGTGAGAACGATGAAAGTGCCTTCCACTTACTTTGCTTCTGTCCGGCATTTGCGCGGCACCGCCTTTACACTTAAGAGGCTTTCTTTTTCGAGAATCTTGGTGAACTTCAGGACCTCCCTCTGAATAGCATTATAAACTCTGTCAAAGGTTCTAAATAATTTTAGTCCTTGGGTTATTAATAATACGTTAGTACAAGGGGTCTATAGACCGGTATAACCTAACCTAACCTACTAACATTTATCATTTATCATGCCAGAAGCCATTAATACTGTATTAAAATTGATAATACAAGATCATTATGTGACACATTGTAAGATTAAGTTTAGTTAAGTTATGTTAACTAATTAGTTATTAGTAATTAATTAAGTTTAGTGATTAGTTATTATTAGTTAGTTATTGTGTAGACATATAGAGTATGATATTCAATTATTAAATATTAAAAAAGAACCATTATAGTTGTTTCTAACTGGACTACATGTTTAAAAGAATATATTTTATTTATGTATATTATATTAAATATTATAAAATACATCTATATTATATATAGCGTATATTTTGCACTAAAACTAAAATATGTGGTCAAAAAATATAACAATAGGGATCATGGGCTCTAAAACTATACAGCAGTTCGGTGTATATAACTACATGGGCGTGTATCCTATAATTAATAATTTAATAATAATTTTTTGTTTTTTTTTTTTTTGTTTGCTTGAAATACTTCATATGTTTTTTTCATTACCACTTTTGTGTTTCGGAGAAATGAAGAACTTACAAAAACGAATAATACATCATCACGATAAGACAACCTTTTAACCATCGGCTTAAAGAAATGACTAGGCTCCAACGTAAAAATCAGTCCTGGTATCTAGAGACTTTTTGCTCCAACATATCAGAAATCGAGATAATATCGTTCATAGAAAAAGTCGAAAGGGGGTAATCCTATTTAAATGAGAGTTGCGAGCTAGTCCTTTGACAATATTAATATGTGTATCACTTTTAGATATAATTATTATAAAACCCTTAAAAACAAAATAAATAATTATTAATATTTAAAAATAAATAAATAATTATAATAAAAATAAAAAAATAATAAACTAATTAATTGGTTCTTACATGAAAGCATAAATAATAATGACTATGAGAAATGACTATTCTTTCAATAATGAAAGAATAAAAAAACTATATAATTCTAGGTTTTAAAATACTCGAAAAAAAAGAAAAATTAATTAAAATACATAAATTATAAAATATTTTAATAATTATACAAAATTATTTTAAAATGATTGTGTCCATGATAAGATATCTACTTCCAGCAGAGTAACCGGCAATAGTGACGATATTTTAGTAAAAAATTACTTTTTAATTAAGTAAAAATGCAAAAATACTATTGTCTTTTATAAATAAATAATTAGAAATAATTAGAAATAATTTTTCTTTGAAATAAAATAATTATAATTTATACATTATTATGTATAACATTGTTAAGGTTTAATCTAAGTATATTCTTAATACTACGATGATTAGGCAAAGAAGAAGGAATGACATAAAAAATGTCACAATACATAATAGTTTACTAGTATTGCCAGATATAAAACTTAATATATTTAATTTTTATATTTAACATATTATAATTTTTGAACAAATGCTATAAATTTGTATTTTCAATAAAATATTTATGTTTTAACTTAAGGCACTATCTTCAACAAAAAAATAACATATGCTTTGTTTTTTTTATATTTTCAGGTCAGTTCTTTAAAAAAAAATATTTTAATCAACTATTTTTCATAATTTATCGTAATGAGTACTTAAATATATTATTCATAATATTTTTTATATGTTTTGATGTTACAATTTTCAAGATATATAAACATTTTTCATATCGTAAAATTCTTAAATGAAAGAATATAAATACTTTTATTTGTGACCAAAACTTATTATTATAATAATTTGTTACCGGGCTAATTGGTCAAATTTTAATATAAATAAAAAGACACTAATTTGTTATTTATATTTAAAAATCGTTTATACTTTATTTCCGATATTTCGACTATCTTGGAAAGTCATCTTCAGGGAAAACTACACAAAATCATTTTGTGTAGTTTTCCCTGAAGATGACTATCGAAGATAGTCGAAATATCGGAAATAAAGTATAAACGATTTTTAAATATAAATAACAAATTAGTGTCTTTTTTATTTATATTAAAATTTAACCAATTAGCCCGGTAACAAATTATTATAATGAAAGAATATATAAAACATTATATAAAATTATAGAAAAGAATAATATATAATATATATAAATTATATATTATTATACAATGTATATATTTTATTACTTAAATAAACATTGTTATATTATTTATTATTGAATTGATTTTTTAACATCAGTTGTGGAGAAAGAAAAATCTTAACATATATAAACTATCGTTTTCAATAGAAAAGTTTTCGAACAGTTGTCGAACAGTTTTCGAAACAGTATTATTTTTAATAAACAAAAAGTTTTTGTTGCAATTTAGTGCTGTGTAATTTATTCAATTTCTGGTTTCATCAGGTTTTACTAGAAAAAAAATGCTTCCGAAAAGCATATTTTGAGTCACTATAAGTTTTATTGAAAGCATTTTTTATTTTATAATTCTTTAAGTATTTAAAGTCAAATGCTGGTATAATAATATGACTTGCCTAAGTTGCTTGACTTTAATATATTTGTTACTACTTACTGGGAAATACCTGATATATATACGAAGCGCTGCCCAGAATTTTATTGAGTTGAAGAGAAATTACTGTTCTAGATAATATTAAGGAAAATGTAGTAATTCTGTTAAAAAGACATTACTATTTATTGAACCTAAAACAAATATATAATATATATAAAATAAAAATATAAAAAAAGTTAAATATTTAAAGTCACTTGAGATGTGTTTTTTTTTTTTTCATGCAACAAATTAGAGAAAAATTTTAATTTGCCTTTTGAATTAATTTGTAATACAATCAAACAATTCCTTCCTTTATTTCTTAACTTCTCCAAGTAGCACATTGCGGTGATGACTTGAAAATATCTATTCACAATAAATGTCACTATTTTATTTGATAAAAACATTTTCATATCTTACCAAACTTTTACAATTTGAAACAAAAAAATTTGTCATTGGAGCCCAGATCTAGTGTCTAAGGATGATAAATTAAAATCTACAGCGTTTCAAAGATAATTGATTAAACTTTTATGAAATTGTTTAAACAATTGAATTTGTTAATATTTAAGTACTAATATAAACCGTTAAATTTCGAAAAAAAATTTTTCTCAAAACTCTTAGCTAAATTTTCATTTTTTATATTTTATTTAGATTCAGTTTTAAATTTTACTACGAAATAAAAATTTTCAGTGACCCGTTATTTTTTGAAATTTTTTAATATTTTTTTTTCTTCCGCGAAACACATCTTGCACATGCGTACTGCATTTCCATTGAATGAATTTTCAAAGAATATAGTACATATATTCTTATATAATATTTTTGATTTCGATTAGTAATAAAATTCTACATAAAACCCAAAAATTTCTTTACGTCATTAAAAGTATTTTTAAAAATTTATTTATCCTTCATATCACACCAAACACATACAACGATTTTTCAGTAAAAAAAAAAGGCATATATCACAAAAATTTTTTTTTTACTTTTGATTCAAATTAATATAGAAATTCTACTTAAAAAATAAATATTTCCACTGTGATATTCATTTTAGAAGTAATTAAAAAAAATTAATTAATCAGGTGTCCTTCACGTTACTCATACGCACCATAGTACCATAAAATCAATTTTCTAAGGAAAACGATACAAAAATTTTTACTTTTTATTTTATTTTGAAATTTAACGGTTAATATTATTACTTAAATATTAACAATTTCAATTGTTAAAACAATTTCATAAAAGTTCAATTAATTATCTTTAAAACGCTGTAAATTTCAAGTTTCTACCTTTTATAGAACTTGAGTTATAGCCATTTGAAAATGTGTCTACTATGCCAATTCTCAAAACCCATGGATCCATATCTCCTAGGAAAAAAATCACAAAATTTTTTCCCGAGATACGGGTCTTCTTATTTTATGAAAGGAGCTCATAAAAAAGATTTCAGCCAAATCGGAGATCATGAGGTCATTTTCTTTGTCAAAATCCGCCCGGTTTGTAAAAGAATGACCCATATAGGGTGTTTAAGTCACGGCAAAGACAAAGTAATTTTTGTTTTTTATTATTTTTCATTCAATCCTAAAAACAAAGCTCCTAGAAGTAAGCAATAATGTTTGAAAGTAAAATGCATATAAATTCCAAAACAAAATACCCATGAAGAAAAATTAATGTAAAATTTTAGGCGATTTAATATTTTATTTCTTGATTTTTCTAATTTTGTAAATTTTAATTAATTTTGATTTAATTGAAATTCAATTTACATTTAACAACATTTTCTTTTAAATAAAATATTTATTTATACGGACAGAGAATCAGATCTTGTAGTTGTTCCTTCAAAAAAGTTTTCACCGCGCTTAGATAGAAATATAAACTAATTTTTAAAAGTTCCTCTTTATAGATTTTTTATAGAGATCTAATTAGATAATAGTAAACTAAGTTGGTCAACTTAGTCTGTCGAAACTCACAAAATATCTGGGTATTAATTAGCTCCAAGAATTGAGACATTACTTTGTTTGGGACACTGATTGACTAGTAGCTATCGTTTAGTCGGCATTTCTTGTTGTTAGGAATATATCTATATGGTTTATAAAGTTTTTACTACACTATACTATAATCTGCTTGACAGAGTCATACTTGGGTGAATGTAAAATTATTTTTGTAGAACATTTTTCAAAAATTTGTTTCCTCTGATATATCGTACGCTACTGTTTGTTGTGAGATGTGCTTTACCCTAATATTTTTTTAACCATACTTCTAAAAAATATGATATCCCAAAAATTTCAATAGATATTTAAATCTTATAATAAATTAAATTTAAATAAAATATTTCTTTTCGAATTAACGATTATTATAAATACTTACGTGTAAATAGATTTCAGTTTTGATGTAAGTACAATCAATATTAAGTATATATTATTTATAGAGCTTGAGATTTCACTATTTGAAAGTTAATTTAAAATAAAATGTAAACTATTTTTAAATGTTAAAAATAAAAATTAAACAAATTCTTTTATTTCATTGGACGAGCTCATAAAAAAAACTTTAGTCACAACAAAAGTAATGTTCACACTTGATGGAGTGTGTAATTTTTGTTCTTCTGATCCAGTAGTTCCCAACCGTTGATCTGAGAGATGGTTAAAACTGGTCCTTAAATCAAACAGGTAGGGATAAATAGCTTACAGATTGTCTACTCAGACCTCACTTATTAGAATATAAGCACAAAAAGGTTGTAAGTAATTACATTAGAGGCTCATAAATTAGAACCACTTGATTTTTCAGGTAAAATGTCTAATTTCTAGACTTTTTATTTTTATAAAAAATGAAAAAAAAAATTAAAAATCTACATAAAAACTTTATTATACAGTTAAAATCAATTCTTATTAAACATTATTGTACAAAATATTCAATAATGTTTATTTCAAAAAGTAAATTATAACGACAGCGAACATAGTGAAAAAAGTTGGCTAAAATAGGTTACTTTACTTTAATCCGTTTTCAAATGACCGTACCCGTAAATCAGCATATATTTTATGGACTTATAAAATTAAACAATTATCCGTTTTGTATACTTTATATGCAGTAAAACATATATTGACTTAGTTAATAATAAATACTATAAGTTACTTGAATATATTAAGTTGTGTCATACAGTGGTTATCCCGGTATAGCTTTTAAGATCATTTAGTCTTATAGTACCTAAATATATATATAGTACTTATAAAACGTAGGCTACTAGTAATAATATCATTATATTGAGTATTGATTACTTATCTATCAGCAAACCAATGTATTTAGCTTCGCATTTGTGTTTCTTTCCTTTCTTTTCCGTAGCCCACTTCATTAGACATATCTGATTTCTAACTCAAATTTTTATATCCAAGAAAGTAGCAGTTTTGAAAAGTTCAGTTCCAAAAACATAACTTTTAAGGAACTCTCGACCTAACCAAACGTATTATGCTGATTTGAATTAAACATTTGTAGATCCTTGGGCGCAAAAGTTCGTACTGGATGTTTTACCTGCTGGAAAATCCCACATGACTTTGAAAGCACTATATAGTGATTTGTGAGATTTCAATTACATTTTGCTGATTTGTATACAATGGTAAATTAAGTATATGAAACCTTGGTATGAAATGTTTTTGGCGCCGGTATCTTTAGATGGAATGTCCAATTCAACCACTACATAAAAGTCAGTTTCTCATCTCTTATCCAATGTTTTAAATTAGATTTCAATAATATGAAATTTCTACACAACTAGGCACCCCATCTAGCGTGCAAACTCTATTTAACCATTTTTCAAAAAAGAATATATATATATTTTTTGAATAATTTTGTTTTTCTCTCGATTTGAGTCCGGACTACTTAATTATCTTAAGTAAAGGCAACTAATTTTTATGCAATAAATTAAAAGAGAAGTTTTTACTCTTATCTTGACGAACTTTGTGTTTTAAATAAATTGATTTAAATCTCAATTTTTTTTTGTGAAAAAATATTATCGATAATTGTTTTAGCACAACTTTTCCAGTGAATACATTTATGTATGATTTTTTTTTTTTTTATCAGAGTTAGATAATGAATTTTCATCTTCGATTATTATAAAATAGAAAATGTAAATATTTTCGGAAAATCTTTATTTTGTCATTTGAAAAATTATTTTTCTTATTGCATCAAAATATACAAAATCTAAAATAAATTAGGCTTCTGGGGGAATGCAAGCTTGTTTTTCACCATCCTCACCACCGCCAATGCTGCCAACCATATCAGCTAAAGTCATATCATCCAAAACATCGTTGATCATTGGCAAGGCAACAGTTTCAATAGTTTCAGCGATCATATTTTCATTTTCATTGACAGCAAGTTCGACAGCTTCAGCCAAAATGTCGTTCATTTTGTGATTGACTGTACCATCACCCAAGATACCCTCAATATCAGATTCAACATCACCAATGTGGGTACGTACATCCAAAGACTTAACCTTCAATTTACCGCTCAAAACACCCAAAGAATATTTCAATGTACCGAAAATATGCATATCCTTAATAGCGAATTTAGCTGGACCAGCACCAACCATGTTAATTGTGAAACCAGCTTTTTTCATCATTAGACGGAAATCGTACAAGGTATCAACATTGACATTATTGAAGATGAAACGGAAAGTAACTTTGCTTGTGATGGCATTAACTTTCATTTCATTGATATCGAAATCATTCAAGCCATTCAAACGGAAGCTATCAACAAAACCGTGCAAACTGAAGGCAGGGTGGTCGATATTGATTTCCTTGTGCGGGATTTTGAGTGGAGCTAGTGGTGGAATTCCAAGACCAGGGAAACCACATGGCATTTGATCACGCAAACCTTCGATGACATCAACAACGGCACTTGAGATTGAACGATCAGCTAAAAAAATAATACAAAATATTTAATGAAATTTATTTTGTTTATACAAAAAATTAGAGAAAATCTATTGGTATTCTATTTTCACTAACACCGCCTATTATTTATTTAGTTTTTATTTTATTTCTTTTTACTCAATATATTCCTCTCAATTTGGAAATATTTTCTGCTTTGTTTCTCTCTCTTTTTTTCAAGTTTTTATTTTTTTTTCAAATTCTTTACATTTATAATTTTTTTCCGATTTCTTAGTCTTACTGGTTTCGGCAGTATTAAAATTGAAATTGTTCATATACATATATCTACCTCATAACATTATATACGTGTATTGAGAGAGTGTTTCTCTATCTACATTCCGATTAGAAACTACAAGTGCGAATGAAAGCAATTCTCAGAAGCCTCATGTAAGGTCTGTTGAGGTAGATCACGTTCTGCCAAATATATATATTTTTAATATATTTTCTAGGTAAAAAAAAATTATTAAAACAGTTGTGATATAGGGTATTCATAAGCTTAATTTTTCACCCAATGGAGCTTATAGCAATGTATTTAAAAATGGAAATAAAGAAAAAACTATATAAGTAACTTTATAACTTTAACCATTTCTGTAATTTAAGAGTTAAATATGAAATTTAATTATATTATATTTTTTTTTTTAATATATCATAAAAATTACAAACTTACCAAATGGATCGACAACTTGTGTGGCTGTTGCAAAGGCAACAATTGCCAATAGTACGAAAACGGATTTCATTTTTTTGAACTGCTAATAAGTTTTTCAGATACTTCAAATAGAACTGCTCGAGAGACTAACAGTCACTATACTACCTTTGCGTAAATAATTTGTATTGGCTTTTATAGATTGCCAAACAATAACTGTTTGGTCTATGGAAGCCCCTTGACCACATTCCCGAAATGTTACCTATATTTAGTTGGATTCAAGAGCAGATATTTAGCACTCGCATGTATGTAGGCACAGATAAGGCATTTTTTGCAGGTGCTGAAATATTTCGTGGCAAAAACACTTTTTTTTGTAGAACGTCGTATATGGATTATCTTCGTCTTATCTTTCTGATTTGCCATTGTTGTTCAAATTATTTTAATTCGGTAACATCTAAAAAAAGAATCAAAGTACTTAGTCCGTTGGTAGTAGTAATTTTTGATTTATTAGCCACTTTATGTTGTCAGGTGAAATCAATAATTGGTTCATCCAATGCGAGTTAGTAAAATATACTTGACAATTTTACTGCGATCAAAAATTAATCTATAATAATATTTTGAGAAGAAAAAAAAGCATTGAAACTTATAATTTTATAATTTGTAGAAATAATTGCAGTTTTTTCTTATATATTCATTAAATAAAATAATGTATTCGATTGTAAAATTGTCTTTGTGCATTTTCTAGATGGCTCCAAAAAAAAAAAATGATTACCTAGCGTGAACCTTACGCAACTGAAACATAATACTTTATATTACTGATTTCTGTTCATAAATCTTTAATTCTTATGGAATTATTATTCTGAAGCTTTTTTAAATTTTACAAAACTTCAATTCATTATTTAAAGAAATAAACATTACTCTGAGAAGCGAACGAGAAAGTTTACAGTTTAGCGCGCTCTGCTGCTTCCCTGGATGCGTTTATATCATTCTAGAGACCATTAAAGGAAGTACTTGCATTTAATTTCTTTAGCCTGGCAATAACAAATGGAAGGCACTTAAATCATATACAACTTCCCGGTTAACATGGGCTAGGTACCTATAATAAAATTAGATCCTGGGATTTCGACTACACTGCAAGGCTTACTGCAGTTCTTTCTGATCATTGAAACCCATTGTAGAAGTTATAATCCTCACTGCAGCAGTTGTGAGGAAATACTTTCTCTTTCTCTGTTTCTCTTTAACAGTTTGTCAAATTGTTCATCGATAAAAATGAAAGACCTGTTAAATTATAGTCTATATTCTTCTATCTTAGAGGTTTTTGCGAGGAATATGGTAGTAAAACGGCGAAAAATTGCTAATTGAGGTACATGGAAGTTATCTAATGACCTACTTGTGCAACCAACCAACCAACTCTGAGAAGTACCCACAATTTTTTATATAAACTTTATATTATTTTATATAATCTTAACACTAATGTAAGTGAAGAAAACATTAGTCTAGTTAATTTATTTATATTAAGTGGTCAAGTGAATATCTCTTGAACACCAGGAAACAACGATTAGATTTAGCACATCCATCTGTTTGTCTGACTACTTGATGTAACTGGCGCTTCTTCGGTCTGGGTACCTACTTGTAGAGATATTATTAAAAACCATTTATGACAGTTTGTGATATACAGAAACTTGTTATGAATCCAAATAGCAATTAAATCCGAATACATGGTTTTAAGTGAAATTTTAATAGATTTTTAACAATCCCAATGAGTATGGTAGGCTTTTGCATCACTTTTTTTTTTTTAGTAATTTATTAACATTTCGGTCTAAAGAACAAAAAAACAATGTTTATAATTACGTCAACAACTTCTTATTACGATGAGACACTATAATTGAAATCTATCAAAACTGACTTTGGAAATCTAATTATTTCATTTTTAATTACTACAAGGCTTAACACATAATAGATATCTGGGAAGTAAAGAAAATGCTCCTTCTCCTATAACTATTGATATGATAGAATATATCAATAGTTTTCTATTGATAGTTATGAAGACGTGTTTCAGACGTCACCTAACGGTTCTTCCTGACGGGCTTTCCATCCGCCCGTAAGAAGTTTTTAGGGCAGTTAAAATCCCTCACTGATTAGGCTCTCGAGCTAATCAGTGTTTTGACTGATTAATATTAATTGTTTTGACTTAAGTAATTTTCTTCTCAAACACATAATGTAATTATATTATAAAGGAAAGTTAATTTTTAATATCTCAATGAAAAAATATTCAGAAATACAAAAAAGTGGTTTATATACGTATATATATTCATAATCATAGTAACAAAGTGTTATTAAAAAATATACTTAACATTACTTACTACATTCGTTCAGTAATAAAATTCTTCGATTTGAAAGGAATGAACAATGATGCAATAAAATTGGAAATGGATTCTGTTAAGGGCAACCTTGCGCCACGCACCATTGTTAACAACAAAAAAATATTGGAAACCTGACTTTAAACGTGATCGTACGAGTGTTTTTGATGAAGAGCGTTCGGGTCGTCCAAAAGAGGTCACAACTGTGTTGAATGAATCAAAAATTAAATTGCGTGAGATGACAAACAGCAGAGATGACAAACATATTGTATGATTGTGAGTCCAATATTTTGCATGAATATTTCGATATGAAAAAGCTTTCAGCAAGTGGGTACAGGGTTTGCTAACATTTGATCAAAACCGACAATGACTTCGTCATTCAAAACATTATTTTGAAATGTTTATGCCAATTAGTAAAACATGGACCCACTATTTCACACCTGAGAGAAAACAAGACAACAAGTCAGAGAATGGGTACAGCCCAGGGTAGTGCACCCAAACAACCACGAACACAACAATCAGCTGGAAGTTTTGGCTTCCATATTTTGGGGTTCAAATGGAATATTTTTCATAGACTGTTTGGAAAAAGGAATAAAAACCTCAGCAAATATAAATGAATTATGGTACGAATTGCTTTCTCATCCACTAGATTCTCCAGATTTGACTCCCAGTCACTATTACCTATTTCCAAACTAAAAAATATGTCTTCTGGAGAAGAGAGGATTGCATCAAATGATGTAGTGGAATGAGAAACTGAGGTATATTTTGGAGAACTTGATAAATTGTATTATTTAGAAGGTATCCAAATGTTGAAAGATCATTGAACTTGGTGTGTCGAGCTAGAAGAGGACTATATATAAGCATAAAATATAATATAATCCAAATTAAATATAATCGAAAATTATTATTTAGAAAGGTTATTTATCAATCCATCTAGTATATTGTATTGTAAATAAATAAATAGATTGCAAACAGTATGCCAATTTCTTTTATTTAAGATCAGTGACGTCTTAGCAAAGAAAATCCAATTCAGTAGTTGCTAAAAAGCAACTTTAGTAATCGACGATTTTTTTTTTTCATGAAGGTTTATTCACACTTAAATGCAAATATGTTGATTGCACATGGAAAGTGCAATTATTTTATAAAGATAAATTGAAATAAAATTTATTTTCATAAAATAAAAATAAGTTTATTATATATTTCATTAAATATGTCAATAAAATATTGACTGATGCTGTTTTCTTCATATACGTGAAATATACATTTTTTTGCAGGCTTTGTAAATTTCACGGATATCTTTATGATTATATGTTATAGATAATTGTAGTTTAAATACAAAACATGTTAATTTTACTAAAGTTGTTTTATTGTGAAATTATAGCATTTAATATATGATTTAAAGAGTTATACTGCGAACCAGCCAAAATACATTCTGTTGGTCATCTTGCACTAGAAGTTGTTGTATTAGCGAAAATGTGCATTGACGTTATTTTTTTAATATTCCATATCAAAATTTTTATATAAATTCGCTTTAAGGCTTTATATATATTTTATTAATATTAAATAATAACACCATTTATATCACATTTTGTGTCTTATTATAAATATACATATTATATTAACAATTACTGTTGTTATTTATATAGTATTGAGTATCTTTTTTTATTTATATGCTATATATTTAAGTGTACATATGTTAACTTATTTATATACATATTTTTTTTTTTTTACTAATAATAAAGTTTTTAATATTTTGGTATTATTTAATTTATATTCATTCATTTAGTTTTATAAATACTTAACTTGAGAGTTCCTTTCATCTAATATGTCTTTGTCGAGTTCATGCTGGACCCATTTTCTTGAAAATCTTGACCAATTACAAGACCTGGCACTAAACAGCATTTTGAGCTTTGGTTAAGATTCTGGGTGGTCTTAAACCCTGAGTTTTTATATGTACGGTAACACTGTAACAATGTACCAATATTCTAAAGTGGATCTCCTAAGGATCGCTGTTATAACCTAACTTGATACTTAAACTTTACTGTCTAAATAAAAAAAAGTTTGAAAGAAATTAAAATTAAAAAATTTACAGGTATATACCATATCTGTAATTATAAACCTGATATTATTCAACAACCGAAAAATGAGCTTTACAATTGAAAATTTTAGTACATTGAGCGGTTGTAAGATTACGCACTTTAGTATGACAAATCTTAAACCAAAAATGTTATGTCTTGAACCACTGTTTTGTAATATCAAACAGTCCTGCTAAATGACGATTCCATGATGGATAACCCCTTAGGAATAGGAATAAACGTGGTACCAGCTCCCAACGGAGCGGATCATTGTGATCATTGTCGATCTTTTGTGCTGCAACAGACCCTAATCGAATAGAAGACATAACCCTTTTCATGTTCTGTCCCTTCCTGGTAATAATTTTGTTGATTATTTGACTTTATATTGAATTATTATTAATAAATGGCACTTAACATAAGTAATAATAATAATTATAAAATAATAATAATAATATTTAATATTTAAGTTTAAAACAAATTGTTATTTAGGTATATAAAAAAAATGTTAAGAGTTAAAATTAAAAATTAATTAAAAGTATCTTAAATTAAATGAACAAATAATATATAATATTTTGAAATATAAAAAAAATTTGGCATATTTTTCCTATAGTTTCTATATAAAGGGTATGAAAACTACTTGGGTGGTGCTGTTGCATTGTAAAATCCTAAATATAAGATATAATATAAATTAATAAAGAGTATTTAAATAATTTATACATTATAATACCAATGTTTTCTTTTTCAATATAATGTCTCACTGAGATCCTTTTCGAAAATATAGCAATTTTTCTATTGTCATTAAGTGACGTCACATTTTAAGTGCTTTTGTGTACAAAAATATGTACGTTTCAATTTATCTTTTAAATAAATTTTTAATTTCCTATGAAGAATTCATAGATAAACAAGTAGAAATATTTTGATTTAATTGATCTATGGCCCCATATAGAGTTTAGTGCGAACAAAAATATTCTTGAATGAATGAGTTTTTTGTTTTTTATTTTTGCGTTGAAAATTGTACGTTCGTCACCAAAGCTTTGCCAGGCTAAGAAATCTTTGTACTGGCAATCATAAATTTTTTTAATCAATCAATCAAATTAAAAAACCCAGAATATATAAACAAGTAATCTTAAATATCAAGAAAACAAAGTAAATAAAATATATTGATGAAAAAAGGTCAAAAATGGAACAAGTGCGATTATCGCTAAATTTTTAAGTATTTTTCAAGTAAATTTAGCTCCATGAAATAATCAATCGCGCTCTCTGTTATTTATATTAGATTATGTGCAGGGTCTCTATTCCTGATTTATGGACGTTCTTAAGATTAAGAACATGCAATCTTTTAATGATTTCTTAGTTTTGTGTAATGCAATCAAAATAAAACAATTTTATTTGTCAAACGCGTAAAAGTCATTAGTCTGCAAATTTTATAAATAACATTTCTTTTTTTCTTATAACATTAAAGTTTTTTTAGCTCTATTTAATCAAGAAATTTTCAAAATTCTAAAAAAGATAATTTAATTGATATAATGTTAATTATATTGATATTTATTGCATTCTATTTATGTACATGATAATCACTTTTTTATGCTGCAAACTCTACTCGTGATCAACTTGCACTTATTGCAATTTAAATATGGCAAGATACAGTGGCGTACTCAAAAGCTGGTTAAAGGAATAGTTAGCCCCTCCCCTTGGCAAAATAATTTAAAAATAATTAAAACTATGCAATTCCGATACTATTTTTATATTCAAATATATTTAATTATATACTTTGAAATTCAATATTGAATAAAATGGTACATTAGAAACATTTGAGGAACTTTTAAAAATAACTGTGGAAAAAGCAATAACTGAAGAGTTAGTTTTTGCTATTAATCAAGGAGGACATTTAAATAAAGTTCTTGAAAAAAACACTAGAAAAGTATATGTTTCTTTTTTACTTGCACTTATTGATATACACTACATATTCATGTGTACAAGGTGAGATGAAAAAACTGCAACCAACTTCAGACTGCTGTCATTTCTAAACCGCTCGTCCCACAGCTGTCAGATTTATTCTAGTGACAGCTCATTATATTGTTTACAAGCGCACAAAAGCATTTTGGTGGGAATTTTTCAAAAAAAAAGTTATTTGTGATGGAATTCAAGCGTGATAGTGTGATTGCTTTGCATTTGGCTGGAAAACCACAAGTGGCTATCGTTAGAGCCCTCCAGCATTTAGAAGTGAATAAATGTTTTGTGTCTCGTACCATCGCTCGTTACCATGATACTGGTAGCGTAGCCCGACGTCAAGGAAGTGGACGAAAAAAAACAGCAACATCGGCAGAAATGGTTCGAAAAGTGAAAAAGCGAATTGAACGAAATCCGCGTCGCAGTGGACGAAAAATGGCTCGTGAGCTGAACATATCGCAATATGCCATTCGGCAAATATTGAAAAATGAGCTTGGACTAAAGCCATTCAAGTTCCAAAAAGTGCAAGATCTTACTGATGCGCAAAAAAAAGTTAGACTCGAAAAAGCTAAAGAGTTGTTTCGCTTGGCCGAAAGTGGTGAACTGCCGAATTTGGTTTTCTCCGATGAGAAACCATTCGTTATCCAGCAGTTTGTAAACAAACAAAATGATCGTGTTTACTTGCCAGAGAGGTCAGCTGAAAATTTGCAACTTCGGTTGGCCATCACAACTCAAAAGCCGGCCATGGTGATGGTGTGGGCCGCCATAACAGCCGATGGTCGCTCGCCGCTCGTATTCATCGACCGTGGTGTCAAATTAAATGCGCAAATCTATCGCGAAAATATTTTGGAGGGAGTTCTGAAGCCCTGGGCACGCAAACATTTCGGCCGCAGACCTTGGACATTCCAACAGGACTCAGCACCATCGCACTCAGCACGCGCCATCCAAGAATGGTTAAGAAATGAGGTTCCTCGCTTCATTTCCACCGCACAATGGCCACCAAAATCTCCGGATGCCAATCCGTTGGACTATTGTGCCTGGGGTATTTTGGAAAGCAAGGTTGGAACTAAAAAATACCAAAGTGTCGATCATCTCAAGCAAGCGCTTCGCCGAGAATGGGACAAAATACCGCAGAGCCACTTTCGGCGGGCCAAAGGTGGCCAATTCGAACAAATCTAAACCGATTCTCAAATTTGATGTTATTTCCGACATTTTTTGCTTTCATTCAATAAAATTTAAAAAAAATGAAAAAATTATGGCGTTTTACTTTGTTGCAGTTTTTTCATCTCACCTTGTATATAATAAAATTGCTGCTAACTAAATTATTAAAATTAATTATTAAAATGAACTGTAAAAAGATTTCAACAAAAATGTTCTCTGGCATGATCCCCCGGGGCATAGTCTTAACTACACCACTGACAAGATATTGTATATATTTAATATACAGTATTAAATACGAATTAACTTCTATAAAACTAATTAATTTTTTTGTATACCTATTATCCTCCTATATGTAAACATAAAAAACGCATATATAAATATATATATATATATATGAAACGTTGGAATAGAATATATAAAATTATATATAATTATTAGCTACTTAGATTAGACTTAGCTACTTAGATGTCAAAAATTTATGAGAATACCCTGGGTAGTATACCATTTTTAAAAAGTTAAAGATATCCTACAATTGGTCGACTATTATAAGTCAATTCAATTTGACAAGACTATTTATGTACACACTATGTTTCTATATAATATACCCTATATATTACAATATATAAAAAAATAACTGAATTGAATGGATTGAGATATGTCTTCACTAAGGAGCATACGCATCATGGCAATTTCTCAGTAAGTAATTTACAGTTCAGGGATTTTAAGTAATCCTAACTGTAAGACAATGTAATAAAGTATCGCGATGATGCGGAAAGCAATGCACCCTTATATCTAACCTAATCTAAACTTATTCAATTTTTAATGTAATATTTAATGTTTTATTTTTTTATATCATTTTTTGTTTTATAATATATATAAAACAAACAGTTTACAAATTTATATTTGTATTTTATTTATCTTTATTTTAATGGATTTTTATTTTATTTTCTTTACTGATGTATTTATTTCTATTTTATCTCACATTTATATTATTCTCATTTTATATTTTTTAATTAATTAATTAAAAATTATGTTATGATATATATAAGAAGAAATCAAATACAAATAGATAGCGAAGGTAATAGTGAAAACCTTTTCAGTTCTATTTATATTATATCTATTTATTTATATATATATATTATTTATTTATATATATAATTTATTTATTTATTATTTTTATATATTTATTTATATATATTTATTTATATATATTTATTTATATATATTTATTTATATATATTTATTTATATATATATATATATATATTATTTTTATTATTATGTTGAAGCTATTTGAGCCAGTGCACTTCAGCACTTTTACTCTTTCTTAACTCGAGGTATTTTCAACACCCCTCTTGACGCCTTGACTGGATTGTTGTTTATTTCTTCATCAGACTAAGCAACAATTGACCTCAGACCTACATACCTCCCCGATACATTGTTTTTATATTATTTTTATTATTTTATTTTTATTATTATTCTATTATTTTTAGTTTTTATTTTCACATTATTTTATTTTTGTTTTATTAAAATTTTATTATCACTTTATTTAAATATTATTTTTTTTTTAAATTTGTTTTATTTGCTTCTGTTTTTTTTATAATCTTTTTTTATTTTGAGTTTTCTCTATTTTCATTTTCTATTTTATATATGGTCATTATTTTATTTTTATTTGTTATTTTATTTTGATTATAATTTTTTTATTTTAGTGGATATTTTTATTTATTTATTTTCATTTCTCTTTTTTTTGGCTTAGTTTACCTTTTCTTTACTTTATTATTTATTATATTATTATATTGTTTTGTTTTGATATTTGTTTGTTTTTATTTTATTTTATTTTTATATTATTTTATTTTATGTTATTTTATTTTTTTTTTTTATTTTTATTTTATTTTATTTTTATTCCGTTTCACCTCGTTTCTTTTTTAATTGTGATTTTGATAATATTTTTATATTATTTTAATTTTATTTTTATACTATTTTTTATATATATTTTATTTTTATTTATTCGTATAATTTTTTTATCTTTTACCAATTTTATTGTGGTTTCATTTGCAAAATGTTTCATATAAATTTTATTTATTATTCACCAATTTTATTTTAATTTTTTGTTGTTTTATAAACATTTTATTTATTATTTTTTTTTATATTATATTTATATTCCTTTCTCTTATTATGTTTGTTATGATTTATTTATTTAGTTTTATTTTGATTCAATTTTTTTTTGTTTTTATTTGCAAATAAATTTTCAAATATTGAGAAAAAATGTAACTATAGCATAAATTTTTAATTGGATGAATTTTATGGTCTTCGAAAATATAATAATGGATAATTGACGATTATAACGACAGCTGTGTTGACCAATTGGCCCGCTTTAAAAACAAAATTATTAATTAAAAAATTGTTTATACGAAGTAGAGAAGTAAGGATATACTACATTATATTTTCTATTTCTATGTTATATTATGTAAAAATATTTTTTTATTGTAGATACTATGCTTTTTTATAAATTTATTTCACTCATTTCTTCATAGGTTTGTAGTAGTTCAGGTTCACAAGTTGCCTCCTTATTATCTAATGATGACCAAATAATATTCCATAACGTTTGTCCATTTAATTGTTGATTCAATCGCTGTTCCAATGTGTGTGAAATCATAATATTTATGAAGTCTTCATAATCATGTAAGACATCCAGTACTGTATTCTCTATGAAGCTATTAAGTTTCTGATCAATTTGCATCTGATTAATTACTCCAGTCAAATTGGAATGGACTTTTTCCAGTGTTAACAATAGTTTCAAATTGTATATCTTAGCATTTCCAAATAACCAAGGTAATTTAAATCTGAATGCACCAACTACTTGTAGGTTCAACAAACTGAAATCCAGTGCACCAGTGCCTTTCAACTCGTACTCTGAGTTAGTGTAGTTGGTTTTCAAATTAAGAAAATTGCTTAAATTGAAGTTTCCACTAGCCGTGATGTTGCGAAAGTTTATGGTGAAAAAGATTTTTTTAAAAATATAACTAACGCTTAATTTATCGATTTCGATATCGTTGAGACCATCTATGCGGATGGGATGAAAGTTTACATAAGAGCTGAAAATAATTTTGAATAGATATTAACTAAAATAAAATTCTAAAGATGTTTTATATTAATAAGATAAATCTTATTTAATAATAAAATTATTTATAATATAATATTAATTTCAGTAATCGCTTATGGAACATTTTGTTTGGAATAATGAATAATAAGTAGAATAAATAATAATAACACATTTTTTTTTTCTTACTTTAATTTTACTGAATTATCCGAACTGTGCCAAGTGAAGTTATCATATACAAAGGGCGCCAGTGGTGGTATATTGTGGCTAGGCCAACCGCAAGGCATTTGTTCTATGAGACGTTGTAGTGCTCTTCGTAGTTGCCAAGATAGTAAAAACTCACTTGTTCCTTTTTCGAGTGCTTGTTTTTTATATAAAAAAATACATTTACTATTGGCAGGATATTAATCAGTATCCGATCTAAGTCTCACCTGCTTTCTGTGGAAATTCTAATGTGTTTTCAAAGTCATCTTCCAAATCAACTTCGTTGTAAGCTTGACCTTTAACAACCTCTAATGTTGAGCAGAGAACACAAAATAAATAAAATATTATTTGTAAAAATTTCATTGTCTTTTTCTGTAAACTGACTTCAAAGTATGTAAGATTCAAACTGAAGTTGTATTATATTTACTTACGATTTTTATATCAATTAGCTATATTTTCCATAATCTCGACCCAGTTAGATAAAACTGTCCATTAAATAGGTTACAAAAATTTTACACTATTTTATTTGTTTTTGATAAATTAATTTATTTTAAATATGTTGCAATGTAAGTTTATCTTATGAGAAATCTTATCAAAATTTAAATGAACAGTAATTGTAGTTTTGTAAATCGAATCAAATTAGTTTAATTTCAAATAATATGTAATGTAATAAAATATGAATACTAATTCGAACATATCAATAGTGATAAGTGGTGATACTTTTTTTTTTTATAAAGAGCTTCAAGTGTAGCATAAAATCTTAACAATTCTCTTAATTCTTATTCTGTATAGACCTTCTCCATACATATCTTAAATAATTTCACATATTACGTTCGACCTCCACTTCTCCATCGTTGGTTCTTCGATGACTTTGAGCAACAATTATACAATGATATAAATATTAAGTCCAAACATAAACACGGTAATGGTTCTTATTAAGTGCAGGGTATGGCATTTCAGCCTATGATGGTTTCTATTGAATTTCTAGAATGACGTATCGTAACCCTGTTAACATTGGGTCAACGATTTTGACTTTGAAAACTTCACACACTCTATTATCTTCATAATATGTGCCCTATCTACAGTTAATTAGTTTTCTACTTTGTTGAGAAAAATTTTGTAATAAATTTTTGGGACAGCGTTGTAAAATGATCAATCTAGATATCTGTATTGTTAAGGAGCATTTTCTAAATAATTTTTGGTTTAGTATTAGAAAAGAATGAATATTGTTAAGTTTGTGAAATTACATTTTTTAGCAACCAAATTCTATGCAAAAAAATCCTCCAAAAAGAATACAATACACACATAGGAAATAAAAAATTAAGTCTAACGTCGATTCCCGCAGAAATCATGGACTATAGATATGAGAAATTAGACAAACAATATGAGTGCAAAAAAACAATCATCGACTGTATACTTACTACATTATCTAGAGCACTCCTTCTCTCTCAATTCACAACATATTACCGACTGCCAAAATATTTGATGTGATTTACAGAAACTGGTACGCATATCCGTTTAAGAAAATAATAGGTCTGTTCCACGAGTTACTCGTAGTAACTTTGAGTAACACTGTATATATACAAGTGCGTTCCACCAGTAAATTTTTGTGTATTTTCGTGTAAATTTTACTTGTGTTTTTCTTGAGTTTTACTACGAGTTTTACTACGTGAAACAGACCTAATATTCTTAGAGGCAGTAATATGTGCAATATTTTACGGATTGGTGGCACTGATGACGCATACTGCTACTAGCGGTCAAGATACTCTGATCTAGAGGGCTATAGTGAAAGAAAATTTTATAATAAATTAAATTAATTATATGAAATCATATGAATTATATGATTTTTTTTTATTATCAAAGATGACAAATCTTATAAAACATGTAAAGTTGAAATTTTACGTAAAACCTTGTGGTGGTATTTCATTAAAATCTGAAGGGGCACCTGCGATTTTATCGACTATTATTGCTTTACACGTCATAAATACTTCATAAATTTTAAATTACGGGTATATTGCACTTATGTAGGACTTAAATACAGATTATAAAGATAAACTAGTAATCGAAATTAAAAATTCTATTAAAGCTTTGTTAACAAGTGCTTTGCACTTGAACTTTTTATTGAGGTTATATTTTTAACAGACTTTACAACGACGTATTTGATATTTCTTGACTATATTTTGTGTTTTCCTTAATTTCCTGATTTTTTCGGACAAAGTACGTACAGTTTAGGCAGCTGCATTCATTATAATGCAGTTATTGGAAGAGTTTTAGAAAAACATAATAAATTATTTAAAAGTTTTGTTTTTTTTTCAAAGAAAAACATTATGTATTATTAAAAATTCGTCGATGAACGCGATAATACTAATGGTGGCTGAAGATTGTTATCTTTTATTAACACAACTAATCGGATTACTATATTTATACGGTATACCCTCTTCAGAGACCTCAACTGATTGCCAATTTGCAATTACGGTGAGTTGGACTATCAAGGAGGTACCCAATATCTTCTGCAAATATCATGTACGTTTTTAATAAATTTCGTGTATTTTATATATTTGATTAGATTTTTTTTTTGTTTTTTTTTTTTTTTTTTGTAGAAAGAACTATTTATGAAAATTCTTTGTTAAGAGATATTTTGTAAACGTATTTGATTACGAAGTTCGGTGATTGGTAAGCTCATAAATTTTTGCTATAAAAGCCGCTGTATTTTGGAAATAATAACAGCTGCAAAGTTGATTGATTGCTGTAGTCAATAATTTAAGCTTAATTCCTTATTTGTAAAATAAAATATGAAAAAATTTATAATTGTGCTATTGGCCGTTTTGGCCTTTGTGGCTGCTAGTGACGTAGACAGTTTCACTGAGAACGACTGGAAGAACTTCTTGGAAGATAGATGTAAGTTGTTGTAAATTATCATGTGTTAAAGTTTAATACCAACAGTGTTGTATTGATGCTCAATAATAATTTGTATAAATAAGATGCAGCTGAGAACAATAAAATACTTTTCCAAATCAGTTGCTGCTGATATCAGTTTGAAAATTTGAAACTTTGTTGTTCTATCATATATATTAAAATCTTATCTAATTGATTTTATATATATGATAATAAGACTACAATTAAAGCAAAATGAAAATTTTGCGGCTTTTCCAATTTCGCCACTCAAAAGGTTTTGTAAAAAAAACAAGCCAATATTATTTACTTATAATTCGTTATAACCAAATATCTTATGTGACTATTTCAATTCAATATATTTCAACAACCCTAGATAAGAAATATTTTAAAAATATATATATATATATAAATATATTATTCTGCTTATATAAATATATTAATTTATTTTCTAATAAAAATAAAGAGTATGCAGGTGTCACACAATATAGTGGTCAAAACAAGAAGGTGGTTTGGAAATATCCATCCACCTGCAGATACTTGTTATGAATAATATTTATTCCATAGATAATAACACTTGCATATAATTAAAAAATCATATTTTGACACGTTTTTTTCAGTTAATTAAAAATTACAACCATGATGCTAATATTTCAAAAGTCGGAAATATATATATATATACAATATTGCAAAAACAATTTTTTCTTTAAAGTTAAACAAATCCCGTCATAGTCACTAGAAAATTTTCTATTCCAAAAACATTTAGATTTATAAAATCTGTTCAAGCATAATTTTTTTCATAATCATAGTTCTATATATAACTATAAAACATGGCTGTATATATAATCTTAGGATGTAAAATCTGTCCCGAATAGAACTATCAGTCTATTAATCAAATCTCAAACTGACATCGGTGATTGTGATAAACAGTTATTGTGTGATATTTTAATAATAAGCAACATAATTCACGCAAAACCTTGAGATGGTATACTTAAGCTTACTATCATTGGCTTACTTTAAGACAGGGATCTGAAAAAACTAGGATTCATTAGAGTCAAATAATGCATTATAATATGTTTTAATGAACATGTTTACTTATGTGTAATATTACTTATTGTATATAAACTACACTTTAATTATTAAATATTTAATATTTAATTTTGATATTAATTTAAAAAATTAATCCGATGTCATGTCTATTCTGTAAGTTATGAAAACATTTGTCAAGTTAAAGCAATACTTGTTTCCTTTCTGTAACATGTTAATCTCATACTTTTATTTTATTTTATGGTAAAATAATAAAAATAGAGTTTTTATATTTTTTTATAAAAATATAACAAAACATATTATCTACTTTATCCAGTAAAAGCTGTCTTAAGCAAACACTGTTAGGGTCAGTAGTTCTAACGAGTTAGTTCTCTTAATTGTCCATTTCGAAGAAAATATTTTACGTGAGAAATTTAAATTAATAACATCTATTTTACAGAATTTTTAATATATATAATATATATATATAATATATTTCAATATATATATATATATTATATATATATATTTTAAATATATATCCAACAAATGTATATATCTCTAGATATTTCAAACAACGTATAAAAAGTAGTCGTCTAACCATAATTATTTTCCTCCTCTTCTTCCATAAAATCTAGACTCTCGACTTCTTCTTTAAATTTCTTACTTAACTTAGTTCTATCTATTTTTAAAATATCTCTTCCCAAAAGAAAACTTTTCGCGTTTTCAAGCAAATATCAACTCTAAAAAATTGACTTCTCAGCTGCAGAAGCTTAGAAATAGAGATTTGGAATATATAACAAAAATTTCCATACTATTTTAGCTATTAGCGCCAGTGATCGTGGTTTGATTCTGAACGGTCAAGCCAAGAAAGCAGTTAACAATCTGTTAGAACAATTACCATGCGGTTTTCCCGAATATGGCATTCCTCCATTGGCACCATACACCAATCCTGATTTGGAAATTCATTTAGCCAGATCCGTTGTTGAGTGAGTATTTATTTGAATAGCAAAACTATATGTATTGGATGTATATAAAAACTTATAAACTTCCACTTGCAGTTCTTTATTACAATTCCTACGTTTCCGTTTCGATGGTTTGGATAATATGATTATTAAGAAATTGAAAGTCAGCTACACTTTCAATAAGAAAGTAAAGTTCCATTTTATATTCCCAGAATTGAAGGCAAAATCTCAAACTTTAAACACTGATACTCTTGTTGATATGATGAAGAAATTGGGTCTTTCTGTGCGCTATGAGGGTTCTGGTCCTATGGAATTCGCTTTAAGAAATCTATCAATTGAGGGTCAATTCAAATATAAAATGCCCTTCATTTTTGGTTCAATTAAAATTTATAAATTCGAAGCTACTGTTACCTTGGGTGGTGTAGATTCTAATATCGGAGGTATTTTGGGTAATGGAAGCATTAATGAATTGATTAATGATGAAATTGAAAGTGCCATTCCCGCTTTCATCAATGGTAATCAAAAGGAGATTAGCGCCATGATTGAAGAGATATTTGTACCAACTGTTAATGCTAAATTGAAGGGCAAGAAAATCTGGTATTTGTTGGGTCAATTGGGTAACTCAAACAAAAAATGCATTCCACCACCAGAACCTTGGTAAATTGTAATGTTTTATTTTTAATATTACTTTTGTCAAACTTTTTGAAATAAACGCTATTGTTTTGGATTAAATAAATTTGTTATAATTCTTATGTTAATAGTGTAACTAAAGATCTAGGTTGTTTAACGGTTGCAGAACAAAAAGTTAGTAATATATTAGCTATTTACACATAACAATAAATTCTAAATATTTGAGAATTGATTGGGTTCAGCAGTTCCAAAATATTCTAAGCAGTTCCAATTGATTCGATTCACTTGACTGCATTAAAGATTTGGAGGTGTCAAAATCATTTTGGTTCAGATAGGTGTTCTAATGATCCGTAATATAACTGGATCATTACATGTTTTGATTGACAACCGATTTGGATAAAGAAGGAGATGTAATGCTTTTTGAAGATAATAGAGTTGCCTCCATTTGAAGTTAGTTTTGTAAATTTGAAAATTTATTGAGTGAAAATTTATATCATTTATTTTAAAATTCATGACATTAACTTATGTAGTAGAATTTTTTGTTTTTTTTTGACATATTGTAGGTATTTTGACTTTTGTAGTCAAAAGAATCATTTAATGTTGTATATATAAATTTATTGACACTATAACACATATTCTTGCTTTCTATGTATCCAAATAATCGAATTTTGTGATGTTAAGAGTTTTTTTGACACGATGTGTCTTCTTTTGGCGGAGTCGCTTTTAACTCCCTGCGTCTCTGTGAATATTCAAAATGAACCAATATCATCTACCGAGTCAAAAGTGTGTGACCACAAAACATTCTGTTTATTTATATATTCACACTTGCTTTTGAATAATAAAACATATAAATTATATATATATATTTTTATAATATATAATATATATTTATATATATAATTGATATTTTAAGTAATTTTTTGAAACTAACTTTTTTTAAATTTTTTTTTCTTAATATAAAATAAATAAATTCTTTGTTTAGCAAGTAAGTTTTAGTTAAGTTAATATGTGTATGTTTCTTGCTCATAATCATAAACTAATATATCTATTATTTTTTAATTTTAAATTTTTTCTTCTGTCCTTTAATGGCGCTGCAATCAAAATGGAGTTTTAACCTCTCCATTCTCTTCTTCCAATTAGTTCTGTTTATTGCTGCACCTCCACTTCTGTATTTGTAGAATGGAAGCCATCAATATTATTAAATAATTATTTTTTTATAATAATTTTATCATTTTAAATTATTTTTAATTTATTATGGGTAAGAATGTTTTATTTTGAAATTGCTTTATTTAATGCTTATGTAAAATTGATTCCATAAAGAATATTTTCTAAATATATATTAATAAGAAAAGTATCCAAAAGATGTTTATAAAACATATATATATGTACTTGAATTTGTAATTATGTATTTGAATGAGTTCAAAAAAATTTTTTTAAATATATATATAAGATAATTGAGTAAGAAATCTCGCAGTTAATATAGAGTAAAAGTGCTCAGGTGCACTGACTCAACTTTCCTCAACATAATAATAATTTTATTTTTAAAATTTTTTTCTTATAATAAGAAAAATAGAATTTATAGCATATCGGCAGAACTAAACTATATAGAATCAGTACTTGGGTCTTATATTAAAATAAAATAAAATAAAACAAAAAGACGTGTATTTTATTTTAGGAGTTAATTATATCTTATATATAAGCAATTGTCTAATTTGTTTACAAAATGTTTTTTCATAAACTATTAAACCTACATATATTCTTGTGTTTTATATAATTTCTTAGAAAATTTAAATCATATATTATTATAAATTTTATAGTTATAACATGAATTCATTTTAATTAATTTACAATAAATTAATGTCATACTATAATGTTATCTATATTATTTTTCTTAAGTATGTATAGTCCACATTTTTTAGCAATTTTTTATAAAATAATATAAATATATATTTATTAATTTATGAAACATTAATCAAATAACAATTATAATAATAATATAATTTTAATCATTATTATAAGTGTTTTTTCATTATTATAAGTGTATATAATGGACTATATTTTTTTAACAATTTTTTATAAAATAAAATGAATATATCTTAATTAATTTATAAAACATTAATCTCATATAATACTATAATCTTTTAAGTACTTTTTCTTAAGTATATAATAAATTATATTCTTTTATAAAATGAAATAAATATATCTTAATTAATTTAAAAAACACATTAATTAAACATTCTTATATGTAAGTAATCTCTTGCAACTTTATATAAATTTAAAATAAATTTATCTTATTTAAATGTTTGAATATTAATATTATACAACAGCATTAAATATACAATTTTTCTGAAATATATGAAATATATTTTTAAATAGTTTTTTATTTATTTAAGATAAATACATTATATCCTAAATAATTTCTAAAATATTAATCTCATATAATCATATTAGCTATACCATTGTATTTAAGTATAAGAACTTAATTTTTAACAACTTTGCATTAATAATAAATAATAATGTAATATAAATTTAAATTAATCAATTTTTGAAATATTTATATTTTATAACTTTATTTTATATATCATTTTTTTGTAGTATAAAAACTTAATTTTCCAACAACTTTGTTAGTATAGTTCTAATATATATTTATCTTCATTAATTTATACCATTCCTTTGAAGTATATGAACCATATTCTCTAACAGTCATTCGTATAAAATTTATTTTAATTAATTACTACATTAATTAATTTTATATATATTTTCATCATTCCGCTATGGTTATGAGTAATATATTCTTAATATCATATTTCTTCATTTTAAACAATCTTAATTTATTCATCATATAAAAACCCTGGTAATTTGATCATATTAAGTATTCAAAGCGAGTTGAGTATTTATAAAATAAAAGAAAATTACTCAAATGTTAAAAATTATTTATTTTGTGTAAAAAATAATATATATTTTTTTTTTGGCATAAAGTTAAGCTTTCATATACAACCCTTTCTTAACTGTGTTTTTGTTGTACTTAACACAAAAGACAAACGTCAATATTGTTTATCAATTATAAGCAATTAAGCTTTCATAGTTTAATAGCAAAACAATAATTCAAAATTTGAAATCCGATTTTGATTTATATCACCACGTGAGATAACCACCACCTCTAAACCCCTTAAGAAATAATAAGCAAGAAAAATTCAACAGCCCAATTGACCGTTTTGCTGACAGTAAGCCGAACTAATCTTAACTAAAAATTTTTGATAAGACCGAAAAAGCCAATACACTCTTAAGTGATAACGGAGGCAAATCTAGTAGGTTTGCAAATATTTCAGCAATTAAGTATAAAAGCCAAAATGCTCTCAGTAGTGAAAGTCAGTTGAAAGGAAGCAACCCACTGTGTAGAGTTACTTCAGATTTTCATAAGCACTAAATTAATAAAAATGCGTTTAATACTAGTTTTGGCCTTTGCCGCTGTGGCATATGCCGGCACTATTTTGCCACATAAACTTCCAGAACACGCCTTGTCCGATTCTGTTTTGGACAGTGATAGTGAAATTGAAATTATCACAGATCCAGAAGATGGCATTATTGGTAAGTGTACACACTATAAGCACATTTCATTTCAAATCTTTTTACATCAAAAAAAAAAAAAAATATAATGTTTTAGCTGCACCACAATTCATTGTTTCCTGGCAAATTCGTCGTTTCATCCGTAAGTTGCAAAAGCAAATGCCTTGCGGATTTGAACAATACGGAATCCCACCATTGGCTCCATTGAAAATACGTGAAGCTGAATTCACCTACGAAAAAGGCATGTTAACGTAAGTATAATACTAACTTGCAACGTAACTAAGTACATTAGTTGAATTTCAAACTTTACAGCACTTTCGATAAAGTCTTCCGTTTCCGTATTGATGGTTTGGATGATTTCAAAATTAAGAAGTTCAAGTTGAACATGATCACCAGCAAGATTACTTTCGATTTCTTATTCTCAAACATTAAAGCTTCTGCTACTAAATACGAAACTGATACTCTATTGGATGCTATGCGTGAAATGGGCTTGTCTGTACAATACGAAGGGGATGGTTCTTTGGAGTTCGGTTTAAAGAACTTGCGCATTGCTGGTACCTTGAAATACAAAATTCCAATTTTATGGGGATCCATTAAGATCACTTCATTAAAAACACAAGTCAGTTTGGAATCTTGCGATTCTAATATTAATGGTTTCATGGGTGAAGGTTCTATCAATCGTATGATCAATCAACAAATTGAAAACTTCGTTGAACATGGCATCAATGATAACCAAGCTGCTATTTCTGACGCTATTGAGGATAATTTAGTGCCAAAGGTCAACAAAATGTTAAAGGGTAATGATTTCTGGACATTAATAGACTTGATCTTCTCAAGCAGTGAAGGTGAAAATGAAGATGATCCAATTGTAACTAAATGCATTCCACCAGAGGATCCATGGGCTTAAGTATACTAACTGTCTATATGTTTGTTGTTTTTTAAACAAAAAATGCAATAATAAACTGTAATACGAAAATTTTAAGTTTAAAATTTTATTTTTATACTACCATTAAGAACGTTTCACTTTCTTCGAATATACTTCGAATTTAATATGGTGAGATGATAGAATATTTCTTATTTAAGTTGGCATTTTTGTTAGTTCAAAAGTGTTAAAACTCTGATAAAATTTTACTCAAATTATAACCACGAGATGAAATATGACAGTAAAAGCTGCCGTATAAAGTTGTATACGGCAACTTGCATATATATTTATAACATTATAAATATATATGCAAAGCTTTTTTGCAACGTTTTTATAGCTTATTTGTAAATTTATATTTTTTATTTATTTTCACTTATCGTACCATAGATATCACCAACATATCCAAATTTTTAGCCTTTGCATTCAACTGTTTAGGTAAAATACACGTATAAAAAAAATAAACAAACAACAAACTTGCAACAAAAACGATGTAGTCATCTGTGCGAGAGAAATTTGTTTGTATGTTTATTTTAATAAATAAACCTTGTAGTCTCCATTGTATGCATAGAAGAAAGTCTTGTAGAATATCATGTTTAACGAGAGTAGTAAGCTATCCATCGTACAAAAATAAAGTACTGGAAAAGTGGTTGGTCATACGTTTTAATCGACCTCAGCGTAATCACATCAGATAATCTTGCATGATGTCATTTTTTTAAAAGAAGCAAATAACGCCTCTTACCTAAATAATGTTCTGCTAAAGTATGTTGTCATGCGTTGATGGAAAAAAAAAAATAAAAACATTTCGTGGAATAAATTGCCTATGACCATCATATGTAGTTAGTGACCAGATAATGAACATCCTTATATTTTTGTGCAAGAGTCAAGACAGTTCTTAAAGTGAGTTGTCATAATTAGCAACTGAAATATTATAATGATGTAAAATATGATATATATATATATATATATATATAGCAGTATGATTATCTCTACTGAATTAGTTTATATGAGAAAGCGAAGTAGCTTACTTCAACATCACTATCCATTATTTTAACTCCTTAAGGAATGTTGGACTTATGTATTACTTTATTATTATTGACATAAATAATAAAGTCTTTGTTATATTTTAGATATAAATCGAAAAATTATTTTCTTGTTTTATGGTTTCTTGTTATTTTTTTTCTTAATACAAAATTAAGTTAAGAAGTAAGTTTAATTTTTTTAAACTAAATTTATCAAAAAATAAAAAAAAATTAAATAGATTTTTATTTTAAATTTCATTTTAACAATTTCAAATAAAGAATGAAAATTAGAATAGAATCTGTGTTTAGTATATAATTCAATAAAGCCTTAAAAAAAGACATAATACTAACTACACGATAAACCTACCTACAAAGAAACACGATTTTGAAACATTTTCCCAATTAACCAGAAAACGCTATTGAAGCACTTATCTAGACTTAGGCGCATAAGGATTTTTTCTCTTCTGTACTAGAGGTTCTTTTAATATTATAGTTATGGATTTCTATCTGCTTGACCGATTTTAATATTGCAAAGAAAAAAGGCATATTTTTATCAAATTTTTCTTATAATAATTCTTCCAACTGACTTCAATTATCTTCCATTAAATGAACACACGAGTATATTTTTTCCGAATGTGTTTATAAGCATTAACTCAGTTTTTATTATTATTATTTATTATATCAGTATATAATCTTATTATCTTATTACCCATGTATTGTATTTTCGCAAACATGTTGAACGGCAGTTATATTAACGTTTTTTAACTTTTTAATTTGTTTGGGGGAACCCCTATTGTGATAAGTCTCTTCAATACTAAACTAACCTACAACTGAAATGGCCTAAAAGGTTCTTGTACGCACTAAAATATACTAATGACCAGTTATCTACACAGTGTTATTACTTATTATCTGTATGGGTTAAAGGAAGGCTGGTATGTCTTATAAATATGTTTTATATATAGTCTGTACCTATGAGGTTATATTCTGTTAATAGAAACAATTAATTATAATTACAATTAATTATATATTATATGAAACATTATGTTTACAACAAAATCAGTTCATTCCTTATATCATATATCAATATATCACATATATTTATTTTTTTTTAATTCTTCAGTAAGTTTTTAATATTCTTAAATCTCCTTCAAGTAATCACATTTAACGTTGAGTTTAAAAATTTCAAGAATTTTTTAATATTATTATTATATTATTAGTATATTGTTATTATTATTATATTATTATTATATTATTATTATTATTATTATATTATTATTATTATATTATTATTAATATTATTATTATATTATTATTAATATTATTGTTATATTATTATTATTATTATATTATTATTTTTATTATTATTATTATTATTATTATTATTATTATTATTATTATTATTATTATTATTATTATTATTATTATTATTATTATTAAATATTAGGAATTTTTAGTATACGCCAAAATTTAAAAAGGATTAAGAGCCTATAATTGACTTAAAAGTTATTAACTTTTTCGTAGCACTTTTCTGATAATTATTCTAAATAGTATATCCACGGCTCTAGCACTTAATGTTATTTATCTATGTATTCATTTACTCGTGTCTGAGAAAAAGTAAAATTAAATAATTTCATTTTTATGACATTTTCATGTCATAATTTTTTTCAATTTTTGATGCAGATTAATCAGAAAATAATGCATCGATCTACTTAGTTCGATATTTACTGATGAAACGCCAAATCCATCGAATGTAAAACGTTGGTTCAATAAGTTCGAGCGTGGTCATCATTTTCTCCATAACGAATTTAGTGAAGGTCGTCCAAAAAATAGCTGTTACACCAAATAACATCGATGCAATGCGTGAAATAATAGAGATGTATCGATATGTTATGTACTGGGAAATAGAGGTGTCCTTAGGCATTCAATTTTGCATATAAATTTAGCTGTCAGAAAGGTTTATTGAATTAATGTAAGGAAATGTTTAAAAAATGCTGCCAAAATAACTCAAAACACGTCTACGACAGCGTAACAGGTGCCGAATCAAAGATGTATGCATAATAAAAAATTCAATGTGCTTAATACTTACGATTTCTCCATTCTTATTATTTCTTCGTTACTTTTCAAGATTTTTCAAATTTTTGAATTCTGTTTGAATTTTTATTTCCTCAATTTTTGGCATTTGATTGCACTATTCGTTGGAATTTTCAATGAAGGTTCACAATAGTTCGCTTATTGCGTTGGTAACATTTTTTTTTTTACTGACCGAGGTAGAGAAAATAGTGTTGTTGTTTTGCGTACATTGCGGCCAGTATAGGCCTGCATAGGCCAACAACTTGCTGTTTTTTGCCGTACTTGCGAGCCACCGAATACGCCTATTATAATTAATAGACGCATTTCAACTTGGAACTTGGAACTACATAATTCCATGAAGGGCGGTAAAATAGATTTCTAAGTCGCAGTGTAAATTTCCCATGCATTATAATAAAAAATATTGTCTTTTATTCTGCATATAATAATTGTTCACATTATATATAAATAAGTATTTGCATATGCATTCATAGAAATATGGTCTTATATATATATACTTACATATTTAAATTCGATATAACTAAATTTAATATTTAAATTAAATTAAATATATATTTAAATATAATTTGCATTCAGAATTATAATGAATGATAATAATGATAATGGTAATAATGAATTTAATAATTGTAATAATATATATATATATATATATATATATAAATATTTCTATGAATACAAAAGCATATACTTATTTATATATTATTCGAACAATTATTAAATTCACTATTATCATTATATATATACATTAATATATATATTAGTATATATATATATCAATTAGTATATATATGTGTGCAGGGTATTGAATAGTGCAGTTTGACTGACGAAAATTCATAGTTTCAATTTCTTATCAGAATTTTGTATCTTTCGTAACTTATAGAAATGCCTTAATCACATCGCTACAATATATGTAGCATACTTTTCAGCGCAATTCAATTTTTTTGCAGTAAAATAGAGATTAACTATTAAATCAAATCTAATCGCAATATTACGCTATCAGAAAACGATTATAATTTTATTCGAAATGTTGAACAAACAAATGCCTCAACATAAACTGACTAAATTTTTGAAAATAGTTGCAATTTTTTTCTACTATAAAAATGCGTCAAATATTAGTATTTTTTCTCTTTGTATGCATTTTGCAAAATTTGACTTGGCAAACGACAGATGCTGTGGCCATAACCAAACGCTCGAGTAGTCGTGCGCTTTTCGACGATGAATTACGTGAGTTTATCGAATTTCTTAGATTGCAAATGCGTTGTGGTTATGCTGACGCTGGTATACCACCTTTAGCACCTTATCAAGCAGAATTTAAGGAATTTGCTATTAATCAAGGAGACTGGAAGTAAGTATGTCGACAGCAAAATGCAAAATCGTTCGAAGCAGAAAATGTTTAATAATTTACTCCGTTTTGGTTCTAGTGTACGAGGCAACTTAACAGACCTTACTGTGACTGGCTTAGATGAATTTGATGTTGTGGTGCTGAGTTGGAATAATGTGTTTCAAAAATTGACATTCGATTTCAATTTCGGAAGTATTTTGATGAAAAGTGCTTACAAAATGAATGCTTTAACAAGTATGTTTGGTCCACCTTTGAATTTCTATGGCGATGGTAACATGCAGTTGGAATTCCAAAATCTTCGTGCATATGGCAGTTTTAAGTTGCGACCCTCATTGAACGGTGGCCTACATGCCTGGGCTTTCAAGTTCAACTTGGAGTTGGGTGGTGCTAAGTCAAAATCTACTGGTTTTATGAATAGTGCATTTTATTCGAAAATTTTTGATTCTTGGATTGAAGAATTTCTTAAAGTTATGTTTGAAGAAGACAACGCAGAGGCTATGAGCGCTGCTCTGGAGAACTTAATACAACCACCTTTGAATAGTCTTTTGAAAAATATTTCAATGCCAGAATTGATTGCTATAATTCTTGGTTTGGCTGGCGATATTTTGCCTAAAGAACCCATTTGTTAAGAGTTCTTTTAATTTCACTTTCTTTTATTATAAATAGTAAAATAATGTTTACAAAACATTTTTGTATAAATCAAAAAATCTATTTAAATTAAAACTTAATTAAAATGACCAAAAAATAAATATACTTTATAAAATTGTAATAAATCTCACATTACTTTGATAACAAAGAAATAAAATCAGGCCGCGTTTAGTCTCTGGTATCTGGTAGGCAGTATGACTTATGTTATATATTATAAAGTTTGAATTAATCAATTTACCGCTGTTTATTATTGTTTCTTCAGTTAAATTGGCTTATTTCTTAAGTGAGTCATAATTAGACATAGTATGGGTGAGATCATAAACAACACAACAGGTATCGATAAGCCACAATTGCCGATAACCCCCAAGTGCCGATAAGAGGTATAAGATATAATTCTCGTATAAAGAATAAAACCATTTATAATGAACACTTGCTGTCATCCTTGCTTGTAATTGTTCACGGTTGTTATCAACCTTAAAAAAAACTGCGATATTATATATAGTAACATTTTTAAGATATACTAATGTTGATCTTACCTACCTTTACTTCAAAGAAAGCTTGCTTTGTGTTCAGGGCAAGCACTTTTTGATGCTAATCCATGATCATAAGATGACAACACATTCTTATCATCATAGATGGAGAACCAATAGTTTAGAAATACATATTTAAACTGGTAGATTTTTTGGTAGATTTAATTTGCCTTCTCAACCTTTATTCCAACTAAGTTTATTAAATATATTCAAAGTAAAACAAATCTTATCATTTTGCGGTAGCTGACGAAACTCCACCTCAAAAGTTTTGCTAGAAGTTCATTCATTAAGATACTAAATCATCAATGTTTTCAATTACGAATCAAAGAATAGGCTTTTATGTGACATCTTTTTTATAAATTATTATAATAAATTCGAATTGTATAGTCTAACTATTCTATTACTCAAGCATTATTTAAAAATGCGTAACAAAATTAATCATTTTGTTGTAAAATATTTTAATGCTATAATAAAGCTATTATGGCAATCCTAACAAAACTTTTCTCAAAACATCTATATAAATAAGAAATTACTGTACTAAAGTGTTAACCTTTATAAAATAGATATATTTAATATATATTAACTGTTCGCGTATTTTGGAAAAGCTCAAGACGCTTAAACAATTGTTTACATCAATCCAGCCTGAGATATTATACATGTCATATGGAGTAATTCTTTTTGTGTTTAATATAAAGAATAAATATATTTTATTTGAAATTGATTAGATTAAATGTAAAACGTGTTTTAATAAGAATATGATTTTGAAGGATTTTCTCCTATATAGGAAAAATGTTTACTTTTAAAATCTTAGATAAGTTGCTTCTGTGGACATCATTTTATACTTCAGATGATCTACACTATTTTCCATAAAATTCATGGATTGTAGTTGGAAAGTTAAAGAAGCTGAACAGTAAAACATCTTAACTGAATTATGAACGATATACTGGAGTCCAGTATTTAACATTAAACAAATTACTTGTGTCATACTGTGGTTACTGAATAAATTTAAAGTCATTTACAATATCAAACGCCCAAAACATTAGGAAAAATTTTTTTTTAAAGTTAATTAGCTGAAATGAAGCTGGAAGCTATATATATATATTTTTATTTTTTTTTTTAATTTTAGAGTGATTCGAAAAGCAAAGAAAAAACAAGCACTAAAATTTTAGTTAATACCATACAACGCTATTTCGAGTATTGCCGAGTACTCATAATCAGTGGTCTTAGGAAATAATCGCATTTCTTTTGAATTCGTTTATAGTCCTTATATAATTATAGTCTGTATATATTTTCTTATTTAATTTAAGTGAGTTACTCTTAATTTATTTTAAAAATTAATAAATTTCTTACTTTTCTTGTATTTTCAGGTGAGTTCTCTGTTAAAATATTAAATTTATATTCCATAATTTGAACACTGTAAGTACTGATCTCCATATTATATTTTCAAATATAGCAATTTAGTTAATAGATAACATCTGTAAACATTTAACATTTATGTAGCCGTCATTTATGCGTTTGTTTTTCAAATAGCACAACAAGTGGATTTTTGTTCAAGGCACCTAGCCTTATCCGTTTCGAACACTGGCTAAAATGATTGCGACTTTGACTTTATCTACAATCTGTCGAAAAAGTGATCTTCTACTTTAATTGAACTATTAACGTAAATTCTTCAGCCATGATATCTTTCGTCTTCTAGGGTCCTTCAATACTACCTTCAATAATTAATTTTAGTAGTCCTTACTTTTACGGATGTCTCAAATTGTATCCCTAATGTCCCTAATATTTCTGTCTCTATGATGACTCTATATTGTTCTTTCTGTTCAGCTTATTTTCAGCATGCGTCGGTAGTACCACATTTTAAAGGTCTAGAGCTTATTCATCGATGCAAGAGATAACGGCCAGGTCTCTGTTCTGGATTTTTGTTTACAAACAGGAAAAAACAATTATGAGAACTTCAAGTAAGATCAACGTCAATCAAATGCAACTTTTGCTCGATCATCTAGTAGATGACTCTGTGCTTGGAACTTAAAGGATGCAAGTTTAATGTTCACCAACTGGGAAATATTTGCAAAGACTACTTTTGATAAATATTTGACAATATCTAAAAGTATTTGCAACTACTTGAAATATGTGATAACTATTATTTTTTTAAAATAATTATTTTTTTTTTGCTAAGCGATTTGTCTTTTTTGTTTTGTGTAAACAAAAATCGTTACTTGTTTAAGTTTTCTCAAATAAAAAAAAAATCTTTAACCAAAATACTTTGGCAATAAATCATAATTAAAAAGATTTAATCGGATTTAAATCGAAGGCTTCACAAAAGATATGAAGCAGCAAAAAAAAAAAGGGTACAGAATATAGACTATGCATGAAACGCGTTCGACCAGCTCAAAGCGCCAGCAGGATATCTTATTTCTATTCAAAACGCGTTGGCTGAGTGCCACAATGAAAATAGGTTTCGTTCGAATAACTGGAATTAGACATTTGTGCTCGAGCAAGGCGATTTTCAAATAGGCATCGCATAAAGAAACTATTCCAACACGAGCCCTCACAGCGTGCGGTCAACGGGAGGTCCTCTGCACTTTCCGTCAACTAATCCTTGTACGACCAGCGTTCAGTTCGTTGCAGTTGAAACCATTCTGTGAGCAACAGAAATGCATCCTAACAATATAGTGCATTTTGTCGTTACATTGGTTTTGACTCTACAACAAAATGCATAAATGTCGATTAGAATTTTCTTAATAGAACGAAATTGTCTCATTTGTTGTAAATTCTTAAACCAGCTGGTTTTGTTGCCGATTCCGATTCTGATGGTTCCACGTTGGCTATAAACTATACATCAATATTTTAAAATTTTTTTTTTTTTGTACATTTTTTGTTCTATTGTATTGCACTAAACAACAACGTTGAATGTCAATCAACACCTCATTTCAACAATAAATTTTATTAGCCTTGACGATTTCTTAATCAATTTTACTAATCCTCATTCATTATCCTTAGGGTTATAGATGTGAATTCGTTCCGCTTACTGTAAATGAAGCAAAGTATCAGTAAAGTTTTATCTTGATTTGACTTATTTGTATATGTGAAAAAGATTTTGTTAGGTATACTTAAGTTGTATATTTATTTTTGAACTAAAATAAAAAATAGTAATACTAAAATAATAAATTACTCATACTGCGTAGATATTTTTTTGCTTATAATTTAAGTAGACCATGGATTTCGTTATTAAGTTAAAACTAGCGTGGCTTCCATTCGCATAACTACATCTCTTGTTACTGCAAACAGCTCATTTGGTTTGATGTTGCCTGCCAATTCATCATCAATCCAATGGTGTCCCAAGACAGTCATCATCCTGCTTGCTAGTGCTAGACATTGACACAATATATGCACCGCTGTCTCCTTTTCTTCTAGACATAGTCTGCAAGTGTCTTCGCGTCAGCAAGTGCTATTTTTTCGAGGGAATACTTGAAGTTTCCTTGTCCAGTAATTAGTGAGGTCAGCTAGTTTAGCGTGCTCCGCGGATAGCTAAGCACTTTTATCGCTTCCCTGGCTAACGGGTTCGGCATCATGAGTTTAGTCTGTCTGCCAGTGCTCATCTCTCTCTATCTGTTAAGATGAAGTAAAGTTATCCACTTATCGACATAAAGAAAGACTACTTAGTGTTCTTAATCCTATCCTTATATGATTCAATGAGAGTCAAATAAAGGTGTTACACTCAATGTTGACAACAGCAGGGCATGAGCAGATAAAATCCATAATTATAGAAACTGTATTTGTCGGTATTATTTAGTCTAATCTTAGAAAGTTGTAGCTAATAGGAGCCCAGTAAGGGAACCAATAATTTTATAAATATTTAACCATTATGTTTGTCAAGCTTTCTTCATACCTTTATCCTAAATTGTTTCCCAAATTCATTAAAATTTATGTGTGTGTAGTAATAAATCTGTGAAAATAACAAAAACTGTTATATTGAACAAATAATCTGGAGATATTGTTTACCTAAATCTTTAATTATAATAATATTGATTAAACTCTTCAGTATTCAAGTTTCCTTTTCGATAAGTCTCGTAGCAATCACTATGAAATTTTTCTTTTTTTTTTTTGGCATTCTCGATATTTTTTTTATTGTTAAGCTTATAAAAACTTTAGAGATTATAGATTAGATTAGTGACTATATATGTAAGCATTCGACTGTAGATCAAGTATACCACATTGTCGCTGAAATTGGAAGAGCTATTGAAGGTAAAAAAGTGTTTTCTATTGTATTCTTCGATGCCGCATAAGCTTTCGACAGAGTCTGGCACAAATATATTCTGAGTAAGCTAGAAACATATTATCCTAGAAACATATTATCACGATGTCTTTTTATAAAAAACACGAAAACTAGTACTCAAATCTATCTGCGATAAAAGCTGGTAGTGTACGTCAGGGGAATGTACTCCGTCCACTACCTTATTTACACTATGGACTTACCAATAACACCTGAAAGTAAAATTGCAACATTTACAGATGATACTGCAATTTTGGCGATTGCTGACTCTGCTGAAGAATCAATAGCCAAATTACAAACTTCTACAGATTCGTTAGACAATTGAACAAAAAGATGTCGTATTAAACTGAATTCTGCTAAATCTGTTCATGTTGATTTTACAAATAAAAAAATATAATACTTCTCTGTTTCGATCCAAGATACTAAGATACCATATGCAAAATATTTAACATAACTCTAGAGGCAAAACTTCAATGGAAGGAAGACATAAGAAACAAACGAACTGAACTTGGTATGAAGTTGTGACAAATGGAATGGCTGCAATGGTTGCAATCCACAATATCTATGCAAAGCAAGATTCTGGTGTACAATCAAATTTCGTTGAACTATTGGGGAGCGCTGGTCAAAGTAACGTCGAAATAATGCAACGTTTCTAGAAAAAGGTTCTACGGAACATATTAAAAGCGTCATGGTACATAAGGAATAGCGATATACACCGCGATCTAAAATTGTCCACAGTCGTTAAAGGAATACTAAAAACGAAAGAAATATGCCACAAACTGAAGTTGCTGAAACGTGTAAACACAGAAGCTGTTAACACCATAACCTCGTATGGACAACCAAGATGACTAAAACGGTGAAATGTCGCTGACATGGCATCGAATTAAAATGTAGAGTAATTTGTTTAAAAAATTGCTTATTTTTGTATTTATATTATTGATCAGCTTATATATATATTCTTGAATTCACTGAATCAAATGTTGAGCCTTTTTCGAATTAACTCATCTGGGCACTTTTACTCTTTGATAGGTGGAGGATTTCTGCAGAGTCACACCCATCTCACTGTCTAATTTGTGTATTCCTCATAACCTGCATGATTTTTCAATGACTGATCTAAGATTTGCATACGAGTACCGCCCCGTACGTTTAGTGATTACTCTGATATGAGATAGTGCTAGATGTGAAATTAATTTTAGTTAATATTTTATATGTTCAATGAACTGTTGACTTACTACAAAAAAATTAACTTTAACTACAATTTGTTTACTATAATTAAGACTTCGATATCGCTTCCATAATTTCACCCGCAGATGACTATCTATAACAAAGGAAACTATAAATTTTTTCTATCCTCACTTACGTTTACTTCAGCAATAACTGTTTATAATATTTATTGCCTTGTATTTTTTCATTTCAAAATAATTATATCCTTCAGATACTTAAAACTGTCAACTGACACAATTATTTTTATATAAATTATTAGATTACCTCATATCATGTAATTGATTTTATTCCAACGAAAGCCATGTCTAGGCTATCATATGCTCGCTATGATTTAAGACCTCACAGTGAGTTCAACAAAACCAGAATCAACAGATTTGAAATTATGAGCATTTTTATATTATCACGTATCTGATTTCTGCAATTGATTTTAAAATGTTGTCATATAGATTATGACATTACAATAAAACAGTACGCAATAAGCATTTCTATGGAGCACATCACTGTGATACTCACTCGTATACTCTTTACGGGTGTTGGTGTGATAATGGCTAGTAAGGATTCGTTTTGGCTCATTTCATTTGCAATTTATGAGCAATAACGCAATTTTCTTTTGTGGTGATGTAAAAGTATTTTTTTTTGAAAAATTTTTTTCAGTTTTCTTACTGTAAACTGAAAACACCTTGCTTTCATCCTTAGTAATTCAATGCATTTTGAGCAATGCTGAGGAGAATATTGCTGGCATTAAAGATGAATTGTTAAGATGCAAAATGTGCTTTTCATATTTTATCTTGCAGTTTTGTCTTCCTGTCGTTTTGCTTCTTGTTCTTCTTGTACATTAACACATTTTCTAAAAATCTTTTCAAGTGCTATCATTGATGTTGGTTACTGTAGTGATATCCTGCAGAGTTTTATTATACGAGCATGTCCATGTCCTATACTAAATTTTATGAGTTTTTCATGCTGCTACTGCAGAGTGCATGCAATTTATGCTTGAAATCTATAACAATGCGGTTTAGTAACCAAGTCAATGCATTTGCAGCACTAACCAATGAAATTATTGGAGCTAACAATTTCATAAAACATAAAAATAGATATAGAAATGTTCTATATTCTTATTAAAATTATTTAAAATTGCATACATTTTAAGTACGCATAATTAAACATATTGTGGCGTATGTTTCACAATTCGACGTGGTCGTTCGCGATCGCTGGATCCCTAAAAATAATTAAATAGTTGGCTCTATATTTGAATAACCGTTTTTATTGCGTTCATCAAACGCAAACACACAATTTCCTCTAATAATAATACATAATACAATTTACTGACATCCAAACTAAACTGACATTCTTATTGGAAAACTATTTCCAAGTTTATTCAGATTCTTTATTTACAACAATATAATACTTCAATTTAGGAAGTAATCAAATAATCTTCAAAAAAATGTTTAAATATAAACAAAAAACTTTTGCTAAATTTGATCTAAACGTCAGTAATGACGACAGTATCACTGAATAGATACTAATGTATACAGTAGAGGAATTTCGAATAGTAGTGAATTGCAACAACAAAATTTTATTTTTAATTAATTTTTTTTAATTTTTTTTAATTTTTTTTTTTTTAACTATTTCACTCAATTTAAACTATTGTATACAATAGAGAGACTTGCGAACAGTAGTGAATTGCAACAACAAATTTTAATTTTAAATAGTTGAGTTTTTGGCTAACCGTAAAACTATTTCAAGTATTGCAAAATACCCATCATCAGTGGTCTTGGAAATAGTTCTTGTTTTTAATTATTTTTAAATAATTTTTTGAGACTGTAAGTACCAGAAAACGAACTCGTGCCCTGCCATATATGAAGCTCAGAGTCAGTGTTCATTAGTCAACTGACCCAAAGCCGTATTTGACTTGTGTGTTCGAACCTTTTGCTGTGAAAATTCCTTGACAAATTCACTTTCTGTGTTATATTAGAATGAAATCGTAAACCAATTATAAAATAATTGAATTAATTAATTATAATTATTTTTATTTTTTTCAATTTCAATACTATTCCTTTGTAGTAGCAAAGGAAAGTAGTTTTCCTTTGTGTATAAAATCGAATCTAGAAGGTTTGTGTTTTATTTATTAAAAATTAAAATGTTATTTACTACACAAAGGTTATTATACTATATTTTTTTTTGTATAAGACTTTTTTTATATACGAGTATTTTAAAAATTTATTTAATTTTTTGTATACCGTATACTCGAAACCTTTATAGCAGATTTTTCTCTAAACAGTTCATAAATTTTTAAACTAAAATAAAATATTTAAATGCATTTATAAACTTTGCTACAAGTTTTAAACCACTTACATACATACAGATTCTTATTGGTAACTTTCATTCCAACACAAGGACATTCTATGAATACAGGATGTATCTGTTATCATAAAATATTCACTTGTTTGCGTCACTCTCGTAACCTCATTTTCCTTTCTAATACCGAAGCGTTGACATATTGTAACAAAAATTTTCAATTTCGTACATGTAAACATTGACTAAAGGAGTCACCTGAATTGCGCCTCTAATTAGCCACTTTACATTCCATATTGGCTGCTGCTGGTTGTTGGCAGTCACAGAGTTGCCACAGGGTAAATCAAGTACTTCAAACGTTTGAACAGACTTACGAGGTACTTCAAAGTGGGTCACACATGAAAGAAAACTAGCAAAGACTTTTGATGTGTAAGTGAAAGTGACAGGGAACAGAACACATTATCCTCGTCTTTAACACTACACAGAATATATAAAAATGTAACCCAAATAAAGTATCTTTTTATCTGCTTTTCGCTTTAAGAAAATAAATTTTTCTTCAATGCGAAGTTTTTAAGCTTATAAACATTTTCCTCTTTGTCATTTCGAAAATATCAGTGAAACTTTTGTTTTTATTTACATGTTGTTGTTGTGTTGTTATTTAAGGAATATAATCAAGTATTTTGAAATTAAATTCTTTTAAAAGCCGTAAATCGCAGATATATTTTCATATTGAAGCTGTCATAATTATCAACCGCAGCAGCGTTTTCCCAACCTAAACAAATAGAAAATACAAAAGAAAAGATGCTCATAGAGAGAGGGTGCTGCTGCTTAGGGGACGTGAAAACTCATACATAAGGGTATTTTTTGAATACTTTTGAATACATCAAGAAATCTTTTTTATGTTAATATGTAATTAAAAAGTGTTTTAAAATAAGGTAAATTTTTACTTGCCGATAATGGCGTGTCTTTTTTATGACGAAAGAAACTATTTAAAAGTTAGACCGATTCGAATAGCAAAGAAAGGCAAAGACAAAAATTTTTTATTTAATTTATTGAAATTTGGCTGACCATACAACGCTGTTTCGAGTATTGCCAAGTACTCTTCATCAGTGGTCTTTGGAAATTTCGCATAACCGCGAAAGCTGATTTGTAGAATAACATAGCATAGCTTCTTTGTAAAAAGCACCAGAATGGTCGCTTTACATACACAGTAAGTAAAACAATATGCATTACAAAATGTCTCTACAAAAAGATTAGCATTGAAAAAATAAAGAATAGGCGAACCCAAAAGTTGACTTTCAATTCGTTGAACTTGTGTTTCCAAAATAAAGCTGAAGTTTATAAGCTCGTTCTAGTTTAAAGCACGGCAAGTGCTTTGGTTGGTGTCACTAATTAAATAAAAAAAAAATAAGTGACAATAAAAACCTGGAACTTGACCATTGAAAGTTTGTGCAGCCTTGACTTCTTGTGGATAAACACGATTAGTCATCGCTTCTAATTTGACAGGCACGAGTTGTAAGCCTGGCACTTACAGTCCAAACAAATTATATAAGGACTATAAACTAATTAAATAAAATTCGTTTATTTCCAAAGACCACTGATGAAGAGTACTTGGCAATACTCGAAACAGCGTTGTATGGTCAGCCAAATTTCAATAAATTAAATGAAAAATTTTTGTCTTCGCCTTTCTTTGCTATTCGAATCGGTCTAGTGTTTTAAAATATTTCACAATGAAAAATATATTGAAAATTTCCTATTAAAATTAAAAATAATGTTAATTTTTTTGTCGAAAGTGATGCTTCTTATAACGGAAAGAAACTTCTGAAAAGTTAGAAGGGTTCGTATAGAAATGAAAAGACAACAACAAGAATTTTGTTTCGAGCATTGCCAAGTACTCATCATCAGTGGTCTTAGGAAATATTCTAATTTCTTGATTAGTTTATAGTTCGTATATAATTTGTTTATACTGCAAGTGCCAGGCTTAGAACTCGTACCTGTCAAATTATATACGATGATTAATTATATTGTTCCACAAGTAGTCAAGGCGGCACAAACTTTCAATGCTCAAGTTTCAGGATTTTTGTCACTTATTCACTTTTTTTTTGAAATGACACTAATCATAATCAAAAAATATAATCAAAATATGATCAAGAAGTATAATGTTTGGAATTCATAAGACAAGTATGAGATAGTGATAAGTTAAAAGTTATGGTTCTGTAAGCTTAAGCTCAATACTAAACAACGGTCGACTCTATGAGTATTTCAGTATAAAATGTAAAATCGGTATAAAACTCAAAGTTACTTCAGAAAAATGTCCCGAACTTATTTTTTGAAAAATTCGATTGTATAGTAATAGTGCTATAGAGCACAATAGATCTCTTACGTCGGAGTGCATTCATAGCCTATTATTTAATAATAATAGTGCTATAAGAACTGAATATGTAGAAAGTAAATGAATAATAATTTTAATTTTCTCCCTTAAGTTTCTATAAGGGATGCTTTCTTTCTTAAAAAGACTATTGCTGAATATCTTACCTAAAATTAATTAAATGATCCATTAGTTGGTTCTAACTTATTCTTTGAAAATCACTCTAACTTAGTTATCAGGAAATCAGAAGTATTAATAAGTGCAGATCATTGCTGTTATATGTTAGTGTTGATCAAAGATTAGTAAAAAAAGTATCTCATTCAAGAAAAGGTAATATAAGCTATTTTCGCTTAACTCAGCAAACTTATAGATTTTATCGGTTTATTTTGAAGTTAATTGCAATTTGAGGTACCAAATAATAGTACGCAAAATTGCTCCTATTTAATCCTGCTTCCTTTTGAATAGTCTTTAAAAGTCAAGAAATTGGCCGATCACTATTTTAATGATCCGCTTCAAAAAAAAGAAACTAAAATGTATCATCCAAGAAGAATAAATTAACGGTACTTTCACTAACAGACTTACGGACTTAATCAAGCTATTTTATAGATGATTGTAAACTGGGGTGTCAAAAATAACAGTGCGCTAAAGCTGTTCTTAATTGGCCCTGATTTCTTCCATTTAAAAGTCCATTTGCCAACTACTGTTTCAATAAACCACGTAAAAGAAAAAAAAAACATTCCAGAAGAACAAATGTATGGTATGTTTATTAGCCCGAGCAGACTTACTGATTTAATCGAGTTACTTTACAGATGACTGTAATCTAAAGTACCAAGTAATAGTCCGCAAATGTGCTCTTAACGGATTCTGTTTTGTTTTGTGTATTCTTTAAAAGTAACTCTAACCAAGTTATCAGGAAAAGTAATACGTGAGTGATTAAGTACTATTTCACTGAACCGATTTACGGATTTTTTGTTAAGCTACGTTACCGATGGTTGTAATTTAACAAAATTATCTAAAAGTGAATTTAAAGCGAAAATCTAAGCCAAATAACAAAATTTTTCATCTAAAAAGAGTGAGTAAATGCTACTTTCACTAAGTCAAATAGACATAGAGATTTTTTTAGGTGATTTTACAGACGATTGTAGTCTGAGATACTATCTAAACCTAAATAAACTTGTTTTATATTGGTCTTTTATGTTCCTGACATATGGTTTTGAAAAGAAAAGAATATTGTAGACCAGTGGGTTGATAGTGTAGGTCCATCCACATTCGGTGAGAAACTGTCTTTGTATTTTATTAGTCTAAGATTTTAGGAAAAGAAATATATTAACCAGTGCGTTTATTTGTAGTGTAACTTTGCGTCAAATAAGAAATTGTCTCATCCAAGACTAATGGACTTAATCGCTGTGTTTAACAGTTGTTTGTAGTCAGTGGTCTCACCTAAATAAGTTTGATTTTTTTAACAATAATGATCGATTTCGTAAAAGAAAAACTGGAAGGCAACAAACTTTATAACAATATACTTAAAACTATGATTATATAGAATAAATAAATGGCTGTAACATAATATCCGTGTAGGGTTCGTATATAAGGCTACAGACGATGCATCTATACTCATCGCAATGCAGCTTTTGACTTATAATAAAAATGATATAATTGTATTAGGAATGAAATAAAGTCACAGTTGAAAAATATTTTTTTCTATTTAAAAAAGCAAATTGTTTTGAAATTGCCTTTTCTTAATTTAAACGTTGTTTATATCATTTAAGGATGCATTTGTTAATTCTCACAAACAAACTATGGACTTACCTCTGTTTTCTATTAACTACGCTCAGCTAATGTCTTATCCTTTTCGGATCAAATATGTTTTGTATCAATTTTATTAAATAGAGCGCAATTTTCTACATGACTTAACTTTTGAATTTCATTATTTAAACTACGAAAAAATTTAAACTGACATGTTGCATAAAAGGATGCTTAAGGAAATGCTCATTTATGGCATATGACATCTTTTGTTAAATGAAATTTTTATACATTTTTTTTTCACTGTAACTGCACTTAGTCTACAAATTGTATCAATTACAATTTCGCTACTTAATAAATGTTTACTATTGTTAAACCCTTGCTGTCATCCGAGAAGAAAGGTTAAAATTATCCTTTTTCACATTGATTTTCTTACACTTGACTTAACACACACAATTAACATGTCTTTTAACTGCCTCACGACTATATGTAGTATTGCCTTACAAATTAGAAATCACTTAAGTAAGTACGTCCTAGGAAGATTCTAAAGCTGAGATATGAGAAAGATTGAAAAGGATTTTCAAGGACTACTGTAGTCCTTTACGCTTTTACGAAGTGGTATAGCCAAACACTTTTGCCAGCTTGTGTTTTTTTTGCTTGTTATAAAATTTTTTATAAAAAATTATTTCTATGATTTATTTGCAAAAATTTGCCACTGTGCAAAATTGCCATATTGCTCCTTGCACTGCTCCTGCTTCCTGCCACTGCATTTATCCTGCAATGGTCGCACCTAATAAATGTTAAATTTTCATGTTTATCTCCCAAGTTTTCGCTCTTACAAGCACAACTATTTTACTTTGTCATAAATCTCAAAAATTATGGTTTCGCGCTACTTTAATTGCTCATATAAAATATATAATCTATTAGTTCTCTCTCTTTTTTCCTTCTGCTGGTATGGAAAGGGTTAAGCACTACAATTTGCGTTATTTGCGGTCTAACTATTGTGTTCAAAACATTAAACTGGGGTGGTAATGTAAAAAATTATGAAAAAGGATCATAAATAAAAATTTTCTAAAAATGCAATAAATTTTATTTTATTGTTAAAAAATTTTACGCTTATTATAACAATTTTACTAAATACCAAATATATAAATTATTTCATAGCAATTAGTCGAAGGATGTTGTATAATTGAGATGAACGCGATTTATTTGACAAAAATTTTATGTATAAGCTATCTATGTACTTGCTTTTCCAATGTATGTATTAAAATTTATTTGAAATTTTTAATTAAATGAAAAAAAAAATATTATATTCAATACGTAGACCATTTCTTGTATTTAATTATTCGTAAATAATTTTTTAAGACTGCGCAAGTACTAGGAATCGAACTGATGCCCTGCCAAATTTGAAGCTCAGAGTCAGCACTACTTAACCAACTGACTCGAAGCCGTACTTGATTTTTTTATGTTCATACATTTTTCTGGAGTTTTGTTAATTTGCTGTGAAAGTTTTATTAACAAATTTATCTGGTGTGTTTATATTAGAATTTAACAAATAAAAAATAAAAATAATATTAATTAATACAATTATTCTACAGCTGGTTTATGATTTCGTTCTAATATAAACACAGCAAAGGAATTTGTTGATGAACTTTCACAACAAATTGAAAAACTCCAAAAAAATTCGAACATAAAAATCAAGTACAGCTTTGGGTCACTTGGGTAAGGAGCGCTGACTCTGAGCTTCAAATTTGGCAGGACACGAGTTCGATTTCTGTCACAAAAAACTATTTACGAATAATTAAATACAAGAACTATTTCCAAGTCCACTGATGATGGGTATTTGGCAATACTCGAAACAGCTGTATGGTCAGTCAAAAATTCAATTAATTAAAATAATATAAAATGAATTTTTGTTGTTGTAGTTCACTACTGTTCGAAAAATCTCTTTAAAAAATATTTTTTATTTAATAGCAATGTCTGTTACGATAGTTTTCACTGTATATGATATGTGTAAATAAATATGTGCCTTAAGGTGCAGTTTTAGCCTTTATTTAAATTAATTTGAAGAATATTAATTTTTTATTTATATATATGAAAATATTTTTATACCATTTTATTAAAACTAATTAAAAGAATATTATTGTTAAAGTGGTTAAGTCAATTTTAAATATAACTTATATCAAAAAAGATTATTTTTTTTAACTCTTAATGACTTCAAACAAATAAAAAAACCATCAAATTAACTTAATGATTAATGATATTATTTATAATCGTACATTTTGATAAGGGAATCTAATCGGAGATTTGAAATAAAAATACTTTCAACCAAAATCAAATTAAAATTATATATGGTATATATATATATGAATATACCTGTTTAGAAAAAATATATAAGAAAACCATTATAAAAATTTCAAACGGATTTCGTCATTGATTAGCAGGCGTCAAATTTCAAATTTTCGCATAAAGGTAGAAATTACCAGAGCCGTACACACACGACATTAATTATTTCAACTTTGACCTTTTTTAACCCCACGAAAGTAGGCAAATATCATTATCGACAAAGTACAGAGATTTAAATTGACTGTAGTTGGGTTAACGTGACACTTTTTGTTGGAATAAATTGTCATTTCAGTTAAAAAAGCAAAACACAATAAACGTTCCACACTTCTGTATATAGAACTATGATTGTTTATATAAACGTATATATATATAGATACTACCACACATCACAGTACACAGTGAGAATCGCATATAGCCATTCACATGACATTCATATTGACATAAAAAAATATATTCGTAGCACCACTGCAACTTGTTCCCTGGTACCCTGGTAATGCGGGTCAGCAGTTAAGTGCGCTTAATTGCAAATCGATTTATACTACAGCAATTCTTGTGAGGGTTGTCATGTCAATCTAATAACGAGTGCCATTGTGTATGCTTATGTACATAAGTGCTCAGTTCCATCGACAATGGAACGCACGCGTTCTCATTAAGCACACTTTGGTTCCACGTTGCACGTTACTCATTATGTGACAGCGTGCGGTGAATTAAGTGTGGACATGTGTCAATATGTTGAGCATATAATCACTGTTTTCATACCAATTTTCACAGATTTTCTTTCACAATAATCAATCAAGAACTTTTTTTCATTTATTCTCCACATGGAAAGTATTTATTAACTGCTTTGTATCTAATCATTGGGCAAAATATGCACCAAACAAGAACTAACGTCGAACCACACTCAATCAGTTGCAGTTCATTGCTTTTTATGTCGAACACACTTAGGTCAAGGTTTCTAGAAGTCACGTTTCTATATTGTGAGACATAGATTTTATAAACTAAAATATATTGAATTTAAAAAAAAAATTTAAGCGTTTTTTTTAATAAATAAATTTAATGAGTTCTTGATTTTGAAGAATTTTTTAAATAAAATATAATAAATTAAATACATAAAGGATAGAGCCAGACAGACTTACCAACACCGCGTTATCGAATCTCAGAATGGTTACAGGCTTCTCGGGAAGGTATGCAGATCTGAGGTCAATTATTGCTTAGTCGGATTAAGTGTTAAACAATAATCCAGTCAAGGCGTTGATAGGGATTTTGAAGACACATCGCAGTCAATAGAGAGTAAAAGTGCTCAAGTGCACAGACTCAACTAGCTTTAACATAATAATAATAAATTAATTTTTAACATCCGTTTTGACAAAAGTTATTAAATTCTTAATATAAACTATTGTTTACAATAAAGAGATTTTTATTGAAAAATAGTGAATTGCAACAACAAAAACTTTTTATAATTTTCAATTAATAGAATTCTTGGCTGACCATACAGCTGTATCGAATATTGCAAAATATCCATCATCATTTTTGACTTATTGATTCACAGATACATTCCTTCAAATAAATTTTCTCTTAATACCAAATATATCAGATTGTAAACAATCATGTCTTCTTTCATGAAATGTTTTCTTGTTTCTGTGATCAGGAAACCATCCACCTACATAATATAATACCTACCGATATATAATTTTTGTCAGCCACCCTGACGAAAGTATATATGCATAAGTCATTTAAATATATAATCAGTAAAAATTTTTACCAAAAAAATTACAGTTGGCAATGAAATTATTTATAATCAAAAAGTGAAAATTAGTATTCACTTTCTTCATAAAAAATTTTACGTTTTACATGATGTTACATTAATTTTCCGGCTTTTTGATTTTCTAAATTAAAGTATAAAATTTTACATAAAAAATGTCAGGAATTGATGGCAATCAAATCTTAGCGATAATGAAAGATCTCAAAATTCCTTCTACACCGAGGCAAATCGCATTTCAATTGGCAAAAAAAACACAGAAAAAATGCTCGGAAGTGATAAACGACGTTTTAGTGACATTAATGAGTGGTGTTCGATTTGGTTATATTGAGTGTATACACAAGAAATATTATAAAATAAAAGACCCCAATGTATTATTTAACTTATTAGACCTACGAAAGGAGGGCGAAAGGCCTGTGGCACCTAAACAAGAACAGAAGCCTAAAAAAAAATCGGTAAAAAAGCGTAAAACCCCTGCTAAAGGTCGCAAGAGGAAACGATGCAAACAGTGTGATGATGACTTTGATGAAGACGCTGATACAGGTCCAATGGACGAAACTACTGCTGATGGATCTAAATGCGCAGAGTGCACTTATGAAAACACAAACGAGAATATCGATCAGTGCTGTTGCATGGTTGAAGATATTGAGGATATTTCTCCACAGCATAATACTCGTCAAAGTGACATAGATGTTGTTCCGGAATGCTTTTCAAGTGAACATTTTCATTCGATTATATCTGGAACAAATCAAAATGTACAGACAAGTGAGAGCAAAATAAGTATTGCATTGCAGTCTTCTTCAGTGACCACAGCGCGTATAAGCTCTTCTAATTGTTGTAGTACACGATCATGCAAATATTGTGCATGTCATGCTGAGTACAACAAAGTCACATCCTATAAGCAACAAAGTAGAAAGAAGGCAGCTGAATGGTCGAAACGCATTTCTGACAACACACGTAAACTTGCTGAATATTATCGTTCCAATGCCAATTTTTTTGGACATGAAAGCCCTCTTCATAGAGATTCAGATGAGGTTCTCCAATTCACAAGAAAAAGAATTGCTTCCATAAAAAATCAGCATTTACAGAAAAGCAAAAATAATGTTTACACAACGCGCCATAATCCTTCAGAGTTTCAACACAGTGATGAAGAAGATAATACATCCGATAGTCACTAAACTTTGACAATTTAATTGTATTTTTAGTTGAGTAGAATGTGCACTTATACATTAAGGAACCAGGCAGCAGGACCTTATGACTAAGCTGACAATGTTTAACAAAAATTGTGGGTCGTAGAGTATAGGCGTAAGACTATTCTACAGATACAAAACGAAGATCATACCTACTTAGTGCTTCATCTATTTGTAAAGACAATTGAGTACGTGTCGGCTATGACATCATCGAATCGCTTCTACGGCGATGTAAATACTTGACTCCACTTTAAATATATGTCTGTCCTGCAACATTTTAGCCCTCGACGGACGTAACTGAAACAATAATTGTCATTCTAAAATTATAATAAATCAACCGTAAAAGTAAGAATCAAACCAAAAATAGATTTTCATTCCAAAAAAGCAGAAGTTTGAGAAGTAAAAATTAATATAAAGCGTCTGTGTTTGTGAGCATTGAATTAAAAAATTTGAAGAGCGAAAAAGGTTTCTGCTATCCATGAGATAAAATAAAAATTTCCAACATAATTTGGCAACCCTTCTCAATGTTGATAAGGAATTTCGGATTAGAACTTCTTTTTAGTACACTATTTATGTTGAAATGAAACTTCGTTCGTAAAAGTGATAAATAATAAAAGTAAGAAAAAAAAAGTTAATAAAATTAATAAATTCTTCAAAACGTGATCAGAGATAACTATAAGGAAGGGTTTATTGATGACAAGACATTATCATTAATTTATCACTACACCATATCAATATCTACCAAAAGCTAATATATATTTTAATGACATACCCATAAAAGCAACACTTTATCACTACTATTATAAGTACTTCTGCAGAAAGCGAAGAAGAAATAAAGGTTAACCGAGGAGTATTTGGATAACGTATTGCAAAACTCTCAAAAACAAAATATCGTCACTAAATACAGTAATTAAGACCATTTTCCTATTAGAATACTTCAAGTAAGTCGTTAGTAAATTAGAATTTACTAGCAGGATCCTTATTTTTGCTAGGAAATTGTCCAAGGAACTGAAATAAACAATAACTTCAGACGGTCGCATTATATTTTATCAGCAACTGCTAGACTTTATAAACTCATACATAAAGTTTAAGGATTAAAATGAAATCGAAAATATTTTAGCGATTTTATTTAATAAGAAGTACTAATAATTTTCTTATTCATCATAAACCTTAATAACTGAAGTATACAATTAAGATGAAAGACAAGTTAATTAGCCTGATCCAAAACTGGGATTCCTTTTTATATTCTTATTTGATTCATAAATAATGATGCCAGCTTCATGTAACGCCTGAAGATATGGTATAGTCACTGCATCAAAATTATAATCTATTTTTACATCCGGACATTCTTTTTTAACCAAAATTCTTATGCCTCTAAGAGAGAATTTTCTTCCGCGGTTTATGAGCTCCAAGAGAGCTGCATCTAAATATACTTTAGTTAAGTGTCGTTTCTCTCCGGGCATAGTTAAATAACTAAAATATATATATGAGCTATTATTATAAGTAAAACAACAACAATAATATAACTACCAAAATAATTTTCTCCGCTAGGTAAAACTGATCGAATTTGTAAACGGGTATAGAAAGATACAAAATACTTCTCACGCAGTTCTTCCGAAACAAACTTGAACTGAAGAATTGTTTTATTCAAAATAAAACTAAAAATTTTAGAATGTAAGAAAGTTAAAAATTAGTTTTCAAATAGCTAAGCCTACTTGATACTTACTTTATTTTGGCAACTACAAAAGTTTTTGGTCTAAAATGTAGACTGAAAAGGTAAATGGGCATGTGCCAAAGTGTCAATCATAATAAGATGTGTCTCAAAATTTTGAAATACATTTTAATATTAATAGATAAATATAATTTCACATGTTGATTAACCTTTCATTTAAGGTAATGAAATATACCTTAGGTGCTAAATAATGCTTTGGTAAGTTATTGTTGATGCTATCCAGTCAAAAAGTATATCCAGTTTCTAATGAAATTGAAAATCACTGGACCTAATTAGAATTTTTTTCTCTATAAATTTTTCAAAATAATATATACCATGTTACATGTTCAAATGACATTTTAAAATTGATATAATACCTGTCCTATTACTCAATAATATATTGAGTAATATATTGAGTAATAATTTATGTTTTTGTATCATCTATTATATATATAGTCTAATTATGATTATACTTTAAGGAAGAGCAATATGTTTATATAAAATATAATCATTTTTAATTTATATTATATTTAATAGTATATAAAAATTATGCTTAAAACTTAGCTATTATTATAAACCTCCAATGAAACAATTATTCAACGACAATGACTTATTTGCCGGGACTATATGATCTCACTTGTTATTTAGTAAACATAAGCCAGTGATGTAGTCGATTTCGTGTGTCCGCATTCTAGCCACACTGGAAAAGAAAAATTACAATAATATCAGACTACTATTTTTTATTATTAGATCGATTGAATGAGGAAATCAATAATAAAACGACAACATTTGTCAAAGAGAAATATTTTGTTTTTGCAATTTAACGCACCCACTCACTCGTCAGTGAAAACCATGGTAAAATTAAAAAAATTTCGGTACGAATTGCATCTTCACCCACCCTATTCTCCAGATTTGGCTCCCAGTGACTATTACCTATTTCCAAACTAGGAAAGATGTCTCCAGGGAAAGACGTCAAATGATGACGTGAAATGGGAAACTAAGCTATATTTTGGAGTACTTGATAGATTGTATAATTAAAAAGGTATCCAAATGTTCCAATACCGTTGGTCCGGGTGTGTCGTGCGAAAAGGAGACTATATTGAAGTATAACATATAATTTTCAAAAAAAAAATGCGTTTTTATTATTTTGGCCGGTTTTATATCAATGCACCTGGTATCAACTCGAACTAAAAAGACAAAAATAAACAGAAGAAACAAAAATCCGCAGTCAAACCAGACCGTCTATCGAAGGTCATATATAGGTCATATGCATGTCATATATATTTGAATCATTCATAATATAAGTATTATAATCGTTTCTCTCTTGTGCTATTCTGTGATACTTAACCCTTGAATTACTGAACTTGAATTCAAATTCATTAGCTGCATATAAACTATGTCCTCATTGCGTTCCAGCGGTTTATCGATATAAAGATTTTTTTTTGAAATAATTCCATAAATATAGAATTATGAATAACATTACTTTATACATTTTTCCATCAATAGAGATTTGAGAGTTTAGATACAGCATAATCCGCTTAAATATGATTTAAAAGTCATGTTTACAGATGCGTTGACACTGCATGACTTTCCAGAATCTAAACGGATAATTCATGGTTAAGTTGCTGTGTTGCTATATGCAAATTTCTGTTAATTACGGAATGGAAAATTCGTTTTTGACTGCTGCCTGCCAGCAAATTTGCATAAAACCGATGCATAGCATTTCGAATAGAGAAAAGTATGACTAGTCAATATTATATCATTTTCATGGCAAGAAGTAATATCCCCAAAAAATCGGCATAAGAAAATTTATAAGAAAATTATTAAATAAAATAATAAAGTATTTTATGCAAATGTTTTTGCCTTTAAAAAGTGACTTGTATTATTTTTGCTTTGTTTTGCATTTTTGCTATGCGAACTGTCGGCAAATGAATAAAAATTAAAAATAAGAGCACTACAATAGATACAAACTGAAATGGAAATCAAATTATACACAACAGTAATCAATCAATTTGGCTTTCATATGCAATTTACGCAGACAGACCACATATGCATGCGCTATGATTGACAGCTGTCAAAGGTTAATCAGTCAATTCTCTAAGTCAGTCCCAGCCTGCACCGCTCAACTCTTTTCAAAGCAAAAAATTTTTTCAATGTACCCCTTTGAAGCTCAAAGAAAGCCATATAATAAAAAATTATACAAGTAAAATGAATAAGAGTAAAAGTATTTATTTTTTTTTTGGTCTCTTATTATAGTTTTTTAATCTAACACATAAGAAAAATACATTTATAAATTATTATTAGTTTTGAAAGTAGGTAATTGGAAGTAGGTAAATGACTTCAGACTCTGCAGAATTAAGGAAAAATTTTTCGATTACCTTTTATAGTATGTCATTTATTAATTTCCAGGACTAATAACTAGCCCTGGAACTAGTTTTACTGTTCCAGCAGTAACCATGTTCATATCGGTCAAACCTTTATATCCGCTTCGCGAAAATTCCCGCAATTTTTTTTTCTCAACTTATTGTAATTTTTATTCTGTCAAACCATGTTTCATCCATTGTAATATGCCGATTAAAAAATTTTGATTATTTTTTTAAACAGGTTATATGTAAATTCCCTGTTGACATGACCCTAATATAACAGACCAGTTCCCTGGTCTTGGGAACTCATTAAAAGGAATCGCATGAATGCTGCAAAATTTACTACAGTTTCCTCAGATCTCTAGAGTATAGGAACCCACATAGAGACACTTGTGCATTCTTTTAAGCACTCACTGTAGAAGTTGTGGAAATTCTGGAAAAAAAAAAATTAAATATATTTGTTGTGAATGCCCAACCTCTACAATAAACAGATACTTAGGAAAGTAATCATTTGACAGTTTGTCAGACTATTTATCAGTAAAAATGAAAGACCTTTCAAATTATCTTAATATAATGGAATGGATTTAATCTACCTTTTTTTATATTTTATATATATATTTATGTGATATATTTATCTATCACAAAGTCTTATGTTAATATAGCAACTGTGTTTGACAGCTAACAGTGATTTCGACCAGTCACTTGCTTTGTCCTTGCGGAATTGTAAGTGGACCATAACATATATATGTGGTTTCGCATACCTGATCGTCATTTTCATTTTCAACCTGCCTTTTTTAAGATTTTGGTTTAAAATCTCATTTTAACAGCGAATAAAAGGGAGTTGTGTGCCTGTTATCATCAGTTCATATATCTAGCAATTGGAAGAAATGCCCCTATGACCCTTTGAACTCATTATTGAATAAGCAATAACAACAATGAAGAACATAATGTCTGTTTGGCTATCACAAAACAATAAATATTTCTTTGTAATGAAATTATTTAATTGAATGCTAAATAAGTCCAGAAAAATAATTTAAGGCTGAGTTCCTTAGAAAATACCCTCTCAACCACCTTGTTTTAAAGTACCTGTTTTTATATATTAGGACATCATTTTGGAATCGCATTACTTTTCGCTTACATTTTCCATTTGAACAGAGAATTTGCATTTATTGGTGTCACCAGAAATAATATATATGGAATAGTTGGCAACGCTGAAAGAAAGAAATTGATTTGACGAAAGATACTAATTTCTTAATATGAACTATAGAGACAATAGAGAAGTTTTTGTCGAAAAATAGAGAATTGTAATAACAAAATTTTTTTATTTTTTTTAATTAACTGAATTTTTGGCTGTTTTGAGTTTTGCCAAATACTCATTATCAATGGTCTTAGAATTATTTCTTATATTTAATTATGCATAATCTAAAATTTATTCCTTACTAGATTAATGCCTACTGTCAATGCAAGGAGACTGATTCCTAAACATCAGTTTGGTTTTAGAAAAAAGCATAGTACAATAGTGCAAGTACACAGAGTAATTAATATTATACACACTGCATTTGACTAAAGAGAGTTCTGCAGAGCAGTTTTTCTGGATATATCTCAGACGTTTAATAAAGTTTAGCCTAACAGCCTATTGTTTAAGCTTAAAAAGATGCTTCCAACCAATTACTACATTTTCTGAAAATCCTACATGGAATCTCGACATTTCTTTATAAAACAGGAAGAAGAAGTTTCAACATTACAGCCAATTCAGGCTGGAGTGCTACAAGGCAGTATTTTAGGACCTATGTTGTACTTGCTATTCACAAAATCACCACTACTACGAGCGCTAAATGACATTTTCCAGTGGCTTAAAACCTGGAGAATAAAAGCAAATGAGTCCAAGTATTCACCAATAACAAAAAAAAAATTTCCTATGTTAAATTCTCTTTTTTGGGAGTCAGATTAAATAAATTGGTAATTGTTTACAAATACCATGTTTTTAAATTTTAGTTTTTATTGTTTGATTATTTAGTAAATAAATCCAAAATGAATCCATAAGTATAACTTTACTTGAATTGAATATCAGATAGAGCCACATATGCAAACCGAGAGTTAAGGACATTTAGCTGTTTTTGCATATTTATAGATACCGACTTTTGTAAGTATTCAGTATCTAAGTATTCTACGTATTCAAATCAATGATGTATCAATAATTTTTATCGAAATAGAATTTACTTTGAATTGCGTTTGTAGGTGTGGCTACGTTAGTTGGAAGAAAACTTGTCGCCTCAGAAGATGCACAAAATCATGTAAAAGATCTATTCAGCTTCCCGTATAACCAGTGTGAATCTTCAGGATGAATATATTATTGCCCGAAGTAATTTCAACCCTTTATGCTGAACAGTTTCTTGAAGACGTTTTTTTTTATTTTTAACGACAAATAAATCGTAGGTTGCCCTTATTTTCATTATCATTGCAGGAAAACATTTCTGAAGATAGTTCTTCTTTTCGGTGTGGCTTAAGACTACAGCTTGCATTCGGTGACATTGTTATCAAATGTTTTCACCTTTGTTTGCTGTAAGTTTTACACTATGTGACACTTCTACTCACGGTTCTGCCGCACTATTTTATATGTATGGAAACACACCCGTATATGTAACTGTCTTATCTCGTTTCTATTGTAAGCTATTTTGTTTTTTATAATGTATAGAAAAGAAACCCCTTTGGCCCCTCATCATTGTGAACAATAGTGAAAGGTTGTCTTATTTTTTACTGATTCCTTATTTAATTAGCTGCATTTGTTTGTTTATTTGTTTAGTTTCGATGTCATTAAATATTTATTGTATAAATCCTTTTTGACTAAACCCTTACAATTGATATTTAAATTGCTACTTAAAGTTTTATGAACTTAATTCTGTTCAATTAAATTTTTTTTTTATCTCTTTAATTATCTTTGGTAAATTTTATCACTGCCAATAATCATTAAAGGAATCTTTTGATTTCATTAGAGAAAGATTAATGCAATTGAATGATGCAGCTATGCTTCATTTCATTTAATTAAATTGTAAATTATTAAAAATACGAATAATACAGTTTTCTACAAATTGAAAGAAGTTATATAATTATCAATAGAAGTTTCGAACTATCTGATGTGAACGCAATATAATTTTTAATGCAAACAGACATTTTTATATACCATACCACATTTGTATATCAATTAGAATGCAATGTATGTGTAGTTAAGTATATTTTACAAAAAATCCACATTAGTAGTATGAATGTACTTAAAAAACTGTTGGAAGATTACAATAGGTGTGGCTCTTATAAAACTAGTTCAAAAGCTGTTATCCCCACCAACATACGGTGTTTCAAGTTTAAAAAGTAACAATGATAACAAATATATTAATATGTGAAATTAAATTCTTATGATCTTATTTTTGTTATTCTTCTGCTGCTTTGTTTAGCGATTTATAATACTTCCAACTATTCTTGAATTTAATGATCATCATACTTTTCCGGTGCTCTCTGTTTGATTCTTCAATCTTTCGATATTAATTGCCTATATGCCATGTTTCGTTATTTATGTACACGCAATGCAATGCCATGCCATTTATTATAACTCTAGTTTATTAAATATGCCCAATGGTATATTATAATTCTCATTTAGTATAACTCATTTTTTCTATAAAGCATGTGTGGTTTGTATTACGTTGATGTAATTAAATTTAATATAATTTTATACTAGATGTTCTAATATAACTTGAACAATTTTTACAAGTGCTTAGTGAAAAATATTTGAAAGTTCTATTTCATTAACAAGGTTTCTTTATATTCTGCAATTATGATTAAATATTTATGTATAACTGTATGAACTACATTTTATTGTAATGCTTTCAGAAGAAATATGTGCTCTTAAAATATGCAATACATATGTATCTAAAAATATTATGTGATACATCTAAGCGCAAAATAGCTTCAGATTAATTTATTAGATTGGTCAAACACGGATTTTTTTTTTTCCAATAACAATTTTTTTTTTTTACTCATAATTGTTAAATAGTAAGTTTAACAATATTTTTTAAAGAACATTAACATTGTAATTTATCTAGCTTGCACTAAATTTATATCAGCGTGTTTAAGCTTTATATATTCGACAGCTTTAAAACAATTTATTATTAAGGTGAATAAATAAATAGTCAGCCATCACAGTGAGTGATGTAAGCACGGTTGCCACTTATGGTACTTTAGTACCAAAATTGGTACTTTTTTTTTCGTTTGGTACTCATGTTCAAAAAATGGTACATTTTTTTTATTTTTTTTATAAATGGAACTTTGCACTATTTTATATTTTGTTCATTTATAACACTATGAAAAACACAGAACGAAAAAACAAAAAAATTTTGGACCTTTTTTTACAGAAATGGTAACTTTTTAAACCAATTTTGGTACAGGAAAAAATTTTCAAGTGGCAACCGTGGATGTAAGACAATTCAGTACCAACCTCGAGTTTATAAACGATGAGTTTAAAGATTTTATAGCTTCCTGACTATCAGTTAATATGTTTATATAATTAACGAAGGTAAAATTCTATGTCAGCCAATCCGAAACTTAAACTATAGCAGATACTTCAGCTTGGAAAATGCTACAGTGACCTGGTAGCCAGAAACTCTGACCAAGATCTAGTTCATGGCCTTATACTCCTCCTACTTGTTCATCAAAGTTTAAGCCGTGTGAAAAAGTTAAGGTGATTGTCGCTTTTTACAGAGTAACGTTCCTACGCCTCCCTAGAAGGAATAAATAATTCAAAGTTTCTTTTCACGATTATAATCGTAGCTCCAAAAGTCTCTCTAAAGTTTTTAAGAGAAATGAAGATGGACTGATCGAAGGCTTTGGGTTTAAAGTGCGAGCTTTTGTCAGTTTTAGAAATGAAAACAACCTTTGTTCTATTTTTCTGGTATATAACCTAAAGAAAGACAACCTTTAAAGATTGGTGTGAGCTATTTGCAAGAGATGTCCTTTGTTTTCTGAAGCTGGGCCGGTATAATTCCATCCAAACCAGGACATCCAAGACAATGTCATCTGCCTATGTTAAGTCCTCGATTTCAATTATATTACCTTTATTTTAAGATGGCTTAGTACAATTTAAAAAATTTTAAATACATTTTTCTATCTTTTACTGCGTTTGTTAAATGATTTAAATGATTTAGTTTATTAAGCAAGCATGTTTTTATTGATACCGGAATCAAAATTTACTTACACTAGGTTATTAAATTTTTCAGGATCAAATCAACTAAACTGAGTTCACCATTAGAATCGTATCACATTTTCCAGTCATCATTAGTCTATAATACGCTTTTATTTATAATTCATTAAATGATTTTATATGCAGTTTACAAACCAGAATCAGCTTCACTATCTAATTCAGTCTCAGTAGTATTACCGTCATCGGATTCGTCTTCTTCTTCATCCGCTTCCAAAGCAAGAAGATTTATTTCAAGATTTATTTCCGGAAAAGGAAAAGGAGGTGAATCCAACTGTGGTCCAAACGATTCTAAAACTGCTAATAATAATTTAGAATCATTATCCTCAACAGATGTTAACATCTTTACAAGTAAAACGTATTCGTTCAAAGTAAATTTTTATTTTAGGCAAATTTATTGGTCCTAAATGTACAACAAAAATGTATACTGATGATTTAAAGGTAGTCAAAAAATTGATTTTTTTTTAATACAATTTGTTACAAAGTTGCTATGATTGTTTTTAATTATTTTATTTAAGAAATAATATATAAACATTTAATTAACATTTTAATGGTACTATAAGTCTACATGACTATTTAATTTTGCACATACTCGTATAATTTAAGTTTAACCAGCTGTGGATCTCTCAGTGTACAGTAGGTCCTGGGTAAAAGAAATCATACAATTAATGTGTAGATCATTGAAGTCGAAACTTCATTGAGAAAAATAAACAATGCTGTTCGCCTGCTAAGAGAGAATATCTATCTCTGAAATAGTAGCTTGTATAACCGTTTACTGATTACTTGACAAGCATATTTTTAAAATACAAGTTCCCTCTTATAGTACGATGAAAGTTGTGGGTATTAGAAAGAAGAGACGAACGTTTCTTCTACGTTGCCCATCTGTGGTTCGAAACATAACTTGTTTTTTTAGGGTAATTGTGTTTTACGATTATATGAAGTGTAGTTTAAACAGACCCTGCGCTTTATTAAGTTTTCAAAATGTATAAGTGAAAACAATTAGTGTCCTTTGTTATGCAGTGGTATCACAATAAATCCATAAATATTTAATCAACTGAATTAATCCGATCTAATTCGTCTTGATACTCATCCGAATGATCTAAGCTAGATACTGTAAATCAATTCAAGGAATCCTCATGATAAATCGCGTTTCGATGAACTGGCCATGCTGTAAACATTTAAGTATAACGGGATTCGTATACTGTTTTGCATCAATGGAGGTGTGATATTAGTTGTATCTTCGTGCAAAACATCAACCTTTTGAGATATACCATATATTGTACGCATAGTTGAGCTAAATATGCTTAAATGATGGACGCTCTCTAAACGTTTTTATGGAGCCTGGTGTCAAAGTTTATGCAACTTATTATCGGGAAAATGCATTAAAGCTATGGGCACGCAAACATTTCGGTCGTATACCATGGATGTGCCATAAGCGTCGTCACCGTTTCATAAAGCTGGTGTGAACCCAGAATGGTACAAAAATCATGTTCTACATTTGTCCACAAAATGGCTTGAATTTGCCAGATGTAAATCTGATGTACTATTTCATCTGAACCGTTTTGGAGGGTAAGGTGAGATCTAAAAAATATGCTAATATGGATGCGCTGAAGAAAGCCAGTGTTCAGGAATGAGCCAAAATACCGGAAAATCATATTTGTGAAGTATGCAACTCACTTTTTAACAAAAAATATAAGGTCGCTTTAACTGTCTAATCGCCTATGTTAAGCCTGTATTATGTGTAAACTATTAGCTTGTGTTTCGAAATCCTTCGAAGTATAAAGTAAAGTAACTGCTATAATCATTACCATAATGAAAAATATTAAAAACTTATTCAAAAATAAATATTTGCCTTCCTTGTTCAAATTACCCAAGATGTTTTCATTTTTTTTATAATTAAAAAAATAAATTAAATCTTTTATAGATCAGTTGGATTACAATAGATACAAAACAAATCATATAAATATTCCTTAATAAAACTGCAAAGTCTTCGAAAAATGTATTTATTTTTGTAAATAAATCAGTGAATCGTACGAGCCGCGCATGCGCTTGCAGCTGTCCCAGAATCAGAAAAATACGAGCTAAACCTCTGGATTGAAGGAAACGGCGAGACATGATGCTGTCATGTAGAAGAAAACCTAAGAACAAAAAATTAAATGGAATTCATGATGTAAGGAAAAAATTGTGTCCTTAAACTGATTTGCATTTTAAATCTCATAAGGATGCTGTAGTCTCTCTAATGCAGTATTACGTGTAAGTTGTTGCTGCAGAAAATCTTCATTTAAGCCGTCAGATTGTTTTTTCTTTGTGGTTTATAGACTTTTTGTATGTTATTTTATTTTTCTCAGTGTTTTAAACAATGTCTATGACACAACAATTTCTTTGTTTGATTTTGTGATTTTAATATTCATTTAAGAATTTTCCGTTTTATTTGACTCTTTTATGTACTCAAAATGATTTTTGCTCTAAACGTGACATATTTGTGTCATTCCTTTGTGTCACAATTTTCATGTCATTTGTTGTTTTGATGTAATCTTGTATGTTTTGTAACATTTTACATATGTATGTTGGTTTACCATTTGAAGAGTCATTGTTGATTAATTATTTCTAATTAAAAAATTGAAATCACGGCATTTTTCTCACAAATCAAAGCTTGACTTTGAAAAATGGTAATCCTTTATATTACTTTGTGATATTTAATTATTTTCTGCACTGTCAAAATATTAAATTATATGTTGTATAAAAATTATAACAATTATTATAAAGTGAAAATGTATATAACTGTCTACTGCCAAACCCTACTACAGAAACAAATCAATAACTCTAATAAATCTAGATTATTTCATTATAATACAAGAGCTCTATGAATTTCCAATAAATATTGCTTATGACACTCTAACGATCATTTGTTAGTATGGATTGAGAAATCCAAATCGAATTAGGACAAACTGAAGTCTTGTATAGTTTAACAGCAGTCCCCGCTGCATAACTGAGGATAATAACTCTGTTGCCGATATTGATGTTAACGCAGCTACCAGTAAGATCACCCAAACCAGTAAAATCGAAAAAGTATGTGAAATGAAACAATTTGCCTAAATTGCATGGTTTACAATAGCACGTTAACAGACACAATACGATACTAGTAAACTAGAATAAACTAGTATGTAGTCCTTCCGACAAAACACTGTAACCACTAAACAGAAACAAAAAGCCTCGGAAATCGTTCGATAATTCTCAAACGTTATACATAAAACAGATAAGAGAAAAGTGCTGAATATATCACATCGATGATGAAAGCAACTTCGATTAATAAATAATAATAAGTAAATAATAACAAATAAATAATAATAAATGACGAATAATAAATAAATAGTAGCAATAAAATAATAATAAATAAATAATAGTAATAAAGTATTAAAAAAGAAAAAAATATAGTTAATAGTTTTGCCGAACAAGCTACGCTTTCTTATAATCACAAAAAAGCTTAATTTTTAAAATTTAGAGCGATTTGAATACCAAAAAGAAGACAAGCACAAAAATTTTAGTTAATTTATTGAAATTTGGGTAATTATCATCACTGGTCTTAGGAAATATTCGAATATCTTAATTAGTTTATAGTCCATAATAATTTGGACTAAAAACTAATTAAAAGACTCGATATAGATAAGTACTTGCCAATACTCTAAACAGCATTGTCAGCCAAATTTCAATAAAATGACTAAAATTTATGTGCTTGTCTTTTCTTTGCTATTAGAATCCATATAGAAAATAATAAAATTCATTACAAATATTGGTATTGATTTTAATGAACTATTTTATAAATAGATTTGTTTATTTCCTGAACTACAGTTGTATGTAGAATAAGTGACTATGGTAAAATCTTGATTATCTGTAAAAATATATAAATTCTATGTATATACTATTTTATAAATAGATTTGTTTATTTCCTTGACTACAGTTATATGTAGAACAACTCTGACTATGGTAATATCTTGATTATCTGTAAAAATATATAAACTCTATGTATATAATTAACTACTACAATAAATGTTCTATATATGATAAGATCACGTCTAAAAACAATGACCTTAAATTCGGGCAATAAGCAAAATATGTTCAAATTATATAAAAAAATATATATACTCTGTGTTTATAATTAACGACAGATATATGAGTTTTATGTATGTAAAGGTCAGTTTTACAAAAATGACCTAAACTCCGGGCACTAAATAATACATAAAATAATAATAGTTATATGTATGGCTGGAAAGCAAACATTAGATGTTTGAATGATACATTTTCGAATACTACTAATCAGTCAATTTTTATCTACTGAACTATTTCAATGGCATTCAAACTGAAAAAGATGCATGAGGCGGCTAAGCTGATCAGGATGTATATAAGGTTTAGCAATAGATAGTTAAGTTTAGCTTGACTATATTTTAATGAACTTTTTAAGTAATTTTTTTTATTATACGTAGCTATAGAGGCTAAGATATAAGATCAAGAACAATATCAAAATACGGTTAATCTCTCACTTAGACAAGTAAGCAACAGATTTTACAGATTTTAAAAGAAATGCTCTAAAACTTTTTTAGTGCAGTTGACACAACTCAGCTCTGATATAAGCAATTTAAAAGCTATCAGCTTTAGAGAAATAATACAAATAAGATCAATAAAAGTTCATCAAACATCGTCTCATATTCTGAAGAACGCATCGATTTAGTAAAAAATAAAAAAAAAACATGACTAAAAACTGTTTATTTATAGTTTACCATTATATGTAACGTTGTCCACTTATAGTTTTTTAATAATTTTTAAACTGCCTTAATTTCTATTGTATTTAAAAAATATATATTTTTATATATGTTATTTTGTATATATGTACATAAAACTACATTAAAAGAAACAGAACTAAGCATATAAGCTGACAACTCAACTCTTTTGTTATTGGATGATATTCTTATTCTTTTAATCTGTTACTATCAAACGTAATCGATCTTTCGGCTTATGTATGCGATCATAATCGCTTGAATTGTTCTGAAGACCGCTACTCCTTCAAAGAGCATAAGCAATTAGTCAAACAATTTGATTTTATAACAAAAAGTTATAAGATTAAAAAATGTATCCATGTTACAGTGAGATTTTATTATGTCACTTCCACTTGAAATAAATTTTTTAGATCAAAATTGTATGATAAAGTCGAGGCAGTAACATTAATAGCTGTGACATATAACCGACATCATTAGCTCAAAATGAATTGTCATTAAGTAATGTTTCATTTGTGGTTTACTACTTACTTCACCTGAACAGGGAAGAAATCAGATACTCATTGTTTTTATACCTTATTGTGTCTACCAATTTTTGTGAGTTGAAGATATTCTTTCAAACAAATTATTTGCACTTGAAGTGCTTTCTTTAATTTTTTTTTGGTTTTAGTTTTTTTTTTTTTCTTGCTTTAAAGTATTCATTCATACAGATAAGTATACAGATATACAGATACTTTTCGAGAATATACATATTTTAAATAGTTTTGACATATCATTTATCATTTCGATCTTATGATCTATTACAATTAAGTCAAATGATTACACTATTTTTGACAATAGGTCTATGTACGTAATGGTAAAATGACACTTTCCGTGGCACGACTTCTGGTGTGCAACATATAGGATTCTTTTCTTATAATTTTTTGTAGCCATTTTCATTGTCTTCGTCTTGATTTAATGTTCTTCTAATGATTGAGTACATTTCATGCAATGTTATTCACCTGGGTGTGCTGTATGTAGTGAATCTAGACAAAGGTGAAGTTGTGACCACAAAATCCAGAAGATTTTTATAATTTTGCGGTTTTCATAAACCGCAAACTGAGTGGATGAATAGCATGAGTTTTTCCATTTCGATCTACTTAATTGCACAAAAAAATGTCCTTATTAGTGAAACGGTCAGCATTATTCCAGATTTATTTTTCCTTTATTAATGATCATAATTTTGATTAATTGATGTTTATTAAGGGACGGAAGCATGCGTTATCCTGAGAAAATTTGCATGTTTGTTATATATTATTAATAGAGGGTAATTTTATATAGTTCACTGTGTTATTAGTCGAACATTTTCAAAATTTTATTCAGCAAATGTAAAAAACTAAACACTGGAAGTAGAAAATAAATATTGAAGAATTTTAATAATTTTGAAACGAAAGTATTTTTTAAAAATAATCGCACAATATATAACAAAAGTGAAGTGGTAGCTTTCCCTTAAAAGGTGTCTCACATAATATTTTGTAATAAGTAAAGCTTTCATATAGTAAAGAACACCACCCTCCAACCTGTTGATGGAAAACATATAAACATGGTCATATTCGGGCAGACGAACTTGATTACAGCAATTGAAACCAAGTTCCTGATTTGGCTATGGCTATGGCTATATGAATTTGTCTATTTTTGTGTCCAAACCTGCAGGTATCTGTTAACAGGAGCTTTATCACTGTCATGGCTCCATAATCATTTTTATGGTTATCGACCACGGTGTATTACCTAATGACAACACCCGGACACGGTGTAAGCTAGTCACCGAAAATACGCCAAAAATGAAAAGATATATACTTAGCCCTACAGACTATAATATATAGATAAGAAGCAAAAATTATACGATTAGAATAATATAGTATATAATTAAATGTGATAAAATATAAATAAATAAATGTGATGAAATAAAAATAAAAATATTTAACATACACCCCAGCCTCCGTAGGTCCGGGTTTGTGTTTTTAAAAATATTGTTTGCATTTTAAATTAAAATAAAAAGAAAAAAAATTTAATCAAATGTTTAACTGATAAATAAATAAATTTAATGTCAATATGTGCTATATAGAGTAATAGAAATATATAGAGAAATTATCTCAGATATTTTTACAAAAAATGCTTTCTCGGTGGTAAACTATATGCTCAAGGCGACCACATCCCAGCGCTATTGCTAGAGATTATATAGTTATTTAACGCTAATTTGAATAAATTGTTGATTTTTTTGACAATCTGCTAAAGATGTTATAATTATCAAACGCTGGGTTAAATACTTTGGTTTTAATACATAATTTTATGACATATAACACTGTTTTATTGAAAAAGTGTGTAAAAAAAATCACTATTCATAGCTCTACTTCAGACTTCATTTGCAGTAGCATTTATATTTTCTTCATTTTTAAATCACACCCAACTACTTATAAGTACCACCGAAGCAGTCATTTTTTTAAGGAGCTATCAAGAATCGTCTTTGGGTCTTCTTAATATCAAACATAATAATTTTTATTATTTTTAAACCTACTGAAACATTAGTATTTTATGTAGCCTTATCGTGTAACACTCTGTAAATATTTTTTTCTGAACACCTATGTTGAAAACATACCTAATTAATACCCAAACACTACTCGAATATTAGACTTTTAGTGATGTTAGTTAACAAATTAATTATTAGCTATTAAGGCCTGTTTAAGTAAGACCCTGTATATAAAAAACCAAATTCAAATATCTTAGTGTATGCAACTCTTCTTATATTACTTTTAATATTTTCTTGCCCTGTGTACACAGTCAAGACCCTGAGTTTGGGTTTGCAATGTTAACCACTATTTCCCTCACTTAACTGAGAATTAGGGGTTGGTTTTGTAAAATTTAACACGGAATGGTCTTTGCAAATTCAAAGTTTCTTTTATTCTTGCTTCCATTATATTAATTATTTTTTTGATTATTTATTAATAATATTATTTAAATCAATATACTATATATCAAATATATATGTTTAAACATAATTTCCTATGACAATGTATTACCATACACCGTCTGTCCAAATTTGTGGCTGGTTAGAATTAATTATTAAATATTTATATTCTTTTATAAAATTAATTATTATTATCCATATTATTATTGCGACCTAATATATATATATATATATATATATATATTGTTTAGCGACCAGAAGGACCAAGACGGTTATCTCTTCACAGTGGTTAGGGGGTCGTAAGTTAATCGCTCGCAACTACAGCTTAGTAAGCAGTTAGTGCAAATTAAATAATAAATTAATTTAAGTAATTATTGTATATCTTGCACTATAAAATTAATTATGGTTGCATTTTATTTTGTGTGAAAGACGAAAAAATTTTAAATAAAATCAGTTATTGACGTACAATCAATAACTTACCGCAATCAGCGGTAAGGAACATATATATTGTTATACTGAACATCATTGTTCAGTGGAAACTATACTCTTAATATGAAACATATGTATATATATTTTAGTGTTTTTATATTATATATTTTTTTTTATTTTTTTGCTTAAATATTTTACTGCGAGTTTTTGGGTAAACACGTCACTTACTTTTTGCACATAATCTCAGTTATTTCAACATACTTTCACATTAGATTATGCAAATATAGAAGCAGGATATGCATAAAAATGCAGTTTGAACAAAAAAAAAAAATAATGAAAGGGTATACATTTTTTAAATGTCTTAAGGACGAAATAAGTAATGAGAAAAGAAGACTACCAAAATATAAACGACATTTGACATTTTGCACTAATTTTGTTGTTTTTATTTTTGGATAATATTTCTTACATAAAAACTCACCATATAACAAAGCACACTAAATGAAAATAAGGATATTTAATCCTTTCGCATAGACCGCCAACTGTGCTTTAGTAATTATTAGCACTTAGGCGAACACTGCCACGTCTACGCCAGGGAAAAAACTAACCAACACTTCTTGGCAACCACACAAGTGTCGATAACATTTTAGGTTTTGTAGCCACAAAAACCGGAAGAGGTTTCGTAGGGTAAAGGAACAGCAGTAGAGGAATAAACAAACGCACATACACTCCAAAAAAAGGGTATCCTGTGAAGAACACTTAAAGAAGTTAAACTCTTCGAGTGCATTCTCGGCTAATGTTGCTGTGTTTTGTGTTTTTTTTTTTCTATATTATTGTAAGTAGGATCGTCTTGTTGCTGCTGCCTACCTTTGGGGCACAACCTAAGGCAATAGAGTATAAATACAAATAATCGTAAACACAGAGTAAGAAAAAAAGGAACAAAAGCGCAATGAAAAGCAAATTGAAGAAATGCAGTTCTCAAGGAATTTTAATTTTAATTCGCTTAAATTGTCGCAAGGATTATATCCGCCTTTGGGCTAAACTGTAACAGCAGGATTTCCTTTTTTAGCAATTACACAAAAACAGAATTTTTTTTCTTTTTTTGCAATTTGGGATTGTTTTCTAAACTGTTGTCAAATCCAGAGCGAATTTGTTTTGATTGAATTTTGATTTTTACAAATTTACAAACATGTATCCTTTAATATGATCCTCGCAAGTCTGGAATCGCAATGTCTACCTATAGTAAAGTAAAGGATGAATTTATTTTCATACTAAAAAGGCTTAACAGCAATGAATTTTCTGACAATGATTTTTGTTGCGTTAAATCCAAAATCTTCAAAATATTGTTTGTGTAAGGATTTATGCAATTGAATGTAGATTGATGTTTTAGAGCAGACTCTCGATTTTGACGTTGACAACATGTCACTTCGGAATCAGTTTTTCCTTTTTTGATTTCTCTTCGACACTTCACCGAACATCTGAACATTTATCTTCAAGTACCTGCAAATTTTACTTATGGCACAAATGTGTTTTTATACCTAAAGTATCCTTTCTTTTCTTCAAAGTTACATTACACATTGCCATTCATGTTTCATTCATGAAAGAATGTTTAGTATTAAAATTTTGCTTTGCTAATAATTAGTTAAATAATTATTTGGTTTTACTGGATTTTGTCATACTACAGTTTACTGTTATAATAGGGAATTATTTTGACCACAGAATATATGTTGTCACAGATTGCCACGGGTTGCACCTGCCGTCTACTAGAAATCCTAGCGCTAGTGAAATTGTTACGATATGTATTCTTTAAATTATTTATTACATGTACTTAGTTGTGTTATTTATGGAAACTCTGTGCTATCGACCATTACAAGACTTTAATCTTAAAAGAATATTTTACTGAATCATATGCTATAAGCTCCATGGTATATCAGAAAGGAAGATTTACACAAAGACTTGAGAGTTAAGATTCGAGAGTGTGCATATGTATATCAAAAGCAGAACGTTGAAATTGTTCGATTCTGTGAATGCTCAAAGTAATTTAGACTTGTACTCTCTTAAATCTTATGCAATCTATATGTATTATTCTGTCACGAAGATATGCTAGGCTACAAACTATTTCTGTATATCCACCTGAATAATTCATTATCAAACTTTCACAATAGTTGTCACAGATACTATGAAGTAAAAATGCTTTAGACACTAACTAGCGTTTTATCAAGCATAGAAGAAGAAGAAGACAAGTACTTATACGTATAACATCTATTATTTTCAGTATAAGCGTTTCTTAAGTTCAGCCATTTCTTTATTCAAGATGAAGGAATGGCTTTAGATATCATAATTCTTACTAATTTAGTCGTATTGTATAAATATGCAAAATATGCAAAAAAACAAAAATAAACGTATTCTAAGATTTCATTCGGTGGCTCAGCAATTTATGGATTAAGTTGAGTTGAGAGAGCTCATGTTACTATATTCCCATTCGTGAATAATTATTTCCTAACATGATGCCTCTACATTTTCAGGAGAAGAAAATTACTTGTTAAGTCAGCTACATATCTAAAAATCAAAAAGTTTCCATTGTTTTGCAGATTTGACTATCTCTGCCAGAGTTTTGAGAATAGTTCTCCCAAACAATGAAGTTATTTTGACTTTAGTTCTGGCCAGCGACAAAGTTATTACTTAATTCCATAGTTTGCTGGTCGGAATACTCCATCATTATAGGGCACAATCTATCAAATATTGTGCCCTAGTCATCTCGCATTCTTCACTATTAGTCCATAAGTTATACGTTACCGTAATAGTACATTCATCTTAAACAGTTCTTGGATCCCAAAATCTGCCACACTAAGTAAGTAAGCATAACTTACTGTTGTATCTCGGCATATACATAAATCGTATATTGGTTAGGATTAATCATATAAAGACAAAAAAACAATAAATTAATTTAATTTATATAAATAAAATTTTAGTAAATTAAACTTAAATAAATTAAATTTAGACTCAAAACAGACTGTAAAGTGAATTAAACACAAAGTGTATCAGGTTTTATTAAACTCTTTAAGAACGTGTAACTGTTGGGTTGAAGCTAGGCCTGATATAACCGCAGTATCCAATTTGTTTGAATTCAAGAACTCTCATTTAATAGTGACGGTATTTTATACTTAAATTGTATTAGTCGTTTTACAAATTTTTATAATAGTTCATATATATTAAGATGAAATTAATCACCTCAGAAGTAGTATTACCAAATCATTCCATATGTTCTACATATTGGCTCAGCTTTTAGTTGCCATCTATACATGTGCTCGAGACTTCTACTACCTTGAATATTTTATTCTAAAACTTATGTGAGCCATATTTTCCGAGTCTTTATATCCCCAGTACATATATTTTTGTATATATATATATATATGTTTAATGGTTTTATAACAATTTGTATATAATCCTATATAATCTACATATTTTAATATGTTATTCATTTAATGAAGTATGCAAAATCCAAATTCACTTAAACTTTGATTTATGAATCAGTAATATTTCAATATAATTCTACCTATGGAAAATGTCAAATAATTATTTTGGGAAAACATACACAAATTGGTCCACATTTGTCCGTTCTTTCTTCGTTGTAGACATGCCATTTAATTAAAAATCCAAATTTTTCAACATATTTGCGTAGCATGTTTATACTCGTATGCCCTTTCAAATCGTCTTTTTTCGAAATAGGACGAAACAACGGAAAACCAACAAGATGAATTTTTGTCGCTTTGTTTGAGAAAACGGAGCAAATTCGGTATTGTTCGTGGAGGTGCAAGACTTCTAAAGTATTTTATTAATTTGATAGTGATAACTCAGTCACTACTGAATACATGATGATGCCCTCATTTCTGGAGTTGCTTTGTGTGGAAGAAAAAATTTCTTGAAATTCGTGCGAATTTCTTTTTTTCCTTTGGTCAAAAGTGGACAGTCTGTTGTACACTAGCTAGGTAAATTGCAAACAATAACTTGTTAAATTAGCTGTCACTTTTTTAAAATTATTTGAAAGTCCAAAACAAAAAATGGGTATAGATAGGCAACCATACATAAGCATTCAAGGTATTGTAATACTTATGTGAAATATATATCTGTACTAAATCATTAACATATGTATGTACTTTAATGTACTTTATTGCAATTGAATTAAGTTAATCTTAGGATCCAACTGATTTGCTTCTTTCAACTGTAGTAATTAATAAAAGTAAGTCCGGTTGAAAATATGCATAAATAAATTATTATTTTATATCTTACATAGTATAATATTAGTTATTTTTTAAGATAGTACAATCCTTTTTTATTCTAAATATAGAACATTTTAGTAAGACGGTATATATAAGTACCAAGACTGAGCAGCAGCAGACTTTTTTATCTTGGGTTGGACTTATTGGCACTTAATCTAATTTGAGGCCAGAAAGGCTTCTGGCATTGAAATAAACCATATTAACACCACACCGTTGACTGAAAAAAATATTAATAAGTGATTTGTGATTCTGCATAATTAATAGTAAATGTTTTCAACTTCCTGTCTAGTTCTGGCTTGCAAGATCTTAGTTCTGGCTTACAAGATGTCTCATCTCTACAGTCGTAGTCTGTGGAAAGTTCATGAGGGTTAAGCAATTTTTGGCCTTTAACACAATTAACGCATTTGGTAAAATTGTTTTTTCACTCTTTAAGTGAATGCCCCAATTCCCTGCATTTAGCACAAACATGGTCGCCTTCTTTACATACATTCACCTTATGGTAAAAGTCCCAGCACTTATAGCACCTCATGACGTTCCAACTTTCATATGGTACGCATCTATCCCATTTGATGTTCATTCGACGTTCTTTCATAACTTGCTTAAAATCCGTGCCATCTATTTCAACTGCCATCTATTTCGTCAGCTGTGTGATATGCCTTGCCATAAACATCCGAGCATACTAATCCAGTTTCTCCGCGCACAGAATAAACCGCGCGTATTCTTGCAGAGTATTAAGCAAAATAGAGTAAGTATCAAGTAGGCTTAGCTATTTGAAAACTAATTTTTAACTTTCTTACATTCTAAAATTTTTAGTTTTATTTTGAATAAAACAATTCTTCAGTTCAAGTTTGTTTCTAGAGAACTACGTGAGAAGTATTTTGTATCTTTCTATACCCGTTTACAAATTCGATCAATTTTACCTAGCGGAGAAAATTATTTTGGTAGTTATTTTATTGTTATTGTTTTACTCATAATAATAGCTCATACATATATATTTTAGTTATTTAACTATGCCTGGAGGGAAACGACACCTAACTAAAGTATTTTTAGATGCAGCTCTCTTGGAGCTCATAAACAGCGGAAGAAAATTCTCTCTTAGAGGCATAAGGTTATTGGTTAAAAAAAAATGTCCGGATGTAAAAATAGATTACAGTTTTGATGCAGTGACTATACCATATCTTCAGGCGTTACATGAAGCTGGCATCATTATTTATGAATCAAATAAGAATATAAAAAGGAATCCCAGTTTTGGATCAGGATAATTAACTAATCTTTCACCTTAATTGTATACTTTAGTTATTAAGGTTTATGATGAATAAGAAAATTATTAGTACTTCTTATTAAATAAAATCGCTAAAATATTTTCGATTTCGTTTTAATCCTTAAACTATATGTATGAGTTTATAATGTCTAGCAGTTGTTGATAAAAAATAATGCGACCGTCTGAAGTTATTGTTTATTTCAGTTCCTTGGACAATTTCCTGGCAAAAATAAGGATCCTGCTAGTAAATTCTAATTTCCTAACAACTTACTTAAAGTATTCTAATAAGAAAATGGTCTTAATTACTGTATTTAGTGACGATATTTTGTTTTTGAGAGCTTTTTTTTCTACAACAATTAGAAGAACTTATACGCGCTGTGGTCTCTGAAAAATACTTGAATGCAATACTTATTTTGTCTGTACATTCCTCAATATTCTCAATATCTTCAACGATGCAACAACACTGATGTAGTATTTAACTTATTGTTTGTGATTTAAAACTTAATTTGTAAACAGATTCCAGTATAAATAACCGCCGTATATATTTCCAAAAGTACTTGTAATAATACCCGCCCTGAGAAAGTAGTCAAGCAAACTATAAAACGTCTCCGATATACCATATTTATATAGAAGGCTACTACGAGAGTCAATATTTATATTTTGAGTCGAAAAATGAAAAAATACTATCTTCGGCTGCGTTGTTTAATTTTGTTTTGTTGCTTCCGCCAACAACGACAAAAGTCGTTGTCAACGCAATTTATTCTTGACGTTTCGGAACAAGAAGAAGTTACTGGGTGCGGTGAAGAAATCAGAATTGTGCTGTGGATGACCCATCAATTCTATTTTTTAAATAGTCGGTTCAAATAGTCGGTTGTTAGACTATTAGACAAGATGTGTAAATGAGTAAGCACTACTATTGTCTTGATGGAGATAGTGAATGATCCGTATTTTACTAAAGACTCCCGGTAAACATATAGTTGTATATGATTCGGAATTGACCATTTTACGTTCCTATAATGTTTCAAAGTGCTTCAAACGCGAACAATTTTTGTTACATTAGTTTCATCTTAAAACACCCATACAGTCGACTGCTGTTCTATATATGCATTTCGGCTCATATGCATATATCCATGATTCTTCACCAGTGAGCGAACTGCGGCCACGCTTAAAATCATTGTACCACCGTTTTACAGTAGCAAAAGATGGTGCTAACTTGACATCGCCAAATGTGGATTAAATTGATCGATACACTGTCTTGATAATTCACGTCGAAAATCATCGCACGAAAACTTTCTCAAAATATAAATAGTGACCCTCGTATATAAAAATATAAATTAATTTACAATGTTTTAATTTTATTCGCATAAGCCTTTTCAAAAAATAGAACAATGTAATTTTACAATTAAATTTATATTGTATATATTGTATTTAATAGAGAGGTTTTCGAATAGTAGTAAATTGCAACAACAGAAACCCTTTTTATATTATTTCAATTAATTGAACTTTTGACTGAACATACAGCTGTTTCGAGTATTGCCAAATACCCTTTAGCAGTAGTCTTAAAATTATTTCTTATATTTAATAATGCATAAATATTTTTTTTTGGGACTGCAAGTACCAAGGGTTGAACAGGTACCCTGCCAAATTTGAAGCTCAAATTCAATGTTCATTAGCCAACTGACCCAAAGCCGTATATGATTCGTATGGAGTATTTTGTTAATTTCCTATGAAAGTTCATTAACATAGTCACTTGCTGTGACTTCTTTCTCTATCAGAAAGAAATCAAATATTCTTTTTTAGGTATGGTGATCACTTTTTAACTATTGCCACCTGCAAAAGATGACTTCGGCAAAAGGTACTCGGATTTGAATACCTTTGAGTGACTAAGTTTAATCCGAGTAAGCATATTAATATGTATTTAGATTTTGTTTGGTACTACAGCGTATCCTTCGGTATTTAACAAAACTGATCCAAGTTCTGTTGAATTTAATTACAATTCTGATTTTATTGAAAGAGTGACGAAAAACTGGATGTTATACCAACGATTTCGAGAACTGTTATTATCCTGCTTTCCTGACTTGATTCGCTAGTCATTGTTGCCGTGACTAGTTTTGTTGTGAACAGCACGACAGACGTTATATTTACATTATGATAACCGGTCAACAACAAAAACTGTATCTGACCAACAACAGTGATCAAGCGCAAAACGTTGACAATTGTTATAAATTTAACTCTAATGTGACTGAAAGAGTCATTCTATAAAGAACGAATGTCTATGATGTAGTGACTTTGTTGTGTTGTAGTAGAGGATTTAAAATATAATACGCAACTGAAATTGACTAGTGTCAGCATAAGTGATGTAATATCGTATTACTGTCGTGATGTAATTCAACCCCTTCACCACTGCAGCAACATGTCACGCGTCATATTTATAATCGTCAGTGTTAGCAGTTGTATTAAGACGACACCTCGTATGCCATTCGATCGACAAACTGTCTGACCGTCGACATATGTTTTTGACAATATGTTTAGTGACGCTTTATAGCTGCCTAAAAAAGTATTGCTTGTCATTGTCCAGTCCAGTATTCCGTACGTTTTTTCGTGTTGCAAAACACGCAATGTTCGCACACTCTAACGACCGATAAAGCCATACTCACATACATTCGTGTCATTTGTGGCCGGACGTGCCTATTTGCACTACTGGACCTTTCTTTGATTGCAGCTTTCATGTGCAGTATGCACTGTCGGAGACTTTTTTTCTTAATTTTGTTATTATTTTATTTATTATTACCGCTGTGATAATGATCGTATCGTATTCATTTATATAAGTATTTCTTCTTTGTGAATGTTTGATGAAAACTTTTTTGTATTGACACAAATTAATGACAGCTGCACTTAGTTTGCCAGTCTATAATAGTAAACCATAGTTATTTAAAAAATAAGCATATATTTAAATCATTTTTTGAACTTTTTTGCTTTAACGTTACTCTAAGGCTTTAATTTGTCAAAATAAACTTAGGAAAATCTCTCTAATGATAGCAGACTAGATCTTAAAATAGGTGATGTGTCATTGTCCCATTTTATAAATAAAAATAAAAGCTTGGAATAAAGAGTTTTTAATTTTGAGTTTTTTTTAAACTTAATAAAACTTTTACTGAAACGCTTCAATTCATTTATAAAGCTTATGCTAATTAATATTTATCTAATGGCGATGTTAATGAGCTTTGTAAGCGACGTGGACACAAATGCTGAACAATATATTGTCTAACTGAGAACAACCAATTGTCAAACCAATAATCTGAATTAGTTTATTTTATTTAGATTGAAGTGATGGTCCTGCACAGTAAAGCCGGCTTAACTGCAAGTAAAGACCCGTTATGAATTCGGGGATAAATCTTTGATTCATATGGTAAATTAGATAGACCACCAAAATAGAAACCAACGTACAAGACGGAAGAAGACGCACAGATAAAGTTAAAAAAAGCATGCACTCTTTTCTTTTATTAGTGAACCAACCTGACAAACTATAAATTTCACAATCTTTCAAATTTTTAGGAATGAAAGCTTCATCAAGTCATTAACGAAAGGATACTCCAAAAACATTAAATCTTCTGAGATGAATTCTAAAATATAAGATATCAGAAAATCTTAATAGAAATGCATAAAATTGAAAGTAACCAATCTAACAATATCAATTTAACTAAAAATATGGGTTCATCATCATCATCATCAATTCCTGTACCTCTCATTGAAGCATAGGTCCTTATGATTTTATGATGAGGTTTCAGCCATATTTAAATTTTTGCTAAGATAAGATGCATTTTGCAACTCCAAGTCCTATGTGCATGCTGCCTAGACAAAGAGATGTCTCGAATCGTGATTACCCCTTAGAGAGATCCATATTTTTTTGCTTAACTCTAAAACAGAAAAAAAGACTAAAAATTGGGTTACTAAAAGCAATGTACACAGTTTTCTCTATGCAAGTTGTCTAATGACCAAACGTTACTTTCATCGGTAGACACTAGTGAAAATTTTTTTTTGGTCAAAATTTTCATTTTTACTGTCCAACACTCGCCATATATACATGATATGGTATTAAATACCGTTTGTCTCTTGAAAATTTGAGCATTTCTCGATAAAATGAAAGCATTTGCTAAATGTAGAAACCATTTAACAGCAAGGACTTGTCAACAACCTCAGCATTGTTGACGGTCATTTCCTCCAACGACATGAAATACTCATTTAACATACTTTTAGAACATGCAAATTGATTTATTGAATCAGGTGTCCACAATTTTTTGTTTTTTTAAAAATTGGTTTCATCAAAGCAGATATGTTATTCTTATTTCTTATAGAAAATATAATAATAGCAGGGAGGATCACTCCAAGAATATGATCGGAAATACGAAAAATTATGGAAGAATATTCGAATATTTCGTAAGACCACTGATGATGAGTACTTGGCAATACTCGAAACAGCGTTGTATGGTCAGCCAAATTTCAATAAATTAACTAAAATTTTTGTTCTTGTCTTTTCTTTGCTATTCGAATCTGTAGAAAATTTATTATTAATTTTATTTTAAAGAATTATTTTTGCTTAACTAAAATCATTTATTAAATCAAAAGTATATCTGATAATTACTCATTACTTAGTACTAAAAACTATATGTAACTATAGTAAAACTATATATTATATAAACTATAGTACTATATGTAATTAGTATTAGGTAATCTGCAAATTTGTTAAATATCATTGCATCCTTTACTTATGAATCCTTTATGTTTAAAGACTTTTGATTAGGTAAAAATCTCCATTTTCTTATCAGTTACTATTCAACTGATAATCTAAGGAACCAACTTTGTTCCAATAAAAAAAATAGTTGAAAATATATTTTCGTTTTTTGTTGTTGTAGAAGAAAATCGCATAAACTATGCAATTTTATTTGACATTTATGACTACTAAAGTGTCACTTTTGTGTGCGCATTATGAGTTCCGGATCCTTAGTCGCATTTAGGAATAATATTTACTCCTGTGTGTGGCATTATTTTATATTGTGCGCCACTAAAATCACATTTGTTAGGGTTGTTGCATTACACAATCCAAAACAAATTAAAAGATTTGTTACAATTTTCGACGGTCGCTGCATCCTACTGGACACAGTGGCAGAACGTTGTTGACGCGATTTAGTGGAGGGATGTGGAAGCATTATGATATAATGAGAATTTGTCAGAGGACTTGTTATCCTGTGCATTAAATAAACAAGCACGTATTTGATGACTATTGTTAAAGCGTTTATTATGGTCGCAGCGTACTAATGTATCGAAAACGCTCCCAAAGAAAGCATGAAACGTTGCATTTAATGTAGCGAAAGAGCAGGTCACACAGTTGAGATGCATTTTAACTAAAATTTTTTTTACATGCTAATATTTATATACAACCATGCATGTATTTATAAATTAACTGCTCTGGCTTTATTTGACCATACAAAAAAAAATAACCGTTGAAAGAATTTCAATTGATTGCATTTAATTTTTTTTTTTTTTTTTTTGACATGCAAGAATATGAGTCGCAATACCGTTGCAGTAGGATATCGCCCCATCGTCATATACGCCGTCATTTGTTAGCTATAGTCGCAATAGTTGCGGTACCAGCAGAAAAGTACAGCAAGGAAATTATAGAATTATAGAAATTTAAAAAACTCAAGGTGCAAATTGTCGACAAACGCACGTGCGCACTTAGCAGGACTTACCGCTTTGTCCAGTTGTTGAGGGCATCAGTCGTTGGTTTAATTGTTCGCATGTCCTGCGTAATTGAAAATGCAAGTCGCGTGTCTGCAATAATTTTTTAACCGCTTCCTTGCTGTTCATTTTTTTTTTTTTTGCTATTTTTAGCTTTCCATTTGAATACCAAACCATTTTTTTAATTGCCTGCACATGCGCAACCACTTAACGCTTTTTATACTCGCCAGTTTAGTTTGTAGTATAAATGCACAACTTAAGTGCTTCGAAGTGGTCAGTAGTGATGCCAGCAGATTTAGAGCAATAGAAAGGGAAAGGTGGCTGCACTGCATTCTGCATGCATGCATTCAAGTGCACCTTAATTTTCTTTTTTTATTGCCAATATTTCACTAAGTTTTAGAATTATTGCGCTTTTCTTACAATTCATTAGTAGTTACTTTCATCATTTATGCACTTCTACTATGAAAAATGCACTCGTATAATAACGTAATATTTAATAGATGTCGTATATTAAATCAAACATTTTTTTATTATTTTAATCATATAAATACTATGAAGTCGTAATTGGATAGGACAATTTTCGACCAAATCGCTACACTGCTGACTAGTTGTTCACAAGACGACAAATGGTAGAGAAAGTTAATGAACATGACATCGACACCTATCGATCTGTTTGTCGAGTTGTCAAAACATAGCCCCAAAAGTGATCTCGTTCATGCACTGATGTTATGCTCTATATCTCTGTAAAACTGATACGTTTCGACAGAATGACATTGCTCAGCATTAGTAGCATCAGTGTCTCCAAACCCTTTGATACCGTACGAGTCTTTAGACAAAATGATACTGCATCCTATGAATTCTTCAATAACATTATTGAAATGATAATACGATAATGAAATGATATTCTAATATCAACACATAACATCTTTTTGTCGATGTTTATGTTTGGTATTCCTGCAAAGCAAATCCATCTCTTCAGAATGAGGTCGTACAGCACTCGTAACTCCATTAAGTTAAAATAAAGACTCTACAGTCTTTCTGATACTGAACGAAAATTCAGATAAAATAATTCTGTATCCTTTAAATTCTTCAATAACATCATGAAAGTGATAATGTGCAGTGCATTAACTTGATAATTGCAGAATATTTTACAAGTGAACCCAGTTCCTTGTTTGGGCTGACCATATCGAAATCGTAATGTTATCAATGCCTCTGCTACCTTTGTTGTCATCGTAATAGAATCTACAAAAATAGACTTAGCGTTGAATTAGGGTACTGCAAAATGTATGTCTGCTACTGGCAGGAAGATGTGTCACTTGGACGATGTGCAAGTACCTCGTTTTTTCGAAATTGTGAAGGATTTCATCTAACTTAACACCGCCTGTAACTAACAACAACGTTGCCAGCTTGGATATCACTACTACCATTGCTACTATGGACTCAATGGGCAATTAAGATGTGTATCCCTTTCTTAATAGACAAAACATACCTATGCTGTATTGGTCGCTTATTCTAATTATGCTTCTATATGGTCGACGGAGTCTTCGATAAATAAGCTCGACATACGATCTTAGATCCTCTTCAAGTGGATATTCTACTGTCGCAACCAAACGAAAGACAAGCTGTACAAGCTTTATAACGATATTGATATTAGCTTGCTAACATCTAGCGGTATCGCTGAATTGATCATGTCGTGGGAATGAATAAAAATACTCCAGTGAAAAAATTATTTGTAGGGACAGTTAAAGAATGAAGGAAAAGGAAAAATCTCTGTCTCTGAGTAGTTAAGAGACTACTACCGGTGTGGATATACGAGTCTGAAAATGTTGCACATGCAATCGCAGCTTCAGACAGAAACTTAAAACTTGAAACTTAAACTGTGATTTGTCAGCCAAAATAAGTGGTTATGTAAATAATTAGTAAGGTCACCATTGTCTCCATTCAATTAAAAAATTTTATGAAATTAATACATAAATTGAAATTAAACTTAAAAAGAATGTGAAAATTTAGCTAATATGTTGTGTTGAAATTCGATCCAACTGCTTCTTTATTTATATAGTATATTATAGTATATTATATAGTATATTGTAGGTAGACTAAAGATACAAGGTGAACAAAATATATATGTTTTCTGAAACCTTCTGTTATCAAACTGTATATTGAATCCTGTATTCTAAAACTTCAATTAACATACAATTGTTATCAAGATAAACAGCTCAGGTATTCTTAACATTTATCATTGATTCTTTCTATCCTTTTCTTGCTTAATGTTTCACTCCAACATATCATCGTTAAAAAAGTTGTTAACCGAGATTTATGGTAACTCTTTGTGCAATATGACATATTTTTTTCAAGAAACGACGGACCTTGATCTCGTGCTCTGGTCTCAATCAGTTGAAGTGTTATATTGCATAAAGCATAATATATATTTCTTATATTTTCTTTCTGTCTTTACAGAGAAAGTTTGAAGTTTTCTACGTCCGATTTGTTAAAACTAACTTCATTTCTTCAATTATATATCCGCTGAAAGAATTATTAAATGTGAACTTTTAACAGCAACTTAGCCAATATGATTAAGAAATAAGTTTCAGGACTGACAAGACAGGACAGGACTGTTTAGCCTAGACAGCATTGGGACATTTTCTTGTCAAAAGCGTTTCAGAACTATATACATATCAAGTAGTTGATATAGTTTAAGGCAGTATTAGACCTGTTTTACACACAATTCAAAATTAAAGAATGAATTCTCTTCTTGTGAAATACAAGTACTCGTATATGAACAAAACATATATGGACTTTTATATTGAAAAGTTTGTATAAATTTTTTTTCGTTTTTTTATTAAAATAAAAAATCTTACATAAAAAACTGTGGTTTTAAATGTCAAAAATCAGAATAAGGATTCTGTGCTGGGTCATAACAAAACAACGAATTTTTTAATTAAATTATGTCTGAAATTGCGCTCGTGTACCTTTTTAAACGCTAATGAGATCTGCTCACCACTGAAGAATTAACTACTAATATAATACATTCACGAAAAAAATCGTTAAAAATTCTCTTTAAAGTCTTTTAAAAACAATCATAAACGGATATCCTTATATTTCAATTATTTTATATTAATTTAAAAAAGAAAGGAGGATTTTTTGTACTTCTGGTAAATAAATGGACTGCAAACATCATTTAAATTAATAAGGATAAGCGCGCCGAAAAGTGCAGTGATGCAGCAAATATCCTGGTTAAGAATTTTTTTGTCCGCAAAATGTATTTGCTTTTTCATCCTTTTTTGTGGATTTTAGTTTTTATTAAAACTGGTTTAGTGCTAAAAACGTCCAACCCTTTTTCTTTTTATTAACCCTACAACGTTACTGATTTTTTGATGGACATGCACGTATTGAATTGTTTCAATGCAGGACATTATAACTACACAATTATCAAAATATACTTTCTTTTCACACTACTCAACTCTACAGATGATTCTTGCAATATGTATTTTTGATTATGTTGCATTCGATATTCAAATCCCAAGCTTCCTTGTAATTTTAACAATATCTCAACTAATGTCAAAGACAAGATTTAATTTAATTTTATTTTGCATACTTTTTTTTATTATTCAATAGCTTTAAATTAAAAAAAAATATATTAGCAGGTAAACAATTGTTATACTACACATTTCTATCAATAAAACGGAACGTCCACAATAGTTTGGAATAAAGATGTTTATCACTAAGAACGCGTATTCATTAAATAGTGGCTTTGTGTGCGCAAGCCACAAAAGGATTCATCCTTCCACTGACCCTGCGTAGATTATTGTTTGACTTACACCACTATTTATACCTTTCGCTGCACAAATTGTCTGTGTACAAAGGAACTTGTACATACCTATGTGGGACATCAAAAACAGAACTTACCACCAATGTGTGCGTCTGCTTTGAATGCATCTATTATCCCTTTTTTGTGTGCATTAACTGCAGTAGAGTGGTACGATATGCTTATTACTCGTTGCGGCACTGCTCCAAAATACTAAGTCCTTTGGCAAACTTCATATATACCCGTGCATCCTTAAGCTTCATTAACATCGATATACGTACTTGTACACAATCGTATGCTGTGCCTACTGTGCCTGTTCATTAAACATCCTGTTTTCTACCGTATACTTTTGTTTATACTTTTATATAGATTTTTATGTTCAGTTGTGGTTTTTGATATTTTTGTTTGATATGCCTTTGGGTGCTTTTATCAGATCGAAACCGCAGGGAAAGTGTACTACGAGTAGATGCAAAAGCATAAGTTTTATTTATTTTGTGACACCTTAAAAGAGTGCACATCTGTTCGCTTTTGAGGTTGATGTTGTCAGTGATAATAATACGGCAATTCACCTTAATTTTGGCTTACACTTCTGTTACAAAATTAGCTTTAAGTACTAAAAATAAAGAAATTCAGGAACCGTTCTGATATACGATACTAAATATTGCGTATATTAACTTTATTGCCATATAACGATCACTTGTAGAGTAATGAAACTAAAACGAAACTACAAACTTCCATCAACTGCTGTTGATGGCGGAGAACGGTATCAAATGAAGTACTCTGGATGCAAACCGGACAAGCATCTAAAAATTTTGAAATCCCAAAGCGAAAATACAGGTGAATAGAACAGATATTGCGTAAGCCGCATGACGATATACCGTACGCAACGCTAACGTAGAACCCGCCGGTGAACCCGGCGTAGAGCAGGGCCACTACAACATGGCGAAGAACAATAAACACTGAAACTGGCAAATCGTTTAACGAGCTTAGACAATTGTCACAGAATAGAGATAGATAGAAATCATTTGTTATATCCTTAAGCGCCTAAATGAGTGTGGAATGAATAATAGTAATATGTTAAGTCACAACTTGCTTCACGGAATTGCTTGCCTAAATCTAGAGCAATGAACTTCCGACCAATATTTTTATGACCAATAATTTTGACTAAAAAGGAAATATTTTTTTCTATTTTGAGAAATTTTTTGCATATATCCTACATAAAGGCCGCAACCAATATCATTTATATTAGAAGTAGACTTACTTTATTATTCTGTATAAATATAATAGACAAAAACAAACAAACAAACATTTAGACAGGCAGCCCTTATTTCCAGAAATGATCTTGTTAACTGACCTCTTCGTTCGTGCGATTCGAGAGTAACGCCACTCGACTACTTTTTATGGAGCTATGTTCAGTCATAGGCTTTTGGTTTGAGTCAACAAACCAGCAACTCTTGAAGCAGTGGAAGTCAATGTTCAAAAAATAATTAAAAATTGGGCTAATCGAATGGATCATGTAACTCGTGACCGCGGCGTATACCATATATGCCGGAAAATAAATAAATGTGATAAAATTATTTACTTGATTATAATAAAAATAAAAATCATTCCACTAATATTTCAGTCTTCTGTTATAGTTTTGAGTTATCATGCAGCTAAAAAAACACCCGATATTAGAGTAAAATTGCGAAAAGGGCTGAAAAAGAGTATATTGATGAAAAAGACTAAAGTTTGCCTAGAGTAATGCGGTTTTATTTTATATATTATAAGACTATTATAGTTTGCTGACTTCAGCTATTAACTTTGTTCCTCTTTATAATATTTTATGTTATATATAGGTTAAGTTGTTGAATTCAAAAGTAAGTATAATGCCATTTTATATATAAACTGAAAAAGACCACATTTTCCGTTGTTAGTCGACTAAAGTAACTTGGGTTAAACCTTCAAAATGGCTCTCCAATATTATATTTCGTATAATATATAGATTAAGTTCTTTATTAAGATATTTTAACCTGTACTGTATAATGCAGAAATTACTCGTTAAGTTAAGTTCTAAGTTCTTATCGCTCTCTTGAATATTACTGATGTAATTATTTTATGTAAACGATTTATTTAAATATATGAGACATAAATACATATATTATAATTTTTTCCATATCCTCTACATTTTTTATATATTAATTTATTTGCATTTACCTGTCCAGAACCAAATTATCTTAGCACACGCTCAGTCTTTGGCCGTTAAAACAAAACAAATTAAATTTTTTCCGAATAAACGACCCAATTGGGGAGTTTCGAATAGAGCGTAGTTGTATCAGGTGTAACCTTCGGGAGACAAAAGGTTATAAATGTCCTTAAACTGTTATCTGTGTAATTACACGAATGAAGTTGTTGCTTTCAGGCCTTCAGTGAAGTCATACTCTCTGCAATTATTTATCCTTGACGTTGAGGTAGGCGAGTGTTTTTTGCTTATGAAATTGTTTTTAACGTTTTTTTTTTGTTTTTTGTATTTGCAATTACATTTTAATTACAAAGTATGTATGTCCTTTGAGCTGCCTTTAGTGGTTGTCAAGTGCTTGGCTGTGTGCCGTTGTGGATCTGAACTATTTTTTTTTTTGTATTTTAAAAAAATGTTATATCTTTTACAGTAATAAACTTATTGTGCAATTAATTATTTTAAACTAATTAAAAAATTATTTCGCTTATCTTATGTAGAAAATCTATATAATTAATCACATTTTTCAATATTCTTAGTAGTGCTTCATATTTTTTTTTTTTTTTGAAAATACTATTGCTCTGAAGCAGAAAATATGCTTCAAAAATGTTTGGAATGTCGTATCGTTTAAACAAAATATTTTAAATGCATATTGTTGTATATAATAAATAAAATTTATTATAAAAACTAGTAATTCTAATATGAACTGTATGGACATGTTAAATTTATTGTGCGAATAGCAAAATTGTACAAAATTGTTGGATATACTATATACTAAAAATTACAAATTATGAGTCATAAATAATTAATAAATTATAAACCATTAATTATAAGCTATAAATTATAAATTAAATATTAAATTATAAATTACTTATTATAAATTATGAATTATAAATTATAAGTTATAAATAATAAACTATAAATTAAAAATTATTAATTTTAAATAATATGAATTATGAATTATAAATTATAAATTATAAATATTAAATTATAAATTATTAATTACAAATTGTAAATTATAAATAATTAATAAATTATAAACCATACATTATAAACTATAAATTATAAATTACAAATATTAAATTATAAATTACAAATTATAAATTGTGAATTATAAATTATAAGTTATAAATAATAAACTATAAATTAAAAATTATTAATTTTAAATAATATGAATTATGAATTATAAATTATAAATATTAAATTATAAATTATTAATTACAAATCGTAAATTATAAATAATTAATAAATTATAAACCATACATTATAAACTATAAATTATAAATTACAAATATTGAATTATAAATTATAAATTATGAATTATAAATTATAAGTTATAAATAATAAACTATAAATTAAAAATTATTAATTTTAAATTACATGAATTATGAATTATAAATTATGAATTTTAAATTACAAATTACAAATTGTATATTATAAGTTATGAATTATAAATTATAAAATATGAAATATAAGTTATAAATAATAAATTAAAAACAATAACTTATAAATTAAAAATTATTAATAAAAAATTATGAATTATATGAAATATGAACTACGAATTATAAATTATGAATCACAAATTATAAATTATATATAATATATTATAAATTATAAATCATAAATTATATATAATATGTTATAAATTTTAAATTATAAATCATAAATTATAAGTTATAAATAATAAACTATTAATTAAAAATTATTTATTTTAAATTACATGAATTATGAATTATAAATTATGAATTTAAAGTTATGAATTACAAATTGTATATTATAAGTTATGAATTATAAATTATAAAATATGAAATATAAATTATAAATAATAAATTAAAAATAATAAGTTATAAATTAAAAATTATTAATAATAAATTATGAATTATATAAAATATGAATTACGAATTATAAATTATGAATTAGAAATTGTAAATCATAAATTATTAATTATAAATCACATGTAATATATTATAAATTATGAATTATAAATCATAAATTATAAATTATATATAATATATTGTAAATTTTAAATTAAAAATTATAAATTATAACTTATAAATAATAAACTATAAATTAAAAGTTATTAATTTTAAATTATATGAATTATGAATTATAAATTATGAATTTTAAATTATAAATTACGAAATACGCAAGTGTTATAAATAACAAATTAAAAATAATAAATTATAAATTATTAATAACAAACTGTAAATAATATGAATTATGAATGACAAATTATAAATAATAAATTAAAAATAATAAATTAAAAATTAAAAATTATATATAATATATTATAAATTTTAAATTGCAAATAATAAATTATAGATTATGGAATATCATCAAGCAATTAAATATATTGACGAACCTTAAGCGAATAACACCATGGTTTGTGTAACTTCGCAGAGTTTTTCCATTTAATGGTATATGTATAAATATATATATGTATAAAATCTATCTAATCCATTTAAATCGGAAATTCAATATAAGTATGTAGGTATACCAAACAATAACAACAATTATGATGTTTAATATTAAATCGTATGTTTCTATAAAAACTAAAATTAGTTTATATTTTTTTATTTTATGTGGAAGCAACTGGATAGTGTTATTCGATTTGAATTATTTAAGAAATCGAATAATGTATATATGTGTGCAAAATCTTATTCATTCATTTCAAAAATCGGTGGACTAATCGATGCACTAACAGAGAGATAATCAATCAAACATCACAAGATCGATTCATTTTATCTATTATATTTAAAACACTTTATATAGCTGCAAAGACTTATTTTATACGTTTTAAGCAACGTGTCTTACTTGATATATATTATGTGTAAAAAGTATCCGGAATTATTGTGGTGAACAAAAAAACCAGCAATCAGTCAAAATTTATATGTCGCCTAAAAACTTTATAAATTCACCTTTTATTTAATAGTCTACTAGTTGAGTGTATTTCCCAAAATTAACATGGCTTAAATTTAAAGGCTGGCACTTTTAGTATAGAAATTATATGCGGGCAATTAAAATAAATGAATATTTCCAAAGACCACTGTTGATGTATATTTGACAACATCCCAAACAGATATTTAATCAGAGAAAAAACTTATTTAACAAAAATATAATCTAATTTGTTATAATATATTATAATAATATTATATGATATATTAATATATTACAATTTAGTAGACCTAAGTACTAGTTTTTGTAATGTATCTTTAATGCATATATATTTTTTTTAATAATAATTTTTAATCTTTTTCTTTTTCAGGTAAGTTGAATTACTCCATAGTCAGTAAAATCGATAGTTTCATTAATGAGTAAGTATAAATGCTGAAAAATTGCTTATATAATACAAAGTATTTAACACCTCATTTTTTTTTTTTTTTGTGGTACTAATGTAAGAAAAATATATTTTAAAATGTCCTGCAGATTCTCAAAAGAGCTCAGAAAAGGCAGCTAAACCGCATGTTAACTCCCCACAATAACAAGAAATCATGCCAAAGAACTCAAGATAAATTGTCGATAATACATCAAAGTAAGCGCCTAACGTTTGCGGATGCGCTTAGTTTATTCTCCACAAATATTTAACAAAGCAAATCCTTAAGATCCTTTTTGTCAAACAATGACGTAGACATATGATGGATTTGTTCACTACATGTACGTCAGTGACTGATCATATTACCGAATATGTAACATATATTATACGTAATTATATTTTTTTTCTATTTCTTGAACACATCTGACTTATCCCAGACTGCTCCCATTTGAGGGTGATTTTGTACCTCAGACATTTCCGTTAGAAGATATTGCTATTTTTTCTCTAGTTCCTTTAGACACTGATTGATTTTTTTCAAATTCTCATTCTCATTTAATTCGTTTTTTACATGCGAATCGCTTTGTACTCGTATCTTTTTATGAGTTTTAAATTTGTTTTGAGTTTACTTGCTCATTTGATCCTTTTCATTTTGCAAAATTGAATTTTATATTAAATTTCTTGGTTCATTGAACATATATATTTCGCAGTGCATATATCTGAAACACACATATGTTGTTTGAAATGAAATATTAAAAATTCATGATATTCGATTATTTTGTTTTGAAACAATTATGTCCAATGTCATCATTTTAATTGATTATCGTTGGTGCGCGAAATATGATTATATGCCATAATCCTTTTTTTTATCTAATGAGTTTTTCATAAATGAAATTAATTTAGTATGCAAATTTTAAGTATGCATTCATAATTTTGCACATGAAAGGAAATTGATTCATGGAATGGAAAATAATTAAAAACGCATATTACTTTAATACAATAAAATATAAAATTAGTTTTAAATATTTAATTTCTAATTCTCTCTCTTTCAATCATTTTATCGAAGAGGAAACTAGATTTCGAAAAGCATAGCCTATTAAATTCTGACGAACGATTGAAGCAAAGGGAGGGTCTGTCTGAACATATTTTATGCTACACAGATTGAAGTATCTAGTATTGATAAAATGGTTTAAAACGTACCGAAAGAATCCATATGAGATGTGAAACATTATAACTGAGGTAATAAAACATAATGTTTCTAATACGAATCGCAAAGGAAACGTCAGAATAGCAAAATAAAGAGAGTATGGATAATTCAGAATATTATCTAAAAGTTTTAAAACGATTGTGGACTAGAATTTGAAAAATTCAGCAGAAATATTAAGTTGGTTTTTATTGAAGGACAATGTAATAATGACTGGTAATTTCTTGATTAAAAAAGATTTCACTTATTTTGATCACCAACCATATTTAGTTGACTTGGTTAAGTGCAAGTTTTGTCTATTTCCGGAATTGAAAAATTGTTGAATACATCATCTACCAAATGACTTTCACCGATAAACTGATGCCAATTCCACCGAAGAATTAAAAAAATTTTTCGAAGAATTCACTAAATACTGAACATTGAACATTGAACATTGTTACCTTAGAAGTAGACTATTTTGAGTAAACAATAATTTTTTTTTTTTTAAGTTCGATAAAGTTTTTAATTTTACAAATGTTTTAAAATCTTGGCGTATATATAATCAAGTTGATTATAATAAACCACATAACCCTAAAAAAAGCTCATTTTATTATTATATTATGAAAATTTTGCAAAATTTCTTCACATTCTAAATCTTATTATATTTAAAGCTACACGGAATGAAGTATAATAGCATGCTACACGGAATGAAGTATAATAGCATTAATCTATTAAATATTGAAAAATCTGGTTCTTTCTCATACTGGCAATACAAAGTCTCTTACAGTTTTGATCATCTAATGCTTTTTTTATTTAACTGTGTAGTGTTCCTTATTTTATTTCTACTTCCATTTTTGTCTCTTAAAAGATTATAAATAAAGACTCTTTATTATTCTTCTTCATTTCGGTATTGATTATTCCAGGTTTCTATATAGTATATTTATGCAACCATAGCGTAATGTAATTTCTGTGATATATTTTCCAATTTTATTGTTAGGAATAGGAATAAGCAGGGTATTAGCTCCCAACGGAGCGGAACACTGCAATCACAGTTGATATTTTGTGTTGCAATAGACCCTAACCGAACAGAAGACATTCCGCCTTCCAAATAAAAATCAGAATGTCAGCCGTTGAAGACATCCTAATGTCAGAAGAGGAGAGTAATTCTCAACCCAGTGACCTCCTCCTGGCACAGATCAAAGCTGGGCAGAATTTTATTGATATCTTATTAATATTTTGTTGGGACAATTCTAAAATTACAACAATAATGTGTCCGAGTTATTTTGAAAGCTTTTATCTGATGAAATGCTTGCTAGCTTAAAAAAAATTAAAAGTTTTGATTAGACATTGAATAAGACGACAATAACTTGTTATTCCCTAAAGAATTTTTAACCGAAATGAGAAAGAGTGGTTTCGTTAGTTAAGTTTTAAGAATCTCCAGATTTAATATCTGGAGATAATCATTTTTTTGTCTACATTGTTTTTATATTATTAATTCTATCAGTAAATATATAAATATATATAATTATATATATATAAATAAATATATATATAAAAATTTTTATTTATATGGTGTACATAGTAAGCTGCTGTGTTTACTATATACTATGCAACGTGGCAATTTACACTTAAATGCGTAATTATTAAGGAATTGTTTTATGAATTATACAAAATATTGTGTGCAGTCAAGAATATCTGTTCCATAAGACTGGAAACTTGCAGTTAAGAAGATTAAAATATTTTCTACAAAATAACATAGAAATTTTTAACAGATTTTAGGGATTACAGCAGAAGTTGTGTGTAGGCATTTGCATGCTTCTATGCATTTTCTTAATAAAATCGAAGAAAATAGAAAACAAGTCCAATGATTTTGAGATAATACATTATATATACTCAAATGTTTATTCTAATTTTCTTTCATATTCTCAATACGATGAAAGTTAATTAAAAGTAAATACGATTCCTTATTTATGCAACTGTATAATTATGTATATCGACAAGGAGTCCAGCTTAGTAAGAATGACCGATAAATGAAAATGCATTAAAAATACTCATTAATTTGTGGCAGCTGTAAAATTGAGAAGGAGACAAATTGCAGCTTTTTTTTCCAGCATAAAATAGGAAAATAATAGTAAAATTTCACACGATTTTTTTTTTTTTGCAATTACGCAGAATGTTTTATGAGGCACGCCATTTTAACATAAAGGACTAAACCCTTTTCATACAGAAATAAAAAAGTTCATATTTAATAATTTCAACTTAAACATGAAATGTGCAAACAAGAAAAACGCCGTAAAACTGTAACACGAAGGAATCATCCTAGCTAAGATGTTAAGAACTTAAGGACACGGAATGTTGCGATGGAAATATGTAATTGCAGTTTTTATTAATCAAGCGTAAAAGGATTAAAATGCATGAAATTGCGAATTTTCGAAATGGCAAAGGATATTGTGTATATCCAATTCTTTGCGAAATAAATTACACAAATTAAAAAAGATGTTGATGACATCGCATGACCTAATTATTGGAACTATTCCTTTTCAGTGTCAACCCCTTCCATTTGTTATATATAGTATTTTTGAATAATTGCAAGAAATTAATTTAGCAATTTTTTAGAGTAGTTTCAAGGTTAGAAATATAATTTTTACAAAATAAATAATTTAATAATTTGTGAATAATAATTCGTAAAAACTCTTCTAGATATAACTTATAGAAATAATTAAGATTGTACAGCACGCTTTAAAATACACTACATATTTAACGAGAACATATACTATGTTTTGGTGAAAGTAATAGAAAATGACAGAAATATAGATAGATATAGATATAGAAATAGATACAGATATAGATATAGATATAGATATAGATATAGATATAGATATAGATATAGATATAGATATAGATATAGATATAGATATAGATATAGATATAAATATAGATATAGATATAGATATAGATATAGATATAGATATAGATATAGATATAGATATAGATATAGATATAGATAAAGATATAGATATAGATATAGATATAGATATAGATATAGATATAGATATAGATATAGATATAGATATAGATATAGATATAGATATAGATATAGATGTAGATGTAGATATAGATGTAGATATAGATATAGATATATATATAGATAAGAGACATATGAGATATATGAGATTTAAGAGATATAAGAGATATAAAAAACATAAGAGATATAAGAGATATAAGAGATATAAGAGATATAAGAGATATAAGAGATATAAGTGATATAAGTGATATAAGAGATGTAAGAGATATAAGAGATATAATATATAATATTTATAGATATAATATAGATAGATAATAGAAAATTGAATAATAATAAATAACAGCAGTGTTAAAAAATTCTTTATGAGACATTTTTATGCAATAATTAAAGTAAATTTATTTTATTTCTAAATTAAATTAAAAAAAATTACAAATTTTAATAAATTAAAATCAAATTAATACAATTAAATCAATTTTAATTAAACTTATTGAGAGGTTTCGAAAAGTATTGAACTACAACAACAAATATTCTTTTTATATTATTTTAATAAATAGAATTTTTGGTTGACCATACAGTTGTTTCGAGTATTGCCAAATACCCATCATCAGTGGTCTTAGAAATAATTCTTGCATTTAATTATTCGTAAATAATTTTTTGAGACTTGAAGTCCCAGGAAATGAAATCGTGCCCTGCCAAATTTGAAGCGCAGAGTCAGCATTCATTAGTCAACTAACCCAAAGCTGTACTTGATGTTCGCATATTTTTCTGGAGTTTTGTTAATTTGATGTGAAAGTTCATTAACAAATTCATTTGCTGTTATTAGAACAAAATCATAAATCAGCTGTAGAATAATTGAATTATTTAATCATATTTTTATTTTTAATTGTTAAATTTTAATACTATTCTGTTTGTAAAGGCATTATTTATTGCATGATTTATTCTTTCTTATGTATAGAACCTAATCTAGAAACGTGATGCGAAGAAAGTCATGCTAATGTTACTCCACGATTCGCAAGGAGAGACCATATATTTTATATAAAAGTTTTATTTTAATGCCAGTTATAATGGAAGTGACTATTATATTTAATAGAAACTAACATATTTGGTAAAGTGGTTTCAAAAAGTAGTGAACTACGATAGCAAAAACTCATAAAGTTCATAAAATTTTTTATGATACATATATATTTTTGATGATTACGATTAATATATTCTTGATTGATTTTTTTTTTTATTTAAAAAATTAATGCATATGGCAGTCAAAATTTTTCTTTTAATAGTAAATAGCATCAGTTCAGTCTCTTCCAACTTACCAGCCTATAACCCATATGTTTATTTTTAGCTTTGTCTTTTGGATAATATAGGTTATATAAACAGTTGTCCAGAGTTTTTACGTAATTACCTGCTTTGTTGGCTCAACATAACGGTGTTCTAAACAGACGTATGAAGATAATGTCCGATAAACGCTCCATTGGAATTCTAAGAAATACCACCGACGTTACCATCTTAGGAGATGGGTATAACTAGTCAAAAATTATTAGGAATTAGGAAATACTCCAGAATACTTTATACTAAATTAGTATGTTCTAAACAGACATATGAAGATAATGTCCGATAGACGCCCCATTGGGATTCTAAGAAATTCCGCCGACGTTACCATCTTAGGAGATAGGTATAGGTAAGGAAAAATTATAGCTGTTCCACTTCTATTTTAATTATTGTTTGTATTTTTGAAATTCTGTTATAAGGAAATACTTCAGAGGTGCCATTTTATACTAAATTAAAAAAATTAAGCGTCTTCGGTTCACAGTTAGTGTCGATTAGCAGCATAAAGGATTTGCCACTATCACAGTGCTCTACTTCGTTGAGAGCTCATAACCCGTTTATTTCAAATTTTTGAGTATCAGAACATTTACATCATTAAGACGTTTGGATAGTAAATTTAGATCTTCATCAAATTCTTTGTATTAATTTTTATTGTAAAAATATATACAAATCAATGCGCTAACGCCTATTTTTTTCACCCTTGAAAAGCGTTTTTAAGTTTCGGTTTTAAAAATTTTTAATAAATTTGTTTGAAAAAAAATGCAGATATGATTTTTGCATTATTTAATTGAAAATATTTTTTTTTTACCAAGGGTAGACAAGTTTAAAGTTCAGCAAAAATTGTAAAAAAATTGTAAATTGTAAGAAAACAATTTCGGAAATTTCGGAGGGTTGTAATAATAAAAATTTGTGTAATTTTTCGTGTTTATTTTCTTTTTACAATTACAAAAGGAATTTTTATGGGGTTGATTGCCCTACGCAAAAAAGTTACCAAAATTGCATTGAATGTACTTTGTCTTTAGCAAAATTTTGCAAAAATAATTTTGACACTTTGACATGTTCTAAAGACATTTAAAGTAACTTTATTACTGTTTTAGTAAAAAAAAACTGCATGTTTTCGCATGACAAAAATTTTTATCTCAGTTGTCTTAGAAATATATTGAATTTTCTAATCAAATTTGTCATGTTTGTCAATTTAAGGCAATTGACTCAGAATTTATGTGGTCATGTTAAAAATTTTTTTTAAATTGATTTCATTCATTTTTTGGATTTCTCTAACTTGAGCTAAAAATTATAAAATTACTTGTAAAATAATTCAAATTTTATATATTTAACTTAACCAATTTTTAAAATATGTATTTATATTTTACAACTTTATTTTATATACCATATTTTGAAGTATAAGGACTTCATTTTTTAACAACTTTGTTTGCATAATTATATATTTATTATATATTTATCTTAATTAATTTGAAAATTGTTTTTATTTTATAACTTTCTTATATATAACACACCAATCCTTTGATGTATATGATCCATATTCTCTCACATTTTATGTGGCGCATGTACATATCTGTTGCGCAAAAACACTGCACTGCTTACATCCACTTTTCAAACACAATAATCTTAGCGTGAAGAACAGAAAAATGACCTACAGTCAGATGATTAGACCAGCACTACTCTATGGGTGTGTCGCGTATAGTAAAGTTGTCAACTCTACCATCCAGAAGCTGCAAGTTGCTCAAAGTCAAGCTCTCCGAAGACTTCAAAGTGCCTTGGTATATCCGCAAAGCTCCCAATTCTACTATCCAGAAGCTGCAAGTTGCTCAAAGTCAATTTCTCTGAACACTCTTCAAAGTGCCTTGATACATCCGTAAAAATGACATACTAAGAGACGTTACAATAGGACCGGTCAAAAAATATATAAGGGCACTATCTAATCTCAGCCACATGAAGCGGTACGCAGATCTTTTGAGGAATACATAAATTAATTAGTGAGAAGGGTGGAACTCTGCAAAAACTCCCCAGCTATTAAAGAGTAAACGTGCCCAGATGCAATTACTCAGAAAAGACTCAACATGAACATGAACATGAAATAGTAATCTATAATAATATATGTCAATACATATATGTTAAAAAGTGTGCTTCAAACAAATGTTTCATTCAATTTCTTGCAATTAACAATTTTCTTTGTTTTGAAAGTGACGTTTTTGTGGAATTATGAAAATAAACGTATTAATGCAGACAACTCTCAAACTGTCGATGCTTTTAAAAAAACCATTCGTTAAGTAAATCGTCAAGTTTTCGAAAATTGTATAAAAGTATCCAGCACTATAAGATGTGAAATACATATATTAATGTTCTACTTTAAGGTCCAAATGTTTATTTAGATTTAATTGCGGAATTGATTACTTCATATAAAGTAAAAATCAATTTAGTTACGACTTATTTTCATAATATTTATATAAAGGAAAATTATGATTCTCATTCAGTATGCTTAATTTTGTGATGTAATGGATAAAGAACGTATGTTGATGTTAAATTAATTTTAATATATAGAAAAGTTTGTTATATTGCCAATAACTCGATACTATCTTTTTCATACTAGTTTCATTATATGATATGACAAATAATTTATTATATTTCATCTTTGATGAATTTTATGATGCATTGATAATAATTGAAATATATAGATAAGAATGCTGATAATATCTATAATTAAACAAGTCATTAGCTGTAACACAGTTGTAGTAAGAAAATTCCCATAATTATGTACCATATGTCCAAAACGACTTTAAGACTTGTTTGTTTTGTTAGAATCAAGTGTCTGCCGATAAGGAAATACATTTAGTCTTAGATGGAATTTTTTTCCTTTTACCCATGACCATTATTGATATGTTTTGCTTAATTTACATAAGAAGTATTTCTGCCATACTAGAATCTTTTTTAACAGAAGAAATAGAAAGTTTTAATTGTGACTACACTTAAATACCACTCATTATTAATAAATTCTGTTTGGTAGAAATAAAACTGAAAAGTCTTCAACCTCCTTGCACACGGACTCTTTCCTAGAAAACTTACAGCTTTTCCAAAAGTGCATTCATGCATATTTTATTCGATCATGAATTTCGTCTCTACAATAAGTTGTTTATCTCTATATAAATATAGCAATTGGACACAGTCCATGGATTTTGATTCATGGTTCTAAGTGTTTTACTTGCACCTTTAAAATATTTCATTATTAAAGGTACTGTCTGTAAATTGTGATATGTTACGTATATCCAGATCGTTTGCAGCATAACTTCTTAAACTAATGTTTTGTTCCATAAACTCAATTGAAAATCTTACTCGAGTAACTAGTGTAAGCTTGATCTTTTTATTAGCTTTATAAGTAAACCCGATATTCGAATATATCTACAGATATTTTAAAGACTCACATTGTGAAACTAAAACAGGCTTAAGACTGTCTTATCTATAGCTTTCTCCTCTAAATGTTATCTAAAAAAATATTTCTCTATAATTTTGCAATTTATAAATTTAAATCATCTTTTTTCTTGAATCCTTATTTTAAATAATGAAGACAATAATTTTAACAATCTATGTTATCGTCCGTATAATTCTTAATAATTATTTTAAGTACAAATAATTCTAAATCATTGTAAGATAGAATTTTTGCTACTAGTACTACTAAAATCAATGCAACTTTTGACTTATATTTCTAAATTTTATTTAACACGCAATTTGTTAACACCTTGTAAGTTGACTTTCGATAGATTTTTGACCCAGGACAATTCCATTCCAGCCTACAAACAAACAACTAATAGTCGCTGAGAGTCAGATCATACATATGGTCAAGGAAATTACATGTTCTTACTTTTAAATCCTTGGTTAGGTCCTTACTTCATATGGGCATATTTGAAATCATCTTCAATTTGATACTTTCGTCGTTTGAAATTGATTTTTCCAAACTTAATAAACAACCAAAAACATTTTTTTGAACATCATGATTTGAAACATAATATCATAGTTGTCGTATGGCCGATTTGGCTTATTTATTCGTTATAAGTTGTTCCTCAGAGGCGCTCTCATTATTAATAGCCGCTACTACTTGCAAAATATCGTTATCTGTTAACATAACAGATACAGCCATGTTATTATCAATGCTCACATACTTATCGAAAAGGGTGACATTTTCAAAGTTCTTACGATCCCATAGATAATCTAAGTTGAATTGTTTGACTTAACATAAATTTTTGTTCAAATCTTTATTAAAACCGGAAGCCCGGAAGCAGTTTTGAATGCAAGATCTGCTGACATTATTCCACGCTTTATGAGCAATTCACATTCCCATAAATAGCATTCATTTGAACTCTATTTTTTTCAATAATGCTATTAACCAGATTAATAACCATTTAATTAAAAACTTTTTGTAACACCCGGGCCAAGGTGCTGCAGCTGGGAAGTGTTGTTTACTGACAAAAAATTAATTTTTACTTGACTGAGTTTAGAGAACATAGTATGCGCTGTAAAATTGTCCATTAATAACAGTATCCTTCGATTTTTAGTTTTAATGCTATCATACAACATCTGAAGGCATTCGTTAAATAGATCCATTGTCATTCACGCCTTCTTATAGTATCGGTAAAGCATTGGAAAGCTGCGAATGTTCCTAAAGCTTATTGAATTTGCAAACAGTTTTTTTGTTCTGCATTACGAATTATATGAAGTTTAATGTTCATTGAATTGTATGGAAATGTATGGAAATATTACGAATTAACGAGGTTTTTTCAAGGGATCAGTAGTTTGTTGCGAATTATTGAAGTTTTCGATTTATCGGGGTACGAATTATCGCGATACGACTGTAATTGTTTTTTTTGTTCGGTCGGCTCAATATATATTATGACGTCCCTCGTTGGCACTAAATATTTGCAAGTTCACTCTTTGGTTTTTATTCAACATCCATTCGAGATCTAAGGCGAAAAGTAATAATAAGTTTAAACGCCCCCAAACAACCAGTAAGTTAGCCGAACTCATTGTTTTTTGTACTCAGACTTGTCCTTTTATGTCATATTATTCTGTGAACACTGGACTTAAAAAACTTCATCGAAGCAGTTGCCAACAGTTCGTATGTAAATTACTGAATTGTAATAAAACTATAACTTATATTTGCAGATTCCTCAGATACGCTATACGCTCAATTTTATTAGGAATTTGTTTTTTTTTCGGTTATTAACAAAAATTGCCATTTATTTTATATCACACATTTTTTTAATAATAAGAAAATCGGGGTTTATTTTGTTCCTGCCATATACTAGATTCAAATCCAATAGTCCAAGAATTGATACTACAGAGAAACTAGTTTTTAATTGTATTAATTAACAAATCAGAATTTGTTAATAATAATCAGCCTTAATAATAATTTTAACAGTGTTAATACAATTTAACAGTATGTTTAGTCAAATGAACATATAAAGTTATGTATCTTGATATTGTATAAATAATTTTAAAGTATTCAGTATATAAAAGTTAGGAAAGGAAATGCAGGCTAAAAAAATTGTTAAAACTTAATTGCAAATCTCCTGACAAATATTTCGAAACTTTAAACATTTAAACAGCATTTTGAATTATTTATTCAGATAAGTACATGAAAATGCACTTAAATGCACTCAATCAAGAATGTACTTTTAAACGATGTATTGTATTATCTCTTATAAGCAGCTTCCATTTTTTATTAATTCTTAATTTATTTTGATTGCAATGACATGTCAGTATAAAAGTCACACACATTTTTTGAGTTTAGACACAAATTGATATCCTTTCAAAAATGTCATTACTTAAGATATTTTAAAACCGTAACATGTATTTTATGTCTATCCTTGCATCCACAGCAATAACATTTGCAATCGTAATAGCCATTAAAACGTCTGCCATTATAGTGACATTACCTAATTTTAAGTACGTGTGTACTTATCTAGATATTTGGCAGTTGAGGAAATAACTTAACTCAACATATATTAACTTAAATATAACATACAAATTTTAGTTATCTATACATAGGCTGCCTTGGCATATGTGTATGCTCCTTCTGAAGCGATACACATATGCCAACGCTTAACCCAATCTTCCATACACTTTTCGTAGGCCCGTGCAAGTATGGCTTTTAGTTCCTTCGGCGAATTCTCTTTTACCGATTCAATCGACTCAAAACGCTTAACACGAAGGGACAATTTGGGTTTCGGGAACAGGAAAAAGTCGCACGGATCCAGATCTGGCGAATATAGTGCCTGAGCGATGACAGTGGTGTTTGGTCAAAAAATCGCACACAACAAGAATTTACCATAGTAAAAATTGCTAAATGCACTTGAGGTAGTCTCACATTAACAGCTGCTGTAAATAAACTAATTGACAGATGGCGCTCAAATTTGTACCATATGTCAAGAAAGGGTGTACCAATTTTTGAAAAAGGTCTATTACTTAAGGAATAGTTAACAAACAACAAAATCCGGTAATAATAAATCTTGTAATTATTTACTAGCAAGTACTGGTGCACAGCTAAAAAATAAATAAATATACTAAATCTCGTTTTTTCTTAAATATGTTTGATGTGTTAAGTAAGAGCGAATAAGACTTACAATTTAAACAATTTTGTAACGTACTAACGCATAATTCATTGCCTACTTTTAGTATACGTAGCAAGGTTTTTCAAAACATTTTGTTTTAATCAAGTTTCAGTACAGAATGACTATCAAAATAAAAAAATATTTCTTCATAAATTACCAACTCTGAGTGAAATTAAGTTCATTATAAACAAATTTCGTTTAAATTACAAAATTTATGATGTGTTAAAATGTAAATGTTCTGACTTTTTTTCATAAATATGAGCAGTCCTATGATTTTAGCTTCACTTAATTAAAGCTCAGAATTTTATTCACAAAATTAAACTTTATTATAAATTTTTTGTAGTCAACGATAAAGGGAAAGTACAGGTACATATACATATACCTTTAGGCTATAAGTAGGCTTTGTAACCGAAAAGCATGCTCTCACTTTTTCTTCATAATTTCATTTAAGTCAGCACGTAAAATATTCATAAGAAATTCTTTTTTTCTTTTTGTGCTAAGTTCTGCACATCGACGTTCTATGTAGCTGAACTGTTAAAAAAATCTTAGTAGAAATACAACAAAAATGTTAGTATGTATAGATACAGTCATATATAAACCAGTACGAATGAATTTTATACAATTTTCTTTCAACTTTATCAATTTTGGCGTTGATAACTTCAGGCGATATATATAGCAATTAAATATATTTATTTTATACATAATTATATTGAAACAGGTAAAATCTGGTATACTCTTACCTAGATATGATATACCTATATACACATTGTTTTATATTATATGTTTTTGAATTACAGAATTTTTTTGCTTCAGTAAGTTTCAATATTATTTTCGATCAGAAATTTTTATTTCTAGTTATTTCTTGCTTTTTTCCATGCTCAATTTAAATAAAAAGTTAAAAGTTTGTCTGCCTTAATGGCCTTTAACCTTTTACGCCGACATTTCAATCAATAAAGTCAATTTACAAATTCACTAGACATGAAGTAAATTTGTTATGCAAGTTCATCCTCGTAAAAGACCATCATAAAACAGAAAGTGTTTTCAAAATTTTGAAAAATGGGTAATACACACAATTTAATGAGGCTTTTAAATGATACAAAAATATTTTGGGTATAAGTAGGCAAGCGTCTGTGAGTTAGGCAATTCATTTCAATAATTATGACTAATTTTAGAGTGCAAAAAATTAAAGTTCAGTAACCTTTATCGATTATTCACAACCGATACCTTATATGGCGTAAATCACATTGCAATTATTTAACTTATTCCTATTAGTACTGAACAATATGTAGTACTAGCACTTGCGACTAAATGCTTTTATATTTCTATAACCAAGATAACATGACGATATCAAAACACAGATATATGTTTCTCAATTTAAAATATAATCGGAATACGGACTATAAACTAATTAAGAAATTCGAATATTTCCTAAGACCACTGATGATGAGTAACTACTTGGCAATATTCGAAACAGCGTTGTATGGTCAACCAAATTTCAATAAATTAAATAAATAAAAAAATTTTTGTCATTGTCTTTTCTTTGCTATTCGTATCCGTCTAACGTTTAAATAGTTTATTTTCATCATAATGACGCGTCACTCTTGGCAATAAAAAATTAACATTAAAATATAAATGTTATATATGTAATCTATTACGAACTTATCTTAAGGATTAAAAATTTTCGAAAGCAATATCAGGCCACATACATCGATATCGAAATCGATGACTCACCAAAACCTCCGGTAGCTTGATTAAGAAGTTCTAATGCTTCCAGCTTATAGTCTAGAGCTGGCGCCATCTGACAATGGATGACTTTTCTGGTAAAAAATTAGCTTTAAGAAAAGCTTGTGAAAATCGATTGCACAATTGTTTGCCAACAGGTACAAGGACTTCTATTAAACCAATTTTTAAATAAAACACTTCTCCATAATCAAATTTAGTATGAATTCCTAAGAATATTAGGTACTATAATTATTTTTTTGATGTGTTATACAGTACTCTGCTTTTAAACTGGTAATGGTTTTATTAAATCTAGATGATTATAGAGATGATTATAGTGCAAAAAAGGTATCCCTAATTAAAATTAATTTAATAGAGTTTTACCGCATTGCATCATCTCGTGGAAATCACATTCATGCCACAAAAAATCAATATTAATTTTTCGCATTGACGGAAATTCTCATATTCCTATGACATTTTCATTTCCAAAAAAAAATATATTGTCCAATTACACTTATAAGCTATAAGTCCTGGCAGGTGGATTAAGAAGAGCTTCGCTTAAAGGAACGTAAAAGCGTCAGGCGCTCTGAACAAAGTAATGATATATAAACAAATACTTAAACCGATTTGGATATATGGTATACAATTCTAGAGTTGTGCCAACAAACCATACTTTACAACTATGAAGCGCTTTCAAAAAAAAAGTGCTACGATACATCATAAATGCTCCATACTACATCAGAAGCAGTGTCCGACTCTTCTATATTGTTGTGGATTGCTAGAACCGCGGTATCATCTGCAAATGTTGCTGCAACCTGCTGGTTTGCCAGAGTTAAGTCATATATATAAAGGAGATATACATAGTAGGGGCTTAAGAACGCTCCACTGAGGGACACAAGCGTTTACCTTTTTTCTAGATGAATCGGCATTTTCGTGTTTAACCCAGAAGTACATGACGTTGCCTAAGAGAATGTGCAACCAAAAACTCATTCAAACACAGTATATAATGTTAATTTTAAGGTTACTCTTATTATTACCATACTAAAAAAAAAATTTTTTAAATCTTTAAATATTTTTTAAGTATTTTTTTCAGATATTTATATTTTAAAATCATTTACATATATTTTTTAATGAACTGCCACTGCCAATTATACTGAACTTTACAATTTTGCTTATCCTATATTAAGGGAAATGTTCGCTACACTTGTCTGTTGGGATTACAGAGAAAAAGGGGATACAAAATTATTTAGAAAGACTACAATATTAAATTGACTAGCTGCCAAAAAAACAACTCAGGTTGAAGTGGCTTCTAAATGTTTCGCCAACGTCCTACTATCTATAACTGAGAACTCCGTGCACAGGCTTTTATCTTCTTTCACTTAAGTTTATGATTACTCCTTCGGTTGTTTTATTTTTATTTTTATTTTTATTCTTAATATTACGCTTTTATGCAACATTTTGAATTATTGATGTCATCTTACAGTGCAGAATTACAACTTCGTAATCACATTAACCCAATTTTAGAGGGTTGCTCCGTATAAATATTGACCGAACAAGAGTAGTTCAAAGTCCTGCAAAAATAAAAATGTAAATATTTCAGTTTAATGTTCGGCTTTTATTGCACTTTATAAATATTTTATTTTAAGATGATAGATGATGTTAGTTTAAATGAAACTACATACAAACAAAGTCAAGATATTGGAATTGCACATCTAAAACAATAAAATTTCACATAAAACCCCACACATACTTAGCAGCTGTATTAGGGGTTTTAGGTCCATCGTATCTCATATCTCGTATCATGCCTGCCCTGTCAGATGCAAGCGCTTTGCAACATAATTTATTTTATGACATTTATCTCACACTGTACTGAGTGGTTTGCTACAGTGGAACCTCTAGAGAAATTTTACGCCAATAGTTGAACATGTTTTATGTGCGGTTTATGGGATTTTCGTATCTTACTTAGACATATTTTTATTTTTGTCTGCCTGTCACATCTTCATATGGCTAAGAAGACTTTAAGGTTCAAAGGCGCCAAATTTGAACAAGTGCAAAAAAGGAGTTAGCCTTCAGTGTAAGTAGTTAGTCATAAAAATGTTAAAAAAATTTTAGAAATTTTTTAATTGAAGTTTACGTTGCAATTTGTTCGGGTTACCTTTCATTTCTGCACCTTTAATGGGTCTAAGTGAAAGAACATACTTTCAGCATCTTCACATCTGCGGTAATAAAAAATAACCATAAATGCATTAACTCATTTAATTCGTTTCATTTCCGTAAATTTGTTGGTTTAACGAAAACACATCGTCGTTAATGAGTTCTTTTTAATATTTAAGTAGAAAATTTTCATATAATATTTTGTTCACATTTGCCCAGTAGATTGTGCATTGTGCCCTGTGCATCCATATAGCAATCTGGCCTGCTCTGGCCATTAACTCGGAACGCTGAGCTCCATATCAACAATTTCGTTGTGTAAACAAACGGCATATGCCGCAAGTCAAATTGAAATCGAAAAACAACCGAAGGAACACAATTTCATACTCAATAAAGGCCATGATGATATCAAGTTTTTCAATATTTTCAGTGTTTTCAGTGTTTTCGTCTCAGAGGGAAAATCAATTTGTGCTTTCATTTCATTGTAATTCTTGCTAAAAAAAAACACATAAAAATGTGTTTAATAATTTTAAAAATATTTTTGTTTGAAATTCGCTTTATTTTCAAGTTTATTTTCGAAGTCATTGCGGAAAGTGTTTGCATTCGTCTTGATGAGTATTTTTCAACAGCGCGGCTCGACAGAACACATGAAAAACTGCTTATTTGCGGTGTGAAAAAATGGAAAATAATATATTTCTCAAATGTTTTCAGTTCAAACACATCAAATAATGCTTTTGTTTATTATTTGCACTGTTTGAAATACATTCTATAAATACTTTAATTCAATTTTACGGCCACATTGCAAAATATATTATAAGTACAAGGCTATTTGCTCAAGGAGTCGCATTTCGTCTATCGCGTTTCGTCTATCGTCTCTCGTCTATCGTCTGTGGTCTATCGTTTAATGTTTTAGTACAAAAACAGGTGGTAAATTGTTTTGCTTTCGAATTTAGTAGGTTAAGGTAAATTACACGTTGTTTATATTTCAATAATATTTTTTTTATATTTATTTTATATTTATTTTATATATACATATATATATATGTGATATGTATGCAGATTTCATAGGTAACATTTGTTGCATTAAAACACGAGACAAAAAAAATACTAAAATCTGAAAAATAAACTGCCACATGGAAACCCATTTAAATTAGTTCGGAAAGGCCATCAGCAGACCTCGAACCAAATTTTGCGCTTCATATACAATTGAAACCGGTTATGTTATTATTATTATTATATTGAGCTTTTTCCGAGTTAGTTCATCTGGGAACTTTTGCTCTTTGATAGCTGAAAGGTTTCTGCAGAGTCCCACCTATCTCACTAACTAATTTGTGTATTCCTCATAAGCTTTGTAATTATTCAAAAACTGATCTAAGATCTGCGTACCGCGCCTTGCAGTTAGTGATTACTCTGAAATTAGATAATATTAAGTAGGACAGTCTGTCGGTTTTCACATATAGCTTCAGGTCTCTGTTCCTAATGTTTTTTTTTTGCTGAATCTATTCTAACGTCTCTTAGCATATCATTCGTGTGCATATACCATGACACTTTGAAGAATCTTCGGAGAGCCTGACTTTGAGCAACCGGTTATAACGTCATTGAAAGTATGGACTCAATCTGGTCGTTATAATCGATAATCGTTATAAACAGTAACAAAAATTAAAGTATAGTAATATTTATAGAAGTACCTATATATTTTAAATCATTTATAATTACAAATTATTAAATAATAACTAATTTATACTTATAATACTTACATACTTATAATGCACATATGTAGTTAATCTTATATATAAAATTAACATTGTCAGAATGTTAGTTACCGTACTCCTCCGAAACGGCTTTACCGATTTTTACCAAATTTTATATGCGTATTCAGTAGGTCTGGGAATCGGCTACTATCTATTTTTCATACCGCTAAAGTGATTAGGGTGTCCCTATCCAGCAAAAATATCTTTATTGCTTTAATAAAAATTTTTTTATTTTTTTGACATAAGTTTTTTTATATTTTTAAAAAGAAAACTTGCTATGATATGAAAAGTTGTCTATGAAAATACTGAATTCATAAAACTGCCCCCTAATTTCTGCACTATCGTTGATTCCCAAAATGGTCTCATTGACCGCGTATTTCCAGATGTACACATACAATACATAAATCATGGGTGGCTGGGAGAAAGAGCCATTAGCAGCAAAAAAAACGTGGACGTTGATGAATTAAACTTCAAGATAAAACAGATATTGCCAGGCGACTTAATATCATACAAATCGATCGATACAGTTTGTGATACCAACGAAGTTGTAAACTATCCAGCAGAGTTTTTAAACTCACTGGATTTGCCAGGCATGCCACCACACATTTTACGACTGAAAGTTGGATCACCGATTATTTTACTTCGGAATTTGAACCCACCATGGCTATGCAATAGTACGCGATTGGTAATTAAAAAATTGATGAAAAACATTATCGCAGCCACAATTTTGAATGGCAAGTTCCGAAACGAAAAAGTTTTATTGCCACGAATTCCAATGATTCTCACAGGCAAGCCAATTTAATTCAAACGCGTTCAATTTCCTATTAGATTGGCATTTGCAAAGACCATCAATAAGTCACAAGGCCAAACGATGTCTATTTGCCGTCTTATATATAAAATTTCCATGTCACAATGTTAGTTACCGTACTCCTCCGAAACGGCTTTACCGATTTTTACCAAATTTTATATGCGTATTCAGTAGGTCTGAGAATCGGCTACTATCTATTTTTCATACCGTTAAAGTGATTAGGGAGTCCCTACCCAGCAAAAATATCCTTATTGCTTTAACAAAAAATTTTTTATTTTTTTGACATAAATTTACATCCACTTCGTTTCTTCGTCTTCGCCTTGCATGGTAGATGGAAAATGTACTAAAAATTTTTCTAAAGATTTGACTAATGATACTATAACAATACAATATCGTCGAAGAAATCCCGATAATGGGGGACAATGGCGGGTGGTGCCGTATACGCCTCTGCTAAGCAAGACATACAATGCTCATATTAATGTTGAGTTTTGCAGTTCTGTGAAGAGCATCAAATATATAAGTATGGCCATAAAGGCAGTGATATGGCTGTGTTTAGAGTAGAAAATACTAATGTAAATGCTCCTCCAATGAACAAAAACGGTGAAATTACGCTCTACCAAATTGGTCGGTACATCAGCTCCCATGAAGCTGCTTGGCGTATCTTCGGTTTTCTAATTCATGAAGGGGATCCAGCAGCTGTTCAGTTAGCCGTCCATCTTAAAAACGGTCAGCGTGTATTTTTCACGAACGAGACAGTGATTGATCGTGGTACAAATCCACCTAAATCTACACTCACTGCATTTTTTTGTGTAATAGTACGGATGATTTTGGTGCCTTTGCAAGAACATTACTCTATTCACAAGTACCACGCTATTTCACATGGGCTCAAACAAAAAAATGATGCCCCTCAAGCAAGTTTCACCAGTTGATGCATGTCTCAATTTATTTAAATCGAACGCTTATTTACAGTTAATCCAAAACACACTGAGTGCTTTTATCTTCGACTGTTGTTGGTTAATGTTACTGGCTCATTATCATTATTATTATTTATAGTCAATCCAAGACAATTTAAATTTGAAGATACAACAGTTGTTGCTAGGGAACTTGGTATCATACAAATCTATTGATTTTAAATTATTAATTTAATAAATAAACTATAATAACTTAAAAATAATATTGTTTGGCGTTTGTTATTTTTATTTTCCTTTCCGTTCATAGCGCTCCATGCCTATTTCATGCATATACCACATACTTACACACTTATAATAAGTAAGTTACTTTTTGTCTACACTAGAATTTATCTAGAAACTAGAAATAATTTCTAAGGCAAAACAACGTTTGTCGGGTTATCTAGTATATTATATATAAATATATGAATAGTTTACATATATAATATGTATATTCTTATATTTACATATTATTTTTCGCAAAAGTGATTTATATATCTATTTGATTATTTCATTTAGAATGTATATATTTAAAAGGTATGAATGTACGAGATGGTACGAAAAATGCCAGACCTAAGTAATAAAAACGCATTTTTGTTTTTTGGAACATTGTAGTTTATACTTCAATATTGTTCTATTTTAGCTCGACGCACCCAGTTCAACGATTTTTCAACATTTGGATACCTTCTAAATAATACAATTTATATAGTTCTCCAAAATATAACTCCGTTTCCCATTCCACTTCATCATTTGATGCATATCTCTTTTCTTGGAACCATGTTTTCAAGTTTGGAAACAAAAAATAGTTCCTGCGAGCCAAATCTGGAGAATACGATGGGGTGAGAAAGCAATTCGTATCATAATTCATTTAATTTTGCCATGGTTTCCTTTGACGTTTGACAGGGTGCGTTAAGTCGATCCAACAATATGTAATACTAGTCTGATTTTATATTTTTTCCTTTTTCCAAATCGTTAATGAAAATTATTTTATCTGAATCCTAAAATACGGAACTCACATTTCAACCCGTTTGTTGAGTTCGCGGTCATTTTGGAGCACTACGCTCAGGCTTTAATCATTCTCTCAACTCCGGGCTTGTTGTTTTCTCTCAGATGTAAAGTAATGGATCCATGATTCATCAATTGTCACTACTCAACCTTACACGTACATAGTCAGATAGATTGTGCATAAACATTTCCAAACAATATTTTGGATGACAAAGTCGTTGTCGTTTTTGGCCACCCAGCGTTTCACAGTGGCAACGGCAAAGAAAGGAACTTCAACGCCAAATCTGGAAATAAGTTAATTGATGCAGTCAACACTCTCGTCTTGATAGTCCACATCGAAAGTCATAATAAATCATCGCATAAAAACTTTCTCGCGATAATTCGATTTTTTCGCGAACCCTCAATTTAAAAATCTTTGTAAATGACAAAAGGCCTAAGGTAGATTATGTTTAATATTGTCAAACTTTCGTGTAGAAACGTCAGATGACACCTGATAACAATCACTTTTGTCAAGGCTCAAAATATAAATAGTCATTCTAGTAATGTTGAACTAAACGACATTTAATGAACAAATAAATCAAAGTGTTTACATATGGTATATGTTTTGCGAATATGCAAAATCAAGGTAACTAATTATAATAGAATAATAGTTCTGTATGCTTTCTGGGTATATTTTATAATTAGAAATTTAATTTAAAATTAAAACAATTGATATCAATATACTCTGCTCAGTCAACAATTGAACATTTATTTTTTAGCATGTTATCATATTTTATAATTGGATTGCCATCGTTATTGTCTTTGTTTAAACATCAACAATTGTCTTAAGCCAATAGATGTAAATATATTGAAAAATTGAAGCAAAAATTGAAGCAAAAATTGCTGTAATTGCAACAAAAGAAAAAATGTATCTTCTACTTAACCTTTGCTCATGCAAGTTACTCGTATTAAATATGTATTGGGAATATGAACGGGTCTCAGACAATGGCGAACACAGCTCAATCTAATGTTGCGATACCAGAAATACTAAGTGGAATGACAGATAAGATTAAAAAATTACAGATAATAGTAAAGGCGTTGTAACAAGCAGGTAATGGGCCTTTGCTCTGCGGCTATAAAGAGATGTAGCAATACGAGTATTTTATTATCAATTGGCACGACTTTAATCTTCAAAAAATAAAAACATTAAATAAAATTACGTACTCGGTGCCATCAATACTGTTTGCATGAGTTTCAATCAAGCACATATAAAATAACAAGTTTTGATATTTTGTATGAAAAATTAAATATATATTTTAAAAAAATTGCAGTGCAGGTTAACGAACTCCTATGATTTCCTACTCATTTTGGCCTTACGTTTTACAATCGTTTTCTATTTTACAAAAAACATTAAAAGTGAAAATCTCCACTTTTTACAAGCGTAGATAAGCCATGACATCTATCTAATTTTAAAAGAAATTATTCGTTATGCAAAAAACAGAAAATGTATGAGGAAATGTTCACAACTATTTTATATTTTACTTTATGGATATATGTTATGTTATTAAATATTACATTTACGTTTAACCATGACCTTCTTTGCAAATCACACATACGGCCTTATTCAAAATATGCAATATTTAATACTCAGGAAAATAATGTTTTTATTTCCACTGAAGATGAATTCATGCGCTAAATATCTCTTAGTCTCCAGCTTAAAGAGACTAAGACCGTATAAAGAGATAACTTCCATTTTTTTCCAAATAAAATAAATGTACATATATTGATGTTGACGCAAATCACATTTTCTGGAGTATATATACTCTGTAAATCTGTGACCAAATCTATTTTATCATCTACTAAATAGACCTCATTAAATACTATAGGGCTATATCCAATTTTTGATCCAAATTTCAACCTTTCATAAATATACTTACGATATACTTTTTAACTTTTTCTGCAGTTTTTCCTTCCGTTAAATGGTAGTTTGAGCTTTGGGAATAGAAAATTGTGAACGATCCAAACGTTATGCAAGTTTGAGTCGTTCCAATCGTTCAGTCTTTTGATATAATGTCTTACACAACGATAGTTTTATGTCACGATTACACAACACTCAAAAATTTTAATTGGGTAAGAGATCGCACTCATATCTTTCATGAGAACACATTTCAGTGTTACTAACATACGATAAAATATAATGCTAAAATAAATATACTGTCAAACTACCATAACTCGAAGTACTATTTCACAAAGAAAAGGTTCGATTTCCAACCTTCGAACCTCCATGACTTCGAATTAAAGAATTTTCTTGCAATTGTATGTAATTTGCTCTCTAAACCCTGTTCGACTTTATTTAATTCGAGATATAGAAAATTCGACTTATGGAATGCACTTTCCCATATTCGTATTGGCACATGACAATATTTTTGACTTATAAAGAAATTCTAGTTATAGAAGTTTGAGTTATGAGAGCAGAATTGTATGTAATTAGCTCTCTAAGCCCTGTTGCACTTTATTTAGTTTGAGGTATAGAAAATTCGAATTATAGAAGTTCGAGTTCTAGAAGTTTGACTGTGTTTCTTTTTAATAGTTTTGTTACATTTATTATATATATAGAAAGGCATCAAAGACTTCGTTGAACTGCAGCACGGAATATTCTTTTATATTATTTTTAATAAATGATTTTTTGATTGACCACACAGCCATTTCGAATATTATCACATACCCATAATCAATGTTTTAGGAATTATTTCTTATATTTAATTTTTCGTAAATAATTTTTTTAAGATCGCAAGTATCAAGGATTGGTCTCGCGCCCTGCAAAATTCAAAGCTCACTGTCAGTGTTCATTAGTCAACTGTTTATTTTAGTTTACTACATTTCGGAACCTCCGTATTGAATACAATAGTAACTATTAAATAAAATAGTTACTACCGTCATATTGCCGTTAAAATCAAATTTACTTTATATATATGTATATAAACTAAAACTATATGTTTATTTGTAAATATATAATTAATATATAAATGTATAATTAGTGTATAATACTCTGTGGATCCACTTAACAATAAGCACCCTTGATGAAAAATTGAATACTAGCTTTAACCAACAATTTAACAAGAGTTATGTTGATGACCTTCTCTTAAGGTAAGTGAAGATGTTTGGTTGGGATGCTAGTTCCAATAGCGGACGTCCTCTACCGCGTTTTCCATCTACGGGTACCCAATCAAATACCTTTCTAGCAGGAGCACTTTCTTCCATTCGCACGACATAACCAAGCCAGCGTAGCCGCTGAATTTTTGTTTTATGTATTTTTATGTTCTAAGAATATATACGTTTTAAGAGTGCGATATTTTTATATCAAAGAAAAGTCGGTTTGGGAATGTATATAAAACTTACTTTTGTATTCTCTAACGAATTATTTTTTTTTTTGTGGTGAGATGGTGGAATGCGTTATGCACCGTCAAACCGACTGTCGTCGGAGTGGTGTGCCCGAGTACCTAACATTAATATGTAGTATATGGATATGTAATATGTAATATATACATCCCCTCTTCGACGAGGTTAACGACATATATGTTAAGAGTATATTATACTATTTACCAGTAAATGTGACTATTTATGTACATATCAGTGTTTCACAATAGAAAACTTTTCATTAAAACGCAATCAAGCTGAAAGGCTTTGATAAATTAAAAATAAACGTTTAACTTAATTCCACTTCCCAACAATTCTTTTTATCTTGACTTCTATTATTTATTGTTATTAACAACAAAACAACAATAAGAAGTAAACATGTGCATATATCATAACAAATTACATTTAAACACAAAGAAACAAACCGACAATTGTTAACTGCCACTGTAAACAAATAAATAATTTGGTATTTGGCACTACGTAGTATTAGTTGTTGTTGTTGTTGTGTTCATACGTCGTTGCTTTCTTTTTGTTTTTGTTGGGTTTTATATCGAAGGGCCTCGCCATAGTGGAACATGAAGCGCATCTGAAGTGCATATGAAGTACACATGAAGAAAAATTGTGTTTAATTTTCTAATTAAAAGACATTAAAATTGCAATTATTCATACCTTGCATTAATTAGGTAAAAACTTTCTAAGTTTTTACCGTAATTTTAGGTTTAATACTATTAAAGCCATAACCAATTTCTCCGGTTGTAAAAGATTAATATTAAAATTTTTAATTTAAACAATTTTTTATTACTTACTTATTTTTTTTTTTTTGTTATTACAAACTGGAGAGTACAACATTACAGAGATATGTTAGAATTATCTTCAACTGAAGAAAAAACTCACTATTTTCAATACACAAAAAAAAAACAGATTGCCTCAAAGTATGGCATGAAATCAGCAGAAGATGCAAAAAAATAAAAAAAGGAAAATCTAGACAACGCTAACAGTTGCTTCGATTTAAAAGTTATTGTTTGCACTGATATCCACTGAAAGCACCTAACTTGGTTCCATGTGATATCTAGTGCTTGCCCAAATTGAATGTGATGATAATAAGAAATCATTCTGATACCATCGAGCTTTTCTAGAATGCTAAGAGTAAACAAATTGAAAATTTGGTAGATACTTACAGCCTTTAATTTCTTTGACGCCTATAAAGCCGGTCTTAAAGTAAAGTAACCAATCAATGACTAATGGAATATTATTTAGGAAAAATTAAACTTTATTTATGTGAAACTATTTATTTTTCGATTCAACCAAATTTCATTCAATTTTTTTTTTAGCAGACAGATAGTAGTTCCTCGACCCCTTCACTGTATTCACCGGACCTAGCTTTCAGCAATCCAATAGCTCAAGGCGCCATTCGTGCCTTATCATGGGGGTGATTGAGTTGCAATGTGGTGCATTGTCTTCGTGAGACAGTACGTTTGTCTTCGTCGTGTCGGATGTTTTTATAGTTATTTATTCTTCAATTGTTGAAAGATATAGAAGAATCGGTGTTTTTATTACCTAAGTAGTCGTTTTATAATAGTTAGAAACATAAGAACTATAGTTTATTGCAAGCGATTGCAAGTTAATATGATTTAAATTTATGTTAGAAAAATGAATATCGAACGTTTAAGGTGTAAGTTCAATATTTTGATCTTTAGAAATATATAATAAATTCTAATTAAATAAAATTGATTAATTTTGATTACTAAATATTTTGTTTAATTCCACGGATTACATGAAAATAATAATTTATGATTTTACTCCTTATCATCATCTATTATTTTTTTGTTATTGTTCTTCTCCATTTTTACAAAATTTTCTATTTATTTACCGGATAATAATTACTTTTTTATAACATTTTATATTAATTTCTAGTCGAAAGTGAATAAAAGTTTTGGTCAAATTTATATTTACTAAGTCAATGAAATAAATTATAATTCTTACTAAGTGAACATTCGAAGACGCGAACATTATAATTTTAACTAAGTATGATTCAATTTTATTATAAAGCATTTTAATAAGTTGTTTTAAAAAGTGCTGATGTTTTAATAATTAATATTAATTGATAGTAGATAAATCTGCATATTTTGGAGAATGCACATCTTTAATATTATATATTAACTACTTAGTAAAAAAGCTATTTTCATTATTGGTTTTGTACACTAATTATTTATTATGAAAATGGGATAGTAGATGTGACTTAAGAGATACATTGTGCCACTTAGTCAAAGCAGTGTGTTTCTTCAAGTCCTATTTCTTTAATGAAAGACAGTATAGACTCTATACTATAGAGTCTATCTCTTCTAGTCCTGAATTCCTATGTTCCATGAAATGCTCTCCTAGGTGTTTGTTCCGTTTGTTGATCAATGTAGTGCATCACCCTAACATATGGTATGCGGTTTCTCTTTCTTCTCTACAGTATCTGCAGTCTGAGCTGGATTGAATTCCTAACTTTGTTAGGTGATTATTCAATCTACAGTGACTACTCAATAATCCCGTAATAATTTTTAGGTTACTCTTTGATTGTTTTAAGCAATTCTTGAAGCATTTGAGGTTGTAAGTCCCTAAATGTATTTTAGATTGTGTTAATAGCCCTCCCTTCCCGTTCATAAGAAGGAATGGCGTACCCTTGCCGAGGTTATAAGCGTATCATCATTGAAGTCGCGCTTCTTCTTGCGAGTTTGTCTGCCATTTCATTGCCTTAATGGCCTTGATTGTTCCAGCCAAGTATGTTTAACTTGTCAATGCACTCCCGTATCAGTTTGGATGTCACCTGCTACGACATGAGTGCCATTATAGCTGCCTAGGTGTCAGTCAGTATTGCAATTTTACGGTTTCGAAAGTTGCGTTTAAGGTTGAAACTAGCGCATCTAACTATCGCATATATTTCCACTGGGAAACTGATTACATTTCCTCCAAATACTTTCGAAAATCTTTTACTTGATCCATATACACCAACTCCAGCTCCCTTTTATATGCTATTGTGGTATAAAATCTATGCGTACAAAAAAATTTTGGCAAAATGAAAAGACATGCTAATTTTTTAAAACTTATGACTTATTTATAATTAATTTTTTGTTTATAAAAACTTTTATAACGAAATAATCACATTCACTTGCAAATGTAATTTTATATATATTATACATATATTAAATAGAATTTATTTTTATTTATTTTTAGGTAAGTTCGAAGTTATTAATTTACTTTTCCAAAAAGATGAATCAGTCATTTAAATGTTGTTACTACAATCGCTGTATGTGGTGAAAATATTTAGGTAAGATCATTACTCACCCATTTATATAAAAAAAAATACTCATTTTTAGATCATATGCTAATTGTATATTTTGCGATGAGATAATATCTTTTTCAATTTAATACAAAAAGAATTATAAATTTAATAGAACTGTACATATATTTTAATTAATTGAATGATGTTAGTTTCCATGTACATTTCGTAGGGATTGAAAATTGGATTGAAAAAACGGAAGTAAATATTTTTCTACCAAATGGAAAAGAATTGCAAATGCAGACTGATAAATGGAACGAAGCTATAACATACACGAAGTTTTCTACTAAGTTTAATAAACAATAGTATCTCATAAGCTATGTTCAACGTTAGAGATTTTTTTTTTGATAGGCATGCATGCATTTAGATTAGGTGCCCCTAATAGAAACATCTATAGAAGCTCTTGAGATGGGGTCACAAACAAAACGATTGAACATTTATTGTATTGTTGTCAAGCTGTTTTCAGGTATTGCATAAACGCATTAAAAGATTTCTATTTTTAAGGTTTTTGCCGAGCTGAATACTCCTAACTTAATAAAACTTATAAACCGGTTAACCTACTAAGTAGGTGACATAAACTTCTTAATGATATTAAAACAATGTTAATGTGAGTATTGGCCATATCATATTTATTATACACATATAAAAGAACAAAATGCCAAACTTTATCAAATATTTAAGATATATCTAGGACAGCAACCATATGGAATTGTTAGTTGGAACAGGTCTAAGAAATTATTGTATTGAGATCAACTTAAAAAAAAATATTAATATATTCCTATTCCTTTCAAAATTTTTCGACTAGCCAGAAAAGATGCTTCAGGACCTCACGCGGAACACCTAAGTAATCTGGGCAAATCGTTTTAGCATCATGCAAATTATTACGAAGTTCTTTCTATACTAAATTTTTTTAAAAAAGATGTGAAGCCTCAATAAAAAGTGGGCATCTGTATGCAATCTGGCTGCTTTCCACTAAAAGGAAGTCCAATATTCTTATTGAGATGCCTCGTGGAGATATGAGTCTTATGGTAAATTTACTTACAGGTCACTGATCTCCCTTACAATCATACCTGTCGCAGATTTGAATAAGATGATGAGATTGCCTTTCATCTGCTTTGTCTTTGTCCAGCTCATACACGGCGGCAACTCAACACTTTAAGAGCCCCCTTTCTTGAGGATCTTGATCAATTACAGTACCTTTCACTAAAGAGCATTCTTAGCCTTGCCAATGGTTCTAAATGTTTTTTAACCCCGAGATTTCCTCTATATACGGTAACATTATGGGTCAATAGGCCTAAGTGGATCGTCTAGAGATCGCCGGTATAACCTAACCTAACTTAAAACTTTTCGAACACCTACCGTTTTGTCTTTATATATTGGACCGTATGGTAAAAATCGATTGTATCACTGGTGTTATCTTAAAATATTATCGTCTTATAGAAAATCTTTTAATATCTTACGATGGCGATATTTTATTATTAATTTTTATGTGTATTTGCTATTATTTATTTATTATTTTCTAGTTATTTGTTAAGACCATAATTTTTTTTTTTGTGCTAATAAATGAAATTTGATATGAAATAACTTTTTGACTTTTTTTCTCGGTGATTTAAAAACCCAAAACCCAGAGCAATTCATCTCAAATTTCATTTCAAAATTGTTGCATCCATAGAGGGTGCGAAATATCAAATTCACAAATGTGCTGCAAATAACACGAGTGCTGAAAATAAAGGGCAGAAGAGAGGGTGGTTAATTATATACACACAAGTAGCACTATAATTTGTAACAAAACTGACCAGCAGCTAAATTAATTGCAACAAATTACAATTATTTGGCGAACAGAAGTAGTGACTTAATGAAGTTTTTTAATAAAGTTGCACATTCGCATTGTGTATGTTACACTTACGACCCTCTCTTTAAAATGCCACTAAGTTAATTTAATGTAGTAACAGAAGTATCGAAAATTTTAACCCTTATTAGAATATTCGGTCATCGAATAAATGAACTTTCCACCATTAAGCACATATACGATATGAACAAAAATTCGTTGCATATCGAATGTACGTTGAAGTGTTGGTCCCAGATTAAAATCTTAGCTTGACTTTATTGAAAAAAAAGTAAAATCAGAAATGCAATAATCAAACCTAAATCACCACCCTCTTAGGGTGTAACATTATTTACTCTTTGACTCATACCAGAGTCAACACCCCAAAGAATGTTTTTAATTCCTCCGTTTCATTTCTTTTTTTGTTTTTTTTTCTATTTTTTTTTAGCTATATAGAATTTTGACAATGAAAAGGAACTGCGTGTATGTACTTAGTAGGTGTTGCAAGTCAGCGCTACTTTGTTGCAATCATTTCAAATGGTAGCAACATTTATCATGCGGTACGAATCCGTCAGTGGGGGAATGGGTTTTCATATTACTACCCCTTCACACAAGGAGACCGCTTAGAGAAAAAAATGTCAACTTGAAAATTTTAATGGTTTTTCTTGTTCTTACTGTTTTTTATTTTTTAATGGGTGCGACGGAAGAAATGACGGAACTGACTTGAGTGATTGAATGAGCGAATGCAGTGAATCAAATTGATAAAAAAAAAAAAAAAAAATAAAATAAAACCTCGCTTAATAAAAAAGATTAAATTATTATAAAAAATTTTTTCAAAATAGATATACTTTCGCTTTTATTCAAATTTAAAGTATCTAACACAGTAGCGGATTTTGTTATGTAAAAACTTTACTGCAGTGAAGTCATTAAGTATTGTAATGCATATCAAATCAAAATCTGATCTTAACTAGGCAGTTTATTTTACCATATATGTAGCTACATGCTTCAGGCTGAAGTAAATAAAAAAAGATTTAGAGTTCACTGCAATACAGAAGCTTCATCACTTCTTCAAACAGAAGACCTCGTACGACGGCTTAAAAGAAACAAACCTTCTGATTGAACTAATTAAATGATATATTAATCATTATATTATAATATTATAGATACGGATGAACATCGACTATTTTAAGTCCACGATATAAAAATATTGCTTATTAGTTTTTTATTTATAACTAGGCACAATTGACTAAATAATAAAAAAAATATTATATATATATACATAAAGCTAAATGTGGACATTGATATGTTTGACTATATTTCATATGTAGTATATTTTATAATAATAATGTTTTATAAAATTTAGTAATATGGTGTAACATTAGCATGACTTTCTCCGTTTTATCTTCCTAGACTAGCTTCTATACATACGAAAGAATTATATAAAAGCATGTAAGAAATAATGCCTCTACAAACAGAATAGTATTAAAATTTAACAATTAAAAATATAAATATAATTAATTAATTCAATAATTCCACTGCTGGTGTATGATTTCGTTTTAATATAATCTCAGCAAGTAAATTTGTTGATAAAACTTTCATAGCAAATTAACAAAATTCCAGAAAAATGAGCGAACATTAAAGTCAAGTACAGCTTTGGGTCAGTTGGTTAAGGCGCGCTGACTCTGAGCTTCAAATTTAGCAGGGCACGAGTTCGATACTTGGTAATTGGAGTTTAAAAAAATTATTTACTAATAATTATGTTAAATACAAGAATTATTTCCAAGATCTTTGGTAATGGGTATTTGGTAATACTCGAAACTGCTGTATGGTCGCCAAAAATTCAATTAATTAAAATAATATAAAAAGAACTTTTATTGTTGTAGTTCACACTTTTCGAAAACTCTTTATAAAACTTATGTTTAAACAAATAATAGAATTTGTAAGTTTTCTTTATTTAAGTTATCCAATTCGAATATACCCACTAATTAACCAAGTTGTGATTGCAAAGAGATTGTTCTAGAAACCCAACCCAAAAGACAAATATTTATTTCTTCAATCGTTTTGGATACTTACCACGATATTTAACCAAAGCGGGAATTTACCTTTTACATATTTATCCGGATTCATCACAATTCACTTCATACTGCAAGAACATAGATGTATTTAATACATCCTTCTCAATAAATTGAAAATAAAAAACATTATTGAGTTTGATATAATTTTTCTAAAACTGAATTTAGTGTCATGGCAGTTCTTAAGGCCACACTTTACTGCACAGTTCCTTCACAAGTTTCTCCATTTTGCAGAACATCTTTTAGAATATTGCTATAGTTTTACAGGCTCTGCCTTCTAGCTTACCAACAGTTCCGTTACAACTATATTATATTATTATCGCTATATAGCGATATTATTTCTGTAAAATTATAATCTTGTTACATTATTTTATTCAAAATCCCGCACTGAAGTTGCATTTGCAGAATGTGCATGGCAGGCTTCGTTTCGATACTGTATTTCATTAAATAAATTACATTTTTATGTAATAACATTTCTGTAACGCATTTTTATCATGTATCCTTTTTAATGCTAATGACGTAATTAATTCGAAAAGTGTGACTACACTTGCCCTGCTGCAAGTCCCTGCAATCTATGCATACGCCAGCTATCGGTGGTAGTAGAAACGCGTGCCCTTACCTATCCAGTTAAGTAAACATATCAAAAGTGGGTGTGTGTGAGGTTCATATTTCCGTTCAGTATGCTTCTTTCTATTTTAAAGGGGGAAAATTAAGTAAAACATTTTCTTTTTGAGTATACACAATTTATAAAGGTTAGTAATTTCTTTAAATGAAGCAAATAAATTTTCGGAAGTTGTTACCTCATTTGGAATGAGTAAGTTTTAATATTTCCTCCAGTAATTATTAAGGAAACCTAACTGTACCCACAAGTAGCTGGTAAGCTAACAGTTCCGCATAGACTTACTTAGAGTCTAATGTGAATAATTTATTTTCTAAGACAATTTTGAATACCGATTGCATGTCTGACTGACATAAGTTTTATTAAATATTGCTGACTTTATATTTCTTGTCATTGATTTAATTTTATAGATAATTTTATTAGATACACTCTAAGGGAAAACTCCTCTAACAAAATAATGATAATAATTCTTTTTTACTAAGAAAAGTTATGAATGATTTGAGATATTTTGTGCCATCTAAATATAAATATTGATATTACATTATAGTTCTTAATATTTTTCAAAATAATGTTTTTACTCATATACATATATATTTTCAATTATTTTTGTGTTATATTAATTATACTTAGATATTATATAGAAAACAATAAATATATTCTCTTTGTTTTCCTAAGAAAGAGATAAATTTTTTTTTGTAAGACAAAAATTTCTATTTGGATTAGTCCAGTTAAGGTTTCTAAACATCTTGAGATTGTTTTATTAAATATCTGCTTGCATGGTGTTCTCTTTATTTAAACCTATTTTTTAAGGTGAGACCATTAACAAAAATATTTACCTTTACTTTCTTCAGCTTGCCAATAACAAATGGAAGGCACTGAAGTCATATGCAACTTTCCGGTTAACATGGCCCACATTTAAGGCTTGTCTATATTTCCCCTTATATTAAACGACCCATACTACATTTCTATGAAGAATTTTTATTATCATAAATACACCTTAGGGAATACCAATACATGTATTCCATATCATCTCTTGATGATAAGTACACTTAAGGTATTTAAAAAAAATTAGAAGAAGCTATGGAATGGAAAGTCCGCTGATAGTGCCGTTATTAATCTAAATAAATAAACGTGCTCTACAAATCATTTTTTGTTGAGAAGTCAATTTGTTTGCTGCTTATGAGTCCTTTTATTATTATTTCAAACGACTTTAAAACATGTCTGCATCGTGTTAAAAATCGAATACCTTTGTACTTTTTAGACTGTCGTTGATTATTTTTTAAGGGGACTGAAGCACTCTGGTATGCACTCTGTTAAATACAGTGGAATCTTTCGTATGTTCCAATATTCTAAAATGACTGGTGTCAATGACGGCGGTATTATTATGGATTCTGCCTCGAGTAATTTGGTCGGACTTCATTTAATATATTATCTACTTTATGTTAACTAGTTTTATTTAATATCTAAGCATTAATTAGTAAAAAAAAACAATTTTTTTAAACGCAATTTAATTTTCGTTTTACTAAACATTCAGTTTTTAAAGCATTCAGGTATACAGTGAAAATATCGCTATATATGCATTCAGTTAATATTTAGCTAAGAATCTTAATTTGCATTTCAATAGCATAAATTACGTACTTTAAAATTATCACGCTTTTCACTTTACAGGGGTGTGCGAATGGATTTCGAGTCTTAATCCTGAACCTCACAAGTTTACTCCTCCATATGTCGCGACTCTAACACTCCTCTATACAATTGACATTCAGTGTTCTTTACTTCCGAAATTAATTTTTATTTGATTATTTGTGATCTTAACCTAGTGCCGCTTGGTGTTATATGAAACCACTTAATTATTTTAAGTATAATAATTTTATAGTGTACCAAATCGTTGGCAATCAAAAAACTGTTAAGCATATGATTAGCATTGTTGAGCGATATAAAACAGAATTTCAAAGTCTATAAAACGAATTTTAATAGTTATAAAGTTTTTTTTTCCTTTATATATTATCAAACCTTATTTAAAATATCAAACCATTTTAAAATTATTAAACCCTTTTTAAAATATCAAACCTAATTTGTTAAATTATTATTTAACAAACATAGCATAGCTATAGATTTGATACGATACTCTAATGATACTTATAATGTTTATGTTACTCTTAAAAAAACCAAAATTTCTATAGTCCTGGTACTGCCTTCTTAATTACATTTCTGTTATAAGATAATGTATGTAAACTGTATGACAGATCCAGTACATTAAACCTTTTCAGACTTCTAGTTTCGTTGGAACTATCCAGTAAATATATTACTGAAGCATTTGTTTGGTTACTTAGCTTGCTAAGTCATCCTTTCACGTACTGTGTTGATTTCCTCTCTAATATATGAGTCTTTTAAGTCACTATGTAATGCAGATAAGCAGAAGAGCATTAAGAATTTTCTAAAAGACATTGTCGGAAATCTTTAGTACTTAATATGTCAGGATTAATGTTAAAATGAATTTGTAATAATTGTTAGAGCTGAGCCTTGTATCTGAAAAGTCTATACGATTTTCATTTTTTTCTCTTCAATTGAAATATTTAAAAAGTATGGTTAAATAATTCACATCCATATTCATAAATGGATTTTTCTTTGTATATATTATTTTTACGTAAATATAAGTTTATATATTATTATTATTTATATATTATACATATTATGACCAAAATTATTGTTATTATATTGTATTCTGCTTATTGAACAATTATGTTTAACTTTTATTACAAATAAAAGTTTATAAAAACAATTTAAATTGTTTTACACTAATATTTACTCTATTCAATATTTCGACTTGAATCTTAAATTGTCTTCAAGAAATTGACAATTATATATCAAAAAACCGATAATTATCTTTAACTACATAATGGTGGACAAAATAACCGATTTTTAAAAGCTTCACATTAAAATATGGAATCCTGACCAATTATAAACATAAATTTTAAATTATAATTATAAATATATAATTATAAATATAAATTTATTATTATTATAAATTAATTATAAATAAAATATTAAATAGTTAATATATAGAGTTAGGTGAACGATTTGATTACTTAATATATTCTTTTTGGCGACAAGCACTGTATGTGGTTATAATTCTCATGTAGTATAAGCTTGCAGGGCTACTTAGACGTTGTTCGACTCCTGTTTTATTATGAGTCATGTTCATATGTTATAGTTAAAGTGTACTGTCCATCTATATATTCAGTACTTTTGTAAGCTTTTCTTTTATTGAATCGTTAAATATATGAACAAATAATAAAATAAATATATGTATATATTTGAACAACCCAGGAAGTGAGCTGTTTTTTAACTTTTGCTTCTTCATATATTATAAAAAGTATGTTGTTTTGCTATGATTGTTTGAAATTTTTTGTTAGGATAATTTAAATATATAATTTAAATATATATAGATAACTTGAAATGTAATACAAACCCCAATGTATCAATTTAAGTTGCAAAAAGGGGACATACAAACATTTCTGATATTTCGTTGGCATTACTCTTTAGTTAATGCTGGTCAAATACAAATCTAGTGCAAAATTAAATTAGATACAATATATTTTATTAAAATTACCACTGTACTTTTTAAAAAAGAAAATATTTTTATGAACGGGAACCAAGATCAGAGAAATATTAAACTGAACACATCTGATTTAAGGATGTGTAGCAGTCAAAGATTGTCCTAGATCTAAATTGGTGTTTATATATTCCTTTTAAGTATATTATCTACTTCTCGACAAACTATAACTACAACAGTCACTTCTGCTTGAAAAACACTACAGTGATCTGGAAGCCTATAATGAGAAGGTATATTCAGCCTTTCTGAGAAAATAAAGTCATTTAAGTATGTTATAAATATTGGCAAGAAATTCCTTCTTTTCCGCAATTTTGAAGATTTTTTTTTCCTTATATATCAGTTAAAGGCTCTATATATATACATGATTTATATAAACGATTTCTATAAATAAACAGTAAAATTTTTAAATTAAACGTGAAACTTTTATATTCCAATTCACTGGAATACTTGCATCTGTTGACCACTAATCTTCGATTTTCATAAAATACTATATTATTTCCCACTTACAAAGAAATCGATTAGAAAATATTAATGTGCTTAATGCTCTTGCTATGTGTCTAGTAAGAGCATTTCCTGCTAAATATCTAAATTTCTTAGCAATAAATTTAGGAATAAAGTTTGAATTAGACTTCTGTCAACAGCTTTTTATTGTTTTCTTGTTGTTTGGGTAATTTATATTAGATAATTTATATATAATTTGTCATTATCAAATATAAAGAATACATCAAATAATTATACATTCTGTATTTTTCTATGTTTACATATTGTGGTGCTCATTCTAATTATTAAAAGACTTGATTTCTATATATATAAAAAGAAGTAGCTTATATACATATACAAGTAATAATATGTATTATATATTATCATTAAACGCTTATAGTATCTTACTAAAGACTTATAAAATAAGCAATTATACACTCTTCATGGGATGATTTATTCCTATGCGTTCATAGTTATAAAGTCACACAAATGGCGCACTTGAGGAAAAAGCTTTCGAAATAAAATGGAATTGTATTGTTCAAAAGAGTCTAAAAAATACTTCTTGCTGTCAATTTTGACACTTCAGTATAATTCGCGCAGTAATTAAAAACAATGGATATACGTAAAATTCTGGAAGGAATTATCTGCACCCTAACAGAAAAGCGTGAAATAAAAATATCACCAACCATCAGTGAAACGATGCAGTCAGTCCTAAAGCATATGAAAGTGGTACATATCAATGAAAATCTCAGAGGGTGACTCTTTGTGGTATAGTCACTTTTATTTTTGCTTTTCACTTCGATGCAGATAAAAATTTAGCGGGAACGGGACAATGGACGATGCTTTGACATTAACGCATCACCCGCCGCTAACAGTGCCGCTGCAGTGTTGACAGGACTAGAGACAAGCTGTCAAGTTATTATGGTTTTAAGCATTTCAGTGATTATAATTACAAATGATCTATACGAGTGTAGTATAAAAAAAAAATTAATTAAATGCACGAAATTGTTAAGTCAACTGGAAATTATTAAAAAAATTATATGGAATGATGCCTTATGGATTTTGCTAGCGTTGTTTAAAGCAGGAGTGTTATGTGCAGGAAGTCCTTTATAAAGGATTATGCGCAAAATTGGGCGAAACGTATGTTCTTTTAATTAAATTTTCAATTAACAATTATGAATTTAATCCGTTAACTAATTTAAAAGATATTAGAAAATTTTTTAATATCTCGTATTTTTACAATTAAACCATAAAATTCAAAGCATTGGTGTTATTAACATTTTCTTACTTGGATTTCCATATCAAACGAAAAAAAAACGTTAAAATTATATTGTAGAAGTCATTTTGATTAGATTCAAGTTTCTTCAAGATTGAAAGGATAATATAAACCATATTGGGGGTTAAATGTAAAACAGATCATGTAATTGGTAAACATGAGATTAACCCCGATTGAAAAAAGATTTGCCTCTTTGTACTCGCTATACACTGTAGCCTTAAGTTTTTCTTTCAGAGTAGCAAAAAAATACTTGCAACTAACGTAAGAAATCATGTCAAACAATAACAATGTTTTAAAATCTTCAGAGTTAGATTTTACTCGCAAAAAAATTCACATCGTGAGTTCAGTGCAGCCATATTCAAAAATCAGTCTATTGTGAATATTCACTGGAAATATGTTGCAAAATTTCAGTCATCCGTTAAAATCATATAAGCACATATTTTAGTAATAAATTCAAATGCGTAAATAAACAAGTAAATTAATTTAAATATATAACATAACAACCCTGATTTTTAACTCTGGTTTTAAATCCTGAGTTTTCCTGCATATGCGGTAACACAATGGGCCAGTAGGCCTAACTGAACTTACTAGGGATCGCCGGTATAACCTAACCTAACATAAAAATGGTTACTATTGTCCTTCTAATACCGTAAAAAATAAATAAAGGTCTAATAACATTTATTTATATAGTTATAAAACACAAAAACAATAAAAAACACAACAAAAAACTTATGTCAAAAAATAGCATTTAACATATATAAAAAGTGATGCCCATTTGTTTCAACCAGACTTAATGCTATTTTTTTACAACTCTGAATAAAAAAATTACGGCTTATATATGACATGGTACTTTTTAGAATAATCTTACCAGTATGTTAAATATTAAAACTTGATGTTACTGGATTCCACATATATATTTTACTGAACATTTTAAAATACAAATCACTACTTTAATACCGCATTAACCTAATTATTCTAGCACTATAAAACAAAATGATCTCAATAAAGCATACAGGATATAAAGATTATGATTACAATAAGAACTCAAGCCAGACTAAGAGCTAAAACCACGCAGGTACCAGAAAATATTGGTCACAGTTATTTTGACTTAAAAGTTGTTAATGCTTAAAAAGTTAAAATAAAGGCAATGAACAACATAATGAACGTTTGAAAATTTACAGAATTTTGTTAGAGAAATACAGCTAAATTAGTTGAACGTAATGGCATTATAATAGGACGTCGTTGTTAATACCGATATTTTATATAATATGGTTTCTCTTAGTTATTAATATTGCTATTAAAAATTTGATTGATTTGAAAATACATAATTTCATTCTACTATACCTTATAATAGTGCTGTTTGATAATGCATTGTTTTAATTAAACTTATCTTAAAAATTTTGCTCTAAAATACTGTCTCATTTTAGTTTTTATTTAATTAAACAATTAAAAATCTTATCTTGAAACTTATTTCATAAATTATATTTGCCTCAGTTTTATTTGACAATAAAACTGGAAGTAAAGAAAGGTAGAATTTTCAACTTTAGCCAACTCAATCATGTTTAAAACTTTAATAAATCTACACAAAACTTACTTTAAAGTCTGAAGTTTTGCATTACCTTACCTTACTTTTTTACGAACAAAGTTTTCAAAATGCATTTGCATAAAAATTGTTCAAATTTGGCCTAGTTTTTGGATGTAGTTCAAAAAAATCTCTATGAAAAATTAAAAAAATTCACAACATTGTCTGAGTAACTCACAATCGCTATTAAAAACTTATACTTCTAGGAAATTTTGCAAATTTCTAAAACTTTTTTACTTAACTTTAGATTCATACTTTTAAATCTAAATATAGTTTTACATTCACATTGTTGGTATTCCCGGAAACCTAATAAAAAATTATTGAAATAAGTAGATTCGTACATGCTGCCTGCCTGACTAAGTCACATAGAGATATAGTAATGGTAAAATAAGTGAAATGCCAAGCATTTTGCAAAAAGAAAAAATTATTGTCAAAAAATTTTGTCTGAAAAAACTGTCAACATGCAACATTTGTGTTGTAAAAATAAAATCCAAACATTTGATTTAAATAAATTCATATAATACTTGATATCGAAGGGCTGCAGAACCGTCACGAACCCCATTTTTGGAAAAAAAACTTGCAATAAGTATAATTTTCGATTACTTAGCAAGTCATAGTAGTAAATGTGATACCTGCTTACGACATTTGCTTGTCGAAACATATCAAAAAACAGAACTGCACTTCGATCTTGAAAACTTTAACAAACTAACAAAAAGTTTATATATTAAACCGATCCAGAGTTATTAAACAAAAAAAAAAAATAAGTAAGGATGCTAGTTTTGGCTTTGCAGAAGCTTGGAAATCCTTAACACAGAATTTTGTACTTTATGGGGTCTGTGACGTTTCCTTCAATACGTTACAAAAATTTGACAAACCTAGTATACCACAATTACAGGGTTTTGTAGGAAGAATATAATAATCCATCTACTTGATCATCACTAGCATTTTAACTTTATACTTTTAACTTTATATCGTACTTCCTATAGTAAGTATCTTTTCAAGATATATATAACGCATATTTTGTTACAATACATATAATATATATAGGTTATATTGGATTGATCAGAAACAAAGCAGCTAGGACTACAATACTCTGTTGATGTAAGTCTCTGTATAAATACTGTAATTGTTATGAAGTTACAAAATAGAGCTTGATAGTCCGAGTCGGTTATTGATATAAGACTTTAATAACAAATAGAAGCTGTATGGTAGTTGCAATTTCAATTTGTAGAGCAGTGCGATGTGTTATCCTTGTCGAATACTTGGGTTATGTCGATGAATGCTGCAGTGCAGTAATCTTTTCTTTCCAGACTATCTGTTGCATATTGATAAACTCGATTTATCTATTCAATAGAGGTTTCAAAAGAATTGATTAGCAGGAATTAGTGAGCGACTTTGAATGATATCGTTAAGACACTTTAAAAAAATAAAGATCATGAGAAAGAAAATTATTTTGATACAATTTCTAAGTAAATGTTTTCTAAGTAAAGATGCGCCGAATTACTACACCTCTAAAATAAAAAAAAATTAATCAAACTTTTTCAGTTTTAGAAGAAATTTTGGTGGAAATATTGTTATTTCCACAAAATCTATCGTGTGCTTCGATTTGTTATCCGAAACATGTAGATAAATTATATAGCATAAGAGAAATTATACAACGATATCATTAACAATCGCACTGATCACGAATAAGTGATTTTCCAGAATCATTGGAGAATCTATGTCTATTTCTTTTTTTTTATCGAAAAATGTTATAAGCTCGGGAATTGCAGCCGGTAAACGAATTCATGCCTCTATACACAAGTCTGAAATATGTCAACAATTACAAACCTAATGAAAGAAATATATATATATATCATAGTATTTCTTTTGGAACCCCGTTACTTTTTGAGTGTCAAGTTCAGCGCCGTTCTTCTGTAATACTTCAATATATGAAACATGCCAAAAAGAAACAGTCTTTAGGTTTCAGTATTTATAAAATAAAAGGAAAGAAAATTAGATGTTAATTGTGAGGTAGGTGCTTCAGCGAGAATGAAAAATCTGACAAAAACGTCATCAATTTTCAGAACAATTTTCACTCAGACAAGTTGCAGACGAATTCATAATTTCATGACAAATAATTCTAATTGTCTTATTAAAACGAAAAGTTAAGAAAATTATTTTTGAAGCAATTTTCACGCTGATTTTATTTTCATTTGAGTTATGAATTTTTTCATATACTTTCAAGAAATTGCATTTTGATGGTTTCCGGCACTTCAATATGTAGTGATGTATTTTGAATGGCCACTAAACTTGTTAAATATTTATCTCTTTTTTTCGGTTTGAATTTAAAAATAATATTCAGTTTGAGTTTGAACTTAATTTATTTATGTTGAAGCTAGTTGAGTCAGTCCACTTAAGTACTTTTACTCTCTATTGACTGCGAGGTTTTTTCAAAACCCCTCTCTACGCCTTGACTAGATTATTGTTTATCACTTCATCAGACCAAATAATAATTGAACTCAGATCTGCATACCTCTTCGAGGAGCCTGTAACCATTCTGAGATTCCATAATACGGTGTTGGTAAGTCTGTCAGTTTTCGTAAATAATTTCAAGGTTCTATTCCTTATGTATTTTTTGATCGGACCCATCTTGAGGTCTCTGAGGACTGTGAATATCTGGTCTAGGGTGGATTTGCCAGGTCTCAAACCACAATGGTATGGTTTAATCAGTTGGTTGAAAATCTCAAAAAAAAAATAAAAAAAAATTATATTTTATTATTGCAAGAGAGTGTTTCCTATGGCTAAATTAACATTTACTCGTACTTTCACGCCTGTGTTTTTGGTTCCTGTTTGCTCTGCCAATTTATAATTCTGTCATAATATCCTGTGTGCCATAAATTTGAAATAAAATTTCAAAGTTAAATAATGAAGTCGTGTTCTCAATCGCACAATAGCCATTAAAAACTCATAAATATACGTAAACAGAGATTGCCGAGGTTAAGCATTTCAGTAAAAACAAATAAACAATTTAAAGCAAAAATAATTAATCTGAGCAAAAATTAAAAATAAACTTGATTATTTATGTATCAACGAACGCGACCCAAACTTTATGTCGAACAAATTGCATTTTGAAACACTATTTTATCTGAATAATTATGAAAATATTTTCATGTTTCTAGCGTTTCAGTTATTTCGGTACAGGGAAATCAAATTATTGGGATTGCAAACCGAATTTCGGCATTAGTGCACCGATGAATGGCACCGTAAAAAAAATTGCGGAAGCTCAATTGCAAAATTGTGGCAAAATATTTGAGTTTTCACAAATGAAATTCAATTTCAAATATTTAAAAACTCAGTGATTCAGAAATTCAGAAATTCAGAAATACTAAAATTCTTCCTTTGGCTTTTGCAGAAATTTCATTTAAAATTTATTAAAACAATAATTTTTTTTTTTTACTCATTATAATTTTTTTTTTCTCTCGATATTTCAATGCATAATTATTTCATTAATAATTGTACATTTAGCATTAGTAATATTTTTTAAATATTACTGAATGTGTTCATATAAAAATTCTGCTTTTATTTTGATTAATTCTCTTTAGAAATTGCGTTGTGGCCAGGAGTTTTCTATGAGTCAATTTTTTTAAAATATTACTTGGCACAATCACGACACTTTGCCATTGACATCATCATTATGTCAGCATCGTCATTAGTCGCATATCTGCAATAGTTTTTTTCTCTCCAATCTGACGCAATGATTAGATTTAGAAAATCATATAACATCTCATGAGATTTCGATGAGACTTACACGTATATTATGTCATAAGAACAAATGTTAAAGAACAAAAATTAAAGTAAAATTGGTTGATATGTAAATACATATAATATATACATACTGATAGATACAATAATTATGGATTAATTAATTTATTCTTTATAAAACTGGTAAATTATACCTTTATAAGTAAACTTTTTAAAAATATAATACAAATTAAAGATGAGGTCATCTGTTTAACCTAATGCACTCTCAAAATTTTATGACATTTCGAATAGAAGCACCACCAGACTTATTATAAATGTCTATGTAATATAACAAACGTAGAATTAAGTAAAATAAATCTAAAAATACTAAGTTATGTGAGTTGGTGCCTCAATTAGCGATTTTTCGCCGTTTTACCACATTCCACATTCTTCGCAAGAATCCCTAGCATAAAAGAATAAAGACTAAATCCATCCCAGCCAAATTGCTATCCTTGGCCTTAGCAGAAACGATATTAAAGTCTACACTGAACTTCTTACAGGACACTGTAGTCTTAATTACCACATGAAGATTATAGGTGTGGTAGAAAGTGACTCCTGTCGACTTTGGCATGAGGAGAAGGAAACATCAGAACATGTTGTATGCAACTGTCCAGCGGTGGCAAAGACGTAGGCTCGATTACCTTGGAAGCGGGATATTAGTTCCAAGTCAAATAGGTAAAATTAAGCCCACAGCAATTACAAGATTTTTAAGTAGTCTAAAATTGTCCTAGTTGGGCCTTTAGGCGCACAATAGATCTTTTAGGTCGCGGTCCTTTAATAGCCTATTACTTAAATAAATAAATAAATCCATCCCATCGAATTCAGATAATTCAACAGGTCTCTCATATTAACCGCTGAACAATCTGATAGACGGTCAAAGCAGTATCTTCCTAAAAACCTATTTCTTCTGGACGCCAGGGTCGGGTGGGTTTCCACCACTTCTGCAGTGAGAATTATAAGCAATACACAGTTTCTCTGCCTATACATCAGGTTCCTATACATCAGAACTGCAGTAAGCCTTGCAATGTTCACGCGATCTGTTTTGATAAGCTCTGAGGATCCAATTGCATGTTGGTACAAATCGTTCGGGTTGCTTAAGTACAATACAAATACGACCACTCTCACAAAAGCAATTAAAAAGTTCCGGTTATTTTAACTATTTATTTATATTTATTTAAAAATGTCTTTTTCAAAATTTTTTATATCAATGCTCTTCCGATAACTCTTTCGTATGTTATCGAATCGATTTTCTTTTTTTTTTTTTGAGAGGATAGCAGTCTCAATTTTATTTTACTTATTCATTTATTTATTTTTTTTTTAATAATAGAAAATTTTGGCTGCTGTATATATTAGCAAGTTTTAATAATTTTATGTCTATATGCACATATATATTTTATGTATATAGACTATACGGAGAGACTTTACGAAAAGAACCATTTTACGATTGTAGTTGCAAGCACAGATGTGCATCTTTTAGTAGTTAAATTTTCCCTTTAAGTGTGTCACACTGGCTGTGTACATCGCATGTCAATTTTGTCTTCCTGACACAATTTTTATGTTTTCCCTACACTGCAATTTACGACAGAGAGGTACGATAGAGAGACTGCCTGACGTAATAGCACGTCAATAGAGCATTTAAGTTTGCGCTTATGTAAGTTAATCATAGCCTTTGTTGCTGTTCTTGCTTTCAGAACAATTTCAGTTGTTGTGAATATAATTGCAAGCAGTGCAGTTGTTTATTCGACGCATCCTTACAGCGAATCAACTAAGAAGTCCTTGTTGTTGGCTTTTCTATTGAGGATGTGGGGATGTGTTGTCTTTTGTTAGTTGTGCTAATATTGGGTTGCTTTTATTTTTTCTTTGCTTAAGTTTATTTGCATTTTCAACTTAAATCTTTATGCAAAGCACACAACAACAACAACTTAAACAACGGCTACAACAAAACCAAATGCAATCACAGATTCATATTTAAAAAGTAAGAACTAAGGCGTTTAGATGATACCACGGGATTTTTTTTCTTCACTTCCTGTTATTTAACAGTGGCAAGTCGTGGTTGCAACATCGAACATGTATGTTGTTGTACTGTTAGATTTGCATGTGAACAGTTGTTTCAGTTATAAGCTTTTTTAATAATAATAATAATAATAATAAAATAAAAATTAAATAATAACAATAAATGACAAATGTTAATAATATTTTTCCTAAATCGTATAATCAATCGGTAACTGCAGATAATTACTGACAGACACTATTTACATTATTAATAATGAAGCTGGATTAAAAAACTGCACGTATGGAAGACTTTTTTCATACGAATGTATTATATTGTAAAGATATTTGCAAGAAACTACAAAAACTGCCTTTTAAATCTTGTACCTAACAATGAGAACACAGTGGTTAATCAGCAAAATTGTAATATTATTTTTCGAAGCATGCTCCATGATGATCAACACATTTTTGCATTCGATTCGAACCAATTTTGGAAACAGTTTTGCCATTTTGAAGTTGATATCTGCAAAACCAGGATTTTAAATGTCTCAACAGCTTGTTCGGACGTAGAAAAACGCTAACCACGCATTTTCTCTTGATATTTCGAAACAAAAACAGGTCATTAGGTGCTAAGTAGGTACTGTAAGATGGATAACCCCTCAATTCGACGTTTTGAGAGCTGGAAAAATCTTTTGTTTGAGCTGTTGTGTGGGAGTTCGCATTGTCGTTGTAGGGGATGATCTTCAGTCGACGGTTGATTTTCCTTAATTCTTCGAAGACTTTCGACAAACAAATGATTGTGCACCACTCACAATTGATCATTCTACGCTGTTCAAGTAGTACAGTTGGTGCATGACAAGTTTTTCTGAAAAAACATATGACCTTTTGCTTGAATTTGTTTCTTTCGCGGATGACTTTTGTTGAGTTCTGCTCACTTTCGAAGACTTAAAGAGTAGATAACGGTTTATTGAAATCTTTTGAGCAATTGTTAAATTATGGGAAATACATCGAGAACAAATATTTCTAAAAACTAAATGTATATGTAAAATTGAATGCCCAAGGAATAGAGGTGGCCTCGCGGTATGCAACATACTAGAAAATATCAAACCTTCCAACAGAAGTGTCAAAATTCATCTGGGTTGACTAAAAAGGCAGCCTACATACCTAATGTAGGAAATTAATCATTCTTAATTATAATTACAATATTTGATCCAACATATCAGGAATAATATCTCTTAAGCTAGATTTATGCCTAGGAGCCTAGGTGCTAGGTGCTTGACTAAAAAGACAGCCTACATACTTAATGTAGGAAATTAATCATTCTTAATTATAATTACAATATTTGGTCCAACATATCAGGAATAATATCTCTTAAGCTAGATTTATCATAGTTTTTTTTTATAATATCCCATTCCCATTCTAATATTTTTCCTATAAGCATTGTTTTTTAAAAGGATTCAAATTAATGTGAGACAATTACTCTATATTAACTAGTTCAAGTTAAGTACTGTAGAGAATGGTTATATTCTATTAAATATTAAATGGTAATTAAATTAATTGGTCTATGCTATTCTCTATCTTTCTTAAACCTTTCTGCAGAAATAAAGTAAATTTGATACACTCTCAATATGCAATACAATAATTATATTAGATTATCTTGACAATTAATCGAGTTAAGCAGCTCATTATGATCCTGTAAACCATTAAGATGTCATTGAATATGAAATTATTTGAAGAAATTTTAAAAAAATGCAAGATTTTTATTACCTTAATGCTACATTAAGTAGAAAAACGAGAGATATAATTGCCTATAATATTTGCTCTGCTTTCAGCTACAGCTAGGCAACTAGAAAATAAGTCATTGTTTCTGCTTTCTCTTTATCTTCGTTATTTTTAGTGTACTCATAAGAGATACAACTCCGCCTTACAGCATGTCTACCATATAGCAAGCGGCTGGTTATACAATTCCTGTCTTTAAAAAACTTCTTTCTTAATAGACTGAGTAGATCTCTTGTTTTTACATTGACTTTCAATGTTTTTATTCATCTCAGACCTCTTGCCCACTTGAGCGACATTATTCTTTAATGAAAAGTAATAGCTTGTCTACCATATAGCAAGCGGCTGGTTCTACAATCCCTGACTTTAAAAAAGTTCTTTGTTAATAGACTGAGTAGATCTTTTGTTTTTTTATATTGATTTTCAGTGTTTTTATTTTTCTTAGACCTCTTGCCCACTTGAACGACATTATGCTTCAATGAAAAGTTATAATTGGCAATAAACATTTCATTATTGATACCAACTACACCCGTGGAAAGATCAATATCCTCTCAGCAACAACAACAATTGGTTGTAAAAATATCTTTATATTTGAAGATATATGCAAAATCAATTTATCTATATAAAATCGTTATATCTTAAAATTAGTTTTATTATATTAAAGTGAAAGATATTATACCATTTTGTGTTTCTTATTCAATACAAAGCGATTCCATTAAAAGGAATAATTAATTTCTCCAGCTGAATTTTAAAAGTTAGAATTCGCAAGGTCCAAGGTACTTTTCTAAGTTATACTCTGCTGTCAAAGTAAAAATATTAATATAAACTATATATATACGGCTGTAACATGAAATTATACAATAATTGAATTCTTAAAACGTCTTTTAGAAATATATACATATAACTGTAATGGTAGTAGTTTGTTTTAGATCTTCCTGATAATCAATATTTCATTCATGATTCATGAAGTTTAAAATTCTTATTCATTTTCATTCATTATATTTTTACTGCACTGCAGTATCTAAATTATTTCAATTTATTTTATTTTGAAAATAAAATCATATATAAAGACGTCATACTGTATTTTTGCTTTATATATGCATATTTTTTTTTTTATTTAAATGCATGATTTTTTTTACTGCAATAGAATTTCACCTCTCTACTGCTGTGTGTTTTTTGGGCAAAATATTTTAATTTTCCACTGATAAGAAAAATACTCAAAATTATCACTAAAGGGAAAGAATGAACCAACATGACAAATTGCCCAATAATTTTTTATATAAATGCACTTTACAAAAAAAAAAATACCGGTCAGTTTCATTGGGGTTTCTTAAAAATTATGTGATTACTGAAATACAATATAATTAGTTGATGGCTAGTCTAATGATTTGTTCTCAATATAACAATACATATTTTTGAAGTTATTTCTACTGATATTGAAGATATTAATACTGATACTGACTTTCAGATTCAAGTAAGTAAAAAATCAAATTTGTTAAGCATTGCGCTTTAAAAACTTTTATAAATTATTATTATTATTATTGTTAGGGGATATGCGACCGTGTGGACTATTGTGCTCCCTTCTTAGTTTAGAGTAGGTCTCTAATCCCTGTTTCCTCAATAAAAAGTAGTATAGAAGCTACTTTACCGAGCTTTATAGCCTCTTCTATAAGAATATACATTCCCAGGAGCCTATTCCGTATATGCATTAGCGCAGGGCATTCTAACAGCACATATGTGGCCGACTCCTCATTCTCTTCACAGAATCTACAGTTTGCATTCATATGTATACCCAGTCTCGTATATACTTTTATAAATAAATATCTATAATAAATAATATATGGTATTTTGACTGTAATTTTGAATAGCGGACATTATGATTGTTACAAATTAATGATTGCAAACCCTAATTAATTAATATATTATATATCTTGCTATATAATTTATAAAAACAAAAATATCTAAAATTATAGATTCATAATTTTTTCAATACTCTAAATAAAATAAAATAAAATCGACTCAATTAAAGATTAAATATATAGTCATTTGAATCGAAGATGTATTTAAAATAATAATAACAAAATATTGTTTTTTAAAAAAAATATCGAAAACAAATGTATCTCATTTTTACTATAAAAGATATAAATAGGGTTATACAAAATAAAATGACACTGAGACCCTAAATCGTACGAAAGAATTGTAGCTAAAAGAATTATTTATTGAAAATGCAGAAAAAATTGCGCCGCATAAAATACACGATAATGTTGTGCCAAAGAACTTCCGCCACAGGAAAAAGAAATATTTATTTATATAAACAAAAATTATGTATGATATAAATTTTTTTCTTGCCTTTATCATACAAAAAAATCCCAAAACAATGCAGGCAAGCAACATGTTAAGCCTTAATGTTAAGATGATGTTATGTTAACATACAATTGAATCAGCTGTAAATAATAAATTATCTACGAATTGATGTGATTGCTGTTAATAACAGTTTTTTAATAAAGTTAAAAATATTTTAACTGTTTTTATATTATCAGTAAAGTAGAAATAAATTTCTTATAACCTAAAAAAAAATTTTTTAAAATTATTAATAATGGTCAGCCTAAGTTCAATTAATTAAAATAATATAAAAAACATAAAATTTTTGTTGTTGTATTTCACTACTGTTCGAAAAAACCTCTTAAGTATTAATAAATAAATTTCGAAAAATTGTTGAAAGAAATAATAGTTAGAAATATTGAAGCGCCCAATTCTAAACAATCTTCACCAAAATAACGGTAATACGATAGAGTCCAGCTGATAAATGGATTAAATGGACTACTTATATTATCAAATGCATTATTTTGTCTACTTTTCTGTTATTTTTTAGTTGAACTTTGGCAAAAATTGAATGTGGACTTTCAAATATTTTGACTATAAAGTGGTTTTCTAGAACAGTAGTGAACTACAATAACAAAAATTTATGTTATATTATTTTAATTTGTTGAATTTTTGGCTGACCATACAGCTGTTTCAAATATTATCAAATATCCATTATCTGTGGTCTTTGGATATAATTCTTGTATTTAATTATACGTAAAAATTTTTTTTGAGACGGCAAGTACCATGAATCGATCTTGTGCCCTACCAGAGTCAGTGTTCATTAACCAACTGACCCAAAGCCGTACTTGAATTTTTATGTTCGCTAATTTTTCTGAAGTTTTGTTAATTTGCTGTGAAAGTTTTCTTAATAAATCTTCTTGCTGTGTTTATATTAGAACGAAATCATAAACCAGCTATAGAATAATTAAATTAATTAATTATATTTTTATTTTTAAATTGTTAAATTTCAATAGTATTCTGTTTGCAGAGGTAATATTTGTTAGAGCTGACCATTTAATTATTAATTAAAATTCAATAGCTTGAAGTAAAACTCGCATCAATCTTTTAAGTAATCTAATAAAGTAAAACCGCTTTCTTAATAAACCACCTAACATTCACTCCAATGAGATTCAACCCTTTGATCTAAGCCAGGTTCGTGATATAAGGTTTACCTACTTATTTTGTTTTTTTTTATACAATGTATATTTAAAATAAAAATTTGTGATATTATTAAAATTATGCATTGGTTATATTATAATTATATATCATATGTATTATGTTGTGGGTAGTTGAGTCAATGCACTTCAGCACTTTTACTCTCTATTAACAGCGAAGTTTCTTCATAACCTCTTACTACGCCTTCACTGGATTACTGTTTATCATACCATCAAACAAAGCAATAATTAACCTCAGATCTGCATACCTCGCCGAGGAGCCTGTAACCGTTCTGAGATTCGATAACGCGGTGTTGGTAGTTATATACGATATAATTATATATCATTATATATCGTATTAGGTTTGTATATAATCGCGCTATTTAAAATGAAGTTCCGTAGTAAACAATAATTCCTGATAGGTCTTGATTTAGTTATTTATGTGCATTAAACGTGATTTACGTGCGCCATACTTAACGTAAATTTTAAAAATAAGAATATGTATATAGATGTATATAGAATATGTTTGCGAGTTCGAGTAAATTGATAGTAAATTGAGGGAATTAGTAAATAATGTTGGTATGGAAGCGAATGTTGGTATTTACCAGAATTTCGTGTAGGGTAAATTAGGTATTACCATTATGAAAATTTTATAAAATGTTTAATAAATAAATGTGAAAACTTTTAAACAAAAATAATAAATAAGTGCAATAAGTAAATTAATAAATATTTACATAAGTGCAGTGCAAAAAATCCCTAAGAAATTTCAATTTACTTTACCTCAATTTACTCGCACACGGCCATAAAAGTGCAATATACAAACTCTATAAAATAAATTAAATTAAACAAACAAAAAAAAAATAAAACATTAGAATTTGAGTTGCAATAAAAAATAGACACATGTGTGATAAATGTTAATTAACATATATATTTTAAAATTTCCCTTATCTAAATAAATACCATTACCCCTGCCATAAAATTACAATTTAATCGCACGTGCAAAACGTTTTGTCAACTAATTCGTGCCACATCTGTGCTATTAATGCTGTTAGGAAAAAAAACCACCACTATAAGTCATATATGTCTTATCATTCTACTGTTGCTAACAGTACATGCTGCTGTTATTAACATTACCACTTGTAACAGACTCTTGTTTTTGCGTTCGTCGCTTACTATGCACGATATTGTTTTGTATCTGAAAAAAATTTCCCTCAGTTGTAGTTTGGCTGCGCATATCTGCGGTTCGTTTATGAAACGTTGCTGCGTATGTGCGTTTAAATTTAAGTAAATATTTTTCGGAAGAAAATACGTAAGGCGCGCGTCAAACGTGAATAGAAAGATTCAAATATTTGTTAAAATTATTTTATTAATTTCAAAATAAGTTCAAAACTTACACAAAGCTTTGAATGAAACAGCAACTAATCCAAAAATCTATTAAAATATTTATTAAGCCATAGAAAGTAAATTTGCAATAATTAAAAAATGTTAAATAAAATTATTGTCTTATATCATTGTGGTAGTTCGTGTGTGCCAATAATAAAAAAAAAACAAAAAATTATTAATTAATTATTAGTGACTAAACAATTTCTACCACTGTTGGCTGCTTGCTGTTAGTCACATTAAATATTTAAATAACAAATAATATAAACAAAATATTAGCTGCTGGTAGTGCTGCAGACCAACCGCAAGAGATACGTACGTGTACGTGAAAAAGTTTTAAATATGCAAAGAAATGCAAAGAAATGCAAATTTTAAATTTGTTAAGTGCAAATAAAAATTTTATTAAAATAATGTGTGTCATTCAGCAAAAATTCACTAAAGAATTTCACAATAATAAAACTAATTTAAAATTTTGAAAATCAAATTCCAAAAAAAAAAAAAAGTTTTTTCAAAATTTCTAGACAAACTAAGAAAATTACTCAAAAAATTATTGGAAAGAGATCTCAATATAACAGTGAAAATTTTTGTCATTATCGGACAAGAAGTTTAAAAAGTATTGAAATTTAATATAAATTGCTTGAATTTACTTAATAAACTTAGTGTCTCTCGAGCTAATTTTTTTTAAATAATTTGCAACAAATATGTTGGCCGTAAAGAATTTCTTCTTACCGGAGCGCACCGCAAAAGCACCAGAAACCCCACAACGTTTTTCACGCATGCCAGAGGCATTTTTGCGTTCGATACGCAGGCGTTCTTTACGTGTGAAACGTGCGAAAAGTTTAGTTGTCCCCGATCGGGAAAAACGGAAATCAGGTGAGGTATAGTGTTGATTTCGACAGCAAACATCACGTCCACTAAGGTCTAATATGGCCAGTGGCAATACAATAAATATAAGTCTTTATATAGTTTGTGGATATTTATATAAGTTCCTGTGTTCAATACTAAATCAGTTAATTAAACAATTCGTATGTGTAAAACCGAAAACACAAGGCTTTAACTCTAAGACCAATAAAGACCAGTCAATTTAATAATTCATATATGGCTAACATTCAAATCAATGGCACTAACACCGATATAGTCATGTTAGCATATGAACTGACAATTGCATATCGGTCAAAGCTATAGCTTTAGCACTGACTTGGGCTAATCACAATTTGATTAAATGATTGCAAATCAGTCAAACAATAAATTTTTGGATACCGTATGAATTGTATGATTGTCGTATGATTAAACGTTTGCATATCAGTTGATCAACCAATATATAGGTACATAATGTTGAAATATTTTAGTTGAACTACCATGGATTAGGCGATTGCAATTCTATGCCCTTACTTTTCATAAAAATCATTTATTTTATTTTTTGTATTTTAAAAACATTTATCAGTCTATATAGTTTAATTTAATATATTGTATTTTATTTTGTTCACCGAAGACTATTAACAGTAAATAAGAGAAAATATGCAATGTTGGTTGTTTAGTTGGTTCAAGTAGTAACTCTATATGGGTTCAATTATTTTTCACCTTTTACCATATGATTGTCAAGTTGCTCATGTAGATCCTATTTATAATCAATTCATGTCATTTAGATAGTTTTAACATTAGTTAGTATTAGCTGTCACTAACTCTCCAAGATTATTACATAGCGGTTTATCGAAGGTAGGTGATCTCTGCCTCTAAAATAGCAGAACATATACAGATAAAGTGGGAAATAGTTTGCTTTTACTATGAATGGTTAGGCAGTAAATATTGTATAGGATTTATATTGTAGTAGCCTGCTCTCTAAAATGCATTTAGCTAGTAATTACTACCCTCAGCTATATACAGTGTCCACTTTTATAAAATTTTGTGTTTAAAATATTTACCATTACCATTGGTCTATAGTCTCATAAAACAAATTTATTGTAAACTAAAAATTTATATATAGCATAAACTATCCTGATGAACAATTGTCAAGATATTGAAGATTTTTAGACTGAAGGCTTTTTTACACCATGTAAATTGAATACTACCAAATAAAGCACTATGAACTATAAAGCATAGCATAATTTATAATTTTATTTTTTTTTCTTCTATAAATGTCCCGATACTTTAATACTTTCCTTCTTAAATTAGATTTCACTTCCTTAGACCCTGATTTTTTAACCGCCAGTACACTAACTGTCCACGCTACTAGCATTTATATATTTGCTTTCTATAATATTCAATTTTGGGAAAATATTTATTCTATTCTATGTATTCCAATTATAAGACTATTCCTGGAAAACACAATATATGTTTTTCTGATCTGCATTACGTTTTGGATTGATGGCTTATATTTGGAGACCTCAATAGCTCTATCTTTTACGTGTTGTTTAACCTTTGAAACTCATATATTTTTATTTATTTTTTATAATATTCAATTTGGGAAAATATTTATTCTATTCTATATATTTCAATTATAAGACTATTCTTAAAAAACCCTATATGTTTTTCTGAACTGCATTACGTTTTGGATTGAGGGCTTATATTTGGAGACCTCAATAGCTCTATCTTTTACGTGTTGTTTAACCTTTGAAACTCATATATTTTTATTTATTTTTTACAATATTCAATTTGGGAAAATATTTATTATATTCTATATATTCCAATTATAAGACTATTCTTGAAAAACAATATATATTATTCTGATCTGCATTACGTTTTGGATTGAGGGCTTATATTTGGACAATCAATATTTCATATATCTTCATATTTCTTTAAATTTTATTGTTCTGTAATTTTAGAAATTTTTTTACTCCAAAAACAATTTTCTTTAAACATTTTCTCAGATACAAATTTGTGACTTTCTTATTACTGCTACGGGAATAACTGTAAATGTTATTAATTTTTTAATAATAAATTTTGCAATAAATTAAAATAAGAACACATTTCATTATATTTCGATTACAGTTCGTACCAAGTCATACTCAAATTTCTAACCGTTAAGTCTATTAAAGCATTTAGGCACTATCCATTGGGACTTAACATGTACAAATGTGTGAATACATAACACAGCAGTACAAGATACAAGATACAAAATACAAAATATAATTTATTGGCCAAAAGAGTTCATTACTCCCACACAATACTCAAGGCGGCAACAAAGAGAGGATTTAACTGTGCGAACACAAAAGATTGTCCGCATGGTCCGTATAGGGTTCAGCAATTCCATGTGTTGCGGCTTAAAGTTTACAGTACCAATAATTACTTTTGTTATTACTTTTTATATTATAATAAATGTGTGCTAACACTAAATTGCAACTATGACATATATTTAGTTTATCAGTAATTCCAAAGCTCAAATTACTATAGTTTTGTGCTTAATAATGATAAAATTAACAAATTTTGCACTACTCTACTAAGAGTTGCCAATTTCCTCACCGTTTTTGTTAATGTTAATATATATATATTTATTTTTTTTTTTTTGCTTTTGCTAAAAATAATTTCAAGAAAACATTATTATATTATCTTATAATTGATGTACGATTTATATTTTAAAATTGCTTATTTAACAGAGATGTACACATACATTGTACTGACAAAAAAAAGTGAAATTTTTGCATCAATATTTAATGTTTTATATTGTTACGTAGCATTTGTTATTTAGTGTATCATTTTGTGTTATTTTAAGTTAAATATATTTATTTACATATACATATATATAGTATAATGTATATGTTTTATCTACTATATTGTATAAACTTTGCAAAATTATAAAAATTTTGAAATCATTTGGGTTTTAATATTGCTTTTTTACTTTTTCTTTACAAAAAAAAAATCATTATACGTTGTATTGTTTTTTTTTGTTGTTGTGCTTTATTTTTGTTAATAATATTAAACAATTTAAATTGGCATAACAAAGGTTTTTGTCGGTACGCCAACTCTTCTCCAGTGTTAAAAGGTTTAAATTCATTCAAAATTGCTTCTTTTTAAACTTATATCGTATCGTATAATTTGGACTCATTGTTGTGCAGGTTATGTCAAAACGTGTGTCATAATTGACATTTAACATCATCAGTTCAAGTTTTTATTTAAAATATTTTTTTTTTCCTATATGTGAAAACCTTTCCATACTATTATTAGAGTTACTATTAGCTCATTTTTGCACTTAAATCATCTTAATACTAATGTATATGAGAAATCAAGTTGCTGCTAAGATTTTAATTTTATTTTTACGACTCGTCTGTCAATGGTTAAGCTTGAAATTATATCGAATAAATTTAAAAATTTGAAAGTCGAAATCGTGTCGAAAAATATTTATAAAAACATTATATTAAATTTAGAATTAACTAACAAAAAAAAAACCAAAATACTTAACAATAGAAAAACGAAAGTAAAACTGCTTGACATAATAAAGCATAATCATATGTTATGTATAGTTTTATAATATATATATATATACTAGTTTTATAATAGTTTATAATATATATAATATATAATTTATTCTAAAAAAATTTTACGATATATCACTCAGGTCACTCAAATAGACATCGTCAGAACCAGCAATTCTATTCTGTATAGAGAGTTCGATTCTTTTTTAATAAAAAAAGTGGGTGAAAGCTATATCACCACGTCACTACAACCTTTAAAGATTATTGCAACAAACCCATTTTAGTTTTATAGTCTTTTGGTGAGATGTTGCTTAAGTGGATAGGTAATTGATAAGTACCAAAGTCTTAGTCTGTCTACACTAACACAGTGACATAGATTGTATACTGCTGTTTCATCTTCTTCGTTTCAAAGTCTGTAACCATTATTTCTTGATATACCTAGACTCGATAGATGCTTCTTAACTCTACAATATTTAGTGAGAAAATCTGTGATATGTCGTATGCGTTTCCTATTCAGCATTAGCAACTTCCTAGTTCTGGCTGTTGAGCGATTTGATATGAATTTAGCTGGTCGTTATATTATTCCAATCAGTCTAAGCTGCTCTTTTTGCAACCATTCATTGATTTTAACTTTAAGAAAGCTTATGGAGAACCATCCGCTTGAAAAAAGCTATTTTTTATGATAATTGAAAGCTAGAAATTTAAGAACATATAAGAAGGATATGCATTCATGACAACTTTCGCTTAACAGATATTTCACTGTATTAGATGAAAAGTAGCATTAGTAGTAATGTATTAAGGGAGGTATGTGAAGAGATTTCCCCTTTGACAATATAATCTATAGAACACTATCAACTATGCGCCCAAAAAAACTGTAAGACTATAAAAAGAAAAGAAGATTACATCTGAATCTACCTTTAAGCTAATTCTCTACAGCAGAAGTTGAAGTAGCGCACAATAAGCTACTAGCTATACAACTATGGCTAGTATGGTATGGTCATATTATTGTCGAATAATTATTAAACACGGATTTTTTTTTAAAGGTTAGTTTATTTAGGTTAGTTTTGCACATACTCTCAAAGCATAGCAAAAGTCTCATAGATTGTAGTTTACCATAGCTGTTTATAATAATAAGTAAACCAAACTTTGTACTTCTACGAATTTGGGAAATTTCTGAAAATATCAGACCACTGAACCAATATTACATTTAAGGTTATAATAATTAAATTTATAGTTTTATTATTTGTTTTTTTCTTTTTTCTAAATTAAATCAGTTGTCTAAATTTTTCATTAACCTATCTCCCTTTACTGGTTACTTACTTGTTTTTCTACTGCAAACATTTTATTTTTATTACAATTTTTTACTTATGTTCATTATAGTTTATCTTACTGTATCTTAAAAAAAATTAAAGCATTACGTCAAATGCTTAAAGAAAATATTTATTTCTATATCTATATCTATACGTAAACCTACATCTGTATGGATTTGAATAAAAGTAAAACAACAGATATGGGTATGAGTCGTCTACTCAATACAATAGTTGGAAAATATTGTTTAGTGTCAAAACAAAAGATATTATTTTTTGCTTGAGGGAACTACTTTCTCAGTTGCATCGCAAGCTTCTCTCAAATGGTGCCACAATTTTACTATGCCAGTAACTTGCTTCCTGCTTCCTGCTTCCCAACGGTAAGCTGAGTGCTTTCGCTATCACTTTTCACCTACTAAATATAAAGTTGCTGTAATGTGTGGTAAGTAGAGAGTACTCATATCTTCGATTGATGTGTCAATAAATGAAGAGGAACAAAAGTTTTGGATGGATGGAATTATGCGCTACAGAATGCAACAATGCAGCTGCGCTATATTGTGTAAAGCACATAATGAATGAAAATCAACTAAAATGAAAATATGTCACTTGTAATTTTGCATAGTTTCCATTTTCATTTCCATTTCAATTTCAATTTCCATTTTCATTTCGATTTTATTATTTATAAAATCATTGTTCTTACTTATGTTGTTGCTATTTGATCAAATGCAAGATAGTAGGATTATGCGCGCAGATAGTAGGAATTGTGCAGATACTTCGTGAGCGTAGAACCATTTTTTGTGGGTGGTTTTTTCATACTTGGTTGACTGCAACTACAGCTACGCGGTCTGTAGATAGATATAATAATAAATGAATTACTTTGCACACTATATATACATATATGTATATGTACATATAAGTATTCAAATAGTTTTTTAGTTGCATTCTAGAGATAGAGATATGCAAAAAGTAATTGATTGTTGTGAGAAAAATTCAGTGTGTTTGAAATGCGCATATTTTATTTATAATTCTTACTTCAACTTATGCTGATTACCGCTACTGTTGTTTGAATAAAAGTATTATTTAAATAAATATGAAAACCATTTGAAAACCAATTTATTATGCAAAATAGTAGAATTTTATTTCTATCTAATTTTTTTTTAAATTTTGTGCTTATAAATGCATAAAAAATAGGTTAAATATCGAAGCTTTACAGAGAGTTTACTCGTAATTTATGCATAAAGTAAATATGACAAAAATACTAAATAAATGACACATATTTGCAGCAATCATTTGAAAATGAAGTTATGTATTTGGTTTGGAATTTACATTATATGTAGAATTTGTACGATTTTCAAAATGTTACACTTCGCAATGAGTTTAAACCAAATACCATATTGCTGAGCTAAAAAAAAGTATTGCAAGATGAAAATAAGTAAAGCATTTATATGAAATATATATCTGCAATGTGTTTGTTATATGCTAAAACAGTCTTTCAATCCAATTTAACCTAAATACTCGTATATACTGTGTGCATATTCAACACATTTCGTCCTCAATTATCGATGAATTTTTTGAGAATTTTATCTCGGAAATATCGTATCGAAATCAAACAGAAATTATACTTGCACTGTGCGTATAAAAAAGTGCCGGCTCTGTTGTATGTATTACTGTGTGCTTATCGCAGGCAATCAATCTTATTTCGTCTTATAAACTTTGGGGATATGCTTTGCTTAGAACACAAAAAAAAAATTCCTGACAACTGGTTTGTATATTGTATATGTAGGCAAAAGCAGTTAGACAAGTCGATGAGCCTCAATCATTGATGTTGTTGATATTAGTATCTTCCGGATACATCTAGAAGGTATAAGTAAACATATTCCTCCGCCCATGTGATAGGTGTTTATTGTGTGTGCGTCTCTCAGTCCGTTTGTGCCGTTAGGGATTTTAAAATAAATTTTACGCACTTGTTGCAAAAACCTCTTAAACACAAAAAAAATAAAAAGTACAGAAAAATGTTCTAACAGCAAAAGTTCTCTTCGTAAGCATTTTTTATTTGAAAATATTCGAGTCAGGATAAATAAGACAATTTTCAAATTTTATACACGTCCTAAGGATTTACAAAGCATAAAGTTGTTACGTTAACAATTTTTTGTATTCCCCCTTTCTGTGTACCCTGTGAGCTTTATTTTGTTTGGCATTTTCCATTATGGATTCCTCATGTCATTTATTTTTTTCAATTTTCCAAGCTCTGTTTGATGTTCACAGCAGAGAAATAATGTTAAAAATAAAGTTTTTTTAAGATTTAAGATTGCTAAATTTATTTTATATTATGATTAGCTATAAAGTGTGCGTATATGCATATTATAAAATATATATTATAAAGATATTTGAACACTAAATTGAAACTCTGTGTCACAGCGTTGATTCATTGATTGATTCATTCATACAGACCTATAAATATAAGGAATCTATTTACACATATATATAAGTGACAGTTTATAGTATTAAGTTTTTGTTTTACTGGTGTTATACTTACCTTATTTTACAATGTTCTTCCCTAACCTATTATTTGACTTACAAGTGCTTAAGTACGGAAAGCTCGCTTTAGCTTAATTTTATTTATAAATATATATTTAAATATAAATATTTTTGTTTTTAACTGATTCAAAAATTATTAAAAGACTACATGTATGTCATTGATTAACTCGCGAACAATATAGACATATCCTCTTCTCCAAACAGATAGATCCAAAAAGAACAAAATTTCCTTAAGTATCTCAGCAGACGGCAGTATACTCATTTTTGCTAAATTAACTGTTTTCAGCCAAATCCGTTATTTTTAAATTGTGTAAACTGTACAAGTTCTCCCACTCTGATTCTTTCGGTGAGCTTGAGCTCAGTTATTATGTTTAATGCCGCAGAGTCATCCCTTCTCACTTTCTAGACACTTACTAGAATCGTGACTCACTTTTTCAAAGAATTCTTCACTATTTTGCCACTCCTATCAGGATACTGTGTAGTTTGTAATATACGATTACAATTAATGGGTTTCTTATTTTATAATTCAAGGCATCTTCCCATAACTTTCATGAGAAAAATTGTCAGGCTACATTGAGTCAGCCTGAAATAATGCATGATTTCTTGATACTGCTTTCCCTGGAGAATGCTTATCCAATAGGTATTGGAGCATTTTCGCAGTAAACACAATCTACAAATAGAAGACATTCTAAAAAACATGCTATGCTCTTTCTATTTCACCTCTGTAATTATGATAGAATGCAACATTCTAATGCAAATAGATCAGAATAGAACTTTTTCACAATTAAAATGGTATATGGTCTATGTTATGTGGTATAATCTATCTATCACGTTGCTGATTTATTCATATTGCAATATATGAAATAAAGAAGAACATCAATCTCTCATTCTTTGATTTTTGCTATTTTTGCATGAACTCTCTATCTAAATGGTCTAGAAAATTTTTGCTCAAGTTGAGTAAATACACTCGTTTTTTCACTGCTAACTTTGCTGTATGAGTTTTTTTTTTCTGTATTCTTGTAGGAAGGAAGAATCAGATGTAGAAAGGTCATATTGCTAAATGTGCTAGCTTTTTTATGACTTTAGGAAAAGTATATACAATAGAATATACAAATATATAAATACAAAACATGCACTTTTGAGCAAAATCATTTGAAACACTTTTAATACATTTTTATATAGTTAAAAAAAATTTATTCCATTCATTAAAAAAAAATCTTTAAATTTGCTACTTACTATATATTATATGTGGGTTTTATGTGGGTCATTAGTATTTTATAAAAATCAATAAATAAAATACTTTGTCAACTAAAGATTGTTCTTGGCCGAAATGATAACTACGAAAAGCGTACATCGAAGAAAACAGTACAAAATTCAATAAAAATAAATTTACAATCTCGTTAAATAAATATTAAGATAAATCAATAATATGAAAAAATACCCTCATAAACGTGTGAATATATTTTTTAGTAGATTTTTCTTAGATTTGAAAACCTTGCCGCCAAGTAAGAAACAATAGGCAACAGGCAGTCTTTAAACGAGTTAAACGTTCAACCACAAAACGGAACAGAAATACTACTACAGTTCCTGTTTTCTTACACTTAAGCTATTTATTAACAATACACTGCAAAAATTTTATGATTTTTTTTACTTATAAGGAATTTTAAGTTTGCAATTAGTGACGGTTTTTTTTTATGGTGTAATTTCATAAATATTTTAAATATAACATACTTATGCTTGAAATATTAATTTATTTAGTTATAAAAACACTTTTTTTATTATAAAATTCGTATTTTATTTAATTATTTGTGCTTTCCTCAAGCACTTATTTTGCTACTTAACTTCTTTGAAGCATAATGTGTTTGGTAAATGCTGCTTTTTTCAAGCACTTATTTTACTACTACTACTTAACTTCTTTCAAGCATAATGTAGATGGTATTAAAGAATCGTCATTGGCTATTGTTCCATAATATTTTATTTACTTATTTTTTAATTCTCTATGGTGTACTTGACTGACTGCAGAGTTTATGGTGTTTTGTTTTCAAATAAATTCATTTCATTTTTAGTTATATATGATTTTTTTTTGTTTTGTTATTTTATTTGTAAAAAAAATAACTTAAAATAAATTTTTGTCAGGAATGCGAAAAATAAAAATCTTTCATGTGCCCTGCCCGCTGTCACACAAAAGTTACTTAAAATGCATATTCTTCAATATGAAATGCAGTTTCTTGGTATAAGTATTACCTTCACTATAATAACCACTTGAATCAGCGAGAAGTAAATAACCGAATTAATTAAAATACTTAGAAAAGTTGAATGGTCTTGAAAGCAGCGACAAGTAAGGGCTGTTCGCTGTTATTGAACCTTTTTTTTTTTTGCAGATTAGATGAAAATATTAAGCTTATGGTTTTAAAATTTATTAACATAAATATTTGATATGAAATACAGGGTTATCTATTTTATGGTTTCGAAAGTTAATGTCAATAAAAGCGTTTCAATATATTGTATAGACCTCACGATTAGATATGAAATACATAACGATTTAAATATTTTTAATGGGTTATCTTAAATTAATGAACCTTTTTGAGGTGATTTTCAAGGACCTTTCATCACACTAGGACTAGGACTAACAATAGCTTGACGGTGTAACCCAAAGCTGCATCATATAGTATCCTTCTTGTTAAGGCAATCAGCTATCGACAATTGTGATTTTTCATTGCCCGCTAGGGACATGTCCACCAAGCGAAAAATGGGTCTTGTTATCATAATCAATACTACTCGAATCAATTAATGTTTTCTGATAATTATGTTTATTCTTAAGCCCTTAATAAAAAATACCTTGAATGAATTATACTACACTACTTGTATCTATTAAAGTAACGATTTTTTAAAATTCAATTTTTTGAATGACCATATATATGCATATATATACATAATATTTGTATTTATATAGTCTAACTGATTTGTGCTATATTTACTTTAACAATTTATATATATTTATTTAATTCAAGTACACAATATCTACGAACATAGACAATACATTCCGTTCATTTTAAGCATTTTAAGCATTTTTATATGATGTTCATGATAAGATAAAAAAATAAATTTAGCAAAATTTATTTAAATATTTTTGTTTTGCAAAAAAATTTTTATCTTATCACAATATTTTCAATATCTCTACGTTGTTCTGTTTTTTGTACTAGGGTAGCATCTGTTTGCAATAATAATATATGCGTTTTTCTATATAAAAAATATTTAATAAACTAAATAGAATGCATTTAATTAAGCTCTAGCAAGATTACTCTTTCAACAGACAAAGCAATATTTTTTTATTAATTTCTAAATAAATAATATAACACTTATAAATTTTTAATAATATATTTTCATTGTATTTTTATAAAAATTGTTTATTGAATGAAGTAAATAGAATTTATATGATAAAGCACTCATAAGATTAAACTCATCCATCTCATTGTGCAGATTTAATGGAATTAATTTCAAAATAATTGAAATAAACAACATTTTAAAAATATTTAATTCTTTCTATATAATGCATAAATTTTTATAAAATATAAAATATAAACAACCTATTTTCTTCATAATTGATGGAATAATTCAAAGAAATAATTTCAATATATTTTTTTTTATCTTTCAGGTAAGACTCAGCAAAATCTTTAAATTCATGTGGTAAATATCTGTGAACATGTGGTAAATATATATAGACATATTTACATGTATTTATTTTTATTATTTAAATAACATATATATATATACATTAACACATATTCCATTTATTTAATTAAATAAATATTTATATTATTAAATAGCTTTATAACTCTTTATTAATGTCAATGCTAATCGCACACGTTTTTTCCACAAAATCTTCAATTAAAGATTGTAGAAAAGACGTCAGTCCATTTAGTTTTTTTCCTCAAAAAGTGTCTTAATTCTTTTATTAAACAAATTATCTACTTTATTTAATAGTCTTACTCTCTCTCTCTCTCAACCGCCTCCATAAAATAATGTAGTTAATTTTTATCTATCAGATATTGTTTTTATTTTTTTCGTATTACTACCATATGTATATTTAACTAATACGTATATATATATATATATATATATATATATATATATATACGTATGAAATAATTAAATACATATATGTATAAATCGTACATGTTTTCTTATCAAAAAAATTTAATTAAATGTTTTTCTTATCATTTAGGATTTTTCGATATAATTTCATTAATTTTTTAATGAGTTCGAAAGTAAAAAAATTTTAAATAATTAAAAAAATAATTGAAAATTTTAAATAAATTCTATATAAATAATTTTATTCAGTCTTGCTCGAAATAATAAACAATTGTAACTGCATTTTTAAATAATTAAAGATTACACTTTATAATTACCTTGAAATAATTTTTTCATAAATTTATATTTCATATTATTAATACAAATATTCTTTCAATAAATGTATTTAATTGTTTCTGATTGTTTTCTTCTATAAAAAAAATTTTATTAAATATGTAGTATTGGATTATTGTGAATTAGTTAATCATGTTACAAAATGGTTACCACAATTAATCTGTTACTCTCCAGTGTATGTATAGCTTCAGATAAATATACAAAGTAATTATATATTTTCATGGAAGTTTATATATACCAATTAATTATAAAGTAAGCAAATATATTAATTCTAAAATTGATTATGCCACACAATCTTATATAAAAAACCAGTGCTGCCAGATATATGCAAGTGAAATTATATGAAATGATATAAAATGATATTAATTTTTTTTTTAGATGAAGAGATCGTTCAAATATATCAATCACTTCTTTTAGATTACAAATATCAATACATTTTCAAGAAATTCTTTTTAATTTGGCATTTCTTTTTCTGGACAGGCCTTTAAAGAACACTACTAATACTCTTTAGAGTTACCTTTTTAAGTGACTGAAGTTCATTATTTATATTAGACTGAAATATCTTTTAAAACGCGATATTGTTGTTCAAGTTATTTTAAGTGAAATATACCCTCGCTGATTGTCTCTGAACTAATATCGCTAGGGGTCTGTTAATTCTACACGTAGCATCATACAACGGGCTTTACTTAACTACGTACTATATCTGAAAGTAAAAGAAAGAAAATTGTAGTTTACCTTAAAACGTCTGACAGGGAAAAGAAACCATAATACATTTTCTCTGTGAATGCGCGGCTTTGGCGTCCAGTAGATATAGGTTCTTATGAAGATACTTCTTTGATAGTTTACCACACTGTTCACCGGTAAATCGGTAAATACTCAATAAATACCGGTAATGACACCAGACACAGTTATCAGTCCAAATAAGTGTTCGTAAAGGGTTTTATAACGTATATGTTATAATATAAATTCTTTAGATTAATGTTGACATATATATTATGATGCAAGTGTTTGATCAATAATAAAATATTTAATTATTTTATATTAATGGTTTTTATATATTTTTTTATAACCGGCTATAGATCACTTTTTGTTAAATAATTCAACGTTTGTTTAATATTTTTCAATATATTCTATATTTCGAATATCCTTGAAAGTCATCATCAAGATCAGGATATGACTTAAATTAATATTAATAAAACTATATCTATATCCTCTTTATTCTGTTGCCCATATTGCAAATATTAATATTAAGAGTACTCATTTTGAATTATTATATATTATATTTTTTTATCTTTCTATTATATTTTATATTTCTATTAAATAATAATAGAAAATAGAATGTTTTCTTTCGAATTAAAAAATAAAGAAATTACTTTTATTATTTTTTTATTTAAACAATTTTTTTTTGTTAAAAATACTACATTAATCAAAACATGAACTTATAAGCATTTTTTTTTTCTTGTGCCATAAAAATATAGACAGTCAAACTTCCATAACTCGAATTACCATTTTGCAAAGAAAAGGTTTGACTTATGAAAACTTCAATTGAAAGGATTTTTTGTAACTGTATGTAATTTGCTCTCTAAACCCCGTCTAATTAGTTCGAATTATAGAAAACTCGAGTTATAAAATTTCGAGTTATGGAAATTTTACTGTACTTGTAAAAATAGCTTAATTGGTCAATATTTATATTTTCACTTTAATAAATTATTTAACACTTAAAAATAACATAAAATAAGAATTGTTTTTTGCAGTGTTTTCAATACAAAAAGATTCTCTATTCACATATCCCTTTCTTGAATTAACAATTTCAGCAATAAATTTATCTTATAAGCAAAACCAAACAAAATTTTTATATAAAAACTTTGAATTGTTTACTTTGATTTAAAAAATACAATAAAATATTATAGTAGCTGCAGTTCTCTCTATTGTTCTTCTACCAAACCAACTGGTTTTATTCAACATGAAAAATGCAAACAACAATAATATACTGAAAAAAAAAATAAATAAAAATATAAATTAAAATGAAAATAAAAATAAAAATATAAAAATTTAAATTTTAGAATAAAAAACGTAATTAAAAAAAAATAATGAAATATTGCCAAAAATTGTGTAAAGTCAAAAGTTGACTTTGTTCTCAGTACAATTTCTCAGCAGTTGTTTTATTTTTTACTTAATGTCTATTTATTCATCAGAATTTTTATTTATTTAACCAACATGCATATAACATATAGCATTAAAAAAAAAATAAAATAAAAAATAAAATGGAAGATTTTGTTTATAATGAAAATAAGGCTATTTAAGCAAGTGTTATAAATTTATTTAGCAGTTTTTATGACAGCAAAATTCGGGCAAAAATACAAAGCATTTGATAGATAGAAGCACTAACAGTCAGTCAAACAAGTTGCTAAAATACCACTGAAATTAATGTAAAAAACAAAAATTTATATTTTATGGCATTAGCCAAGAAATAAAATAAGAAATTTATCTACACATGTTCACATACATATATTTGAAGTACTCAAACTTGAAAAAATTACAAACCAGAAGTCTAAAATTAAATGTACATATACCTACTATAGCCACCGATGAGCTCATATCTGATACGCATTGAGATATGAAAATTATGATTTTTTGATTCTTAAATTAAATAAAATATTAACACAAAAATATAAAAATACTAATATTAAAATAACTTTTTCGCAAATTGCGAATTTCCTAAAGAAGTTAATAATTTCTTTCAAAATAAATTAAATTTTTTATTTGAAATTTGCTAAAAATAAAAAATAATAAAATAAACATTAATTAATTCTTAACCTTTTATAGAAGCAAGTGTTGACAACACATTTGCGTCACAATTGATGACGTACCTTTGTATTGTTTTTGCGAAAAATTATTAATTATAGAATAAAATAATAAAACTTTTTTCCTTTGTGTATTTTCAGTGTTATGAAATATTTATTTCATTCCGATTGCATTTTATTTTTATTTTCGTTATTTATAAAATTATTTTTATAGACAAGCAGCAAAAAAAAAAAAGTAAATATAAATAATAAAAATTTAAACCTAAGCATATAGAAATTTATATAATAGATAATATTATAACATATATAATATTATTTATTATTTGCATATATAGTATAGAATATCTCGATCCTTCAAATGATTACGACTGATGTAATATTAATATAAAGTAAACGTCTTCAATACGTCAGAATGACTCAGCTGGAGCTGACATTCTAGTATATTTCAAATAGTCTTATCTAACCTATCTATAACATAGAAATCTTACTTTTATTGAAGAACAACTCATATTTTAATAATCTTAATATAAAACCTGAGATTTGCACTTCTTATATAATAACATATTTTAAAATTAAAAATAATTTGATAGAAGAAAAGAGTTTTCTTCCCGGTAACCAAAAATATAATCGACATTTTATTTATTACTTAAATTTTCTTTATAATTATATTATAATTATTTTATAATCTTAAAATAATTTTATTTAATTTTTATTAAATATAACAATAGTTATTCTAGTTAATTATATATTTTATTATTTATTTATTTTATTATTTATACATTTTATTATTTATTTATTTTATTATTTGTTTAATTTTTATTAAATATAATAATATTTATTCTAGTTAATTATATATTTTATTATTTATAATTATATTTTAAATATTTTATAATTTTAAAATAATTTTATTTAATTTTTATTATATATAATAAAATTTATTCTAGTTAATTACATATTTTTTAAATGATTATAATTATTTTAATTTATTTGGTTATAGAGTTAATAATTATAAATAAGAATGTTTTTCACAGAGTATTCGGTTTGCATATATGGTATACTTAAAATACTTATATTGTATTTCTAAAAACATTCGAACACACATTTCTGTTAAAAATTTGACAAATTGTTATAAAATTATAATATCTTATGCATAAGTCTATCTTTTAAATCATCATTATCTGAAAACAATGGAACAATTTAGATTCACTATTCTTTTCTACTTGCTATTAAGAATTGTAGGGAATTATATAGAAGAAGCGTGAATAAATAGCAACTGTTTATTTACAAATTTTCAGGTTAAATTAATGATCTTTAAATAAAGTTGTCATAAAGTATTTTTAATAAATAAAAAATTCTTCATACACTATAACATTAAATTCATTAATTATAAAATAATCCACAAGAGATTTTAAGTACAATATTTCGATCATCTACAAAAGGAGAAAAGCGTGTGTACTTGACGGGCGTATATTCATTGCAGCTTGAAGTGTCTTCAAATTGTAACGATGATTTATTTTAGCTGTCATTGATCAGCAAAAATACCAAACATCTTTACAGGGAGATGATGTCTTCCTTCACTGATGAATCAACCAAAATACACAATGTCATCATCACTCGATTGGCAATGCTCACACGCAGTGCCTCTACATTCTCATAGCAATTACATCAGATCTCATTGCCATTCATACGCACCAGTACCTCATATCTTTTTTACTCTTTTATTTATGGTGCATCATCATCGTGTCTCGATCGATATCATTTATCATGAAGATTGTTTATGGTACGATTAAGTGACTGCCTTTTAAGTGTTGCGGGTGCGCGTGCCTACTGCTTTTTACTTTGAGAGCTGTAACTTGAGATAAATTTTTTTTCTGACATTTGTATTAATTTTATTACATGAAATATATCATTTTCCCATATATGTATGTAAATTAGAGACTCAAGAAAAATCTATTAATTTTATATTTTATTTTGATTAATTTTGCATAACTCAAAGGTAACAACTCTGTTTTTTAAATAGTATTTTAAATTTTTTATGCATTTATTTATTTCAAAAATGGTAAAAAAATTTGATATTGTGTCTCATGTCCATAAATGGCTTGTGTCTTTATTTAATATGGAAATTGTATTTCATATTTGGACCACAAAAAAAATCTAAACTGTTACATTAAAAAATGTAATAATTGCTTTTTTCTTTTTGTAAATCTTAATGTTTTATTCACGTTGTCTTATTGTCTTAATACAAAATTTGTGACCGTGAATATAATTTTTTTTTATATTTTGGTATCATCTGCTGAGTGCGTAGGTAGCCTTATAAGCGTGCTCACGCCCGTTTAATTTTCGGTTTACCCTAACAATTTCTTAAGTATAACATTTATTTGCTTTTGTTTTTTATAGTCTATAATTTTTCTCAGTTTATTATAATTTGTTACTTTGCCCTTAATACTTTTTTTTGAATTTTTCTAAAGCAAGCAAACATAAAATAATAATACACGGAAATTTATATATTTTACAAGGTTTTTATAGCTTTTTTATTTATATTTTATTTGTTGAATTTTATTGCATTCTTATTTGTAAAGTAGCATTTGCGCAATTTTATGAGCATTAAATGCAAGAGCTCAAATACTTAGCAGAGATTTTTGTACGACATTTAATAGGTTATTTGCAGAATTTCTTCCATCTATTCCGAATTTATTATATTAGTGACATAATTGAAATAAAAAAAATTAAAATTATATAGTTTATTTAAATCAAATAGTTTTATTATTCCACATATCTTCAAATACCTATAAATAGTAAGATACAAATGCATTCAATACAAAATTTTAATATTTTATATGACAGGGTACAATTTTCGACACTTGTAATTCAAAATTTATATATAGATTTATATTCTAGTTTCTAGTAATTTTCAATACTTATATTAAACCGTGAAAATACATCTGCGCTCGCAATAAAGACATGAACGTTATCTCTGAGCTACTGCTGAGATCGTGTGTTTACTCTCTCTAACCGGCATATTTTCTTACCAAACATTTTAGAACACTTTTCAAATTTTTTCACGGAAAACTTTAAGACTAATCCTGACATTATGGTATAAAACCGCAAAATGTGATTACCATCAACCTTCACTGTCACGTCTACACCATCACAAACCATTAGACAATGCTCCAATTATTCCACTATTTAAATGATATCTTTATTAAGTGAACTTGCTTATTATTATTATGATTATATCAATAATCATTTCAACTTTCAGCTAAGTTGTCATTTTGAGCATTTGGCCGTCCACCAAAACTCTAAATTCATTAGATAATTTTTTTTCATATTTAAAATGAAAACACACCCATTCTTTCTTCTCTTCGATAAATACATTTTTTCATTTTTTTTCTCCTAAGATGTAAATAAACTCTTTAAGCCATAAATAACTAACGATTTGCTAACCGCAAAGACTAATTGAACTGGTTTATTTAGCAATTTGCGATTTTAAAAGTAATATGGGAAATAGTTGTGCTACTAGGTTTAAACAATAGTCCTAGACGTTGAGTTGTTATTAACAAAATAGTTGTCAACATGCGCTTTATATTGAATTAGACACCAGATACTTTTCTATTTGTAAATATTACAGATGTTATCTATAGTTTTCTTTTTGTTGGAGCAAATGTTTGGAAATACATAAACTTATCTTATGATTATGGCTTGCTTCACCAGGGTCTATACAGTTTGAAGGTTTAAACAAGTGCAAAATTGTTAATACACAAATAGTTTACAGTGGCACGTAATAAAAATTTTTTTTCACCTACTAGGTGTACCCTCTACACAAAGTGTAAAATCAACCTTAACTATGTTTCTCGAACAACATTTAAAAAAGTTTCTTTAAATAAAAAAAAATAAAAGGAAAAACAATACATATATCTGTATTGATATGGTTATCAAACAACTTGTTAGTATTATTATTAAAATTATTGCCGTGAAATCGCCCAACAGCCGGTACAACGGCCAGAAAAATTCTATTGTACCAATTTCACTATTGACTACACAAAGCTCTTTAAAGCTTTCTGAAAAAAGTCCAGAACTAAGGCTAGAGAAGAGCTCTTAATCTGTTCTGGTGACAGAAATTCCATATGAAATAAGTTTCTTCTGTGTATTATTAAAGCTGGACAGTCACAAAGAATATGCATAGTAGTTTGCTCATCTTGGAGGCTTAGTCTGCACTCCGCATTAGTAGATAATCGTAGTTTATGAACGTATACTTCATATACTTTTATTCAATAAACAAACTACTGATAACAGAAAATCGTATAATAAACCCCTTTCTATAGTTTTCTAATACTACACCACTGCTTCGGTTGCGTGTACTAGTAACGTTGTATCGTTGTAAGACAATATTTGATTTGATTTTATTTTCTTTATAAATATGAAAAATTGTGACGTTCAAATAGTATTTTAAGAAGATCGATGGCGTGTTCGTTCGTATGGCAACGAGTGGGTTACCCAAAAGTGACTCTCCCGGTTTTACTGCTGAATATACCACATGAAGCATGCACGTAAGCATGCAACACAGTAGTCTGTCTTTAGAAAAAGGTGCGCATATCAGCTGAGTACTGCCTGCTATTACCTTGCATTTTATTTCTATTTAGGCTTTTATTCCTTTTTTTTAATACAAATAAAATTTGTTTTTGTTGTAATTTTATCGTTCTGATAAACTAAACATGTTTATTACAAAATTGCGTGACTTTAGCGGGTTTACGTTTTTTAATGCGTTACAATTGCGGTTGATTACATATGTTCATATGTTGGCAACAATGGTTACCACAGGCAACTCTGCAAAAAGGCGTAAAATTGGCGCCAAAGTTCAGTTTCACATAAATTGGCGAAGTTCTTTTTATTATGGTTTATTCAATTTTAATTTTTTGCTTTCATTTTGGCAAATTCCCATAACTGCTGACTTAATAATCTCTTTGGACTTAATAAAATAAACTTAATGTCAAAGGTGTTCTTAGTTTATTTATTTTGGCACATCTCTTAATTAATTTTTTTTTATTTTTTCTTTTTTTTTTTTTATATTCTGGTGGTGTCATTTTGATAAATCAAATCCATTTCCGTTTACTACTTCCATTAATTTTTCTATTATTATTTTTTTTTTATTTAATTTTACTAATTTGTTGTTATTGACTTGAAAAGGCACTCCTCATCTCTTGTTGTTGTTATTTCAATTCTTTTTCATATATTAATTAGCAATTAAATGGCTTTTCATGCCGCACACTCGTAAGAACAGCAATCCAAAATTTAAGTGGCACATCTTTAATTGGGGAACAACCCACACAAAATCTGCACTCCAGCTTGTTTTTATTACTTTCCATTTTTTCCATATAATTAATATTAAATATTCTACAGATTCAATATTATGAAAGGTTGTTAGGCAGTTTCCAAGCTTTTAGTAATTAATAGAATTTTTTAATTTATTTTTAATTATTTTTATTTACCTAGTTGATACTACACTAATCGTAGTACCTACCAGGTTGAAAATTTGTGTATAAAACATAGAAAGTGCAAACAGTTTTGTACGTTTCGGTTTTATAAACAATGTTTTAAATTATTTATAATAATTATTTCACATTATGTCTTCGTATTTGTAATTGAGTTTTTATGTTTGTGAAATTATACAACTTTTCAAATAAAACCCGAGTTGGATGAAATTTACAGAGATTTTTCATCAACATTCTTCTTAATTCCTTTATCTCCATATTTCAAGCATAGGGCCTCGAACTATCAAAATATGCAATTGTACAAATCTAGATTGTCAAAAGGTGTACTAAACGGTTTTAAATGATAGTCGAATTAAAATCATAAAGTTTAGTAATCCTAGAGTTAAGATGATCTTAGTATTAAAATCATAACATTTTGTAAGATTTTAAAATTTATCATATAACACACTTATGGACGAGATAATAGATAAACTTAAATCCTTACAACTGCTGTTAAATCTGGCTTTCACATTCTCCGCTAAATTTTCGATCCAATTGTTGTGAGCAAAAGAAATGCAAAACATGACGCTATGGAACCCTTGCAACTAGAATTAATTCACTTTATAGTGATTTCAGGCATCGGTAAACAACGTTCCGTATCCACTTATAAAAAATGAAGACAAGAAAAATTATTAATTCACTAGATTTATTGCACCGTGATTTCTTTTTTTTTTTTTTTTTTTTTGAAGAATATACTTATTAACTCTGGTCGATAATCTTTTATTCTCATTCCACATGTTATAAATCAATGGTTCCTAATCTTTATTTGACCAAGGATCACTATGATATTTTTATTTTTAATAAGGACCACAACATTAAGGAATAGTAAACTATGTATTTATTTTAATATATAATGAATTGTATAAGTGCATTATATAGTTACATTATATGGGCTATGAAATACGTATATAATTACTTGGAAATTTTTTTTGCTTATAGTCTAATAAGTTAAGTATCTGTGAGCAAACCACACGCTATATATCCATACATGTTAAAGTTTATTCACGGACAGTTTTTAACCACCGGTTGGGAACCACTATTTTAAATCATACAAATACCTGTATTCATCATATAAGATCTATTTTTGTTGTTCAAAAAAATTCTGTTTACATTGAAACATTCTTTTTAAATCCCACTATCATGTTCCACCTAAGAACAAATAGATTCAATATAACTTCACTTTTAAAAAACAAAAAATTATTTCGAAATATAAGTTATTATAATTTATCTATGTCAGTAATAGATCAGTTGATGTATTACGACATCTAATTCTTAATTCCACTATATAGTTATAAGTAAATTTCTAAGTTTTTCAAGAAATCGATTAATCCATAAAAGGTGAAAAGTCATATTTATGTCCATATTAGAGAACTTCCGGTTCAAATAGTTACACAAATTTAGGTTATAAAAATTAATAGTTTCTAAAACTTAACTAGGTAAATAGGTTATTTACAAATTTTTATTATTATTTTACTTTTCAAATAATTTTTAATTAAAAAAATGTATTTATTACCTAACCTGGGACAACTTTTTGTTTATAGTTTTTATGAAAATACAAAATGATTACGAATTTCCTCGATTCAAAGTTCATTCGGATAGCATATATGGGCGCTTAAATAATTGAAACCAGGTTGCCCACTTATTTCCCTTTGGTGTTAATATGAATGATTGTGCGTGAGTATAAATAAACGCATCATTTGAATTACAATAGGCTTTAGATAGGTTATTATGAATGCTGAATAGCAACAAGGCATGCCAGAGTAGTTCCAGAGTAACGCTATTTCTCTGTCAGAGCCTAATCGTTTGTATGCAAATGGCAGACACTGTGAAAAGAACTTCGATGTAGTATTTTAATAAAAACTTCCGCCTAACAAAATAAATCCGAAAGAGGAACTCATATCCAATCTAATATATGTACACACATCTAAATAGTTAAAAATTTATTTTATTATTATAATAGGCTAATTCATTTTTGCCTTCGGTTCTAGTGGCACTCAACATAAAAAGGGCAGAAAATTTTATTGTTTTATTGTCCACTCGAATTTGGTCAACAAGTGTTTGTTGGTCATAATTTCATATAAATTTTCCGCTTTCAAATGCGCTGCGAATGCACTGCGATTGCGCTGCGTATGTGCTTTGAAAAGGGCCCACTTGCTCAGCTTGCGGCTGCCACTTAAATTGTACACTGCGACAAAGAGCGACTCAACGTATAGATTATTTAAATTTAAAATACAAATCATTCATGCATTCCATATACTCGTATATACTATATATTCCTAAGCATTTTTTATTTCACTTTTTTTTTTTATCTTCAATAATTTTTATTTTGTTTTTATATGTTTGTAAGTAACATTTGTGCCCCTTTTTGGGGAGAAAATTACAAATGAATAAAGTTAACATGCGCTTAAAGGCACTTGTTATGCTTTGCCTTTTCACTGGACATATAAGGAAACAAGTGCCCTTTTTTGTGCCTTGAACCGGAAGAGTTTAGTTTTACATTTTCTACTTGAGCTGCGTTTTGTACGCTTGCCTTTGATACTAGAATCTTTGACTTAGCTTGACTTGACTATCATTGTATATGATTTCATAAATAAAATTTTATAGTTAGAACGTGAATTTAAAAATTTAAACTATGTTTTAACAACATTACAAATAACTTTCTTTTAATGTAATTGGGTATCTTAACTGGGTTATTGAAAAATAATAGAATAGAAGTAAGCACGGTTCTAAGTTCCCAACGCAAAAGAATCATCTAAATAAACAGAAACTACGCAACTTATCGACAGCAAACATTGTGCATTTCCAAATATAAGCCTATGGTATAAACTTACTATCTCATATTCTCCTCTTGCTCAAGGTCAAACCCAGGCCGCCACAAGGTTCAAAAAACCAGAAAAAGTTGAAATAAATGTAAGGAAAAAATTTTAGTTTTTATATATAGGTTTACAGAAACATCGACGAAGGTGTGAAACAATGAAAGTGAAAAAATTGATCTCTCTTGATCCGTTGGATTTTTCTACATCTAAAAGTATTCCATGTCCAGCCTTCTAGTGAATCAATTATTCTTACTCGCAACTCTTTAAGTAGCTCACTTTCATCTAAAGTTTTGTTAGACTTTTAATGTAAATTTCTGTTATGTCCCAACAAAAAGATTTTAAAGAATTGTTACTTTCTTTCTCACTAAGCCTATTCATTTACATCAAGACTGCCCAAAGCATGGCCCGCTGGCATCATGCAGCCCGGGTCTAATATATGTGCGGCTCACGGCTTGTTTGTAATTTGCAACAATTATGTAAATTTTTTATTTTGTATTTTGATAACATCACATTGTTTTATTATTGTGGTATCCTAAATTAATGAATTAAAATTTTTTTAATAATTTATTACACTTCAAGTTAATTTACTTAATTCTTAAAGATTTTAGTATATATTTTTTTCTACAACTGGCTCAAAAAACTCGTATCTAGCCGTAAGTCATTATATTAAAAATAAAATATTTTTCGTAGCAATAAATGAATGTAAGTATTTATTTCCGTTGCCCTTTAATCTATTCAGAGATTTGTATAGCGGGCCAATATCTTCTCTGGACTGGATAGCACTGTTCTTTATAATAAGTTATAGCTTAACAATTCTGGGACACATAAGTCTCTATGCATGTTTGTCTACACAACAATAACCGATTTAATAAAAGATAATTAAAGGTTGCATGCAATTCTTATCTTAACACAGAATAGTCTATGATAATTATTCGTGATCCGCGAAAATTGTTTTTTGCAGAATTGTTGTCCTACTTCATGCGAAGATTAGACAACTCTACACTAAATAAGCACTTCTTATTCCTCCTATTTCTCATAGCAGAGGCCACAAATAATATCAGTTAGAATTTCAAGTTCTCTTAGACAATGATCGGTTAAGTAAGGACAACATGTAGTTCAATAAAATAAATACTTACATAAATAATTAAGGTCAATACTTTTTGTTATTATTGTTGTTTTAATTGTTCAAATCTATTGATCGACAGGAATGGGTTACCATATTGCAAAATTCTAAACAAAATAACAACTTTAAATAAAACGATCTGTGTAATGGGTAGATTCTTCAGAGAATCTCTCAAAAATACTTGATTTAAATCAAGTCATTTTAGTTAGCAACAAACCAATAATTTTGCTTTAACAGTAGTACTCGCAAAACGCCCGTTCATTGATATTAAATTATATGAAATTATAATAAAAATTTAATAATGCAATTTTTTATGAACAAAAAATTCATTTATGTATGAAAAAAAATCTACATTATATTTAAATTTCTCTTACGTCACAGCGATAAGAGCATCCGTTGCTATATTAATTCAATATTTTTTTTTTTTTTTTGTAAATATTGTTAATTTTGAAATTCAGTTTCAATTGCTGTTGCTATTGAGGCTGTTAGCCTGTCAACACAAATATTTCATATGAATTTTTCAAACATTATTGTATGGAGAGCAAAAATAAATAAATAAATTTTAAAAAAAAATTTTTTAATTTGATATTAATATAATTTTAGAAAAAATATACACACACTTTTAATTGGAATATTAGTTATTAAAAGAAATTGCATACTTTAAGATTATAGATATAAATACATGCCTGAAGATATTGTCGAAATTGCTTCCTCTATCACAACTACTATAGACCGTGTCGCACACGTACAGGGAAGTTATCTGATTGTGTTGTATCACTCATATCAAAACTTAAACTCTATAGGTACCCTATTCTATCAAAAACTCCACAACATGTTCAACATGAATATCAGTCTATTACTGAAACCACATGCATTAACACATCCAACTGCTTATAAAACTCCTGACACTTTCTTTAAAAGACTTCCTACCTGATTGAGAGAGTTCGATCTCCTTCTACTTTTTCAAAATTTTTAATCAGAATTAAATCAAAAATTAAAAAGCAAGCAGATATTTACCGGGCTGAAAATTGGAACTAAATCGAAAAAAAATAAATCTGTATATTAAGGTTTAACACCGAATAGTTCGGCACCTGCGTTCAATCTACATTTTAAAAACCTTCTTTAAAATGAATCATGTGATCCTTGAATACAATACAACATACTATTAAACCAAACTCTTACTTTCTAATGAAGTTTCTTTCCCTTGCTCTTATTTGTTTGATGAAACGCAAGTTAGTATCTAAAGTGTCATAGTGTATGTAACCACTATAGTTGAAGTTTGATAATTAATTATTCAGTTGGACTCACAGAAATAGTTTGCAGCCCAGCAAATCTTCTTGACAGTATAATACCATATACATTTTACTAGTTTTAAGAGAGTGCAATTCTAAATTAGAATCGTACAATCTGTCTTTGATATGTTTTTGCTCAATCTCAACTCACGAGTGTTTGTGTACGTCTTCATTTCTGATGTACCATGAAAGTACTCGTACGTCTTACTACAATATTCTGATAATAATATTCTTTCAATATATCATATAGGAGCTATATTTAGATTAAAACTAAGAATAAATCGCGCTCTTCTTTTGTTGTATCTTTTATTGAAGATAATTGATTGTGATAGCAAAACCCCTCTATTCATATGTATATATAACAGTAAATGAATTCTTACCAATATATCATAAGATTAGTTTAAATGCTAAAACTTTTAAAGAATAATATTCATATATATGTGCAAATATAGTAATATTCAAAGAATTGTAAGTATCTCTTATGAAGCAATTAAATTATTATCCATGCAAATCTAAAATCTAGCATGAATGATTCCAATTAAACCCGAATAGAAAAATTATTACCAGTAGTAACTACCTTTCACAGATCAAACAAGCATAGCGCATTAGAGACCAACTGCCATGGTACATATCACATGGCTTTGGACTACATGAATTGATCCCTTATATCCAATGTAAGTCAACACTACAATTTCTTTTGCTTTCACCTTTTTCTCAATGCAAAACAAAAAGGAAAAAGAATAAAATTATTAAAGAATTTGTGAAGAGTAATAGAAAATCACACACGTTGTTTATGTGACATTTACTACAGGCGAAGGAACACCCATAAATAAGAAAGTAATAGACTGGGTTTCCATTTACACAACACAAAAAACACTATGTATGGACCTACAAACATATACTATGTACATGCAGATACATTATTTAAAGAAAGAAATCATAATTCACCTTTGTTGAAGGTAGACACTATGCCTGCACTTTTGCCATTGCAATAACTTGACAAACAAAATTTAGTAATTTTCGTTATGAATTTATGGGCATTTTCGGTATCCGAAGTATCTGAAGTATCCGCATTTGTTGCTTGTTAGTGGACACAAGCCAAGCTGAGCCAAACTGAACCAAACTGAACCAAACTGAGCCAAACTGACCTGACCGAATTCAGAGTAAAAGTAAGAAATTTAGCGATTTTATTTGCTTCAACCGAACAGTGCAGTCGGCGAGAAGATGTGAAGATGCACAGTAGTCAGCTGGTCAGTTTGTACAATGATAGAATGTGTTCTCGCCATAGCGAGCACTTAAAGTACTGCCTGCTAATAAATAAACATATTTTTTAATATACTAAAGTAGGTGTAGTGCTACACGCTCTTTAAGTACAACAGCTGCAGATGCATAAATTACTCGTAAGTTAAAAAATATTATGGTTTTCTTATAAAAATGCTGTGCTTAAAAGTACACAAAGTAGAACATCTGATTGCCATTTGTTAAGAAAAATATCACAAAAAATAATTAATATGCAAAAATAATTTTTTTTGTTGTCGTATTTCGTATTGGGTTGCCAAAAAGCAGCAGATATAAAATGCCAAGTTTTGTATTTCACTGAAAATACTTTTGAACTATCTTCCTCTCTGATAAATTTCATCTACGCTTCTTTAAAAATTTTTTTGTAGTAGTTTTTTCTTACATTTATTTATAGTAATTTTTTTAAAGTTTTTTTTTATAGCAGTTGTTTTTTATAATTTTTTTTTAGTACTTTTATTTTTGCTTGCAAATTTTATACAACAGGAAATTGTAAATAATTTAAACATACCGATCTGAAGTTTAAGATAATTTTAAGTATTGCGCAAACTATAAAGAAAGCACAACACAATTATTGTACTTTTCTTAAGACAGATTTTGGTAAGCATTTTATTAACGTCTTTTATGAGCTACGAACTTAAAAAAAGCTATTTCGGTTTTCTTGAAACTTGCAAACTGAACTCAAATCAAAAAAGTTAACTAATAAATCCTTTTCAGTTGACATAGTTAAAAGTAAATTCATACGTACGAATATATAACGGTGATATTTGCGCACTCATATATAAAAAAAGAAAATTTAATTAACGAAAAATACACAATAATAGGTTCAGCGACCTTTTATTTAACGATGTGATCAAGTATATCACATCGTTAAATTGCGGTGATACGTAAATACTAGCTCTGCAAGTTGATAAGACCTACAAAAAATAATTAAAATTGCAAAAAAAAAAATGTGTTCGCTTAGAGACATATCTTGAAGAGTATAACTAAATATTCTTGACTAACTATTAGTCAGTTGGAAATCAGATCAAACTCTTCTCTGTATAAACTATAAAGTGACTATAAAGTATAACTACCTCTTGTTATACTGACCTACATTTCTTTTTGGGATCTTATGTTTTTCTTAATGAAATTTAATAAATTATCGTAGATGAGAGATCCTGAGATAAGTAATAATTCTTGGAAAAAAAATTTCTAATAAATATTTTTTATTTATTTAAATACTATAGCATTGTTGTAAATTCTTAAAATAAAAGATTAATTATATAATTATATATAATTACAAATATTATAATATGATATATATTGTATAATATGTATATATATATATATGTGTGTCATGTTTAAATAAATATGACAAATATATATAAACTTTATTCATTTGTATAATATATATATATATATATATATATCTATATATATATTTTTTTTTGTTTTAATCTTATTATGTCAAAGTGTTTGAAGTTCATCATAATTTAGTATGATAATAATAGTTCTCATAAATAATAATAATAATAATAGTTCTAATAAATCTATAGTAATAGAATTTGAGTTTGTTATATATATAATATATATGAAATATATGTTATGAAACGTTAAAGTTTATATATATTTGTATAATATATGCATTCATATATATATATATATATATATATATATATATATATATATATATATATATCTAATTGATAACATTTCAAAGTTTTTTAAGTTCTTCTTCATTATGATATTCTGTCATGAACAACTGATCCTACAATAAATAAATTAAAGTGAGTTAGTTATATATATAATATATATGAAATTATTATTTTGGATGTGTTGTTTTGTAAGAGTAGTCGGTAGCTGGCTGATGTTATCAATAGCGGATATTATATTATAATATGTACTGTTGATAGAATTATTACAATATATTACAATAGAAATTATACTATTTATTAACTGTACGAGTAAAGCAAGCAAAAAATGAAAAAAACAAGAATGTAATATAATTTCCTTCGTTTTATGAATTATTTAATTAGTTGTTAATATTATTGTTTAATATTATTTAATAATAATTGTTCTTAATAATATTATGTTAATATTCTATTACAGTTAGTCTCAAGCTTATCAAACAAAAACTGATCTCGAAATGAAATCCAGATTAGAAGCAAAGATACCGAAACATCTATTGTGGCAAGGTTTATTTTTATCCAAATCTAGGCTGAAACATATATACATGCTATTCTTTAATTTAATCCACAATATCTTTAACAAATTAATCAATACTAAAATATTTAAAATAATATTATTTTTTTTTATTTTCTATATAAATTGAGTATTATAATATAATAAGAGTCACTAGTTATTTGAAATAATAAAATTCCATACTAACTATTAAATCATTTTGTTAATTACTAAAAACTTATATTGTGACTTTTTTAATATTTAAATTAATATGATTAATTAATAATCATTTTATTGTTGTTCATAATTACAGATTTTTTTTTTTTGCTCTGTGAGTTCTTGAGTTGCACACATAGTTGTTTCGAATATTAAAGACCATCATCAGTGGTCTTTGATAACAACTATTGGTTTAATAATTCATTCATAATTTTTAAATATTTGAGCTGCAAGTATCAGAAACTGAATTTACATTATTGAAGCTTGGACTTTTGTTTATATTTGTTGTTAATTTATAAAAAATTTTGCTCTTTTATTAAGTAGAAGTAACGCATAAATCACAGCTATATAAATTAACTTTATTTTAACTTTTGGATCTTTAAAATGTTTGTTGTTTTATGTGTATATATATATACATTGAATACTTAAGCAAAAAAAAACAATTGATGTTAATTATCTTTTGTTTGTATAATAATCATTTAATTAATTTTTTTGTTTTTTTAGGTATTATTAGTCAATTATGTATGAATAATTATATTATAATTATATCGTTTTTATTGTTACATATTAAACTAATTATTTACATAAAAAAAGAAATAATCATTAACCAACCATTAGTTTATAATATATTATTTAGAGTAGTGTATCTTATAGCCTCCTTGACCGACTTTTTTTTTTTTTGCTATTCAACCTACTTGAAGTGCAATGTTTATATTGCATTTGCAAACAAATCTTTTAATAACATTTTTTCTAGATACATTTTTTTTCAAACATTTTTAACAAAAGTCATGATCAATAGCAAAATTATGCATTACAAAACTACACGATTTTTGTGCTTTATACAAGCAACAAATCCCGGTTTTTTTTGTCATATACGGAAGATTGTAAGTATCTGTAGTTTAGTTGTGAAGATGAGAAAGTATTGTGAGTAAAAAAGACACATTATGTACTGAACAATTGGAAGTCAGTGAACTTTTTACTTAACATAAATTTTAACTACAAAATATTTAAATGTAGTAGTAATTTAATAGATTTTAACTAATTTAATAGAATCAATAAATTTTTCCTAAGTGTGATTGAAAAAATAATAAATTTATAAAATAAATTTTTTGTGGTTGAATTTCAGAAACTGTAATTTATTAAATTTCATTCAAATTCTTACTCGATGATACATATATTATAAAATATTTATATATATATATAAATACATATTTTATATTTATGCATATGCGTACCTAAATTTACCTTTATATATTTTTTGAATTTTTTGTATTTTTAAAAGGAATTTTCAATTGTAAATATTACCGCATAAACATTAAAAATCAATACAAATTTATTATTTCGTACTCCAAGTTTCCAGCTGAAATTATAGATATTGGTTTGAAATTGGTTTCCAAATTATTTGGTATTAAGTAGATTACAGCTAAAATCACAGAAGTGCAAATGGTAGAAAATGTGAGGAATGAACAACAGAGTTATGAAAGAAAAGCAGTCTTTCCCTCCAGTCAATGTGTCACTTAATATTGTTACACTTCATAAATATGTCAAAATTAATAGAGTGCAGTTTTCTTGTAGTTATTAAAAGAAAATTGCATCTACATGCAGTTGTAGTATATTTTTCTTTAACTGTGATATTTCTTTGCATTTACACTCAAAACAACATTGATTGAATGTTAGCCGTACTTCCATTTACATGTATTTTTCCAATAGTTTTACTGATTTTTAACAGTAGATTTCTATAGCAATTGCAAATGGGAGAAGGTGCAATGCAATATCCAAATGCATATTCTTTTGTTTTCCTTGATTTTTTGTAGCTTTTGTCAAAAATTTTTGATATTTATGTTGTGTATCTTATACCTATTGCCTTTTTATTTTGTTGGTATATAAAAGGTACACAAAAAAAATATTTCCCGGTAATGCATTTATATGAATTCGGTATGTGCATTTTATAAAAAAAAAATTTTTAATATTTATTCGTCATATGAAATCTTTTCTTCAATATCAGCTCAGACTCTCTACAACATACAAACCACAAAAACAATAGGAATTTTTAGACCAAACTCTATCATACAGCAACTCAACATTATTAGAAGTAACGAACTCGTAACTTGTAAAATTGCATACAATTACTTTTGATAGTGAATACACTTTTAACTTACTTTTATCTATTCACGAAATATGAAAATAAAAACATTAATTTAATAATTCAAAGTGTGATTTTTTTATTATGCTCTATATTTCGATTCTCCTTGAAAGTCATCATCCTAAGAAACCATATGGTTATAGGAGTAACTGTGTTCTCCAAGGAAACTGAAGATACTACTACAGTACAAGAATCTTTAGAACTATTGCATGTGATCGTGATCCTGATGATAAGTCTCAAGAAGAGTCAAAATGTAGAGTATATTAAAAAATATTAAACGTGGAATTATTTATCAAGAAAGGGAACTATAACCGAATTAAAAAATATATAAAAACCACAACATATAATATATAAACAATTTTAAACATTTTTAATCACATTTTTAAAGTTAACCTAACGTACTTACTGCAGCTACCTGTTATAAAAATCTCCCAACTTAGAGTACCATAAGCTTAGAGTAAATAAGCTTATACCATTTCGGAAGAAATCTGTTTTCTTATGTGTAAAAAAGTTAGTAGTAGTAGCATTGTTGTGTAAATTTGCTACTTTGATATAATCTTCCTTTTAGTGCCCTTTTATCAGCGGGCACTCTAATAGTAATTCTTGTATCACCAAGCGCAGTGTAATGTATTTATTTATTTATTTTTCATATTGATCGTTTATGAACTTGATAGGATGCCCAGACCTCACCTTATGTTTAACTTATCGGTCTTTCTTGAAACATAGACGACATTCCCAAGCTCATGACTACATTATTCAACATATGATAAATAGTCTTCTCTAATAGTTTGTATAAAACACAATAAAATCCTCAAATATGTAATGTAAATGTTGTTCATTCGCATAGGAAACACAAAATAAACATCACAATTGATAAATACTATTTATGTTACTAACAGTGCAATCAATACACAAAATATTCAAGTCTTTATTGTAAGAAAATCTTATATATAACAATATGATTTGATTTAATTAATTAATTTAACAAGTTCGGTCAAAGTATATATATATATATATATATATATATATATATATATATATATATATATTGTTTACAATATGTATACAATTTAAAAATAAGCTGATTTATTTTTAATTTAATTTAATTAAATAGAAATTAAATGTCTGTTGCAGTATTTACTCGTGAAACACATCCATTGAAATATAAAAAAGATATAAAGGTAACAATACCCAAAAATAATACCTCTTCTTTTATCTTTGCAGTAGAAATACTTTCACAAAAGAGTATTTCTCGATTAAAATACATAATAAATAAAATGAAACTTAAATTGAAATGGAAAATGAAAATAAAAATAAAAATACCTCGGAGGTATTTGTTTGCGATTGTAAATATTTTTTGCCAACTTAATTTACCTTTAACTTGAAGCAAAGAACCGCGTCTCTTTGCCAAATTATAAAAGCCAAAATATGTTAACGTACATTGTGACCGAAAAGTTTCCGGTCATAAATAAATAAAACGCAAAATTCTTAATCTTCATCAATATTTATTTTATCTCCTTCAAAATATGCTCCATTAGAAGCGATACACAAATGCCAACGTTTCTTCCAATCATCAAAACATTTTTTATAGGCGCTTTCCGGTATGGCTTTGAGTTCCCTCTGCGAATTCTGTTTTACGTCTTCTATGGATTCAAAACGCGTTCCTCTGAGTGGTAATTTGAGGTTGGGAAACAGGAAAAAGTCACACGGTGCAAGATCAGGTGAATACGGTGGCTGTTCGATGGTATTTATTGAATGTTTGGCCTTAAAATCGTTGATAATGTTGAACAAATTGAGGTGAATCGGAACAAGCCGGGCGTTGACACGTCGCATACACAAATTGTCCACCAAAATCAAACGAGCCATCTCACGACCGATGCCTAGCTCTCGTGCTATCTCTCTAACACTCACATGAGGATTTTTGAACACGATTTCCTTTGCCTTTTCAATGTTTTCGTCGGTGGTAGAGGTCGAAGGTCGTCCAGAACGCGGCATGTCTTCGACGGTCGTACGACAGTCCTGAAAGGCTTTGTACCACTCATAAACTTGAGTTTTCGATAAAACTGATTCCCCATAAGCCTTTTGTAGCATTCGCAACGATTCTGCACACGAAATTTCGTTCGAAAAACAAAATTTGATGCAAACTCTTTGTTCAATATTTTTTTCCATTGTTTTTTTCGCAACGCACTACTGAGGTGAACTGGTTTCAACAGCTGCCGTAAACGAACTGTCCGACAGATCGCGCTCATTTTTGGCATAGTAATTAACGACAGTGCTGCCAAACTACATAAACTTAAAATATCGAAAAATATACAGCGCGCGAATTTTAAATGAGAACCTCCGAAAACCTTTCGGTCACAATGTATATATGTACAGGGAAGCACGTGCTGTTCGTTACTACCTGGTGCTGGCAGTTTTGAATTTATTTGAGTGTAATTTGATTAAATTATAAATATACAAGTATAAATAAAATATACACACCAGTTACTATGCGCAGATACTCGTAAAGAAGGGTTACAAGCATGCCTCACAAATAATTACTTATTTTATGGTGCTCAATCTACGACGAGCACCTTTAAGGTATATAACATAGTAGAAGGATAAGATATATTCTTAAAAATTTAATCAAAATATTCTTCATTTTTATTGCAGAACAGAAGACTGCATCGTCCTTAGCACTGAGCTACTGTACGCCACCTTTGAGCTTCTATATTTTGGAGTACAACTTCGTTGTTATTAATGTACTGTATTCTATACATATGCTTGGACCACTCTTGTGTCGTGTGTTTAAGAGTATGTTAGGTAGAAGTGTGTTTTAGAAATAATACCCTAACGTTCTTCTTTACTGCCCAAACTCAGTGAGATAGTGTGCCCAATTCATAACCTGCCTTAGCACTAAACTGCTATACACCACTTTTAGATCAGGTTCAACGTTAATAATCGATTATATTCTTGGTCCACCCCTATATCGTGTATTTAGGAGTTTATTGGGGCGACGCTATTATTCGATTATAATCCTGATCCAACCTTGTATCGTGTGTTTAGGAGTTTGTAGGGCAGAGGCGCTGTTAGAAGTTAGAAATTCTTATTGCCTGCTGCAACCTACTAGGGTAAAGTACTGCACTCTAAGAAAATCTTTTATACTTATTAAATAATAATTGCTAAGGTCAGTGTATTTCACTCAGTGCACATTTTATGACTATGTGTACTGTGTGTGAATAATTTATTAGTTCAAGGTAAATAACTTAACTATGCTGAAATTTGCTTTAAACTATGAAACGTACTACTTTTATCAAGCAATAAAAGCACATAATTTAATTATCTTATCCATTATTATTAAATAATGTCACAAAATATAATACAGAAATAACAACTTACTACATAAAATGCAGAAAAAAAAAATCTTTTATATTAAATTACCTTTTATTGAAGTAAAAAAATGCTTGTTTGTTTGTTGTGTCAAAATTATATTACATTACCGAAATGCATAAACCTTTTAACCTAATAATATCATATATCATATATATATTATTTTCGACTTTGAGTAACTTTTTATGGATGTTATATATGTTGTTGGTAACTCATTTTTGTTTTTATTTTTGTTCAGATTTTTGTAAATATTATTTTTCCCTATCGTTTGAAGGCATAGAACAAAGCTAAAAATACCGGAGGTCAATCAACTTGTAATCCTCTCAGTACTATTTGGCATAAAACTAACTCGCACAGATGCGATTTTGATTACCCAAAACATAGCAGCCGCGTTTCTACACACTTCCACTAAACGTAAGAATATCTTGGTTAATTTCAGCGCCAAAAAGCAATTTAGATTGATATATAAAAGATTGCTTTAATCTAAACACAAACAAAAACGAAATTTTGTTGCTTTTAGTGTTTGAACCAAAAATATTCAAAACTTAATCGAATAAAATCTGCTTTTGTGCCCGAAGCTTAGCACGCAGTACACAATTTTGTGACGCATAAATTCAACACAAACTCACACAAAACATTAAGTTTGTATCTTAAGTTCAAGGTTACTAGATACTTTTTGCTTTTGTTTTGCATGGTAGAATGTCGTCATTACAATTGTAGGTTAAAGTGCGTGTACGGGAGATTTATGCATATGGTTTGGTTCCACTCATAGCCTTTTCAGCAGCCGTCAACTTTTTTGAACTTTTTTCAATAGTGAAGTTAATGTAATTTAGTGCAGACATGTCTACCATTTACGAAAAAGCCAATATAATACAGCGTTTGACTATACAAATAGAGTCGAAAACTTTATGTAAACGTAAACACAAACCACAAAATAAGTGCTAGTTAGTTGTGGTCTCCCTCCACCACAGTCGTCCTCAATTAGCTAAAAAAAGCTGTTTTGAATCCATAAAACCTCGTAATAGTTAGTAGTAGAGAGAGGGTCAAGCTAGAACCAACCAGAGACATTTATAAAGGCAAGTATATGGCCAAATCTAATGCTAAAGATAACGCTGAGTGTTGTTGAAGAAGGGGTCCCCAGAAACTGAAGCCTAGTTCTGGCCAAATCTGAACATAAATACATCAGGTGTTCTGGTGTCCTTTCATCGAGAACTGGTAGACACGCATTACAGGGGATAGCACAGGGTAGACCAAGTCTAGCTACATGCCGTTCTATGGTCCAGTGCTCTGTAAAGACAGATGTTAACCTAGGTATCTCTGATTTACTTCTGCGTAAAAAAAATATGTGCTACTTTTTTTTTTATTGTGATCCCCAATAAAAGTAAAGCAACTTTTTTGATTCCCAAAACAAACAGAAAACCTTTAAATACTCCAAACTATTTTTATTATTTAGGGTAATGAGACATTACTTGATAGCTGGGTATTTGGTATTTAAGCTTTATTTTGTTATTGTGAAATAATCGCAACACTTATAAATGCTTTATTTTAATATTAACGTTGGGATATCCAAATCGAATTGGATATCTTTGCTTAACTTGAATGTATGTTTTTAATTTTACCAGGAAATAACCGCTGTACTTAAATATATATCACATGTTCTAAAATTTATAACCAAACCACTAAAATTTATATTAGAATTGGACATATTTTAACAATTATCTGTTTTTCATACTTTTGATTATTAAAAGTAAAATTAATTAATAAATGATGAGATAATTTATTAAATAAGAATATTAGTTAATCAGCTTTAATTAAGCATTTATTTTAAAAATATTAGTTAGAATTAAAATTTTCTATTAACTTTACTAAAAATAATTCATATAAATAAATATATTTCTATATACCCCAATTATAAATAATAAAAAGTTCAATTGATATGATAAATAATATATTAATGATAAATATATTATTTTTATTTTTTAATTATTATTTATATTTTTTTATTATTATTTACATTTTTTTATTATTATTAATATTTTTTTATTATTATTAATATTATTTTATTATTATTAATAGTTTTTTATTATTATTTATATATTTTTTTATTATTATTAATTGTTTTTTATTATTATTTATTATTATTTTTTTATTATTATTTGTATTTTTTTATTATTATTTATAAGTTTTTATTATTTATTATTATTTTTTTATTATTATTTGTATTTTTTTATTATTATTTATAAGTTTTTATTATTTATTATTATTTTTTTATTATTATTTGTATTTTTTTATTATTATTTATAAGTTTTTATTATTTATTATTATTTTTTTATTATTATTTGTATTTTTTTATTATTATTTATAAGTTTTTATTATTTATTATTATTTTTTTATTATTATTTGTATTTTTTTATTATTATTTATAAGTTTTTATTATTTATTATTATTTTTTTATTATTATTTGTATTTTTTTATTATTATTTATAAGTTTTTATTATTTATTATTATTTTTTTATTATTATTTATATTTTTTATTATTATTAATAGTTTTTTATTATTATCATTAAAAGTTTTTTATTATTATTTAAATATTTTTTTTGTTATTATTTATATTTTTTTATTATTATTAAAAGTTTTTTATTATTATTTATATTTTTTTATTATTATTAAAAGATTTATATTATTATTTATATATTTTTTTATTATTATTTATATTTTTTTCATTTTATATTTATATTTTTTTATTATTATTAAAAGTTTTTTATTATTATTTTTAATTTTAATGCATAAATTACTTAATGAGGAAATTAATACAATTCCGGTGAAAGGACATAAATTAATTACAAGTTTAATAATTAGTTACACATTAATTATAAATTTTTTTTTAACACATTTTAGTTTAGCACTAATTAACATGAAATTATATTCAATATTTTTCTAATTTAAAAATTTAATTAAAAATAACTTTTCACGTTAGAAACATATTTTCTTCAGAATATACATATGTGTATATATTTTTATTGTATAACAAATATTTACATTTAAAAAAAAAAATTTTTAAACAAATATATTATTTGCAATTAACACATTTAACAAATATTTACGTGTTCGAAATTGTTTTCGTTATATAAACATTATATACAGTAATATATTTCGTGCTTTCAATTACTAAATTCTATCATTGTTTAACAGGGTCACGTGTTATATTTATTATAAAAAAAAAAATTTTATTGTTTCTTTTTTTGCAATATTTTAAATTAAAAACTATAAAATATTAATTTAATATTTTTTCCAATTTTAAAATTGGAAAAATTTCTTTTGTCTTTATTTATTCCTTTTTCTAAGCGTATTTTATCAATAATACTACGTATTAGCAATAAATGAGTAATTTATAATTATTTTTGTTGAACATTGCTACTATCAGTAATGTTCATTAAACATCACGTTATGTATTCAATTCATGATAATTAAAAAATTAATGAAACAAAAAAAAAAAAACAAAAAACTTGATAAGTGAAAAAATAATTACTGAAAAACATTAGTAAACCGATATCATAATTGAAAATTAAGCATTTTTGAGTCCAACAATGATTTAATGCCAAATATTTGAAACAAAACATATATATCAAATGTGACATTGAATAATTTTAAATAAAGAATTTTTGAATTTCCAGTCTTAGAGCTTTAAATATATTATATGTATTGCACCCATCAGTCTGGGAGTCTGGGTTTTCTATGATTTACTTAGAAGAATTTATTCTAACAATAATCATATTTAAATATAAAATTTTTTATAAATTTTGAATTAAAAAAAGCAGTTTTTTTAGCTTAACTATTAAGATTTGAAAAAATAAAAAGATTTTATGTACTATAAAAATAATATAGGTTATTCTTATAGGTCCCTAGGTTCTTTTTTATTTAAAATAAAATAGAGTAATATAAAAGTATGCAACAAATAATGTCTCTAGACACAGAATAGTATTGACATATAGCAATTAAAAATAAAATATAATTAATTAATTCAGTTATTCTACAGCTATTTTATGATATCCTTCTAACATAACACATAGATTATAATATATTATAATTATAATAGATTAGTTTATAAAAACTTTCACAGCAAATTTACAAAACTCCAGAAAAATATGCAAACATACAAGTCAAGTACGGTTTTGGGTCAGTTGGTTAAGAAGCGCTGACTTTGAGCTTCATATTTGGCAGGGCACGAGTTTGATTTCTGATACTTGCAGTCTTAAAAAATTATTTACGAATAATTAAATACAAGTATTATTTCCAAGACCACTGATGATGGGTATTTTACAATACACGAAACAGCCAAAAATGATCAGCCAAAAATTCAATTAATTAAAATAATATAAAAAGAGTTTTTGTTGTTGTAGTTCAATAGTTTTCGAAGAACCTCTTTATTTAAAATTTTTAAAATTTTGAAATTTATATATATTCAAATATATATATACAAACAATATACATTTATATATATTATATATATACAAACAAATATATATGGATATTATATTATATTATATGAAAATGTGTAATATATAAATACTATATATTTTTTATAATTTTATGCTTCCACTTATAAATAATTAGTTCATTACGAACGTTTGCTAATATGAGCGCATCCCAAATAACAATCTTTTTGAACTGCTTTTCTAATACGTTGAACTATAATATGCTTTATCTTCCAAGATCGAATATTTTTTTAATAATATGTGCAATTTAAGTAGTTTTTTTATTTTTCATTGCCAAAGAAACTATAATCTACATTAAATTAGTATACATTTTAATAAAATTTTTTTTATTTAGAACTTTCTTACTTAATTATATTGATAAATATATATTTAGTATTTAAATACCTATAAAGAATTATTTATTTATATAATTAATTTATTTAGTTTGAAACATTTTAATTAATATATAATTTTTTTTATATATTTTCAGGTATGTTATTCGTGGAAAAATTTTAGTTAAAAATATGTTTAAAATTTTTAACTTGGATAAAATTAATTTTACCCAGTATTGTGAGTAATGAAATTCCATTAATATAAAAATACAATACACAAATCAAAGCAAACTTAAAAATGCTTATAAGAATTTAGTATCAACCAATAACAGTGCAGATCTAGGGAAACTTCCTACTCTTAACCCTTCAATGGGCGTGTTTTTACAGTAAAGAAAAAAAAATACACATACTCAAATAAGTTAAAAAGATCGAAGACAATAGTCTATAGCATAAACTGACTTTTTTGTTTTTAGGCTAAATATCATGTTTGACAGTAAACTTAACTAAGTAAAAAGAAACTGAAGGAATAAAAAAAACACAAAAGAATGACAAATGTTTAGTTTGCGAAGATTGTTTTCTTTTTCAATTTTAACCCTTCTTGATATATTACCTATACATAAGCACTACTTTACCCCATTTATGCAACTCATACTCATATATTTGGTTACTTTTGGTTGCTGCTGTAGAGTCCTGTGATGCATTCTTATGAATTATTGCTTTATGCTTTACCACGTTGGGCTTGTGGAAAGCAGTGGCCCCGACGCTTTGCCACACAATTGTCGATCATGTACAATATTATCCATACCTCCTTTAGTTTCCTTTCGAAACCCAGACTGTAGTTAACTCAAGTATGTGTTTCTACTTGTATGTATACATTTTTCAAAGGATATACAATCGACTCGTATATATTTCAATGTTCTCCAGAAATGCTCTATATTATTTTACATAATTTATGCAAATGTTTTTAGAATAACTTTTTTATGAATACACAAACACGTTTAATGTTCAAATATTTACACAAATACAATAAAATATATAAGAAGTTGGTATTGTAGTTGTATAATATGATATTAATTAATTTATCATTAAATTTAGATTTCAATGGCAACATCAGGAAAAATTTACATGCTATATAAGTAAAACAAGACATTTCAATGGAATCACTTAATTTTTAAGTACTCGTTTTATTGAAATAGAAGTTAGAAAAGCGTGCTTAGAACCAGACTGTAATTTAATAACTGCAAAGGTTTTGCAGTTTATCACAAAAGTTTATCTATAAGTATTTGGAGATTCACTTAGATAAATACTAAACAAAAACATAGTTCAAAAAAACTCAACAGTTTGAACTTAAACTTATATATCTATATTGTTCGCTTGGGGTTAACCTACAACTATTCCTGCAAAATTGTTAAACTAATATAGAAATGCTAATATAGAGGTGATTCTACGATTCCAATTAAAGGTGCATAATCGCAAAAGTAGCATTGTAGGTCACGAACATCAGGTTGCATCTGAATCTAAAAATCAAGAATACACAACAAGAATTTCATAGTTCTTATATAGAGCTATAAACTGCATGTGAACTTCAAATGATAATACAAGAAAGAAATATTATTGGAATAAAATTTTTTTTATTATAATCTGGTAAATAGTTTTATAGCATTTATTTGTTGAATATGATTTCCGGCATATATCCACCGCGGCTACAAATTATATAGTCCATTCGATCAATCCAATTTTTGATTATTTTTTGCTATAAATGTGGCCGTATGGCGTCTATGTTGGCCTGAACGTTGCTGGTTTATCGTTTGTCGGCATAAACCAATGGCTTAACATAGCCCCATAAAAGGTAGTCAAGAGGCGATAAACAATGCACGAATAACGAAGCAAATTAACAGAACCTTGTCCGGATATAATGTTCTTACCAAATTGATATCGCAATAAATTTCTTCACATTTCGAAGGAAATAAAGACCAATGATGCCACCACCGTATAATTCGCATCCAACAATAGCTTTTAATGGATGTAATAGTGATTCGTTAACGGGTTGAGGATTGTCTTCGCTGTATATATGGTAATATTGTTTATTGATGTAGTCATTTAATCAGACATCCAGACCAGACTTCATCACTAAACACAATTCTTCGACGAAGTGCTCTATGAATTTCGTGACCACATTTATTTTTTTCAAAATAAATTTCTACAATTTGAAAGCGTTGTTCCAGCGTTAAACGATTCATGATGAATTATCAGACCTTACTGAACAGAAATATCAACACAATTTGACATTCTCAGCTGTCAAAATGTTATTATAGATATTGGTAATTATCATGCAGCTAAAAAAATACCCTATATTAGATATTTGAATTGTCTTCATGATCACCGAACTACCTAGCAAAGGCACTTTTAAATTCGTCTCAGCGATTAAACATGTTCCGACGGATTGCACAGATATCCTTACTGGTTTATTTTGAAAGTAAAGAACTCATATAGGATATTAAAACTATGGATTTCGCAACACTGTCTACGATAATCTTTGATTTTATGTGATTTATATTGTAACAAAAAATGACCCACTGTATAGATGAGTGGAAAAATTAAAGTTTTTTTTTTCTGATATTAAAATTAATATTGTGAATGCTTTGGTTTAATTAAAATTAATTACGTAATTAAATTACTTTTTTTTTTTAACTGAAATGCTAGCGAACGTATAATTTTGTTAAATTAATGCAACAATGCGTGGGAGATTATAAGTTTCCGGCATAAAATTTAAAATAAAAAATAATATTCACAAATAGAACGATTAATTTGAATATTTTTAATTTTTTTAATTGATTCTTGTGTTTTGTTGTGAATGGAGCAAAAAAATTTATAAGTTGCAAAAGTAATAAATTATACAAGATACTTCTTTCTTATTGCCCTCAGTGCATCTACAGTGCATTGATGCTGTAAATTGTAACAATTTTTATAATATATATAATACAAATATAGTTTACATGAACGTTTTAAAACAAATTTCATATTTGTGTTTAACACAAAAATAATAAATAATATAATGCATGAAAATATTTCAATTAAACTTAACCATCTCATATCTCCGATAGGTTCAAACTTATATATGTATATATATAATAACTAACCTGTTAAAACTTACATACATGTTATATATATTAGGATTTGCAACTAACAACTATTATACAATTAGCCATTTTAACAAATAATCTTATACCGTGTTTCTACCGCAGTTAAATTAATTTATATTAATCAAATTTAGATTTGATCGTTTCCATTAGCTTAAGTTGATTTATGCTTGTATGGGTTGGCTACTCTATTTTTCTGTGGTACAATTATATTGTTTTTATTATTTTTTTATAGTGTAATTTTTATTGACTTGTTTCAGTCAATTATTGATATCAATAAGTGACTAAAATATAACTTAAGAGTGTATCATATTAGGTGAAGACAAAACCGAATATGCAATAGCTAGATCAATAACAAAATAAATTTTACTCAAATTTTTATTGCAAAGAAAAAAAAAGTTACAATCGTAAATGTTAAGAAGCGTACCTTGTCATTGATAAATAGATATTTACTTTCATTCAATCAACTCTAAAGACCTATAGCTCCTATCCACTTTATACATGTGTGTTTTAAACCATACTACTTATATTATTTCCAATCTTTTCAATAATTTATAATTATTTCCGCTTTGTTGACTTTTTAACTATTAAAATTTAATTTTCCCAATCAAGTTAATGATTCATTAAATATAAATTCAATACATCGACGTAACACAGTACATACATTATATATCAATTAACTATACATTAATGCACCTGATGTTCAAAATTTTTGGTACACTTGTGCCATTGCAAAAAACCAAAATAGTTTATAATTCCAAAGAAGTAAAATACCCTTGAATAAAACTGCACGCCACAGTGGTGAGGCAGTCACATTATATTTTTGACCAGAAATGCAATCGACTTTCAATATAATCGAAGGGTGCAGTTCTCTTACGAAACTACCAAATCATGTTCATATACTTGTATCTTTGAACTACAAATTCAATATAATAAATTGCATTTCAATCAAAAATCAATTTAGTGTTTGTTTTTTATACACAGCAGAAGCTTACGACAACAAAAAAAAAAAACAAAATAGGTAAAAAATGGATGTGTACCAGAGAGTACCAATCAACCCCTACTTTCGCGCTAACGAAATTTTTATAAATTACGACGCGTTTTTATGGGCCATTGTCTATTAAACAAATACTAAACGAAAAATAGGTTAAAAACCGTAATAAAATAACACATGTGAGTCAAGAACTGAGGGAAACGAAAATTTTAAACAATTTTAAGATATTGAAAAAAAAATATATGGTAAAAAAAAAATTGTGTTTAAATAAATGCGCATTTATTTTCTTCGAAATTAAAACTATTTTATTTACTGAATTAAAAATAAATTCTGCGCATTTAATTACTTGAAGGTAATTTTCTTCAAAATAAAAAAAAAACACCAATGGGTGTGTTAATCTGCTAATTAATTGCCAAAATACTACGATACTTGTATCTAGACTCGATTTAACCTCAATAGTTAGTTAATTTTTAACAATAAAATCAGTCAATCAGTCACCTACTTTTTGTCCTAGAGTAATACTTATTTTGCTCACCTCACCGCCAGCAAGTAAAATAAATTATTTAAATCCCAATTAAATAAAATATTATTTATTGCTGATTCTATGTGCAATTTATTCTCTTGAATTACACAAATTGTATTTAATTACGAATATATTTTTAAAATATTATTTTTTTTTCTTTATTAATTATTGCTTATATTAGCTGCTCCTATCATCAGACAATATGTGACGCACATGTCGTTTGTCATTCTTCAGTTGTTTTGTTGGTATTGCCTATGCGACAATCCCTTTTCTCAGCCCATTGCAGTTACGACTCATTTCCCCATAGCAGCTTAACCGCCACCGCAATTTTTTTTTTGAAGGTTTTTTATTTGAATATACTTTAATGATGCGCTAATTCTTCTATACACCATACATAATATTTGTTTTTTTTTTTTATTATTACTTTTGAATGAAGTCATCACCGGAATCGTCATCATGGCTATGATTTTTTAACATATCGTATTAAATCATTTAGGGTTGCAATTATTAGTTGCTTTTTTTGGACGATTTAATGACAGTGACCTTTCTGAGTTTCCGGTAGAGGGAGTTAATGCCCTACTGTGCGCTTAATTTATTATATATTTTGACAAATTAGATTTTTTTTATCAATATTTAGTTTTTTTTATTAAAGACAAAAATTGTTGTCATCTGATTATAAAATGATTATAAATGATTGAAAAATAATAAAGTATAAATAACATTTAAAAAAAAAAGTAAACAGTTATCAATCATTTATTTTATTTATTATGATTTAATTTAATTTAAATAATAATTAATTTTTTATTTAATTTTTTTGTGAATAACTGCCTAATAAAATGTTATCTATTTTGTAGCTATAATTTAATAGTACTTCTTTAATAATATATTATAATTATTATACAAGCCTTCACATGTTAAGTAATATATTTACCATTTTACAATTTGAATCGTTTAACAACCGCTAAGCATTATTATTATTGTTATTATTATTGTCTGGTCGAAACCCTTTCTGGGTTTTGAGTAGGTCTGTAAGCTTTCTTGTGTCCATAAAAGGTAATATAGAACAAACTTTTATTTCCTCTTCCGTAAGCATATATATTCCCAGGAGTCTATATCGTTTGTGCATTAGCGCATAGCATTCTAACTGACTCTTCATTCTCTTCGCAGAAGCTACAGTTTGCATCCGTATGTGTACCCAATCTCGTATGTTGGTATTTTAATTTACAGTGCGCTGTTAGGATTCCTGTGATGTTTCAAGGTTTTTCTTTTGTTCGGATTTATTTGACTATAAAGCCAGCTATTGATTAAAAAGAAATAATTCTTATAAATAGATTTACAATCTATCGCCTAAATTTCAGCCATTTAATCAGTCGCGACAATGGCTTTTTTCTACTAATCATAAAGATATTGGAACCCTTTATTTTCTATTTAATCCTGTTATATTATTCCAGTAATCCTTTTTATTTTGATTCTCCTTTATTTTTGTGAGGGAAAGGAGCATACTATGTCCTACTGCACAGAAAGGTTTCGGCCGCATCATCGGTGTGGCTACTCCTTTCCTGGCTAGTTTGTTTGCTTATTTGTTTCTGCGTACGCTAGTATGTCCCGATACCCAAAGAATCGATACCTGATTTCATACATTAATCGCTAAGCATACTTTCATAATAAAAGCTTACTCACAGATATAATAATAAATCTTCACTATGATTTTTTTTTTTAGTGATTTTGTAGTTTCGTAAGTCAATCTAAACACAATACACTGGAGATAGAAATTTTGTACAAAATTGTTGAATATATTCTTTAAACCAAATCATTAAATGTAAAATGTTTCATATCAGACAAATTTTTTAGAACTTTAAATTTGACAGGATTGTCATGTTTATTAACCAAGGTGACCTTAAGGTGAGCAATAATATAATTTATATGAATCAATAAAATGCCGAATTACTGACAGTGACTAGTTCTAGAATCTTCAGCATATAATAAATGACATAATCTCTAATCCTGTCTCTATAGTTCAGTTTTTTTATTATTAATTTAATATTATACTTCTTTAATTAAATAATTATATTGCGTGAAATGTTAACCTTATTATATTAAAGTTATGTATCTTTTAAAATTTAAACAGTACAGTATAGTCCATTATAGTTTTTCGCTCTGCAAGTTCTGTAATATATCGACGATATTTTTTTCTTTTAAAAAAAAATAATATGAAAATTTTCCGATTTAATTCTCAACTTTTTAACTTTTTCAAACCTTGAACTTGTTTTATTTATTGAACTCTAAAATCATATGAGTGAGAATGTATGGTATATGTTGAGTTTTTATGCATACCTATGTGCAATATAGCTTAAATGCAAGCATTGCATTATTTTTCACTATGCAAAAAAAATATATAATTTTACCTTACACAAAAGTGGGTTCCCCATGTCGCGTCGTAAACATTGACAGTTCCCAAGGCAATAAATTATGATGTGCGCTCTGAAATGTTCTGTTAATGCATGAAAGTGAAATATTTTGAATGAGGGTCTCTTTTGAAGTATCTTTTTATAACTATTTAAATACTAATTAACAAACTTATGCTAATTAATGCACATTCAATATTCATAAATTAAATAAAAAAATTGTGTGATTTTGTGATTTCAGTATAATTGCTTTATTATAGATATTTGAGTTACTTTCATGTATGATAGATAGAGTGAATGTAGCTAATTGTGCGGTATAGCTTTTATGAGTATAAAACAGAACGACTGTATGAAATTTATTATGTGTAGTAATTCAAAATAATTATAATGTAATTATGATTAGTCTTTTTGTGAATGACAAAAACCACTCCAACAATAGACAAACAACATTTTTCTATAATAAACTTAGTGCAGCAAACAAACCACAATTTCGTAGGGAACGAGCTAGTAAAATGCCTGGGAACGTCACAATTAAAGTTCATTCAAGCAGAACTTATCGAGCTATATATAGGCATTTTATTTATATTATTTACTTAATTTCGTACATTTTTATTATTATGCTTCTAATTATTTCAAATACGCTATAATTATTAATTAAGTAAAAGTGAAAACAATGCGGCCTCAAGGCAGAAGGCACACGGATACGCTTAGTTGAACGGTATCAACGGACGGTATGTATTGGCAGGGCACCAGCACCACTGATTGTACCTGCATATGAAAACTTGCTGAGGAAAACCTTGTGCTAATATACAAAAAAAAAAAACAAAAAAAAAACATTGCTAAAGGTAAAAGTATCTGTAGAATGTTTTCATTTACTTCTATTTTGTTTTTGTTATTTTTACTAATCTTATTTGTGCAATCTTCTGCTTTAATATACACCTAAGGTTAATTTCATTTTACAAACAAATGATTGTGTCTGATTTTTCAATTATTTATTTGGCGAAATCAGTTTTGGCAACAGCTGTGTGCGCCTTTTTGTACCGATTTCTTTCTTCGTATCTGTACATTGTGTATCTATACTTAGAGTTTATGTTTTCTTTAGAGTACGCCAACGCAAAGGGCGTTTTTCGTATATATTGTTAGGAACATCCTACCTAAATATTAGTGATTATTACATGGGCATTGTTTGTTTGGTGACTCTTAAGTCGGCTATTGTGTAGGTCTTAGTTTTATATTGCACCGCATGTGTCTTGCTTCTTTCAACCTTTTGGTTTTGATTTTGATTTGAAGCAAGTAGTGAAGCAAGAATTTTAGATCTTTGAAATTCTTATCTTAAACCTGTAAAATAGTGCAACAGTCGTTGGACAGGCAGGCATTCATACTGCAAGACAAGTAGGCTGCTATTACAGTTTATGTGATAATTATCAGGAAATCGGATTTATCGAACCGGAAATGTTGCTAATTTGCTAAAGACTTAAAATTTTTTTTTTAATTAATTGTTAATTAATGCAAGAACATCTAAACTGCTTTAATACTCTTTTTGTGCCTCACTCATTTATCTCTTTTCTAATGTGGATTTAAAAAAAATATAAATGGATGGTATAAATTTACAGAAACTTCTACTCTGTATAAGAGTAGACAGATTCTAATAGTTCACTGAAAAGGTTAACATAATTTATTAACAATATTCAACTACTTTTGAGTTACGTTTTCTTTCTCATAAATTTTTTGAAATACTTAATTGATATTTAATTACAATTTCAAGTTAAAGAAGGACACATGCTGTGCATTGTTAAGCATATTTAAGCCATTAATACTTTTCTCACCTTTCTCTCAGGGGAATTTCAAGCATTTTAAGATAATTAAACAACAACAAAAGTTTTTAAGAAATACAATTTTTTTTTTTTAAAAATTAATATATAATTTTTTTATGCTTTTTTTTCAAGATAAATTAAAATTTTTTTTTTATCATTAATAAAAATGCTAAAAAAATATTTTCGGTTTGAAAAATGTCAAATGAAAATCAAAAAACAAGTCAAAATGGTAGCTTTGGACAAATAAAGTATAAAACCAAATCAGGCAGATATATTGCAATATTAATATTATTAATAATTTTAATTATTAGAATAATTTTAATTATTAGAATAATTAAAATTAGAATAGTTACGTGTTCACTTATATAACACTTCTGTTTATGTTGTCAAAGGCTTTTTTGAGATTTATTAAAAACTATATGTTTTTTCTTTATTTTTCATTATTATTATATTGAGGCTAGTTGAGTCAGTGCACTTCAGCACTTTTACTCTCTGTTAACTGCGAGGTTTCTTCATAACCCCCCATAACCCCTACGCCTTGACTGGATTATTGTTTGTCACTTTACCAAACTAAGCAATAACTGATCTCAGATCTGCATATCTCCCCGATAAGCCTGTAATCATTCTGAGATTCGATAACACGGTGTTGGTAAACCTGTCAGTTTTCATAAATAATTTCAAGGCTCTGTCCTTATTTTTTGATCGGATCAATCTTGACGTCCCCGAGAATGTCATTCATCCTAATGTACCATGGTACTTTGAAAAGTTAATTTTTTATTTTTTATGTATTATTGTCTATATCAGTTAAGATTGCGGGCCAATACAAATCACTGAATTGGCCAGAGGGCCTATAAATACGTTCAAAATTTTTTCCATAGAAAAATAAAAATACGGCGATAGTAATAAATTTAGTTCTATGAATTCTTCTTTAATTTATCTCTTACAATTCTATTAATATTAACATTATTAATATTTTGTTGTAATCAAACAAAAAATATTTCACATCAGACTTATGGCACTGGAAATATATATACTATTAAGGCAATTAGATTTGATTTACTCAAAGTGAAATGTAATAAATTATTTAAACATTTTATTCAATTTATTTGTTACTAATATATAACAAAGAAAAATTAGCCTAATTGTGTTAAATTAGGAATATGTCACAGGCCGCACAACGGACAACATTAGGCCCGTGGGCCATGCTTTAAACAGCCCTGATCTATATAAATGTCGCCTATGTTTCAAAATTTATTTCACTTCTTCTTCACAGTAGAGTATTATTACAACTGATTTTTAAAACTTATGCAGAGCTAAAACCTCAATTGACTTCCAACGGTGTGCACCACTGCATTAATGGTTAATATTTTGTTCTGCCAAAATGCCACCTGCTGAAGATTTCAGACGAATATCAAAATTCTCAGTCTAGTTATTTGCTCCTGGCTCAGTTCAAAGCCATATAGATGTGACTAGGTTTCCAAGTGGACTTTCTATCTCCTCAAAGAGGCAGATTTACTGTCTTCTTAAATAGGCAAATGTAAGAGAACTGTTGCGTCTTGTTGGAATTGTAACATCACCATGAGTATGACGATTTGACAGATAACATACCAAGAGCATCACATCTCTGCTATTGAGAAAGACTATTTTACTATTGTAACAACGGGCCAGCTCTTTAGCCTGGCGGATACCTGTAGTGTCATGGAGTTAGTACCAAATCATTTTTTGATCAGTGAACTGTAAATAATTTGAAACTACATCTATTTTTTTTTTTTATTACCCTCAACTATTATTATAACTTTTTTATAAGATATCTCCCTAGATTGTAAAGAAAACAATATTCAACTCTTCAAAAAAAATTTATAGTGTAAAAATATGCTTAATTTCCAAAATATTTTTGTGATTTCACAAGCTTCAACAATGCAGAACATTATATTAGCAAATATTTGGAACTTTTGAAATGCATTTTTAGCAATAAAAAATAATTTTTGTTTATTATCAAAAAAAAAACGCGATTACATGACGATATTTACATATTTCAGCGCAGGAAGCAAAATCGCATTTTCATGTTTAACTACAGAAAAACACATGTGCAGTGTGTATTTCTACTCATAATTTAATAACGCACCGTTAAAATGGAAAAAATTTAAAAAATATAAATATAATTTATAAACAAAATATAAATAAAAATAATTTTATTCATGCAATAAATATAAAACGCTTATTAACAGGCGAAGTAAGTCAAAATTTCATGGCGGTTTTCGTTGAAAATGCGTTTTAATTGAAAAGAATCGAGGCATAAGCGTATATAATTACTGAAAGAATTAATTAAGCGTGACAATATTAATATTTATAGCGAAAAATTTAAGGTTTTGTAGTTGAAAAACCAGTATGAAAAATTCTATACCATTTCATAAATGTGCCATTTGAAAAATGGGTTTTGGTTTGATTTCTAGGGTAAAAATCGTACATGGCTACACATACACAATATGCAGCTTGACCACAGCTCAAGATTTATTTCAACTTAAAAAGCTTGACAAAAGTTAATTTTTCTTTCTTATGCAGAGTAATATATCATTTATGTTGAAATGACTTTTTACATATATGTATTATCAATACATACTCGATTCGTATTTAGCAGCTGTAAAGAACACGGTTATACTCGTAATTTCTTTTTTTTTTTCTTTGACATTTAGAACTTTCCAACATTTTTATCATCCTCAAATCGTTTTATATTAAATACTTTTGACCAAAGTAATATGATATGTAAACATGAAATTTTTGTATCTTTTACTTGACAGTTTACTTCTCTCTCTCTCTCTCTCTCTCTCTCTGTAAAAATAAATGCATCATGCAGATAAAACTACAAATCTACTGGCTTAAAATTATTTTCTTAGTATAAGAATACAAAATAAATAAAATCATCCTATAAAGTTGATAAAATTACTATTAAAGTGTCACATAAAAGTGTCCTCACCCAAGGAAGCATACAGCATTAACACGTGACTGACGACTAACCAATATGTAGGTATGGTGGATATATGCTTACGGCAACTGTGAACCGCTACTAAAACTAAGAACAGTAGCAAGAACATTATAGAGGAAATTTCATTTTTATATCACCTCACCTTTCCTTTATCTCATACTGTTTCATATAAAAATCAACAACTTCATTAAATTTTACGACAATTACACGTCAGGACCGGGTTTAACCCAGGTGCAATAGAGTAGGTGGCATAGGACAAACCAGAACATATGGCAAGCAATAACGTGCTAAGCGTGTTAGCTGTGGCTCCTGCTCTACGAATATTACCAAAATACATGTAAAAGGCTGTAAAAGTTGTAACTACATTTAAAAGTTTATATGGTCTTGTGTTATTATTTTATATGAGCTGTTACTTCTCAACTAAAATTTAATACACGGCAGGCACAAAGTGCACAATACACGGATACCCGCTGTAACATGCAGCTAAATTGACTTATGGTAAATGACACATAAACCGAGACTTAGTGTTTCAGTTTCCAAATATTTAAGATTACAAATATTTTCTTATATTTTTTTTTTTCGAAAATATGGGAAACCTCAAATTACTCAATGGTAATAAAATTTTACTATGAGAAAGAATTTCTAGTTACAATAGAAAAATACTTTTAAAGCCTTTAAGTTAAGCATTAGATTTTATTTTTATTTCGATTTCAAAATTTTATTTAATTTATCAATTAAATTATAAAGTAAATAAAATTATTAAAATAATTTTTTTTTTATGTAATTTTTTTAAATAAAAATTAAATAAAATGCATGCAAAAATTTATAATATAAATCAGGGCTGTCTAAAGCACAGCCCATGAGCCAGATGCGACCCGCAACATGTTCCTAATCAACTAAAATTACTCAAATTTGCACTTGATATATATATATTGTGGTAAAAATACATTATTTTATTTTTTTATTATGAATAAATTAATAAAACTAAATTTAACATTGTCACAGCATTTGTATTATTCTCCAAAAAATATATGGACATATGTAGTTGTTTCTGCAGCCCTTCAATCTACACAATGACTTGTATTGGTCAGTGATTGTATGTGGTCTGATTAAGATATTAAGGAAGTTTTACAGTACAGCTATTTTATAAGTATAGTTTTTTAATACATACTTAAGCTAAGAAACACTTAAATTTTTGATATTGTGCTTTAAAGTGTCACTTACTGTTTGAATAGACATCCCATCGACTGTAGAATAGTCCTAACCGACCTAACCTAACCTAACCCTAACCGAACAGAAGACATTTCGTTCTTCGAGTGAAAGTCAAAATGTCAGCCGTTGAGAACCTCCTAATGTCCGAAAGTAATTCTCGATCCAGTCACTTCCTCCTGGCCCAGATCAAGACTGTACAGGCACAGAGAATGTAACAGAAAGTTTCATCCGCTTCTAAGCAGAGCCAACAATCTATCTCTTGGAACAAACCCATTTTGTTGAAATGATAACGCAGTCTGTGATGATCCATTGCAAAAATCGTCCTAAATCAAATACTAAAAAATTGCAATATGTTATATCTGTATAATTTAGATATTTATTTATTCAAAAAACTCCAAGTTATTATTATTTCACAAGTTCAAAATAACTGACTGAATTAAAATGTTAAAATGTAAATGTTACTTTATCTGTCAACTGTCATCTTGGCAGAGTTGCCAACACCTCCCCTTTTGAGATTAAATCTCCAATGTGGTGATTCTAGGGTCTATAACCGTTACCTATGCGTTCGATTATTTTACCTTTTGTCCATTCAAAGTGTTTGTTTTTGAATATGTTGACATAAACGAGCTCTTGTTTTTCGTAAAACTTTGGCTTTGCACCATGCCTTTTGTCAAATTGCGCTTTCATTTTGAGTTGTGTATCGCACTTGTTTTTAAACTTGACATTTGGGTCTGACACCAGCGTTGGTTTAATCAAGTCAAGTTTAATACGGATTTTTCTTTTTAGTAAAACTTCAGCTGGCGATTTACTGTCCTCATTTTGCTTATTCGGAGTTGATCGGTAAACTTGTAGAAATGTTTGAAGATTTTCAGCAGTTACCCCCTTCCCATTTAACTTTTTGAGTGCTCGCTTTAAAGTATCCACAAACCTTTCGGCTTGTCCATTTGACATGGGATAGTACGGACTGCTTCGTATATGACTAATGCCGTTTTCCGCTAAAAACTGTTGAAATTGGTGACTCACAAATTGAGTACCATTGTCTGAAACTATTGTCTTCGGTAACCCAAATCTAGCGAAAATTTCTTTCAAGCTGGAAATTGTTTGAGTTGCTGTTATAGATTTTGTTTGTATAATTTCTGGCCATTTTGAGAACGCATCGATTACGACCAAATAGTAGTATGAATCTATTGGTCCTGCATAATCAATATGGAGCCGTTCCCAAGAATCAGAAGGTTTTGGCCAAGGATGTAAAGTTGTTTTTGTGGGCATTTTAGCTGCTGCGGCACAATTTGAACAACTTTTCACCATTGTTTCAATATCGTGATCGATATTTGACCAATAAACGTAGTTCCGCGCGATGGCTTTAGTACGACCTATGCCTTGATGACCTCGGTGAATTTCTTTAAGAATGCGCTTTCGGAAAATTTGAGGTATAATAATGCGTTGTCCGAACATTAAACATCCGTCAACTATACATATGTCGTTTTTTCGGTTAAAGTAAGCTTTTAACTCACTGTTGTTGCAGTTTGATGGCCATCCTTCAGTAACATATTCGAGAATTTTAGCTAAAACCTTGTCCTTAGCTGTTTCGTAAGTAATCATTTTGCTGGTAAGCGGCAGCTTATCAAGTGAGTTATGTAAAATTTGTTTACTTTCAATTTCAAACTCTACTGCAGCGATGACATAGTCTTCTGAAGGATTGATTGTGTTATGTATGAGTCGTGATAAAACGTCTGCATACCCAAAACTGTTAGTTGAAATAAACTTTAATTCGAAGTCGTATGCAATCAGTTTAATTGCCCAACGTTGTACAAGCATATAACTATAACGCTGCTCTAAGATTTCAATGATTTTTTTGTAGAAAGATGTATATCCAGCCTCAAAAAGAGCTTCAGATTCGACGATCATTTCTTTATCTTAGCCAAATCTTTTCCTATATTAAAATATTTTTTCTTATTATATATATTATTATTGTTAGGGGATGTGGCACTGCAACCGTCGGGTCTATTGTGGCCCCCCCTTTTTTTTCCTATATTAAAATATTTTTGGGTCTATTGTGCCTCTTTTTATATGTAACTGCTTAAGAAATGTCGTTTATTTTAAATTATTTTTTGTAGTTCTCTTTGATTAATAGTAAAATAAATTTTCTATTTAAAATAGAATCTTATCAATGGATATAAAATATGTAACAGTTTCAAATTTTTTTTAATTAAATCTTTCTTGATTTATATTTAAATATTAAAAAACTTAAACATTTATAAATTTTTATAAGTCAAATAATTTTAATCCAAACTGCAGTAGCTTTCAGCTTTTAGCTGTATTGATTTTAAATATTAATTTCTTATACTTTTACCCTGCAAAAATCTTTTTTAAAAATTTATATAGACTAAAAGCAAATTGAGATAATTTCACAATATACTTTCATTTGAAAACTGTCAACTTTGTAACCCAAAAATGTCACTTAAACCCCCAAATGTTAACTGCCAAATTAACATTTTTTATCAATCAATCATTTTGAGAAATTTTTAAGCTCCAATTTTTTTATTGGTTTAGGAAATTCTTTCTATTTACATTATATGAACATTTTTATAAAATTTTCTGCTAAATTAGTTTAATGTAATCTTAGTTTTATTAATCGATAAATTATCATATGAAATATTAATACTTAGAATTCGAAGCACACTCATTAAACTTTGTGTTCAATAATATAATGTAACTAATATATTGAACCTATGGCCCAATGTTCGCCTTAGAACGCAATGGAATGAAGAAGAAGAAGAAGAATATATTTAACCTATAACTAATTAATATATAATAAAATATAATAATATAACTCACACCTTTGCAGAAAGGATATATAATTATGTTTTAAATATACATATACAAATTTATTTTTTATTAAAAAAAACAATATATAATATAACTCACTACTTCATAGCAACGACATAAAATTATATTTAAAATATATTTTTACATACACTTAGCAGAAAAACTCTGCGTACAGAAAGTAAATTTTGTTTTGTACGCAGACTTTTTCTGCCATCGATAGCACTAATTTTTTACATTTTTAATTATTATAATTTTTCTACTAATCTGTTAGAAATAAGTTTTAGTTTAAAATGAAGATAACGAATTAAAGTACAAATAAAAAATAAAATTGATTTAAAAAATCTATTTATTTAATAATTTTTTTATTGTTAAAACAAAATTTACTTTCTGTACACAAAGTTTTTCTGCTAAGTGTATATTTTTTTATTTATAGAAGCATTGAAAAGGTATTGAAAATTGTTTGTAAAAATATTTTAATATATTTTAATATATTAAAAAAAATATTTTAATATTTTTTAATATTAGAAAATAAAATATTTAAAAATAATACAAATATAATTACATTAATGTGCGATTTATTTTTGTGCTGTTAAAGTTTCTTACAGTTTCTTTGCAATATATAGTTTTATACAGGTAAATGTATTTAAAATGACCCAAACTATTATAGTTTCTTCTTCAATAGTCTTATATCATTTTTACCTCAAGTGATTGTTTATAAAATAATTGTCTTCTAAATACAAACATATTTTTTCTTTACGTCCTTGACCCTTACCATTTATTAAGAGCAATAAACTGCCTACATTGAAATACTAGACCTTTGGTCATAAGACTATCTTTGACATCAACATGTTGTAGCTTTCTATTTGCCATTAACTATCAAAACAAACAAGACCTCCTCTTGCGCTGATGATGTTTATTTAAGAAAGAGGCTTTCTTTTACTTACTACATTACATTATGAATTTCTTGTACTTTTCCTTGTAATTTACATTACCGACGACCCTATAGATTTGTTGTTTTGTACCTTGTTTGCATACATAATTAGCTTTTTTTGTCTTGATTTCTGTGCTTTGTTTAAGGAACTGCCAACATTTCTTTGGATTCTTTGTACAATTTCCTAATCCCTAGAATAGACCGAAATGAATTCACGTGTGAATGCGGTGTCAGAAAATGACATTTAAGCGCCAATTTCTAACCCCTTTCTTTTGTACTGCCGTTGAAGACAACTAAACTACGAAGTTTGTTTGTTGTGTTGATTGTAGTTTTTAGTTTGTTTGAATTGTGCATATATATAACATTTTTTACATATTATATATTATGTATTAATTTGACTTATTCTCATTTTTAGCTTATTTTTCTTTTTCGGTTTGACATTTCATTTATCAAATGCATTTATACGCGTTTAGGCAGGCATAGCAAATGTCAAAAGTTAATCCTATTTTGCCTCTATTTTTTCTTACAGTTCTTTTGTGATGGCAATTAATAAAATTTACAAATTGTCGTAAAATTTTCTTTTGTGTTGAGTTAGCTTAAAACTTTCTTTTCTCTTAGCACTTAACCTCCTCAGTAAGAGATACTACTGCAATATTTATAACAACTATTTTTTTTTTCAAATATAAATTTGACATTTGTCAAATGGCTTATTTGACACTTGATTCGTTGTGGTAAATTTGTCAGTGTAGTATATTAATTTTCCACTATTTAAGTAACAAATGCGTTACGTTTCGTCTATACAAAAAATCAAATCTAATTTTTCATACTTTGATGTTGGAACAAATTAAAAATTAACTAAGAGATACAAGAGACAAAGCATCTATATCTTTATGCCCTTATTCTATTTTATGCCATCAACTGTTTAAGCAAATCTTAGTACAGTCGCAATACAAAAACAAAAAAAAAGGTCCAAGATGCATTGAAAAATATTTCATATTATTTCCCAAGCAGCCGCTAACACTTAATGCACTTTAAATAGCTATTTAAATAGCTATGTCGATTCAGTCGTTCTAATAATTACACATTTCGACTGTTGATCTGACAAGTATGTTATATATTATGTATATTTTTTATTTGTATATTGCAATAAGTAAAAGCTTTAATTTATTTATGCAAATTAGTAACTGAAACCGCGCAAAGCTAATTTGTTACTGATGATCAAGTTCAAAAATGTGCACAATTAAAACAGGACAAAGGACATTTATATTTATTTTCTTTTAATTTAAGTTTTGCACTTAGAAACCAGTTAGACATGTCCATCAACTTGACTATACGAACCTTGATTTTTTTTTTCTTCCATACTATTAATGAGAATATGCGACTGACTCCCCATTAACAGTTCAGCTTGTCTGTCCACACAACAGTCAGACGCAAGTGTTGCTAGAAAAAGTAGAAGTATCTCTACTTACCTAAGTATTTCATAGTATCTCAAGATGATGAATACAGTTCCACTTCCACTTCCATAAAAAGTACAACAAATCATTTATCTTTGAATACAGGAAAAAACTTATTCGTAATAATAACAATAAATGAGCAGAAACTTGACCATATCGTGTAAAAAAGGTGAACATTTCATTTTATTTTATTTCTGTTTTTTTTTTAGTTTTTTACCTAATGCCTAACATGCTTATAAGCATTTCCCATTGTTTATAAAAGTTTTGTATAACGAATACGCCCTGTGGTCTTTTTCATTAATCCCTTTTCTTTTGCTTGGCTCTTGTTATACTTCATCTTTTATTTTTTTATGATTTATTTAACGATCTTTTAACAACTCATAATACAGTAATTTTCACGTGTCCCTACTTTACTTTATAGTTTGAATGATCTTGAAATCTTTAAAAGCTGCGCACATTATCCACTGCTGGTCAATTTTGAATATACTAGTTCCTCAAGGGGTTCGTTTTCTTACAGACGGGAGTCACTCCCTTCAAACTGACCGAACATAAAGTGAAGTCTTAAATACATTTATGTACATATAAGCCTTCTGCCTTCTATCTGCTATATCTACTGCTGTTTCACATTTTTCGGTAATACCATTTTAAGTGGTAGGCTTATGAAATTGATCGTACATTATTAGAGCAGCAATTTTAATAAAAATTTATTACTTCATCTCAAGTAAAAGGGTTGAAGTTTGACCCTCTATATTTAAAGTATTTATATACATTATCGAAGGCAGTTAATTTGTTTTGGTTGTGCCTTCTGTTTGCTAAAAATTAATCAAAAAATATTTTTTATATTGTGAAATATTAATTTCATTTATTTTTTATTTTTTGCTATTTTTTTTTTGTTGCTCTTGTGTGATCATTAGATTTATTTTGAAAGTTAAGTCATAACCATATACATTTTTTAAGAAATTATACCACCTAATAACTGACTCTTGAAGATACGCGTATTCAAATTTTTAGAAATTATTAAACAGAACTACATAAAAAAAAATTAAAAAGCAAATTTTAATAAACAAAAAAATTCTATATAGTATATATTATTCTCACCGACAGCTTGGTCTGAATTTACATATGACTAAGGTCTAGTTTAAAAAATAATAAGTTTTAAGAAATCTTTAAAAAATGCTTAACCGTTCAGTTTCAGCAATAGAACTTCAAGCACTCTAATTATAAAAATTTCTAAAATAAAATTAACCTATAGGCTTAAGCTCTAATCTGGTATCGCTTGGGTTCAATAAATCTTTGCGTCAGTTTAAAGTGATCTGACAACTTCTTATTTCAAACAAACAAAAACGATTCCAAACGATTCCGTTTAGACATAAATATACTCACACATTTTCTAGCAGTCGATCACATATAGCGGGACTCCATTATCTCATAGGAAAACCATCTTATTATCTTATAGGCAAGCCAGCTCTCGATGTGCCTCAACTCAACTACGATTATACGTGTTCACACAATATACACTTAAAAATTATTGATTATTTTATAATATATATTTCCATATATAAAACTATATATTATAAATAAAAAATGTATAATAATAGAAAAGTCACGCCAATATATTTGTAATGACATACAAATTATATATATAAAAATAATGTATATAAAAAATATTATTATGTGGTAATACATTTTAAAGCACATTTGCTTTGGAAAATGATTTATTGGTCTAAGAAATTAAAAAAAAAAAACATTTAAGAGTGGAGTGGTAGGTACATTTAAAATATTAAATACAATCAACAAATTGAAGGAGTTGATGTAATTGTAGGTGAAGTCACAGTTTAGTCAGAACTTCTGTGATTTATTATAGTTTCAATACTTTAATACTTAGTGATGAAGTCACACTTGATGACGATACCATTGTTTTTCTCTCGTAGTTAAACAATTTATTTAAGTGTTTTTGATATATAATAAATAGATTTAATCGATAGTTCTATAATCATTTTGAGTACGCTGGTTATTAATCGTGAATTCGATGAACTAACATGGTTTTCGATGAAAATGTTTAATCACAAAACTTTAGAATGAAATGGTTGTGGTTATATAAATTAGTAAAGATTACTAAATTATTATTATTAAATATTGGAATTGCTTTTTATACTGACGTAATTCTGCTTTGATTTAATTTTACTAAGTGTTTTTAATATATATTGGTTGTTAGTTGTTGTATATATGTACTGCGTTTTACAGTACAGTTCTAAATTTTTTTCTTCGTAGTACCTCAATTATCATGCGCACTAATTTTTGAAAAGTAATTTATAATCTTTAGTGAAGACATAACAAATACAGCAAAAATATATTAATAATATATAGAACCATATACTACGACTACTTTTTTCTATTTCCCCCAGTGTAACATAGGGTCTCAATAATTCTTCTAGATCTGACTCTATCTGACATCTGCTTCTGTGTAAATATCGTTCCATGTATATCGTGCTTGAGCGAACTCACTTTCGTACGTTCTTCTCCTCGTTTTCGCTGCCGCACCAGGTCTTCTGCTACCTTTTGGATTTTATGCCAACGCTTGCCTCGCTATACATATAATACCTCGGTTGTTTAAGCGTTTGGCCTATACACTTCTACTTTCTCATATATAATCATATACAATATAATATTTATGATTAAAGTTTTTATTTCAGTTTTTAGCATTCAATCTTTTAAAAACACTTATCAGAGAATGAATTTTTAGACTTACTCTCACTATTTCTTTTTTTAATTTGGTATTATTTTTAATTACCTATGGTAAGCTTAAGTACATCTTAGGATTGTTCCATGAAAGAGGAAGACGAGTTCATAGCACAACATTTTTTGTTAAGCCTTGAAAAAATAGTTAACATTTAAGAAGACTAGGCTTTCTTTAACAATAAAAAAATTATTATACTATTATAATGTACCTACTTATTTAATATATATTTACTCTAAAAAACCTATTAAAGCGAAATAACTTATAACTTCAGTCATTCAACCGGGAATAAATATAATGATCACATAATTAATCACTTTAATTCGTAGTGTATGTATAACACTTAAAACTAATGGTAGGCGGGCGCTTGAAATTAATTACTTTTTAGAACATCGAGCTAATCTTTTCAACTGATAAAGCTGTAAGCGTGCCTTGACTCAGGCTTAGTCAGTGGCGGATACAATAAAACACTATAAAAGGCATTTCACTGTTGCCAAATTTAAGCGCTTAAGACATGGCAAGTGGGCAGGGCTTTATTGTGCTATATTGTATCTATTTTTTATAGACTTTATATTTTTGAAGTCGTAGTTGTCAATGTCACATTGTGAAATGATTCATGCAAAAACGAAATGGTTTATTGACTTGTTTCTATTTTACGCACAGAAGTGTTCTTCTCCTATAAAATGACATTCAACTATGTATCAAACATTTTATGATATATTGGATATGTGGGTTAACTGGTTGAGAATAACTTGGTCACACCAAATTTGGTGAGAATTATATGTCATCGTTTTTGTTTATGTTGTAGTTTTTTTTTTTTTTTATTTTTGTACAATTTTATGATATTTTAATTTTTATATTTAAAGATAAATAAAATTCTGTTTGTAGCAAAAATTTTAAATAAATTTACGAATTAATGTGTTATTGCTATAAATGTTGTTTTGAAAGAACTTCAATTTGTACATATATTTTTTTTATTTATTGTCATTTGTTAATTGTTGCATTTTATTAACAATAAAACTTGATTATTAGCTAGTTTATTTAATTATATATAAGCTTGTTTTATCACTACATTACTAGCAGTTGATATGCATAGATATAACAAAGGGAAGTATATGAGGTCTTGTGAAAATATGCACGAATTAATATTTCTTAATTAAAGGGGACCTGTAGAGTATTTCAATACCCCAATACCCTGTATGATAGTTCGATAGTGAGGGTATGGCCATATGCACATATGTGCAGGCAGTCTAATATTATAGTTTATTTACTGACACCATAGCTAAATATGGTTAGAGTCATATAACTATTTGTTTTCGTTTATTGTTTGACAGTTATTATGAAACTTACTACTCTCTCCTCCCTTTATTCCGATTACTGTCTACGTGTATAAATTTATACTGAACTTGTTTAACTAGAAAATTGTGGCTAATAAGACATTATTTAATTAAAGCTTAAATAAAATGTTTATATATGCAAATTGTATTAAAGATCTACTGCTTAGTGAAAAGAATTATAGTTAAGATATAACAAAAAATATTGCTAATTAAAATATTTTTTACAACTTATTGCTATTTACGTTATCAATGAAACTGGGCTCTATTTAGTTCCCAGCAATTGTTACCTATTATTTTATCTAGTCAAAAAAACTACTTTGAAATAAAAAATTCTAACTTAATTTAGTATTTAAATCGAATATGTCTGAGTTGAAACAATAAAGGTATATAGAGCCGACCAAATGGAACTTCAATCAATATCAAACTACTATTGTACATCACTCATCTTCACCGATAAACAGTCTAATAAACTGTCCAAGAAATATCTTTCTAAAAAACTATTTCTTTCTCACACGAAAACCGCGCATTCACATAGAAAATGCATTATGGTTTGTTTCTCCAGCGGGTTTCCACAACTTCTGCAGTGAGGGTAATGTGGAATGCGCAGTTTTTCTGCATGAGTCCATACACACCAATGACCAGAAAGAACTGCGGTAAGTATTGCAGTGTTCACGCCATCTCTATTGATGAGTTCCCAAGATCTTTTCTTATTATTAGTGGATCATGTTAACTTAACATGACCTAAGTGTTTTCCATTTGTTATTGCCAAGTTGAAGAAAGTAGAAGTATCTATGGTGTTTAGGGTAATATAAACCGGTAAACTGTCAGCTTTCTCATTCCCTTCGATGTTCCTATGTCCTGTGTAACGTTAGTTCAGTTAGTGATCAAGTAGTATCTATTAATTTAGTGGCAGTTCCATTGAGTCACCCAGTATATGTCTTATCAAGAAATTATATATCTATATGTTTAAAATTTTCCTCAAAGGATAATTAATTGTAAATAACATTGTTTTAATTAGTTGCAATTGACTTATGTCATCCATGTTAAGCACCCTTCAGTTTAGTTGCAGTTCGATTGAGTTATTCAATTGCCATTCAATTCATTGTTATACTTATCAACGGTTCAAGATAACGTTGTCTGATTAATCATAATTTAATTATATCACACAGTATAAGGAAATATCATAGAATTTGTTTTTGTGGAATCTATCAATTTGACGTATTTTTCAAAGGACCAATAATTTATAATTAATTTAAAGTAATTATTCTAATCGTTTAATAATTTCTAATTAATTAATAATTAATTTGAAATAATCCTTATAATCGATTAATAATTGTATTATAATTTTCCATTATTTTATTACTTCATGACTATCAATTATTCAAACTTCCACTGCCAAGAATACAAAGTAATTCTTTAGTGCTTAAATTAATTTTGAATCGATCATTGAAAGCAGCTGTCGTTTCACATATGCAGACCTTTAACCATTATAATTTTTTTTTTAACGACTCATGTGTGCTCCTTGCAAATTTATGTGGTCTCCATATAGTAGCAAGTTGCAAACATTAGAAAATAAATAAATTTGCTTAACAATTCCTGGCTTCTATACAGTTCATTTAAAATGTGAAAAAAATTTAAATTAAATTGAAACTTGGAAAAAAAACTTTAGCTGCAAATTTAAATCTCAAAAGTGTCCAGCCATGAAAACAACTGACAACACTTAAAATCAACTCGCAATTGGCAAAGGGAAATAAAGCAAAATTCAACTTAATTGTTTTGCTGTCAATCAAAACCGTTTTCATGACCAAAAATTTGTTAAAAACTCCTAAGGCCAACCGAATAATCAAAGGAATATTGAAAAGTACACAGCCTTCTGTAAATCGTACTCCTTCCGTCCATCCGTCCTTACTTATGTTGCTGATGTTGCTGATGTTACTGCTGTTACTTGCCTAACATTGCTGTTAACTAGGCCACTTCAACGTTGCATAAATTTGAGAATTGACAATTGTTGCATGCTACGAAGTAAAATATTTTTTATTTAAGAATTTTTTTTTTTAAATTATGCAACATGAAAGGGAAGATGACAGATTTCAGAGATTGTCTCAGTTTGTAATTTAGTTCAAACTGTCACAGAAGCAGCCTGATATGGCAATGACATTGCTGGCATAATTCCATGCCTCAGTATTACACATGCCTTTGGGTGATTTCATAGTTACTGCTCTTAATTCCTCTGCACAATACAAGAAAACTGCCTTGAGTTCATACGACATTTCCGAACAAAGAAAAAGGCTAATTACAGATACAAATTTGCGCGTGAAGTGCAAAACGAAAAGTGAAACCAAGTCGAGGTAACATAGCTAAAAAGGTAGGAAGGAAGGAAGGAAGGAATGAAGATAAACTTGTTTCCGAGATTTTGCATTTCAGTTGCTTGAAACTTAATTTTAAATTCAAGTGCGACATCTTCTTCACTCCATGAAGCTGTGATCACATGCTCACAATGTTGGTACATACCTACATACCTCCTTTACAAGCTTCATGCGGTCAGTACATGAATAGTTATGAATAAGTTTATTTATGCATGAATTCTTAAGATTTATGACATTTCTATAGTAACTACTATACTGGCCATACAACAAAAAGTACTCATTATAAAATGATAAATTCAAGTTCCACAAAATTCTCTAAAAGAATAGAGTTTTAGAAAAAAAAAAGAAAGAAAAAGGGTCCGGCTTTTTTATTTGATTCATAAAGCAAAGCTGTTCATATCGTATGGTTTAAGACGTTCATATAGTAGAAGAGTTAAAGTAAATCTAATTTGAATTGCATTAAGCTATTTTTATGAAGATTAGGCGTTGTTCTTATGACTGCAAAACCGAAACTACTTAAATACCCTTTAATGAAATATTTTTAGTCTGCTTAAAGTAAGCCAAGTAAGTCACTTTGGATGTACTGAGAAAATACATTAAATAGCTATAGTAACTTATTGCTGTTTTCGATTAGCCAAATGTATAGAATGCGATTTATAGGTCCTTACAAAAATTCCAAATTTTTGTTACCATTAAAACAAAGGTATACCATTCTTTCGAAACAAAATTTTAAAATTCTTCTAACGCTTCTACCTCTCATTAAATTATATTTTCTTTATATATAAATTTTTATCTGTATTTTTGCATGCCAAAATGTCACTTTTGACAGCTGTCAAACAAAGGCGTGAATTAGTTTTTTTTATAAGCTTTTAAAAAAAGCCAAAAATATAAAAAATTACGAAGACCTAAAATTCTTTCGAAACAAAATTTATTTCTATGTATGTCTCGTCTTGTCTTGGTTTTTGGTACCCAATTGTATGGCTCTTTTGGTTCAGTGTGGTAATATTTATAATTCATTAACAACATAATTCTTAGGCTTTTCTATAATTTATCAATTATTATATTGTGACTTGCATATAAATTACATATCATTACATCTATCAACAAATTCGATACTTCTTCAATCATTATATGTAAAAAAAATTATTTCAAATTTTTAATTAAATAAAATTTATATAATCATATGGGTATAAATCCATAAATATAATAAAATATTATGTATATTATCATTTTTCTTTAAAACTCTTTAAATATTTTGAAATCAGGTAATTTTCATTTACATCCTCTAACATCCTCGCCAGTCAAAAAAAGAAATAATTTTAAGAATATATATTAAAATACTTGATGTGTATTACTAAGTGATATATCTATAACATTTTTTCAGTAACGTCACCAATAATTATTGCACAATTATAACGTTGTTCATGCACCAAAAGATGAAACTCCAACTTTTTAAAAAATTATTTTCGTTGAACCAATAGAGAATATTGGTTCGTATTGGTTTTCCAATATTTAAAAAAGAATCAAATTTTCCAAACCAATTTCGAACTTACGATAGGACCGCGAACTATGGCCGTACGTTAGTCAACCACAAGCAAGCGACTGCTACAGTAATGTGAGCCTCTGAAATCTGTAACCATTCAACCATCTGACATTGGCCTAAAAGGCACAAATACTATATAGTGAATTCGAGTGGTCTCGAAGTGAAGTAAAGAATGACGTTGACAGGCAATTGGCAGTATATAGTTTTGACTACACCATTTGAGATTGCGAAGATGAATTCCAATACTTTCAATGTAATATTATAAATTCATTAGCACTTCGTTTATTATTGAATAGATCGTTAAATAGTTCTTGTATAAATTTTGAAATCTTTAAAGAACATATTCATAATATATTCTTTAATATTTATTTAACAATTAAGCATACCTTTCTCAAAACGCAGTGGAATTTTCTTTTTAGATATTGTTTCGGCATTATTTTCATTATCGATTAATAGATGTTCGGTAACTTTTTAAAATTGAATATAATTTATAAAATTTTATATATTGAAATAACAATACTTAATGAAACAATCCATTTGGTATATATATTTCGTTTAAGACCACAAAAATGCAAAATTTAAGAAAAATATTAAAAACAAATTAAAAGAAAAATTGCCAAAATACAATCTCCATATATATTTACAAAACATATAGACTCATATAACAATTTTGTATTTAATAAAATTTCTATTCACTAAAATTGGAGAGCATTACTAAATAAATTTCTTATATCGAAAGCAGAAGTCTAGCTATACAATTAACGTTATTTTTCTTTAGTGAAAGAGAGAATATCTTTTGTGTAGAAGTTTCTGATCAATATATGTTCACATAACAATATTCATACCCCGATCCAAAACCTAGCTATTTCGTCTTTGTTTATGATTATATATAGGCATAAACTGTGGCAAGAAATGTTCTTATTTTATATAAACAACTATTAATATTTTATGTTACCTGTAAATTGATTTCATAATTCTAAACATTTGACATACGTATATACTATTCTCAACAGTTCTTATAAATCGTGTTTATTTATCATTTCAGATTCCTTCGTCAACAGTCAAGAATGGACTATATCACGTTCAGTGCCAGATTTACGCTTAGGAATTGTTGGCTCTCTTAGTTCGGGGAAATCAGCTTTGGTGCATCGTTATTTAACAGGTTCCTATATGCAAGAAGAATCACCAGAAGGTGGACGATTCAAAAAAGAAGTTTTCATAGATGGTCACAGTTATTTACTACTTATACGAGATGAAGGTGGACCACCTGAAATGCAGGTAAGCAGTCTAATTAGTTGAAAACTCAATTCATAAAATCACAATTATTTAAGTAAAAGTTTTAAGATATGTATGGTATATATTGATTGCTACTTGCACATCAAATATACTAAAATTATAAATACTGTATTTGGTACTATTATTAAATATAATTTGAGCAAAAAAATACTATAGACAGGAAATAGTTTAATAAATTACAGTCCAAAGTTATTTATGCCAGAAAACTACTCTACGTTTGTATATGAATTATAAATTTAATTGCAAATACAAGTTTACTATATTAAAAAATATAAGCATTTATTAATTCATTCATGCATTAATTTATGTATGAAGAAATATTTAATTTTATCAGCAAAGTCGTCTAAAATTATAACCTTGAACGACTTAATATTGCTAGATTAATAGTGCATAGTGCACTTATCTGTTAGGAGGTTTCTTATTTTGCGTAAATTACTTTTTTTTTTTAAATATGTGAATAATATTTTTACGTTTTCTATATCTGACATATATACATTCTATATCTATATCACTATTTTTTTCAATAATATTATTTTTCTCAAAATAATATTTTATCTTAATTACTTCAACCTTTCTGTTAATTTGTTGCAATTATTTTGATGAAATGTTGCACAACGCCCACTTCCTCTTAATGTCATTCATATATTTTCTTAATACTCAATACATATAAAGCTGCCGCACAGGTAGGTAATACGCCTAAAATCACGCAATAATCTAGTTAATATATTACGTGTTGCTTGAGTTTTAGCTAACATTTGAACTATTCCCAAATATTTGCCACCGTAATTTGTTGTTTGATATTGCACTCAACTCATTCCAACATCTCTTTCACTTTTACTATGCGCCGCAAAGTAGTCTACCAAGTTAATGACAACACGTTAAAACTTTAGCAAAAAATGTTGCTACTGTTAATTGATTAAAGTAAACTTCTGCGGAAATGTTTGTGATTAATGATGCTGGTTACTTTTAATAAGATGAGTGCAATTTTATGTGTGAGTTTAAGAATTAACACCTTTAAAAGGACAAGTGACAGTAATATGAAAGTAAAGATATTATAATTATTTTTTTTAATTTCTTATTTCAGTTTCTTAATATTTTTTAAAATAAAAATATTTTAAATAAAAGACATAAATACAAAAATTATTTTAGAAAGAAAATTTTTATTTAAAAAAAATATCTTAAAAAAATTTAAACAGAAAAATCAATCAAAAAAAAAAAGTTATTTAGAAAAACAACATCTTTTGAATTAACTAACACCCATAAAGAGAAATTGAAAATGTTTTTCCTTGCTTTACTTCGAACTACACTGCATGCTATTATTCCTCACGTATTTAAACTTCAGCGTGAATTCCCTTGCGCACCTAAAAGTATGCTAGATTACACCATAAATTCATATGAATTCTTTATATCCTGGCATATTATTTTTTATGCCATTCTTAATTTCCATTGTTGTGTATATAAGCCGCCTAAGTTTCTTATTTAATAAAAAGAATTTATGAAAGCATAAAATGCCTAAAGCAATTTTTTGCAGAAAAAAAAGAAACATAAAGCCATGAAATATAAAACAAAATGTGAATAAAGGTAAAAACACATTAAAAATTTATTAATATATACTTTTTTTTAAATAAATTTAAATAATAAATTCTGCTTGTGTTCTTATACATTAACTTTATAGATAATTTTATAGTTTGTTAAAGTTATTTTAAGACATATTATTATTTCAAAAGAAAAAAAAATTATGTAAATCGAAAAATAAAATAATAGATAAAAGAAAATGCAACCGAATGCATCCACAGTTTATAGAGTTTTCTATTTACTTTATAAGAAAATAAAATAAATACTTTTAAAACAAATACAGTCAAACCTCTCTATAGCGAACTTTCCTATAACGAATTGCTCTCTATAACGAAGTTTTTTGCAGACACTAACGATTTCGTTATAGAGAGGTTTGACTGTATATGATATTGAACTATGTTATTAATTAGTTCTCACTACTCACATATATTAACAATATATACCTGCTTTTCTTAATTCAAATAATTCCGTATAGAGACATTATCTTCACAACTCGTTTCACGTCCATTCTATTGGAAGCTATACGACATGAGATATAATAGTGGCGTTTCACGTTAACTTAACAGAAAATCGGTTAACAAACGCTGGCCGTAATTTTTTCTTTCAGAGTAGCAAAAAAAATACTCACAACTTACAAAAAAAAAACATGTGAAGCAACAACAATACAATTAAAATCTTCAGAGTTAGGTTTTACTCGCAAAAAAAATTCAAGTCTTAAGTTTCAGTGCAGCCAAATTCAAAAATCAGTTCATTTTGAATGTTTATTCCAATCATTCTTTAAAATCATATGAGCATTTAATTTACTAATAAATTTAAACACATAAATAAATTAATTAATTTAAATATACAAGATAAAAGTGTTAACCATTGCACTTCTAATATTTATTTTGTTTTCTTTTATTTCAATTAAATAATTTTTAGTGTTTAAAATTTTTCTATATCATATTATAAACAACAAGCTTCGGACACTACTATTCGCCAGCTAGAAATTAAACAAAGTCAAGCGTTGAGATGACTTTTCAAAGTACCATGGTACATTGGGACGAATGATATCCTCATGGACCTCAAGATTGATCCCATCAAAAAATACATAAAGGATAGAGCCCTGAAATTATTAACGAAAACTGACAGACTTACCAACACCGCGTTGTCAAATCTAAGAATAGTTACAGGATCCTCGGGGAGGTATGCAGTTCTGAGGTTCATTATTGCTTAGTCTGATGAAGTGCTAAAATTAAGAAAGAGTAAAGTGCATTGGCTCAAAGAACTTCAACATTAATTAATAGGAAACATAGGTCAAAAAAAAGTATTTACCATTTTTAAAAGTGATGCCAATTTGTTTCAAGCCGACTTAATGTTGTTTTTGTATAACTATAGATATGGAATATATTAAAAGTATTCCTTATCACAATTTTCTGACTATCAGATATCAGTTTTGATATTTTGCAAATCCTGTACTGTATATTTTTTAAAACACTTTATTTTACCTATAACTTTATATAAATATAGAAATATACTTACTCGTATATATGTGCAAAACTCTTGACTTTCTTGTGAAGTTTTACAATACCCATGAGTATAAATCCACTAAATTGGGAACATTTTCTCTGATGCAAGTTAATTGTCGTAAGTAAAAGACTCATTTTGATTTCTGTTAAATTTAAAATGTAAAAACATTTTAATTTTTAATTATTTCTACTTTAAAATTAGTTTCAAATTACCTTATATTGAAAGGTTAACAACAACAATGTCAACAACTTATTCTGCATCGTCATTAAACAAACATTTACCGAATATTTAAGCAATGAACTATAATATGCAAATCATCTCTTTTTATTTCCTAACCGACTTCTTGTCTGGCTGGTTATGGCAACCCACTTGGGTAAACCCTGGTACAGAATCTCAAATACTGAAATTATTACCCCTGCTATTTCTAACTCGATGCTATTGTCTATTGTTAATATTCGTACTTTCTATCAATAAAACTTGTATTTTATTTAATGGTTGTCACATATTTTACAACATTAACATAAAACTGCATAAGGTTATTTGCCTTGATGAATACCAAAATTTCAATTTTTGGAATATCAAACAATAAAATTTGCATAATAAAAATGTATTGCAATAAATGTAGTTATAAAAAAATTCGTTATAGAAATTAAGATCTTAAAATATTTTAGGAAATTGCATACCATTTGCATTTCTGAGTTCTCCATAAATTATTAACTAATTTCAAAATTTAATTTATTTATTTAGTAGTGATAAAAATGTTATCGAGTGAAAATCACAATTATTCCAATAGATATTATTGACCCGTTCATCATAGAGAACTACGAGCATTTTTTTGAAAAATTTTTCATATAATGAATTAATTTCATTATCATTATTAGGTTATTATAATCATTATAATTATTATTATTATATGAAATGATTATGATTATACTCATAGTCACGGTTGCCACTTGAACATTCTTTTCTGTACCAAAATTGGTTCAGTAAGGTACCATATCTATAAAAAAAAGGTCCAATTTTATTACATTGTCTTTTAATAAGAGAATGCAATATATATGCAATGTGCAAAAGATATTAAATATTACACGCCTTTTTATTCATAACAATTTTATTATTTAAGTAATCGGACTATTTCTTGCTGACCATACATAGTGCATATCTTTTTTATCAAATAGTTCTTTGCATATATAAGGTCTTAAAATCCATTTAAAATCCATTTAAAATCCATTCACCTTTTGCAGCCTTAATATGTTTACTAAATCAATACATAAAATTATATGTGTTTCATAGTGCACAGTTGTACCTATATATTGTGTTACCGTCCAACAAGTAGCCCCACTGAAGTGAAAGATTAGCTGAAGTAGACTACGAAACTACTTAGGTCATTTTTCGTCCTTTGATTTTCGGATTCTCGTTATTGAATTAAAGCTAGAGTGGCTTCCGTTCGCATAACTACATTTTTTGTTAATGCAAGCAGCTCATTTAGCTTGAGGTTTCCTGCCAAGTCATCACCAACCCAATGGTGTCCCAAGACAGTCTTCCTCCTACTTGCCAGTGCTGGACATTGGCACAATATATGCACCGCTATCTCCTTTTCATCTAGACATAGTCTGCAAGTATCTTTCTCAGCAATTCCCGTAATCAATGAGGTCAGCTAACTTAGCGTGCTTCGCGGAAAGCTAAACACTTTTATCGATTTTCTGGCCAACGATTTTGACATCATGAGTTTAGTCTGTTTACAAGTGCTCATCTCTCCAGCGCTATCAGAATCTTTTTCTGATACACCTGATAATCTTATAGGTGATCCACAGCATGTGAAACTGCCATAAATTCCACTTGATAGATGGGAACATATTTTCCTAGATGTAGAGTGCACGTTAGATTTAGCTCTTTCGAGTAAACCCCAGCTCCAGCTCTACCATCTATGAAGGAGCCATTGGTAAAGACGCAGTTGTCATTCCTTTCACATTCAACATGTAGAAGTTGTATCTATAAATAAATTTGATTGGATTATATAAAAGTAGGTATATAGAATAAAAAATTACCATTTTCTAATAACCAGTACACTAAAGTACCATACGGAAAAAAATACCAATTTTGGTACTAAAGGACTACATATGGCAACCGTGCTCTTAGCATTTGTGTCTAGTACATTTTGTAGAAGTTGTGATAATAATGATGAATAAATTTAAATGGATAATATAGGTAAAAGTATATACTATAAAAAGTACCATTTTCTAAAAACGAGTACCAGAGTAGCATACGGAAAAAATGTACCAATTTTGGTACTAAAAGACCAAAAATGGGAACCATACTCTTAGCAAATATGTCTAGCATATTTTGCGAAAGTTATGATAATAATGATAATATTATTATAATTTTTTATACTATATATTTGGGTATAAACCAATCTTACCATTTGCTTCCAGTAAATTTGTAAAAGATTTGCAACCATCTAAAATAAGTACCTAATAAAAATATTTAATTAGTAGTTATTAACTTTTAAAGTTATATATATTTATATTTACATATATATGTGTTTTATATTTAATATTAAAAATCTGCTTTACTGTTTTTAAATTTCAAATTTTACTTTTATGGATAGTTAAAAATAAGTTATTTCCAGCAATTAATAATCAATGCACATTTTAGCCTAAGAAAAGCAATTATTTTATAATTAAATTTTACAACTAAAATAACTTTTAATATATGAGTGCATAAAATGCATAATAAATTTTTTATGTTAGAAATAAAATCATAAAATATTGCAAATTCTTCACATTTAACAATCTAATTAAGATTTTATTATTTATTATTTTTTTATTGCCCGCACATTAGCGTTGCTGCAGTTTTTACGCTTAAATATGTTGCAAAGTTGCATTTTTTTGGTATTTAATTTATTGTAAAATGTAGAAAATTTTTATTTCATATATTCTCTCTCCTTTTTTACATAAGGAAAAATGTAGTGTAATTACTTCGCCGTCGTTTCTACTGCAAATAAAATAACTAAAGCTTTGCCTTGGAAAGAACAGCACTTCATCAAGCTTAAAACCAACGAGGAAATACATCTTCTAAAGAATTTCTTTTTAATATTTTTTTATATCCTCCACTACAATTCACTATCTCAGCAACGAAATAAGGGTTTCATTGTTCTCGTATTGAGAGGGTGGCACAATAGCGAAAACACAATTCAATATTGCATACATTTAAAATGAGGTCAACTTTTTTTATTTAAATAAATAATAAATACTCTAGTAGAGCTACCAAATTTAGAGGGTTGAAAGTAAAGTTAAAGAGTTATTAACTTATGTGAAAACAATAAAATTCGGTTAATGTGCTCTATGAATACTCCTATAGTACACTGCGAACAAAAAAAAAATAGCAATTGTTTTCTATGAACTATTGTGCATTTATAGATAAAAGGGTTAAAGTATCATAGAGGGTGCTTGATCTGATAGTAAGAGTAATAAGCCTAAGAATAGAAATGCTACATTGTATTGTGTTTTAATTAAATTGAAATATGCTTTCTAGATATTTTAATATAACTTACTACAATATCAAATGAGAGAAAACATAATAATAATAAAAGAATAATTCAATTAATAACTTTTCTTTCTACTATATAAGTGAATAAAATCACATTTGTACATACTCATTATTCCCTTTGTGCTATTATGATACGAAGAAACACTTTTAGACTCATCAACATGAAATTCGTACTAAGTAATCGATTTAGCGATGTTATCTTACTGTCTGCCAGTAATGATTGTCTGAACTACACACGTTCAGAATGTCACTTTGCATAAGGCTTTCTGTAAGCTTATCCAGATTGAGTTTGAAAATATCAGAGAAATTGTTTGAAGGAAGCATGTAGCACCCATATTGAGTAGGTATATATATCAAGAAATAAATTTATTTAGGTTGTTAAAAGGGTGCTATTTTTAAGAATCAAGTGATTTGTAAGAAAACTCTGTTTAATTTTGTTGAATTATTATATATTAGATAGTTTTTAAGGGTGGTCCACGTAGACTGCTCGGTCCATTACATTATCCTAATGGTTTGACTAGAAGATTTCGTAATGATTTAGTTTTTTATATGTAAAGTGAGTTTCTGCGATGTCTAACAAAATTGAAACAAATTTTTCTGGATTCTTAGATTTGGAATTCATAACCAGTAGGTTACATATAATTATATATTAAAGACATCAACGTTATAAAGACAAATAGGATTGATATATAAAGAACTTTGTAACAACTAAATGAGAATTATTATTGAATAAAAGTAATTTGTTTTATAGAAATTTTTTATATGTTTAAAAGAAGCATATATAATATTAAATGCTTATAAAATGCTTTATAATAGCATTAAAACAATAAAGTCATTTAAATAATTAAATATATTACATATTTTTTTATGTATGTAAATTATGCATGTACTTTTAATCATATATTTTATTGGTAACCTTAAATTAAATATTTCTTCTTTTTGTTGCACTTTTGCTTAACCTCTACCACTATTGAGAAAAAATAAAAGTAAATAGAGATACTTTTCTATATATTCTTGTATAAAATCTCACTTAACACTTAATTTCTGTACATCTTTATGGTTAATACTCTACTATTTATTGAATTTAGAGTCCATATTATTGAAATGTCACGTTCTACTCCCACTTTTGTTGGAAGTATTGTCTACTGCAGTTTTTTTACAAAATACTTTTCTTAACATATTTTATTTCTATTGACATTTTATTCTACTAAAAGAGAAAAAAGTTTTATCAATTTTTATAATATACATAAGTTCGATTTTAAGGTTTTATAGCCAAGATTTGTTAAGTTCTATCGAATTTCAATTCTTTACACTGTATTTACTGAAGTTTCCTAGTAACTTCGACATTTAATAGTTGCAGCACTAAATTTTCATATTCTGAACTTTCCTCAAACAAAAGCCCGTGCGATGAGTACTTTTTTAATGCGATTTGAATTGAAAATAATGTGGAGTAACATCGTATTAGTATTGTGATTCAAAACATAACTATTCCTTTTTAAATTCTTGAATTGCTATAAAGTTCATAATCAATTGGTTCATATAGCTTTTCTTTTCAGTTATCTTACAGTTTTAGCTATAGATAATGTCTCATGTGTCTTAACCTAGAAAAATTTTAATTTTTATCTCTTAAGCAATTAATCACCGTCCAGTAATGACTTACACACAATGAAAATTACACTTAATTAAGTATTTAACTGTACTTGTCCACATTGTGTTTTATTATTATTATTATATTTTTATTACTACTACCTTGCCACTATTGCATCTTTTATATTTGTACTTCCACTTCTCTTCTTATTGTAACTATCTAGTTATAACTTTAATAATTAACTGTTACTAGTACTCATATATTCATATAGGGTTAGGCGCTTGAAGTGTTACAAATTACACACAGGTATGTCTGTCTAACCGATATTGCCAACTAGGTGAAATTCATACGAATGACAGCTCTTAATATTATTTACAAGCTACCACAAGCAGTTGCGTCTAAGTTTTATAAAACAAAACTTATTCGAAGTGGAATTCAAATGTAATAGTTTGATTGCGTTATATATTTATCTGGAAAATCACAATCACAACCAGCTATTATTCGTGAACTCAAACACCTCAAAGTTAATAAAATGTTTGTGTATCGTACCATAAATCGTTATAATAATACAGGCCGCGTCGTCAAATGCTATGCTGGTAGACGCAAAAAAAAAAACCGTAACAACACCTGAAATGGTTCGGAAAGTGAAGTTTTGACTTAAACGAAATTCACGTCGTAGTGGTATTCAAATGACCAATGAACTGAAAATATCCTAGCAGAGCATCCGACACATATTCCAAATATTTCAAAATGAGCTTAACGTAACGCCTTAGAAGTTCTAAAAAGCACTAGATCTTACACCAAAGATCTGTCTGTCGTAAGAGGCGTCTGAAGTCCCCCAGTGCCAGATCCGATCTGATACTACGGGGGTCACTGGCCCGCAGCTTTGGCTCTTCTGACCATTGACGTTGGCTTCGTAGTGGCTGTCGGTTAATACGAAATCATCTACACGGAAAGATGATTTCGATATTGGATTATCATTCATTCGGCGTGGAGTGCGTTTCATACCGGGTGGTACAGCCCAAATTGTAGCAGAGGTTTAAGGTAGGGCTCGCATTTTACCAAGGTGGAAGATATGACTTACATAAATATCTTTATTGGTACCGGCGGAATAAGGAAGGCTATTCCAATGGGGCGTTGCTTGACGCTTTGTATTAATACGTGTGTTTTTGAACACCGTGGTGTTAAGCCTTGAAGGCAGGAAATCACGATAAAAATAACTGAACTCTATACCATTCTGGGGTTAATGTAAATGGTTGTTCTAGTATTTTTTTTTTGTGGTCTTCTAGTTTTTCATGTGTGAGAAAATTGGTTTCTCTTATCCTGAATACAGCTTTGGTTTCTATATATATAATTTTATAATATATATGTATAAACATAGTTAATTATACAGATTACAGATTTAAGTACAGATTTCAATGTATATAATTCTCTTGTCATGTTCACTTACTGCATCAAAGCTCTTAAAAAGCAAGAGAAAACCCAACTTTTGAATCAAGTAATCCTAACAATTTTTACTTATATTGTTTTATCGCTTTATTGTAATTTTATTTATTATTTTATTTATTAAAACTTCAAATTCCTTTTCCTCTTATCCATACATCCAACTACAGCTGTAACTATATATATATATTTATATATATTACAAAACACCTTAACACGTCAATAAGCTGCTTTGTAAGTGATGTACTTAGGAAATTGAGCACTTTTGTGCTAAAAGTTTTTTTTATAACAAAATATTAAATATTATTATCATAAAAGCTGTCAAAATAGGTGTAAATATATTAAAATGTAAGGCATTAGGCATGTCCACCCTTGTTTATATATAAAATGTAAGGCTTACGTCGTTGGACAAACCATAAATACTTTCATGTGCAAGATACATTTTTATTTTAATATTTTTTATTTTTGTTTTTATTTTTACATATCGTCACAAAGTAATCCGCTTTAATATCTTTACCTGAAAAGCTGGCTTATAAGTTACTGGTATTTTTAAATTCACGTTTATGGTGTCAGAAAACACAGGTTATGTCAATATTAAAATATGTGCACTTTTAAAAGGCAATGTTAATAACTTATATAAGTACAATTCACTTAAAGAATAATTTTATTTATAAATGTCTGATACTAGTCTTATTCTTAAAGAATTTAAATGCAAATCACTAAGTCAAACGTATTTATAAAACTAGATTTAACTTAGACTCGACTCATTATCAACTCATTTTAATATAATTAATTAAACAGACTATGACTTAAAATTGATTTCTCTTGTCGAGTTGTAGCTTTTACAATAAATATTGTGCTTAAGTAAGTACAAAGATTTCTACTATTTTTATTTGTTATCGATAAAATCAAAAAAAAAAAAGAAAATTCCGCTTTTTTAAGCTATGAAGTAACTCCACCACAATGCCAGCTAAGCAGACCTAAATTATTTGCACTTAATGCACTGCAGAACCCTAAACATACACTGTAGACATGTAATGCATACACATTTTTTTTTTTTTTTGATAAATTTACCATCGCTTAACATTTTTTACTACCTTTTATCCACTTGGCATTTAGCGTAAGGTTAAGTACACAATTTTTGCAACCCTTAAAAAATGCACTTTACCTCAAAATTTTATTCCATTCTACAATGCTTTAATGATTTTTTAAACATTTTAGCCGATAAAGTAATTTTAATGGCTTTGCTGTGAAAAATTAAAATAATATGCAAAAAAATGTATTCACGTTTTTTTTTTTTCGTGTACGTAAACTGCACTGTTGCACTTATGCTACTATTTTTTCCACTACTACTTTTTCTGTTTGCTTATCGTTTAAGTGTCCAATATGCAAATATATCGTTGAAACTGTCAGTTTTTTTTTTTTTTGTTTGTAAAATCGTTTTTGGCAATTCTCTTATCAAACAAGTCAATGGCATTTTTCCTGAATTTTTATGCATGTAGACAAATATTTGATTTACAGTTGCAAAAATGAAATCAAAAAAGAAAAGAGAGTTGACATGTTGCAAAAACTATGCAATGTTGCAATTCGATTGTTTACATTTACAAGAAACCCACATAACTGTAAAAAAGGGGACTAAACCGCTTAAGTGCGCTTTTAAAAAAAAAAGTGCGGATTATAAATTTGTGTGCCCTTTGCGAGTAGCATTATCGGCTTTAATATTTTCTGGGTTAACTAATCCTTTCATGCACACAATCGCTGGGCCACGCGTTCGCAATATTTATTAAATTTATTATTTTCATTTGGTTTTTACTTTTTTGTAATCAGTAATTAGAAACCTCTATATATAGAGGTATATATACAATATTCAAAAAAAAAAAAGCATTAAAATGGTATTAAAAATTTTATTGATGTAAGTCAAATGTAAACATTAGTTTTTATAAATACGTTATTTACTGCCCTTAGGTATATACCGTTCTACTCTGGTAGAAGTTCTATAATAGTTTATCAATATATTGGAAAATTTGCAGAAGTGCCACGGGCATTATAAATTAAAGAAAAAAAAATTATAAAAAAAAAATCAAAGCGATAAATTGTTAATTTTATAATTTTGAAAATAGGAAAGGAAGAGATTTGGAGGGTGAATTATTTCCGATTTGTGACAAGAGAAGAAGTGTGCTAATAAACGGATATTGGAGTACTAACTCAATTTTGCACAAACATAGGTCGTTTGAATACATTTTTTGTTCTTAACCAATTTCTTTTACTTAAAAAAAAAAATAAAATAAACTTTTTTGGTGTCAATGATAGCACAGACATTGCTGTCGAAGATCTGACACTTGTACAGCTTACGCCTTATTTACTTTTCTTTTGTAGTAACTGAAAACCAACAAAACTCTGTGTCAGACTTAAACGGCGAAGAATACTACCTCTAGATTCCAACTCACAATCTATGAAAAATCCATCAATGATTGAAATTCCATTTTAGATATCAAAAGGAAACGACCAAGATAGGAAAGAAATTTGTCTCAAACACAAACATTTGAGATAAAGACGTTTATGTTTGGGTTGTTACGACCGTAATTGTAGAGTGCGATCAAAAGAGAAATGGTTCGGACTACATTGAGGTACTAACAAAGAAATTGGGAGGATTTATGCCTAATGTCTTGAAGAAATTCAGAAGGTAGTAAATAAATGAAACTAATATCGGAAGAATAGCTAAGAGATGGGACGTAATATCTCTAATAAAGGTGAATAAGTTGTCGAGTTACTTTAATAGTGCAACAAATAAGAGGTCTCCCACCATTGGCACTTAATACAATTATGAAAAAATTTTATTTCACAACAACGAAGAAATTTTCTTTCCCAACCAAGAAGAAATTTTCTTTCAAAGATCTAGATTAACGTTATTATTAAAATTAATTCTAAATCTGAAATTCAAAATTTTTCATGTTTTTACCACATTCTGGAATTTCTACGACACTACATTGATTTAAAAAAATATATCTTTTTCCAAATATATGAACTATTTTAAATTATAGCCTTTATGGTTATTTGGGTGACTAAATTTAATTTAAAATACCATAGTTAAATATTGAACACAATTCAAATCTAATCAGTTTTAAAGTAATAAATTATAATCAATAACCTATACTTAAATCGTATTATTATTGCAAAATCTAATTAAAACCCCACTTCTTAATATATGGTAATATCAAACAAAAAACTTTTTCTATGTCGCATAACTTAATTAGTTTCCTTATAATTATAAACAATTTCTCCTATCTATTTTCTACTAATTAGTAAGAAAACAGTGGAGTAATAATTTTGATTGTTCTTAAAAGTTTTAAGAAAATTATGCTGAACTATGGTATAGTCGGTTTACGACAATCACCACAGTCAGTGGAATACCAAGAAAGTGGAAAAAATCACTTGTAAATTTTTTACTGATGCCTGTAACATGTCAATGGATCTTAACAAGTAAACAAAAGACGCTATCTTATGTGTGATGACAGAATATACCAGAATGTCCTTTAAGCAAAACAAAGCCCTCATACTATAGCACTGATATGTGTTGCCACTTATAAAATTTTCACAACAACACAAGACGTGCTGTGCTTACTGCAGAATTGTGGAGACGGCCAACTTTAATACAACCTTGACTATAGCCTTGCAGCAATGCCTGCAGTGACTACAACTGACGTAAGTGATTATGCAAGTTTATATCACTACCCACACTTAGCGACGAAACTGCGAAACTGCCACCTTTTGTTGGTGCAGTATAAAGTTAGAGTTCCTTACTGATTTTATATTCATATTAAATACAACTTTATAGCAAGAAGTAATTACTTTTCTGCAAAGATGATTTCCATCCAGTACCCCTTTCACTCATCTTCACTCACCTTCCCATGCTAAACACCGTTTCACCACTTCACAGTTTTAACATAAACCAATCTGGTCTTAGCTTAGCTTTAGCTTAACCTGGTACTTGTCTCGATACAGCGGTGCACGTACACTTGAGACATTTCACTTCAAACATCATTTTCTATTACAGTAACAACAGTCGCAGTAACAAGAAAACTCTTGATTTTTCATATATATATAATAGCATACACATATGTATTTACTTTTAATAGAAACATATATATATATATATACATGTATGCGCATATATGTCCATATATGGCAAGCGCGTGTCATAAATTTCCAAAGAAAATTACTCGCCTGAATATCGTGAAGTTGGCTGCGGTTTATTAGTGACACTGACTATTTTTTTTGTCATAGTGTGGAAAATTTGCTTATTCTTCTATGGAGCGAAACAAACGAGTAACATTAAAAATAATAATAAAATATAATTGCACGGTTGGAACCGGGGCTCTGACATTCAAATAGACAAATGTGTGCGGGGGTTGCTTTGAAGGAAATCCTTGTTTTCCTTGCTGCACACAGAATCTTGCACGTTTTTCTCAATGACACACACCAGTTGTGAGATTTGTCTTCGACACAGCCTGTCTGTCTCACCGCCCACTTTCTCAGAAGGGTTAAGGGTTGCAGTTTTTATGTGTTCCCCTTAATGTTTTGATTTATGTGTGAACTAAATTCTAGTGGAAACGATTGACAGAAATGAAAAATATGCAAATAAAATGTGAACACAAAAATTTGCATAATTTAGTTGTTGATTTTAAGATAAGTTCATGTCTAGAGAGAAGTCATCAGATTTATTGCTTACAGTTAGCTTTGTTAGTCACTTTCTTAAAAATAAATGCATGCACGCCAACACCACGTATACAGGGTGTTTCTGCCTAATACGGCATCAATTCAATTAAATAATTCTTTCACTCAAAGTTCTTTTGAGAGCGATGCATTCCCGCTCGCAACCTAGACTTTAACATCAACCTAGATGCAGGTCCTCAAATATAAGTCTATTTAAATTCAAATTTATTTAATTAAAAAGGTAATAACATGATAAGATAAGATAATGCTTAGCAAATAATGTTTACAAATACAATAAGATATATACTAACTAATTTAGGCTTAAATATCCTTTAATTTGATGCCTAATAGGTTTTTGGTTCAAAATTAATCCTTTTCAATGTTTTTCGGTGATTTCAGTAAAAATATTCATAAAACTTTATGTTAATGAATTGATATAGGCTTTAGTAAACAAAATATTATTAAATTATTTAAATGTTATTAAATTAATTAAAACATATTAATTTAATAGCATTTAATATTTTTTATTTATTATCGCGGATGTTTCTTTTTGTTCATATTTCATATCTTATTATCTGGTAAATATTTTTTTGAAACAATTTTTCATTTCTTATTCCCATAATCGAACTCTGAAGCGAAGTACCTAGTTTTGTTTTTTACGGTAGATGGAAAACATCGACAGACACAGTGTAAGACTTTAACCCACCAAAGCCACCTTTTAGAAATGAATGAAGCATTTCTACGACTCACCCGGAAGGTAATGTAGAAAATTTCATTTCAGTAATTAAGGGACAAAGTTAAGATAAATAGGCTTAGTACTTGAAAGTCTACGTCGTTAATATCTTAAATAAGGCTACAATTCAGCAGTGAACACGTATAATGTTTGTGATGATCTGATGTTAATGTTGACAATATTGCTGATCATGTTGATGATGATAACAATGCTAATGATTTTCCTGATGATGATGATGATGAAAATAATAATAATGATAGCTATAATGATATGCAGACAGTTATGATAAAAAGATAAAAGGGATCATTTGATGGAATACGACTTTATAATATATTATAACTGATTACACTAATATCAGTTAAAGTTTTACTCAACGGATATTTATCAAATTACTATTTTTATATGTTTTCGATCTGGGTACTCAAATCAAATATAGTCATATAATGGTAAAACTTAAAAATGCCATTGGTATGATAAAAGAGAAATGGTCATTGGATTGTTTAAAATAATAATCCCTTTAACCATTCTAGTTTAGAGAGGTTGAAGCTTTGTTGAGAAAGTTATATGGAGTTAAGAAAGTTATATGGAGCTAATAAAGACATATGGAATTAAGAAAGTTATGTGGAGTTAAGAAAGTTATATGGAGTTAAGAAAGTTATATGGAGTTAAGAAAGTTATATGGATTTAAGAAAGTTGTATGGAGTTAAGAAAGTTATATGGAGTTAAGAAAGTTATATGGTGTTAAGAAAGTTATATGGAGTTAAGAAAGCTATATGGAGTTAAGAAAGTTATATGGAGTTAATAAAATTATATAGAGTTAAGAAAGTTATATGGAGTTAAGAAAGTTATATGGAGTTAAGAAAGTTATATGGAGTTAAGAAAGTTATATGGAGTTAAAAAAGCTATGTGGAGTTACGAAAATTTTATGAAGTTAAGAAAGATATATGGAGTTAAGAAAGGATAATGCAAAACATGCGAAGCAGTAGAAAGTTAAAAAAATTTTTTTTTTATTGAATGCAAAGCTTTTTGAACACTCCTCGTATTTACAATATCAAAGTTTATTTATGTATATGGCAAAATAATAGTGCAACTTACAGATCGCGATAATGAAAACATTTTTTTACCATATCTTGACCGTGACCAATTATATTTTTGCTTTATAAATCCTCGTTGCGTTTTAAATATTGCATATAATCAAGTTTAGGGTAAAAAAACATGCATGAAGAAGTAAGTGGGGAGTACAGTAAGTACTGAACTGTGAAGCAAACGCATGAGACTCAACTCAGCAGCTTTAATAATACGGATAAAAGCATGTACACTTGCATGTACAAGCTGTCTGAAAAGTACTCCTACCAACAACTACACATGAATCGGCCAAATAAAAAAAATGCCGCGTAAACATGGAAAAGATGTGGTAGGAGAAGATGTCAGTGGAAAGGCCTACATTGCGAGACAAGCAAACATATCGTTAACAATAACACCACCACCACCACCACCCGCGACACTTTACTACTACTACTGCTGCTGCTGCTGCTGCTCGAACAACAACGCAAAGCAAAACAATGAAACGAACCAACAAACAAACACAGTCATCATTCATTTCTCATGTCGCCACTCAGTCGCTCGAGGACATCATTACCATATAATATTGTTCCGTATTGTATGTTTATGTGTGCGAGTATGAACGTATATGTGTGTGTGTGTTTGTTTATATGTTAGAACATACACAGACACTTCAATTTTTGTATGTAAATTTGTTAAGTTCGTTGATTTTTATATTATTTTCTATTGCTGTTGTTGTTGTTGTTGTTGTTGTTGTTGTTGTTGTTTTTGTTGTGTAGCATAAAAGCCTATTCCTGTCGTGCACTTCTCCTCTATTTGTCGCCGTCACAGCAGTCGTCTTCTGTCCAAAACAAAATTTTTCCTAATTTCTGTGTTTTTCACATACAAACGCAACGAAATGAAGCTTTCATTCCAACTGTAAAAATATTGTTGCCGGCTGAGTGGGAACAAAACAACAGTGTTTCGTTAGCTGGCAACGTAGATAGACATAGACGCTTCGTCTGTGAGTTTGTGGGTTCGAATTTGTAAACAGAAATTTTTACGGATATTTTGTTTTATTGAAAATTTCTATAAAAACAATTTTAAAAGTTGAGAATCGAAATTAATATTTTAAGGTGTGTAGAAATCAAAAAAAAATTTGTAAATAAGTCAAAGTTTTATTTGTTTATTCAAATCAAAAAAAAAAAAAACAAAAAAAAAAAATAAACTTGAAAAACGCCGCCAAAAGCGCCCCTTAACTCACACCCTTTTTGCATACCTTGAATATGAGTTTTTAAGCTGTTTTTAGTGTTGTTGTTGTGTGTGTGTGTGTGTGTGTGTGTGAATTTATAATCCTGCGCAGTTTGGATATAGCCAGTGTCATCCTTGGTTGCAATTGCATTTCTTAAATATACACTTCCTGCTGCAAACTGCATACATACATATACGACGGTTATTATGTGAGATTGTGTGTTATGTGTGATAGTGTGTGTTAAGCAAAGTGCTTGTGCAGTCAAAAGTTCATTATCCTTCCTTTGATTTTTACCTTCAACTGCCTTATAGCCTTATAATAAATTCAAAATTTCTTTTAAATATTTTTTAAATATTTTTTTAATTAAAAAAAAACAAAATTAAAAAAAACAAAAAATTTCCTTATAACAAAATTAATCAAAAACTTTTTTCAATATACATATATTAAGCAAAATCAAAACAAAAAGCGTTAAGTATCGAAAGGGTTGCATTTCACCCTCCTACAAATGACTGCATTTCGAACACGCATTCAAGGAATTGCACAAGAAACGCAGTGACTTCAGCCTTGATTCCATTATTGGCAATAAATCGCAGTTCCTCCTGGTAAGCAACAAAGCAACAACCTTTTAAAGTAGCGCACCACTGTCCCAACAACCCATTGAAGAAATGTCTTCAATAATCAAAAAAACAACAAATTCAAGAACTATATGTGAAACGATATGATTTTGATTATATATATATTATTATTATTATTTATACTCAATTGTTTTTGTTTTATTATTCCTGAGATGGGAACCGAACTTATTTACTCTATTTATGTGTGCCTGTCAAGAGTGAATGAAAAAATGAAAGAAAAAAGTCACGCGCTAAATTATACTAAAAATTAAGGAATATATTATTATAAAATGAACATAAGATTAATATTTGAATTGACAATTAATTCCTTAAAAGTTAACGAATAAAAAGTATTGAACCAACATTATAAACACATATAATTCACATTAAAAAAGAATAAACAGATTGTCGACTCTGCTTAAAAGCAGACGAGACTTCCAGTCACATTCTCTGTGACTGTCCATCCGTGATCTGGGCCAGGAAGAGGTCAATGGATCGAGAATTATTTTCCCCTTCTGACATTAGGAAGTCCTCTACGGCTGACATTTGGGCTTTTATTGGACTATAATATCTTCTACTTGGTTAGGAGACGGGACCCTGTTTATTTCTATGCTATTCTATTCCATTCTATTTCTAATATATTCTATTCTATTCTATTCTATTCTATTCTATTCTATTCTATTCTATTCTATTCTATTCTATTCTATTCTATTCTATTCTATTCTATTCTAATTCTATTCTATTCTATTCTATTCATATTCTATTCTATTCTATTCTATTCTATTCTATTCTATTCTATTCTATTCTATTCTATTCTATTCTATTCTATTCTATTCTATTCTATTCTATTCTATTCTTTTCTATTCTATTCTATTCTATTCTATTCTATTCTATTCTATTCTATTCTATTCTATTCTATTCTATTCTATTCTATTCTATTCTATTCTATTCTTTCTATTCTATTCTATTCTATTCTATTCTATTCTATTCTATTCTATTCTATTCTATTCTATTCTATTCTATTCTATTCTATTCTATATTATTATTTTCTATATTATTCTATTCTATATTATTCTATTCTATTGTACTTTATTCTGTTCTATAATTCATTACTTCTTAGCTGTTTTTATTGATCAAAATAACTGAAAGGATCATTTGATATATTTCACATATAGTATTGTTTTCTGTACTACTCTTCACACCGAGATATAGAAAGTCTTTGTGTTTTCAAAATTGGAGCTATCTGGAACTAAATTTTGTAAACACCTGTGACATGCATACTCCGACAGTTTTGAATAGTTGAGACTAATACCTTTGGTTTTTCCCGTGTATTGTTAGGCCTGTTTGTTTATCGTGTTCTTCAATGCTTTGGAGTGTCTATTTCAGTGTTGAAATAGAAGATGTTTCGTATATATTTAAGAGATATGATAATATTTACACTGACTTGAAATATAATTTTCTTTCTGTATTGAGGTTTGCTTTCAAGTCCTTCAGTTGAGACTTAGTTTTGCATTTTTATGATGGTTTTTTTTTTTCATTTGCCACTGTCGTTTAAGTGAACAATAACTTGACATAATTTCTTACTTTAAATTCTTTATAGATCTTTTGATCTTATTAACATATGGCACAAGTCTATAGTTGAGAAATACAATCAAACTTCCATAACTCGAAGTACCATTTTCAAAGAAAAGATTTTGACTTATTGAGACTTCGAGTTAAAGAATTTTTTTGTAATTGAATGTTATTTACCCTCTAAACCTTGTTGTATAATATTTAGTTCGAGTTATAGAAAATTCGGGTTATAGAAGTTCGGAAAATTTGACTGTAATCCCAACCAAATCCAGACTGCAGCACTATAATGCTAATATAATTCTTATAATATAATGCTAATATATCTCGCTTTGGTAGAAGTAAAGAATTTCAATAAAATTTGTTTTTGATTTTTGTTATTGAATACTATCACCTTTTCTATATTCTAATAGAAACACCTATTAAGTTTCTTCTTAACACATTCAAGTGATTTAGACCGAGGCAATTTATTAACTCTTTCTGAGATTTAGATAATGTGGCATGTATTCTAATCTTTATTAAAGCAGAGAGTATGCTGTGTCTCATAGATAATTTCAATTATGTGAGGTATGCAAGAGGTCACCTTAAATTGTGACCAATTAAGAGTTTTCCATTACAAAAAGTCTGATTGAATCACCCTAAGCGATTCATTACAAATTCTTCTTTCGATTAAGCGAAGAAACTTCTAATGCACGAAAAATACTTGCTCAAATAAATTCTATATTTTTTTGGTAAATATATCTGATATAATTTCTGATACTATTTAGTTTTATAATATATATTAATAATTTAAATAAATGTATTTTTAAAATAATTTTATTTATTTAATTTCTTTATTATTTTAGTTTGCTGCTTGGATTGACGCTGTAATCTTCGTTTTCAGTTTAGAAAACGAAGCCAGTTTTAATACAGTCTACAATTATTATACGAAAATGGCACATTTCCGTAATGGCCAGGATATACCCATGATATTGGTTGGTACTCAAGGTAAGTTGTCTAATATTTTCATACCAAATTCACTGCTCGTATTAAAATAGTTCTTTTGAGAGTCCAAGTATATATAATATTATAATACATTTAATATTGCAATGAAGCTCCTTTATTTGTCGAAATTATAAAATAACTGATGTAGTAGTGTAAGATTGATTGATAAAATGGGACTTACAGTACATCTATTGTAATATTTATTTAAATACATCTAACTTTTATGAATATAAAAAATATTACAATCATGTTTATTTTATTAAGTACAAACAGTATTTCGCTGCAATGAAACCATTTTAACCAATATATATAATGAAGCTATTATAACTTATAACACTTATAACTTATAATCATATAAAATTATTATATGACCAGTTTTAAAAATCCAAGGATTTGGGACATTCCAAATAGCTTATTTAAACCAACCAAAACATTGACAGGTATTTGAGCTCAAATTGGTCTATACTTAAATAAATCTCTCACTTCCTAACTGAACATGCTCCTGTTGACTAATTAAAAGACGCTGATACCTTCAGATTGCATGAAATGCAGTGTGCAACTTCTACTTTAATCAGACTACAAATCTAATGTCTCTATGTAGCTTACATTAAACTCAATGGGGTCTTGAATCTCAAACCAAAAGATAAAGTTTTAAATGCATTAATTTATCGATATTAGATTAAGAGATCTTCTTGTGAAGTCCCTCTAGGTGGTGTTCTCCTGTTCTACAACGCACAGAAACCTCCGTTCAAGTGACGTTTGAATTCGTTTCTTCTTATCGACTTGTATATACTTTTATGTCATCCCAGCGAATTACAACAACAACAAGAGACCCGCTCTAAAGCTTACACAATAAATTTCATAGATCGTGATGTTCGATTATCCCTTCTTCCATGGTGTCCATTCTTTTTTATTTGCAAAAATAACTCGTCTTCTATAAAATATAGCAATTGTGTTGTTATGCTTATTTATATATATACAGATTTATAGTGTACATTTAAAGATTATTTTTAAATAATTTTAAAATTTTTCTTTTGTTGCTCTTAGATTCAATTAGCGAACGCAATCCTCGTGTAATTGATGATTCACGTGCGCGGAAATTGGCGAACGATCTAAAACGCTGCTCATATTATGAAACGTGCGCCACCTACGGCTTGAACGTAGAACGCGTTTTTCAAGATGGTAAGGTTTCTTATTCTGCAGTCGTTATTGTGAGTATCGAGTTTTTCATATCAAACCTTTCTTTCATTTTTAATAGCTTGTCAAAAAATACTGCAACAACGCTTACCACTACCGTCATCAGTTTCGCGACCAACTACACCACAGGGTACACGCTTAGGTATAGCCTCTTTTCATCACAATACAAATCATGGTGGCGCTAATAACTCTAATGGATTTACATCGTCAACATCATCGGTTCAAGGTGCAGTCTCTACGGGTAATTTGACATTACCACATCGTCATCATGTGCTCTCGACTTCTTCGCATCATATACCAATGCGCATGAGTGCCGATTTCGCGCACACTGAACAACAGCATAGTTTGCCACCAAATCAAAAAGTTTGGCATGGTCATTCACAACAATTGCAGCGAGAACATGCAATTATGAATGAAAATAATAATATAACCAAATTTAATCCGGCTCAACATGCCACCCAGTCACACCAACAAACCCAGCAACAACCAAATTCAATGCAACAATCAACTACAGAAAATTTGGCTCCCCTCTCACTTGTGCCACTACGTGAATCGAAGGATAATAGCAGCGGTGGCGGCAGTAAAGAACTACCGACACCGACCTCAACACCCACTACGTCTCGAAAGAGTCGTCGACGTTCAAATCTCTTTATACCATCATCGAAAAAAGGTGAGAAGGATATGAAGAATGGTGAATTGGGTAGCGGCCGTTCAATACCAATCAAACAAGGTTATCTCTACAAGCGTTCGAGCAAATCATTGAACAAGGAGTGGAAGAAAAAATATGTCACACTTTGCGATGATGGACGCCTGACGTATCACCCTTCATTGCATGACTATATGGATGATGTGCATGGCAAGGAAATACCATTACAGTATGTCACCGTGAAGGTTCCAGGCCAAAAGCCACGCGGTTCTAAATCAATTATTACTAACAGCGCGCTCACTACTTCAATGCTATCGAACGGTAAAGGACAACATCAACAGCAACAAAATGGACTAAGTGAAGGTATTGGTTGCCTCTCACTTGTCAAGGATAACAAAAAATTAACCGAAAAAGTTTTGCTCACCGCATTTGATACATTACGTGAACCGGTCAAGTCAAACTCATCACAACAGACAAGTGGTGATGAAGGCATTGCTATGTCCAATTCAAATTCGCAAACTTTTATTGGTAGTGACTCACAGCAGCAGCAGCAACGGGAACTGCTCTCAGTTAATGCTGCCAACAAACTAGAATCTCAGACACCAAATGTTAAGAAACGGCATAGACGCATGAAGAGTAGTAGCGTAAAATCGAATGAAATCGATGATTCCGATGGTTATGAGTTCTTTATTGTTTCATTGGACTCAAAGCAATGGCATTTTGAAGCAGCCAATTCGGAAGAACGTGATGAATGGGTAGCAGCAATTGAGCAAGAAATTTTCAAAAGTCTACAAAGCATTGAAAGCACAAAAATGAAACCGGCGACAACAAGTGAATTGGCAGCGATGGTGGCAATAAGGACACGAGTAGCAGGCAATGGTAATTGTGTGGACTGTAACGCTCCAGGTATATAAAGAACTTTAACATCTATCAACACTTATTTAAAAACTAATTTTTTTTTCCAAATAGGTCCCGAGTGGGCAAGTTTAAATTTAGGTGTGCTAATGTGCATTGAATGCTCTGGTATACATCGTAATTTAGGCTCACATATATCGAAAGTTCGTTCGCTGGGTTTAGATGATTGGCCGTAAGTTAAAAATTCAGTTAAATAATTTTAGAGTATAAAAAAAAATAACGTAAATTATATATAATATATGTATATGTGATGGTATAGTTACTAGAATATCAATAAAATTAAAAATCAGTAGTTAGTTATTCAGACCTACTTATAGTATCAGACAGCTAAGTTGTCATAAAGTCCTAAAATTTGATTCAATTTACATCGCTCAACAAAATATGGACATATTCTTGGGTTCCTAATTACAGGGACATTACAGGCAACACCCTTGAAACATCTGAAATATTTGTGCATAGAAATCGGTAGCAATATTTTCGAAACAATTATATTATAAAAGACGCAAATAAAATATTTTACAGAACGACGAAGTTAATGTCATAGATCGGCAACAGCACGAATTGCCAGTCTTTTTTAAAATATTAGTCAGTAAAGGTTGAATATTATCTGAAATTAGTGTTTCCAAGGGTTCGAGCATTATAATACTCCAGTACGCTTGAACTCAAGCATTTAGGTCGAATAAATTGTATGTTCAAAAGGCGTTACTCTATTTTTTTATATATTCTAGAGATATATAATATTTATAATATATAATACAGAGACAGAGATATATAATATCTCTGTGTAGAAGTGTTGGAGTTCTTTTGCCTAGATTAGTTTGAATGAACACATTCCCACATACTTATTTTTCTACCAGTCTTCATAATTCTTATTCTCTCGTATTTCTTCACCACACACTCCATTCACACCTAATTAGTATAGTCTCTGTATAAGAGTGAAGTTCTTTTACCTAGACTCCTTCCTTATTTATTCCTCCTTCCTAATTCGTGTACGCGTCGTGCAATCAAAAATGTGTCCTCCTTTTTTAATCCTTCTGGATTACGACAACAACTTAACCTAAACATTATTATTATTATTGTTAAGGGTATGTGGCACTGCGACCGTTGGGTCTATTGTGCTCTCTTTTGGATTTAGAGTAAATCTCTGGGCCGTGTTGCGTCAATAAATAGCAGTATAGAACCTACTTTACAGAGTTTTATTGCTTTTTCCGCAAGAATATACAATTCCAGGAGCCTATTCCGCTTGTGCATTAGCGCAGGGCATTCTAACTGCACATGTGTGACAGACTCCTCATTGTTTTTACAAAATCTAAAATTTTCATCCGTCTATATACCCAGTCTCGTTAGTTGATATTTTAGTTTACAGTGCGCTGTTAGGATTCCTGTGATGTTTCTAAGTGTTTCTTTTGATAGATTTATACAATCCTTGTATCTCTCTTTTTTATAGGTACCAATAAGTGATTTAGGTTTTGGTAATCCTAATCCTTCAGTAATCCTTTTTATTCTAGTTCTCTGATTATTTTTATGAAAGAAAGGAGTGGACTATGTCCTAGTTCACAGAAAGGTTCCGGCCACATCATAGGTGTGGTTGCTCGTTTCTTTGCTAGTTTGTCTGCGTATTCGTTCCGCGTACGCCAGTATGTCCTAACCTAAACATACTATTTAGCTAAAAAATTTTGCTTTTTTTTAAATTAAAAAAAGCTTAATTGAAAATAAAAAACTATATTTAATTGAATATTCAACATGTATTAAATAAATACTCTCCCAATGAGATTAAAAAAAAATTAGCGGATCTAGTCAGACCAAATATAATTTTTGATTATAAAAAAAATAAAAAATTGTTTTTTTTTATTGGAGTTTTTCGAATAGCAAAGAAAGAACTAAAGTACAAACACAAAAATTTATTTTTTAATTTTATTGAAGTTCGGCTGACCATACAACGCTGTTTCGAGTATTGCCAAGTACTCTTCATCAGTGGTCTTTGGAAATAATCGAATTTTATTTAATTAGTTTATAGTCCGTATATAATTTGTTTGGACTGCAAGTGCCAGGCTTAGAACTCGTGCCTGTCAAATTAGAAGCGATGACTAATCGTGTTTATCCACAAGAAGCCAAAGCTGCACAAACTTTCAATGCTCAAGTTCCAGGTTTTATTGTCACTTATTTTTATTTAATTAGTGACAACAACCAAAGCACTTGCCGTGCTTTAAATTAGAACGAGCTTATAAACTACAGCTTTATTTTTTTTATTTGAATTAAAAACAAAAAGCATCGACCTTTATGCAGTGCTGAGGTCAATTATTGCTTAGTCTGATGAAGTGATAAAAAACAATCCAGTCAAGGCGTAGAGAGGGGTTGTGAAGAAACCTCGCACTTAATAGAGAGTAAAAGTGCTCAAGTGCACTGACTCAACCTGCCTCAACATAATAATTTATTTCGATTTAAACTAAATAGATTTCTATATTTAAACAATTTACCAAAATAATTTCTATTTCTATTTAGTCCTGGCCATCTAAATGTTATGTTAGCTATTGGCAATAGTTTGGCAAATTCTGTTTGGGAAGCGAATACACGTCAACGTACAAAACCAAAACCTAATTCTGCTCGTGAAGAAAAAGAGGCGTGGATACGCAGCAAATATGAGGCTAAAGAGTTTTTGGCTATGTGCAATTCTAATACAAATGCAACGCCGGGACAGCAATTAATTGAAGCAGTTATCAGGTACGCCTCAATCAGGAATTAAAGAATTTTTTTTGGTTAATGTTCTAATGAATACTCTTTTATCTTACTTAGATCCGATATGAAGTCAATTGTTTTGATACTGGCCACAGCTGGTAACAGGGAAGTGACCAATGCCAATGTGAGCTCACGTGATGTGCGCACACCACTTTTGCTGGCTTGTGCAATTGGAAATTTGGCTATAGCACAGCTTTTAATTTGGGTAAGATTTTATTTATATTCAAAATTAATTATTTATTATAAAACTAATTTAACTATTGTACACAGAATGGTGCCAATATAAAACATACCGATCAAGAAGGTCGCACTTGTTTGGCTTATGCACGTGCAGCACAATCTTTGGCTACAGCCAAATCATTAAAAGCTGCCGCCGCTGCTACCGCTGCAGCACAACCACATAACACAAATACCAATTCAAGTAGTGCTAGTAACGCAAGCTCAACATCATCTTCATCGGCTACAGCTACAGCATCCGTTTCAGCCACTGGCTCATTGTCAGCTACGAACACAACAAGCTCCAACTCCAACGCCACGGCAAATAGCATCAGTAGCAATGGCATACCAGCACCACAATACAGCGTTGAGGAGACCACAGCATTGGTTGAATTACTGACGGGTTTAGGCTGCCCAGAATCGGCACCGCTAACAGCGAGTGGCACATTGCCGAGACGACGAGATACTCTCGGCACGCCATATGAAAAGACGGTGTCAGGCGTTATTTAAAGATAAAGAGTTTTATAAAAAAAAAAAATTTAGTTAAAATGAAAAATATACAAATATAATAATATTAAATATTTATAGTCATTAGTCAGCGTACTAAATAAGTACTAAAAAGTACTAACAAAGTACTAAATAAGTACTAAAAGTGTACTAAATAAGTACTAAAAAATATAATTAATTTAAAATGTAACAAATATGCTTGAAATATTAACTAATATTACTAAAGATCTGTACTAAAAAGTACTAAATTATTTATTTTATAGCAAATTTTCATGTTGTTTTTTATTTTTGTTTGTATTTTTTATGTAAATAAAAAAGAAAAAAGAGAAAAGTAAAAGAAACGCGCACTTCTAAAGCTAACTTTGTTTGTGTGTCGTGTCTCATGTGTAAGAATTTTAATTAACTTATAACGTATAACATTCTGTATTGAAAATATAAAAAGATAATGTTTTTAACTAAGTCGTAAAATACTGTTAAAATTTTCATTTAAACAATTTAAAAGATTTTAAGCTAAACGTTAAGCCTTTTAGTTTTGTTATATAAATTTTATAAGTGTAGCTGGCCAAGTTAAATGCATATATAGTCCAGCTGTTTCCTTTTAAATGTAAACTGTATGTATGTAAAGTGTCTGTTTGATTTTTATTAAATAATATTGATATAATATAAGTTTTTTGTTTTAATATTTAATGTTTAATGTTTACATTATGTATAATTCTTAAAGGAACATAATTTTAAGTAATGAATGGCTTATAAAATGCTTATATTATATATTACGCTGGTATAGTCCAAACTTATATACATATATCCTAATATGGTTTCACCAATTCCGTTACCAAATTTGATTATAGTTGTATTAATTTTTTTTTTTTTGTTTTTTCAATTTTAATATTTTTAAAATATTTAAAGTATAATAATAATATTATAATAATATTTTTGTTTTTGTTTTTACAACAATAGTATAACATATGTCATACAATTTAATTATAAATTGAAACGTAATCTCAATAGTGAAGGTATTGTTTTTTATTTTTCTGTTTTGTTTATAAAACTTAAATTGAATAAAAAATTCAATATTAAAAAAATTAAATCTAAAAAAATTTTTATTTTTTTGTTAAAAGTACAAAGCGAGTTTTGAATTTATACTGGAATTTTTTTTTTTCACCTCCCAGACTTATATTCATCTGTCTATTTTGTTTTTGTGGTTACCTGTATTGTGTCTAAATAAAATCGTATAAAAATATGTATAATTATTTGAAAACTAAATAGTCGCCCTTATGAAACGTGGAATAACATTAGCATGACTTTCTCACTATTACGTACCTAGATCACGTTCTATACATAATAAATCATGCAACAAATAATGTGTCTACAAATAGAATAATATTGAAATTTACAAATAATAATAAAAATATAATTAATTAACTCACACAATTATACTACAAAGTGAATTTGTTAATAAAATCTTTCACAGCAAATTAACAAAACTCCAGAAAAATGTGCGAACATAAAAGTCAAGTACGGCTTTGAGTCAGTTGTTTAAGGTGCGCTGACTCTGAGCTTCAAATTTAGCAGGGTGCGTGTTCAATACTTGGTACTTGCAGACTCAAAAAATTATTTACGAATAGTTAAATGCAAGAATTATTTCCAAGACAACTGATGATGGGTATTTGGCAATACTCGAGACAGTTGTATGGTCAGCCAAAAATTCAATTAATTAAAATAATATAAAATGAATTTTTGTTGTTGTAGTTCACTATTGTTCGAAAAACCTCTTTATGAAACTAAATATATCCAAAAATTTAGTAAATATACTTCATAGGTTCAATTTTACAAAGCACATAATTGTTGGTTTAATACAAAAAAGCAATTTTTTGAATTTTAAAAAACCTTTTCTACCCAACTTTTCTAACCAACTAATTGTAAAAGTGGTTGTAAATTGTTTACTATATCTTAAAGTCACTTATCTAAATATTTACTAAATATATACTAAATTTTTCAATGCACATTTAATTGTTGGTTTTAAAGTGTCATTTATTTAAGTTTTAAATAAAACTTTAGTAAGCAATATCAAACATTTAACTTGTCTTAAGTGTCTTAAGTTGTCTTAAGTTACTTGTCTTAAGTGTGTATTGTAAAAGTAGCTTAAAAATGATTTACTCTTAAAAAATGAAAAAGTTTTTTATTATAATTTAAATTTCAAATTAAGGTCTTTCATATTTCTGGATCTTGGAACTTTAAAAACTATTTATAATAGTTCAAAATTCTAAGCATTTTTAATGCTTTTCTACTTTTAAGCATTTCAATATCTGACTCTATTATAGCAATCCAATGGGTTTCAAGAAGACATAGACCTTATGTCTCAGAACTTTTCATCTTCCTATATGAAGAATCTAGGCGTGTCTGTATAGCCATTTACAATTTTTCCAATTTTTTTTAATTAACCCTTTAATAATATGAATAATACTAATAAAAATTTAATTAGAATTTATTTTATACAAATTATTTATATAATTGGAAATTATTAATATTATATCTTTAAATATAATTTTTGTATAGTTATATATTTATTTATTAATATAATTAAACTTCACCGCATTTACTACTCAAGCATTCGGCTGATTTTATATATACTTAATATCTAATCCGATTAGTCAATTTTCGTTACATTAGCAAACTTACGAGTATAAATGATAACAATTACTATATAACATAAATAAAAGGGAAATATCTTTCAAATAATTTTTTTATATTTCCATTAAAAAATGAATCCGGGGAGGGATTGTTTAAATTAACAAATTTTTACTTTTAAATTTCAAATCGTTTATAATGTGTACAATATATATATAACATACTGCAGTAGTACAGAAAACTAAACCCAAAAATATATATTGTTGTTTATGTATAATATAGAAATAAAAGGAAACCAGTCTAGATTTAAATGAAAACGAAATTTATGAAGAAGGTATTAAATAATGTATATAAAATGACTGATTATTTAAGGTTTCTTCACTTTAAAACTTGGATGATATTAGATTTTATATATATGAAAAATATACAAATCTTATGGACAATTCTTAGTCACTTAATAATATATATTTACAATAATATATGTTTGTATGCCACTTTCTTTTTTAGAGAGAGAGAGCCAAGTCATTATCTATCAAGGTTTTTTGATTTCACGGCTAGCACTTCTTAATCGTCGATCGACCGATTCGAGTTTTAAAATATTATATATTTGTTTTTAAAAAAATTTTCAAAAAACTACTGATGATAAATTAGATATATTATTTTCATTTGTTTTTTACTAACAAAAAAAAAAATTTATAAAACTTATCTTATTTTATTTTTTTTTTATATTTAATATTTAATATTTTTCTGGTTCAGAGTAAATTGAATTCATTTTTAATATTTCGTTGTAATAGCAATTATACTAATACAACAACTGTTTTTTATATACATTATAATATACAACGGAAGATCTGTTAAGCGCATATGGATATGAATTAAACTAGTTTCACTGTACGTTTAAGAGAGCTCTTTACTTAAAGAATCATACTTTGAATAACAACTAAAGTCTAGTAAATATTGCACGATTAACAGAAGTATTCGTTTATGAAAGCGACTACTGCACAGAATTTTCATAGTGAGGTTTCGAATAGTAGTGAACTACAACAACAAAAAATTTTTTATATTATTTTAATTAACAAGACAAGAATTTTTTGCTGACCATGCAGAATTTTCATAGCATGATAAGACCTGTAGTGATACAAATATAAAGAAATGTGAAATGGTTGAAATCCTAACCTCATACTCAAGACAAAAAGTGTTTCTTAATAAGATTAGGACCAACAATGACAGCTGTTAATGTTTAAATAATTCTATTATTGTTAATGAGAAAGAATAATTCACTTTTTAAATTTATTTTTTTATAATTGAGAGGATAATAGAATCTTTAATAGCAATAATTAGTATATACATTAGTATATACTTTAAATATTTTAAATCTCTTTTTACAAGCCCAGTAATAATATCGGCGGAGTACTTTTTATTTTAATTTATTTATTTTATTTTAATTTGTTTTATTTTATTTTATTTTATTTTATTTTATTTTATTTTATTTTATTTTGTTTTACTTTATTTTATTTTATTTTATTTTATTTTATTTTATTTTATTTTATTTTATTTTATTTTATTTTATTTTATTTTATTTTATTTACTATTAAATTAATCTTGATATTTCACGGAATTTATATTAACTCTTTAAAAAACTCTTTAAAAAACATTTATAAATATTTGTGTATACAAATATTAGTTGTATATAATAACAAAAATATATAAACTGTTGTAATATATATATACATATGCAATACGGTATTACATATGTATATATAAAGATATCATTGAGACTTGAACCCAATAAAAACACCTCTTAGGAATGAATAGAGAAGATTTCCACGGAATTGAGGAAATTTCATTCCAATAATCAGGGGAGAGAGATGTGAACATGAATATATAGAAACATCAAAATTTGTTATTTTCTGAATAACACAAAGATTTAATTATATATATCTATAATAAAAAATTTTTTTTCTTAAAGAAATATAAAATCTTTTTAACCATATTGCACTAAGGACAAAAAAAATTCTACTGAACATCTCCTGAACATTCAGATAAAATATAAATCAACTCGTCTTTGTACTTTAGAGTTTCACTACAAATTTAATAAAATAATACTTTAAAATTTTTAGTTTTTATTAAAGTTTAATTATAATTAAATTTGTTTATTAATATGATATTAAGAGAACACTGAGTGTGAGAAGAGTATTAATATTAATATTAAAAAACAGAAAACAATATAAAATATGTATTAATATGTATATGTATAATTTAACTTTATATAACATTAATACATGAAATATATATTTCATTCAATATAATATATATTTGCATATTAGCTCCAAATAATTTATATTAGAAGAAAATATTATTTATATTACAATAAAAATATTACCAAATATAGACTTACGTACGCAACTTGCTTATTTAAAATATTTAAATAAAAAATGACATTAATTAAAAATAAAAAGAATTAATAAAGAACAAAAATTTAAAACTTAAAATATTAATTAAAAATTAAATAACTTTAAGTGTCCATTTCACAATCATAGCTTAAGTCTAGAAACTGACTTCAGTAAGAGTCACAACAGTAAAACTGATGACTTAAGCATGACTAGAGTTGGTGTTAAGATTTAAGCTATTATTGTAAAATCGACACTACATAGTGTGAAGTCCCTTCATTAAACACAAAAAAGAGCAACATATATTTGTGTATATAGACGGTGAAGTTTCTCTACAGCGGCTTCAGTGGTGGACGGCACCAGTAATTCAATTCAAAGACCTGTTCGATATGTAAAAAAAACATCTTATGTAGGAAAAATAAAAGCATTGGATTACCAATATTGCACTTCTGGAAGAAATGTTCTTTTATGAGAACAGCCGTTTAACAGACCTTAGAACTGTATGTATATAGTTTGTAGCAACTATCAACACAAGTTATTGTACTTTGATTTCAATTAAAAGTCGCGACAATTACAGTTCTCATATTGAATTTATTTTAAAAATAATAACATATTAAAAAAAATATTTAATTAGTAATTTATTATAATTAATAACACTTTCTACATAAAATGTCTCTTTTGACTATAATCAGAGGTCAAAGTAATGTTATATCTTTCCGCCCTATACTTTAATAATGAAAATCACAGAGTAGAGTTCTAAACATACAATAGCTAACTGTACGTTTTACGCTAACTATATACATATTGATGTACTCTAAATATAGATATTTGTCTCTTTTCAGTAATGTTTTGCTATTGTTTACTAGTTGATAGTAAATAGGATATATACTATCTAATTAATGATAAATTAGAAATAGTCAACTCTAATCGAACACTCTATAATTTATTTAATAATTCTTCTGAATTTCGAACTTTAACTTGTTTTTTGTATAATATTAATTACTATATACTATTACATTCCGGCGTTGATTAGGTTTTTGAAAATTCTGATTAAGGTGTGTACTTATCTGAATCTTAAAGAGTTCACTTGATAATATTTATAAGACAGAATAATATAATATTCCATATTAAAATCTGAAACTCAAAATAAATAAATCTCAATTAGAAAAACGAAATATAAAGTGACTGTCTTGTTTACTTATATTAACTTATACAATATTTATACATATATATATATATATATATATATTTTTATATATATATATATATATTTAACATTTCAGTACTGTAAACTTAAACAAAATTAAAAAATTAGAAATATTTCTTGATTTATATGATAATAACGAAAAATTATTTGGGGTTAAAATATAAGAAAATAATGTCTCTTACTATATATATAACTGATTTATCGTACATAAAAAATTAATTTCATGTACTTTTAAAAAACTTTTTAAATAAAGTTTTATAATATATTATTTAAATGCAGGATAAAATAAATGTTTAGACTAAAAAACTAAAAACAAAATAAAATGTTTAATAACATACAATTATTATTTTTTGAATTAAAAAAAAAAAAAATATTTAAAAGAACATAAGGTCTATCTTCTATATTATATATAACAATTAATATATTTGAATTGATGTACGTAAATATATTGCAAAGAAAAAGCTAGCAAAATTTAAAAACAATTTAATTGGCAAAAAAACAAAAAATTAATAAAAAATAAATAAATAATTAATAAAGACTTTATTTGTAAAGACATCTAATTTGTTCTAAAATTTTTTAAATAAATTATTATTTATAGAAACATTTTTCAAACTGTTCTCTCAGCTTGAAACCTATAATAAAATGAAGGTAAGGTTAGGTTTTAATGGGGCGAGTTTGACAGCATGGGACTCTTATTTTAAGATGTAGCCCTATGTATGGTTTAGTCTTCTGTTAAGTTTCTATAATATGTGAATTTCTGATACAGGAGCACAGTACAGTCTATTGTGATAAAAGTAAACAATGTCATATCAGATCACAAATAGTGCTATATTATAGCATGTACATACGTGCAGTTATAAAGCAAAAAAAAAATATTTAAGCCGGTAAATTCCATATACCAGATTTCATGAAGACGTTTCCCCATCCTAATAAATTTCTAAATTATTGTTCTAGAGATTTCCTATGATAAGTGTATTCTTGACACAAGAAGCCAACTTCATAACTTTAAGCAATTTATTTCTTTTAAAAATTCTGTGAGAATTCCAACATCAGTTTCCGTTAATTTTCCATATACCGTCAAAATAGATTCTTCAAGAATTGGAGTAATGCTCTTTGCCAATACTGAACATCTACATAATAAATGAAAGCTTAATAATTTGTCATATTCTTCTTAGCAGAGTCCCCCTCCTCCCCTTTCGATGAGCGGAGCTCTGAAGCTCATATGAAACCGTTTTACATCCCATATGTGGCTCTCATGTCCTTAGTTTACCGCTAGCCAAATACCCTACATATCGATATAATCCCACCCCTTCACTTAGTCCCAATCTACCTACGCTACGTCTCTGCTTTCTGGCTTAAATAAACCTACTCCACTAGCTATTCAGCCTCTTCCTCATATCTCTCTTTCCTGATTACTGGAATGAAGTTGCCACATTGCTGTGAAAACCTTCGCCATTCATTGTTAAAAGATGGTTTTAGTGGGTTTAAGTCCAACACTGTGACTTTTGATTCTTTATACTTCTCCCAATTTCTAGAACGTTTAGGCGTTACTTAGTAAACTGGGTTGACATGCGTCTTATCTCACATAAGGTAATACCTAATATATATTTGTGGCATATTGCCCGGATATAGCATATAGGTACTGTAAAAAAAATAACTTACTTAATAATAATAAAAAATACTTACGAGGTAAATATAAATTTTTGAAGCAATTCATTCGTTCAGCTTAAGTGGTGATTATAGTAAACTTTTTAAGAATTATATTTATTTTATTAATTATTATAAAAAATTATAGATTTCAAAAAATCTATTTATATACAAATATAAAGAACAACTTTTTATATGCAATTATATTTGCCTAAAAACTAGCTAAAGCAGAGTTACCAAATACTTATGGAGTAAAAGTTCTCTCATTCCTCTTAACTGTACTATGTTTCAAGTTCCCAATTTTCATTTTAATAGATATTTTTTCTTAACAGAGCAGAATTACCGATTTCACCAGTAATCGCTAACAGAGTTTTCACTGTATATAGAAAATGTAAGAATAATTTACTTTAATAATAATATTTAGGTATGTCGAACCAGCCAGCTGGACAAAATGACGGTTTGCGGAACTACTTAATTTGAGAAACATATATGAAAAGACAATCACTGATCCACACATAAACGGCTTGACCTGGCAACGTTGCAAGTCTAAGTATTTTTTATTCAGGTATAGAAAGTTCCTTTAGACGAAAAATTTTGTTAACCTGATAGAATTGTGGGTTCTGTCTGGTGAGGTCAGGAATGATATTACTTTGTTTTTATACAATATTTATATCTGCACTTTTTATTAAGCAAATACCAATATTCCTTTAATAGTTCAAAATAGTAAGGTTTGGTGTTACCTTTTTATCGAACCATATGTTTTTTCGTCCCTTTTAGAAATACCATTTAAATTTAGATACTGTTTTTTCTTTAAAAAAAAAATAATAAAATATATATGTTATATATATAACATATATACATTATTTAATTCCGCCACTATTCAGAACCCTACCATATGGTGGAACAAAATAAATTTATCTAGAACAATCTAGTGTTCATAACTTACTCTATGGGATTAAAGATATAAAAACCATGCTAGACACAAACTAAACAATAGGGTTACAAATATTGCGGCCCTTGCTGATACAGTATGAAGTCTTTAACTTTGATAGAAGCGCAGAAATATCATATATAGGATGTCAACCAAAAGTAATCACAACCAACTTCTCTTGTACCACAGATTTAAATGATGCCACAGTTCTATGCATCGATCCCTTTCTTCGCATGAAAGATACATAAACACCTATTGCAAGGCAGATAACATCAGTCAGATCGAATACCAGCAAAGATTGTCAGCCCTCCATACCGGTACAGTGGTCCATAGAGTTGCAACCCTACACAATACTCAACAGTCCTCAATTTGATATCTCTTTGAAAGAAAATCATTATCCATATACAACAAGAGCTATCCTGACCTAACAACGCTCCAGATATAACTAAGTGCTAAATGGTTACTTATCACAACTAAACACAGCCATTCCCAATGTGTGCTTTACTTACAGCTATACTCCTCATGATGTCACTCATCTATTAACTTGTATCAACATACCAATTCCATTTCAGCTCTATTGGTTAATGTTTGTCTCATTAAACTTACAAAAGCATCTTCACATGGACTCAGTCTAGAATATCAGTATAGAATATCTTTCCCGCGCATTCCCCTCCCAATCTCTTGTGTATGTTTTGTCATACTTATATGGACTTGCTCTCCCAATTTCTGTGAGCCACAACAATTAGCAAATATGATCACAGCCATATCCAGAACACCATATAAATAACGCCAATACTACAATAAATACCGATACACAAACTATTATATTATCTAAATTCGACAGTTTGGATTTCGTCTATATTCTACTTAAGGGTTCTTGCGAAGAACGTGGTGGCAATACGGCGAAACATCACTACATGGAAAGTTATCTGACGGCCTACAACTGCAACCAACCCATCAATATTGTCTGTTAATGTTAAAACCTTATGGTTGCTATACGTATTAGATGCTATACGTGTGCTTACTGCAATATTAATGGTGCACTCTAACGGAAAGACTCTTATACAACCCGACAATTAGACTGCGTAGAAGTTGCTATGATCACGACGTGGTATCCATTTAGTTACTTTCTATGTTATTGCCCATGACTACTCTTAACTCTAACCCCAACTCATTCAGTCCCCTATTCACGTATTCGTATTGTAATCCTTACATGTTATCTGCTGTTCAGATCCCGGTGGGCTACAACAACTACCAGCATAGGAAGTCGATCGTTCCCGTACCGGCCTTGCAGAGATAGTAAAGGTAGATTCATTAGATCTTAAAGACCAGATGGCTTAATCTTGAAGACCAGTTGGTTTAACAAAAGATAACATACGCAGATTTAATCTTATCAACGGTTAGGGTAGCTTGTCTCTCCTTGGCAGCTTGAGAGCATCATCACGTACAATAACTGTCACCCAATGGAAGTGATGATACACGCTCGTTCAACATAACCTCGCCCCTTCGAACAGGTGATCTTCAACTTTTTAAAAGTTTTCAAATCTTTATAATATACATTTTTATACTAAAAACAAAAATAAAATTAAGAACGTATTATGCTTTCTATATTCATAGAGTAAAAAATCCTTGCGAACTTGCAAAATTCTAAAGAATGTAGAAGAATGTTCTCTTTTATGGCCGGCACTGTAGTTGCTATGCAATTCTTGCAAGCAATCACATGCATATGACGCAGCACACTTTTAGGCATTTTGCATTAAAACTATTGTTGCTTTTTTAACAAATTATAGTCGTAGTGGGGATGGACACAATTTAAATACTTCAATATTTGATTTTTGTTTGAACTTGTTATGTATTTGTTTTGCTCTTTTTTTACTATGAAAGTTCAATACAGTAAATAGTATTGTTTAGCTTATTTTTTAGATTTGATTTTCTTAAGGTAGAATTCCAATTCTTTACCCTCCAAGATATAACCATCAGCACGACCACATTGACCGGGGCGGGATGAGATGCAGGCTGCACATATAAAAGAAAAAAAATAAATTAGAAATAAATATTGAGAATATATAAATAAGGCATGAGTCCATAATTTTAAAATATTATTTGTATGCAATAAAATCAGAGTAACTATGACAAGCTATCATATCCAACAGGCATACGCTTCGCTCAAAATAAGTTCCGCGCATTAAATTTGTTGGTCGCTTTATGTTTTAACATCATTTTTAGCTCAAGCACAACACTAACACAAATAATATTAAAATTATTTACACCATGTAGACACGTGAACATACCTAAGATACGACCAGAAATGAATTGATCTTCCAAAGCCTGTTCAACCTTAGCGAACTTTTGGCGTTCCAAATACTTCTTCATAACTTTGTCACTACGTTTCTTGTTTAAAACGTCATTTTCATCTTCTTTTTGTTGATGTTTGGGATTACGTTTGCGTCCCAATGGCAGGACATAGTGGGATTCATACCATTGACGGAATGGTGTGGCATCAATTACAACAATTGAGTTCTTCACCAAAGTTTTGGTACGTACCAATTCGTTATTGGAGGCATTGTATACAACATCGGCCACACGTGTCTTGCGTGTGATACCTTCAGAGGCCCAAGCAAAATTGCCAGTGTCTAGACGAAGTGCACGATGTTTAATGTTTCCACCGCGTGTGCGTACTTTGTGTATACGTGATGCACCAAGCTGAAAGTAATTAAATATTATTAATATGATACGCTTTGGATCTATTTAAAGTATATAAATGTTTACGGTTTTTTATTAAATTTATAAAATTGAAATAGACTTTAATGATGGGCAATTGTATTAAATTAAAACACTGTGTAAAGTGTGTAATATGTAACATTTTTTTTATTTAAGATTCTCCAACTTTCAGAGTTTTTTAGATTCTGAAAGTAAGAGTTATATGATTCGGCATTATTAAATAAAAAAAAATATTAAAAATCACATACTTTGTGTTTTAATTTAGTATACTTATTCACTGAACTTTACACCTCAATTTTATAAATACAAAAATGTTTTAATATATTTGATCAGTATTCCATACATATCCATTCATCACATTGATTCCACAAGGAAATCAATTAAGTTGACACGCTTTATCATCATATCATCGACAGTGAGCAACAGCTGTTTGAAAAGCAGTGACCACAAATGGTTTTTAATAGTTTTGTTAAGCCTGCGAATGCCATAGATTGCAGTTGTCTGGCGTTAACCAAAACCATTTGCTGTCTTCAAAACAACCGCGACTACCGCAACAAATACTTGCAATGTTGACATAGCACGAACGTTCCTAGTTTTTTACTTACTTTGGTGTTTGCAGCTGGGCGTCCCAACTCGAACTTACGCTTCTTGCGTAGGGATTTGCGTTTACCACCAGTGGCACGGCGCTTATGAGCACTATCACGACTAATACCTGTAACAAAACAATATGTCTTCTAGGTTAATTCCGTCAAAAAAAAAAAAAACAAACAAAACAATCTCTAGTTTTCAGTAAGCACTCATTTTTCAAGAAAATCTATCCATTAATTATACTTATACAGTTTTTATGAATTGTTTTTAAAGTTAGTTTTGTGTCTTTGCAAACACCGCCAAACAAACTTTTACATTTTTCTCTTTCAAAAATTTGCAATTATTACAGCACCCAACACAAAAATATATATTTTCACTTAAACTTTATAAAAGTTAACAAATTATTTCACATAGTTTTACATAAATTTCTTGTTATTATTAACGATGTTTAAAGATTTTCTTGAAAATATTCCAGCGCTTACAGAAAACCGCACTCACCCATCTTGAGTATGAACAGAGAAGGAAAGGAAGCAAAGAAGGCACCGAATGACTGACATTTGTTTTTAGCCAAAAATGTGGTGAAAAATTTGACATTGTCAATACTTCAGAGCAATTTGACAGCTAATGTGATGTTAGTGATGTATATTATGGACATTTTGGTAACCAAAATATGTATTCGTAAGTATAAACATGAGTTATGCAAATTTCTTGAATATATAATTGTTTTTTACAAAACATAACCATTTTTAATAAGTTTATCATAAGTAAGAATATACTTTATGTGTAAAAAGTATTTCAATTTACTTAGTATTAATGTTTGTAACTAAAGTGGGTTTTGTTTTGTTTTTTTTTTTTTTTTGAAAAATTTTATTCTTTTATTTATGACCAAAAATATTATATAATAATTTATTAGCGGGCTATTTGGTCATTTAAATAGAAATAAAAACTCTATAATTTATTATTTCTATTAATATTATTTATAAAAACAATTTATATTTTAATAAATAAATTAAAAAATAAATATAAACACATAATATATAAACAAATAAATAAATTTGATTTTAATGTTATATAAATTGTTTTTAAATATAAATAATAAATTATAGTTTTTTTACTTCTATTTAAATGACCCGCTAATAAATTTTCTTTTTTTTAAAATATTAACTTTTATTTAGAACGTTAATTTTTAGTATATTTCTGTAAGTCCCTTAATCAGGGAAATTATTAATATTAAAAACATCTATGCAATTTAATTTATTTATATTTATATTTTATATTTAATCTTAATTAGTAAGGTGTTTGGTTTCTAACTAGTTTATGTCTGTCTGATAACAGTTTTATCATACATGAGTTATACAAAACCAAATCTTATAGGTTATTTTGCAGTTAACTTGCTATATATTTTTATATTGTCTCGCCGATATAATTACCAGTTTGGTCATGTGATATTCGTTTTTTTTCAATATTTCCGTTTTCCTTATTTGTTTGTATTATTTATATTATATTTATATTATTTACATTTTCATAAAAGCCTTTAAAAAAAATATTTTTAATCCAACTAACTATTTTTTTGTATGAAGCAATAACATTTTATTTAAAAATCAATTTGTTAGTTTCAATCTAAATTATGATAATGCATTTCTTTTATTATGGATATTTATTACTTATACATACATTATACAAAATAGAGAAAACTAGAGCACTCATTTACTATTTGGAAGTGAAAAAACTATACAAAAAATGAAAAATCTTGTTGTTATTGAAAATTAAATAATCACCTATAAGAATTTATAATATTTAAAAACAAAATTTCTTAAAAAAGTTTTTTATATCAAAAAGTTTAGTTTGAATTAAAAACTATATATAACAATCGTAAAGTTTCTCTTAAATATTTCACCGAAAATAAAAACTAAATTGAAATCAGTTTTATTTAAAATATAATATCATTAATATTTTTTCGTACAAATAGAGAAAGAATATATCTGAATAGCTTTGTCTTTAAAATTATTTTATTCAAAATATGCATCATTCTACAAATGTGATCCCTTTTAACAATTTTTAAAATCGATTTAAGCACTCACCTTAAAAAGAATTTTACATTAAAACGTTTTAGCTCACTAAAACCAGTTCAATATAAATTTTGATTTTTTGTTCGACTTGTCCGATTCACTTCGTGACGAACCGATTTTATACTAAAATCCTTCAATCAAAATTACAACTGAATAACAATTTGTACAAAATCAAGTTCAAATTAAAATCATAGTTCTTAATAGTTTAATTGTGCTGTGATATTATGAATTACTCTCATAAGCTAAAGCAAAACAAATTGAAATTTATTTTAACGTTCAGCATTTTTATTTAACAGCACAACTACAAAACTAAAAGGCACTATAATTATGTTTTACACCAGCAAATCTGACAAGTAATATATAGAATAAAGTAAGTTTTTACTTTTTTCAACAGTTTTTGCATTTCTGCATTTTCTGTTTCTTAAACAGATTTAACAATACAATTAACAGCCTTACAAAAAACAGTACTAAAACCAAAACAATGATTTGCAAATAAAAGTACAATTAGGATTTTATACTTTTGACTAAAAGTTCTAAATATACTTTGTTAATAATAAAATAATTGCCAATATTTCGCAATTAATTAATTTTACATACCTTTTTAGAAAATAATGTATATCAACATTATTTAATTAATTTTAAGTAATTATCTGACACATTCATAATATGCTAAACTAGTATTTTCGAAAAACTTGTAATCTTGAGTAGAGAACTATAAACCACTTTAATCAAAATATAAGGAAGGTATTGAGACCATGCTTGGTATTCGGTAAAGTTATCATATAATAGATATCTGAATGCATTTTCTAAGTTCCTTTTTGGTTAAAGTATGAGTTAAAGTTAGTTAAAAGTTAAAGTTAGAAAAAGTAAAATAAATTTAACTGAAATTAAAGAAAAATATAATTAAAGCGATATTTCTTTATATATTTATTTTTCTTCAGATATTATTTCTTTCAATATTTTTAAATTTCAAACTCAGTTCAAAGTGTTGTCACAAGAATCAGCTGTTGTTATATTGAATACCAAATAGACTATCAACGCTAATGCCCCGGTAACTCGGTAACTAAACAATATGATAATTTCATTGCCGACTTCAACTGATTTTCCTTATTGAATGGCGCTAATAAAGAAATATAAAGAGACGGACGGACAGACGGATATTTTGCAATTATAAAATTATTTTAAAATATAGTTCTTAAATAAACTTATATTAATTATATTTGCAATACATTTCACGTCGTGTTTTAAAACCTTTATTCTGATTCTGATATATATTTGCAACGACAAGCTCGATGTATGCAAATGGTTACTTCATTTGTAAAGTTATTAATATCTTTAATGTATCTGTGCCAACATATAATGCGATTTATTTAATAAAATGCAATTTATTTTATTTAAGTTTATTATATTTATTTGTTTTTATGTGTAGAATTATAAAAAGTATTATAAAATAATCTAAATCAAAAAAGTATAGGCAATAATAAATCAATTATTGGTTGATGTTGCATCTCACCACGAATTATAATTTACTCACCACACACACGAAATGAGTAGTTGTTGCAAAATGATCACATGAGAAATAATTTGGGCTGAATACCATAGCAACATTTAGCATGTGGTACGATTTTATTTAAGGAGTACAAAACTAATTTTAAAAAATATAATTACTTACTAATAATTACGAAAGTTGTTATTTTATAAAAATTAACTATTATATTTGATTATTTTCTGTTATTTTATATGACTAAAAAATCATGTTATGTCAAAACAATACCAGAGTTGTTACTTCTGTTGTTTAGAAACTACGTCTTAATTATAATCTATATCATTCTAATAAAATTATAAATCATAATTTTATTTATAATTTTAATAAACTAATAATTATTATGCTTTTGTTGATATCTTAGTCAATTGCAAATTTAACAAACTGCTTATATTTTAGTTCTATGACTAGAGCGCCATATATACGATAGCATAATTATTTTTAATTCTAATTATATTATAAATATTTTCTAATTATATGATATTTTTAATATTTTATTTATTTCAGTTGTGTGATTTATAATAATTGTTGTGACGTGACTGCAATCATACCATGCCCCTTAAACAAATTGTCATTTATTAATCCAGCAATTTTTACTCCTACTTTTAGGTGAAACTTTATATCATATTAAAATAATTGTTTTATTTAATCATTAATCATTGTTTAACCTGGCATTATAGGAGTCCTGTTATTTTTTCTTTAATTTGAAAATGAGTTTTTATTTTAATTCAGTTTTGGTAATAAAAATTTGATCAAGATATTAATCTTGATTTGTCATAACAACGGATTTTTATAAAGTCAGCTATATTGTAAAACTTTTCCATTAGCGCTACATGTCAATATAGTTTAGTTTTTGAAACGTAGGGCTTTAGAGTTAATAATGTTTAGATAAAAACTACAAACAAGCTATTAACCGTTTAGACTTGTTAATCGTCTTTTGTGCAATCCATGCAAAAATTACCTATACGAATTTGTGTTAGACCTAGTCAACGCAAAATGCTAACATATATATTTAAACCGTGATATCTCGAGAAGTTAGCTATATCGGCATATAGTGTAGTGGAAGAAGTTGGTAAAGATAGCAACTATTTTTGCGTTTTGATGTGGCGATTAGTTGCATTCTAAAAATGTTCATTGTAAAATTAATTATAAAATATCATTCTACATATACGGTATGCGATATGTATTCTATTTGTCAAATTACAGGTCTGTTCCACGAGCTACTCGTAGTAACTTTGAGTAACACTGTGTGTACACAAATGTGTGCCATCAGCAAATTTTCGTATACGTCTAGTAATAATTACAAAATAAATACTAGTATTAATAAATAATCGTATTGGAATTACAACTACACAATAGCATTTTGAACAAACTTTTTACTGATCTTTGGTTATCATATATAAATATTTAAATAATAAAGGTGCAGTAAACTATATTGTTGAATAAAAGTAACAAAAATATTACAATATTGAATTTTATTTATTTTTTTTCAAAAAGTGATTTTCTCATATTTTACCACCTTTAATTTTGATCAGCTATTTTTGCTTGTTCATTAGTTATATCAGTTAGCTTAATGAAAACGGAGAATTATCGGCATAATTTATTTATGATTTCGTATTTTGTTTATACAGCGCAAACACACACGATAAAAAAATTAAAAAAATGACATGTGGTTTTAGAACTTGTGTACGCAGTAACAACGCCATCTAGAGTTATTGGCTGAATATCAGTGGTATATGGACTTTGTTGTTGTTATATGCTTATGTTAATTAATTGGACGAGTTAAATTAAGATTCGTTTAATAAAAATATTGATAAATTCATAATAAATAAATTTAAAATAAACAAATAATTGTAAATCAAAATCTCAAAATATTTATAAAATAAATAAATTTGTAATAATATAATAAAAAGGTCAGATGATTTTGTCGAGTCAGTCATTTTGATAAAAAAAAACTGAAATATCTGCTATAATTTTAGTTTACCACAAGTTAAGTAACCTAAGTAAATTTAGTTTAAACTAACTAGTGATTTAAGCAGATATAAAAAGACCAATTCACAATAAGATGACTAAAATGGTATTCTGTTCTTGACTTTATATATAGAATAGTTTTTGTTAAACTCTAATATCAAAATTTAACTTGTTTAAATGATGTCTGCATAAAAGAGTTTACTAAACTGCTTAAACTTAAACAGTTTCGGAGAATAATCTCTATTAAGGACGTGTGCGAGTTAGGCTAAGTTGATGCTAAACCAAATGGGAGATTTTTTGGGATTTTTTGCACTGCACACATTTTGCCATTTATCAACACGTATCGACACATCAATACATTATCGACACAACTTAGAATTTCCCTCATTTAGAACGCAACTTAGCCTAACTCGCACACGACCTAAATAAATGATTATCATCTCAATTGTAAACCGTCACACAAAAGAAAATATTTTAGTTTTACTTTATATTTACATATTTCAGTATATGTATTGTGATTATGTATTGTATATTAACAGTTTAATATATTATCTTTTTATATATTAGTTTTTTATATTATTATTGGTAAATTTACAGCAATAAGTGTTATTATTCATAAAAAATCTAAAAGTTAAACTATTAATAAAAATTATTTTTATTATCCAATGTTAAGATAACAACAAATATTGATTTTATATTGTATTCAACAACACAAATATGTTTTATTTTTAAAAATATATGATAATAAATATCGTAAATAGTATCATAATGTTTCACAATTAATAGTCGTAATTTTTTCTTTCAGAGGTCGTGTGTGAGTTAGGCTAAGTTGATGCTAAACCAAATGGGAGATTTTTTGGGATTTTTTGCACTGCACACATTTAGCCATTTATCAAGACGTATCGACACATCACTACATTATCGGCACAACTTAGAATTTCCCTCATTTAGAACGCAACTTAGCCTAACTCGCACACGACCTTAAATTCTTTTATTTAAATTCATTAATTTTTAATGTTACAATAGACTTTTTCTTTTGTAAGCGTGTGGCAAAACAACAAATAAAATAAGTATTATTTTTAATGTCAACTCTGGAAAAATCGAAAATTTCGTTAGGCTTATATATGCAAAACACGTAAAAAAATTTTAAGGTAAAATTAATAATTCTTTGCAATGGAATTTTTTTTTTTCACATAATTGCGTATAAAATATGAATTTTCATGCCTCTTAATGGTAAAATAATAAATAGAAAAAGTAACAAACAATGGCGACACGAAATACGAATAATTAACGAAATCATTCGTTGACAGTCTCATGGAAATTTCGTTAAGTGATTTCAAAAAGGTTGGACTAAATAAGCCAGCAGTGTTTTTGTTTTATAAGTTATTTTTAATATAAATGGTTGTTCTTTTGTAATATGCTTAGAAAATAATATGCCTAATAATTATTTTTCACATTGAACATTGCACAACAACAAACATATGTCAAAAAAAGCATTTAACATATTTTAAAAGTAATGCCAATTTGTTTTAATCAGTCTTAATGCGGAATTTTAAAAACTCTTAGGCAGTGTGCGAGTTCGATTAAATTGATGATAAATTGAGGGAAATAGTAAATTATGTCGGTATGGCAGCGAATGTTGGTATTTACCAGAAGTTCGAATAGGGTAAATTACATAAAAATTAGGTATTACTAATGTGAAAATTTTATAAGAAGTTAAATAAATAAATTTGAAAACTTTTAACCAAAAATAATAAATAAGTGCAATAAATAAATTAATAAATATTTACATAAATACATTGTAAAAAATCTCTAGGATATTTCAATTTACTTTACTTCAATTTACTCGAACTAGCACACGGTCTTAATGAAAAAATTATTGGTGTTGTAACATACAATTTCTGTTTGTCATTTTCGGCGAAGATTTTATTTCGCCAAATATTTTAAAAATACTGTCCAAAATGCAACCATGTATATCTAGTGTTATGCACACACACTTTTAGTCATATATACTTCGTTTTTGGGGTATTACAATGCATGTGTGCGAGAATTGTCATTATAGAAAAGTTCGCTTCAAAATAGTCTATCTACAGCTGAACGAAGAGTAAAACGGCCGAATGTATTGTGACGAATGTGCTGTGAAGTTTCCAATTTGAGATTTTATTTATGTGCGACAAAAAATTAAATAAAATACAATTAATAATTTGTTTAAATACTTGTAAGAAAAAGGCGAAGTGAGACGCTTAAATTGTTTGTTAATATTTTTCGCTTTGTACTTGTCAATAAAAATTTCATAATTATACATTTGCATCCATATAAACTAAAAGCGAAACGGAATAATAAGGAGTGTGTATTGCAAAAATAAAACAACAACAAATAGAATCGGTGTGCAAAAAACAAAGAATAAAGTATAAGTAAAGTCGAATGAAGAAAAATTTAAAAATTAAAAAAGAATATAATGCTTATAAAGTGATATAAAATTAAATTATAATTTTGTATTGATTATTCAACATAGTGTTTCATATATTTTATTGAATTTGTATAAAGAGACATTTCCGCAGGGGTAAGATATAAATAAAATTCATAAAAAACAAAATAAAAAAAAAATTCAACGCAATTCATATTTATTTTATGCAAAAATACTGAGAAAAATAAAAACAATTTATAAACAAGTTGCAAGCAGATGGAAAAACTTTTGCTTTCGTTGCAAAATATTATTAAATAAATTATTATTAATATTATTTATTTGATTGCGAACTAAAGGCAGTTAACATTAAATATGTTATTCTATAAAAAACAACGCGAAATTAAATAAAAAACGGCTGCAGCTGTTTCAGCTTTAATTCCGACTTATTTTTGTTGATTACAAATGCTCACGAATTTTCTGCAGAGGAAATTTTTTTTTTTTTTTTTTGTTCACTTTCGTGCACCGCACGTACATACAACAGTAAAATCTAGATGGCTCTTTTGTTGTTGTTGTTGTTATTATTATTATTACTATTGTTGTTGGTATTGTTGTTGTTGTTGCTGTTGCTATATTAAGGGAAACCTGTTGTGTATCGGCACATATGTGTGCAGTTCGGCATGTAAATCATGCTTGTATCGCCTTATAAACATATATACGTGTATATATAAATGGCAGCTGAGTCAGGAGACGAGGAAAACTAAAAATCGGTTATATTTGTTTGGAAAAGTGCTCAGTGTCATTCGCCGAAAACTGAAGTGGTAATAAAAAAAATATCACTAAAATGTTCATCCCTTGTGCAGTAGCTTAAGAAGGAAGAGGATTAGTTCTTATTACAAAGCAATTAATTGAATTTTCCCGCTAACCAATTTTTAATAAATATAATAAATAATAATAATAATAAATTATTACAATAAAAATTACAATAATAGTTATGATAATAATTATAAGCGAATAGATCTCAATGTGGTATTTCAGACCTGCACCAATGTAAAGTGTCTTCTCACGTTGAAATGAAGTTATTCTATAATTTTAACTATAATATTTTCTTATTAATCGGAACAATATTCTGGTAGATTAAAAAGGTAATTTCAGAAACTTGCAATCTACATTGGTCGACTGGTTTATTTGGAGATGAAGAAAATTTTATAAGACAGTTAATAATAGCCGTAATATTTTCTTTCAGAGTAGCAAAAAAATACTCGCAATTTACAAAAGAAAACATGTGAAGTAACAACAATGCTCTTAAAATCTTCAGAGTTAAGTTTTACTCATAAAAAAATTTAAGTCTTAAGTTTCAGTGCTGCCAAATTCAAATAGCAGTCGATTGTGAATGTTCACATCCATTAAATTCTTATAAGCGTTTCATATATAAATAAATTTAAATATATGTTATAAATAAATTAATTCATTTATGTTATATATAAAAGATAAAAATGCTTACCATTGCCCATCTAAGATTCCTTTTGTTGCTTTTTATTTAAATTAATTTATTTTTAGTATTATTTTTATATTTGATATTGTACCTAACACAACAACAAACATATGTCAAATAAAAACATTCAATATATTTTAAAAGTGCTGCCAATTTCTTTTAAACAGACTTAATGTCATTTTTTTTCTACTCTGAAAGAAAAAATTACGACTAATAAAATAAGTTGGTTGAAAATTCTTGATAGCGACACCTATTTACCAATAAAAGAATCATTCTACTGGATCATTAAGATCCATTATAAGCCATTTTGGCGTTTCTTTTTTCAGCTGATGAAATTTTTATATTTTAAAATTTTGTTTCATTTATTTTGTTAAACGACCAACAAAATCGGCTTTATTCTGCTCAAAACGTTGCAAGTTATGAATTATCTGAATACCTTCTTCATACGTAATTCTTTTTTTTTTGAAATATAGACTTAAAAAGTTAATATATAAAATTTTATCAGATGAAATGTTAAAATAGCGTATAAATTTTGATTTTTCTACTGGTTAATAGGTGTTGTTTTGAAGACTTTTCACAACTAACCTGTTGTTGTTGTTGTTGTTGTTGTTGTTATTTGAGTTAGTGCTATTGCGCACTTTTACACTTTTGTGGGTGGGGGTCTTACTCCTGCGCCACACTAAACTTTAACTATACTAGAATCATTATCATTTATTTATCTAACTAACTGATGACGGACCGTAGATCAGTATAATTTCCTGTGCGTCCTGAGGCGGACTTAAGGTTTGTTTGTAATATTGAAATATAATTAGGGTTTGGCATTTTAATTCTTTTTTTTTTATTTTCAGTAAAAAAGGATTCCAATTCATCAAAGCCTTATAGTGATCATCAGTTGTAGTATCATACGTTTGTAAATAAAAATTCAGTATTTTGAATGACTCTTCTACTTTATTCTTGGAAGTTTGATGAACAATTTCATTCACCGAACTCTCATTATCACTTTCCGTTGCGCTTAGAATCGGATCTACTAATTCAGAGCTATAATGCTCAATAATATTGTCATCTGTAGGAAAGTTTGATGTACAAATTTCATTGTCAAAAACAATATAATCCTTAAAAGTAGTATTGAAGTTATTTAACTACGCTGACAGCGACTGGCACTTGCACAAAGAAGCAACATGAGAAAGAAAAAATTAAATATTTGGTTTTGAAAAAGGGACTTCCCCTAACACCAAGATTGATTCATACTTAAAACAAAAATTCGAATTATAGAATGCACTTTCCCACATTCCTATTGGTACGTGAAGTTTGACTGTATTATTATATTGAGCAATATGTCGATATAGTTTGATTTTTCGGTAATGCTAACTAGCGGCAACTAGTATATTAAATTAGAGATATTGAGATGATGTTTGGTAATTAGTAAAACTGGCCATCAAATCACAAACTTCATTTTTAATTATGTTTAGATAAAGTTGTAGGAGTTAACTGTCAGCTATAAAATGGTGTTAAAAAATAAAAATCAAAGTATGAAAAAACTTTCTGGAAACTCGTTACAAAGTTCTCAATAGGCTCCCTCATAATATCTTCCGAGAAAAACGACTTCTTTCACGTGCAGTAAGAATTTTCTCAAATCAATATAGATCAGGATGTAACCATGTGCTAAGCAGTTACTTGACATGCATAAATGCGCAATTTATGCCCTAAATGCAGTTCTACACCCCATGATGTTGCCTATTACATCTGCACATCATCAGATCTTTAAATTTATAATCAATTTAAGATTACTCAAATTTCTTATTTCTTTCACGAATTATGGATATATCCATTTTTAATTATAAACAATTTTTTTATGGAATCAAAACTTATAATAGTGAATAGGTGCAAACTCAGACCTTATGCGGAATGAATGTAAATTTATCAATTCAAATTTCTCAACTTCTTTGAGTTTATCAAACATAACTATGACTATATAACTATAACTATATATAACTATATAGAATAGTAGTTTCATAGCTGTTGTTGTAAATATATTTTTGGAATTGTTTATCGTGTCCTTGAGTAGTTTTTAAAACTAAATTCGACCGCTCTTCAGAGTTTTTGAACTGTTTCTTGATTTATAAAAATACCTAGCTATTATGCTATCGTTAAAAAAATTTTGTTTGAAATTCATCTGCAAAAACCATTGAAACCACATTGGGTATATAATATACATATATATTGTGGGACATTGGGAGAGCGCAGCATCCAACAAATGCCCACACTGAAGTAAAGAATTAGCGGAAGTAGACCACAAAACGACTTGGGTTCTTTTTCATTCTTCGATTCTCGCATGTCGTTATTGAGTTAAAGCTACGGTGACTTTCGTTCGTAGAACTACATCGGTTGTTAATACAAGCAGCTCATTTAGCTTGAGGTTGCCTGTCAAGTCATCACCAACCCAATGATGTCCCAAAACAGTCTTCCTTCTGCTTGCCAGTACTGAACATTGGCACAATATATGCACCACTGCCTCCTTTTCTTCTAGACATACTCTGCAAGTGTCTTTCTCAGCAAGTGTTATCTTTTTGAGGTGATACTTGTAGTTGCCATGTCTCGTAATCAATGACATTCAGTACTTAATGAGATCTCATACGATATTCAAGGAATTCAGGTGATGATATTTGGGAAAACAGTTTAAAAAAAAAGAAAAAAAAAATTATTGATGCTGGTATGTTCTGATAAATGAAAATAAGTTAAATTAAAATATTGATAAGTTAAAAAATGTTTAGAATACAAGAATTGATTCATTTTTGAGTTCGATTCCTACTCCATCATTTTTGTTTATATTTTTTAGTTATCTTATTTTTGAACTTTATTCTTGTTTATAATATCATATAAGCTTATTATAACTGTTTATGTATCTATATATTTGCGGACTGAAGATAGAATTCGTCTTATGTTTTAGTTATCGATTGTATTTTTATAAGTAAATATAAAAAATATAATTAAATTATAATAATAATAAAGAAATAACTATCTAATAGCTAAACTATGTTATAAATCTGATGATTATTGTCAAGATAGGTTTGCCCAACTGCATGAGATTGAAAATCAATTTTTAAGATTGTCTATTTTTTTGAGAATTTTTGGTTATGTGCAGGTTATGTAGGGCATAGATGTTAGTTATAGGATTTTTATTGTCTTCCAAATTGTGTCAGCATCTAATTGGAAGCTATTTTAGTGTTTGGTTATACGTTTAACTGAAATGAACGTAATCCATCGTCATGTTTTATTTATGTCTTTATTAATGTTTTACATACATAGTGGATGCTTCAAAACTAGAACTCCAGAATTTAAGATCTGATTTCTAACATGTGAAATGCTCTAAAATTAGAACTTGTGGTTCCGAAAGTTTTTTTTTTTTTTTTTGGTTTATTTTTGTACTTATGTTAGTTCTAAACCAAATAAAACAAAAACGTGTGGAAACATTATTTTTTCTTCTAAACTTAATTGAAATGGCATAAAAGCAGTGAGCTGTTTCCTCCTAACTATTATTTTTTAAGTAAATCCGAAACAAAAAACAATAAATTATTATATGAAAAAATAAAAATTGTTTTATAATTATTTCAACTTTTTTCGAAAAAAAAATTCCAGAAATAAGTACCTTTCGGAAATTAGAACTAAACGCAAAACTAAGTAGATCTAATTTGTGAGAGTTAAGGTTTATAGATATTAGTATTTTATAAAATGTTTATATAATATATAAAAGTAATTACATACATATATTTCAAAAATAATAAAAGTATTTTTAAATATTTATTTCTATACATAATATAACAAAATTAATTAATATTAATAAGATATACGTATATAAGTACTAATTTTTTATCCTTACTAAACAGAATTGTTTTTGCTTATTAAAGGAATGAAGTATAATATATTTTATATCATATAACGTTACTCGGTGCAGTTTTTTATTTTTATTTTTTCTATCTGAATACAGTGGATTGTACTCGTCATTTCGTAACCTCATTGACTTTATTGGAGGTAGCTATGCATTTGAGAAGAACGTAACTGTTGCTATGCTGTTATATGTTTTTGTTGTTGTTTGATTTTATAATATAGTCAATCAATATGTCAGAAACATTCATTTTCGTAATCCAAGAAAAATAAAAACGCATATTATTGTTTCGTAGCAAATAAAATGATCTATATCATTCACTAAAGTAATTGGCACAATATTTCAATTCACATTCGCGGCAGCTTGATATTCGAAACCTATTTTTGATAGAGAAAAGGGGGGAGAAGTATCTTTTTAATTTTGTGATTTTCTTCAGCTTGATATATATACATATGTAGTAAAATTTTTTGGTCAGCAAGTGTTCTGTACTTGTTTACTTCTTCTTTTTCTAATTTGGTACTACAGTTCAATGTGAACCTTTTTTTTTTCGATGCAAAATTGCTGACCTTGTGATCAACCCCCAACCTGAAGGATTAGATCCCCTGTAAATCTTGGGATAAAATTGGTGTTTGGTAGCTAGAGAGTTTTACCACTATTAGGTGTTTTCAGATTATATTCGGTCGCCAGAGCTTCGTATGTGAGAACAGGATGCACCACCTGTAGGTGAGGTTGACTGTTGAGGAGACTCGCATCACTCCCCCCTTGAGGCACACACTACTGCCACTTGTATCTCCTGTACTTGTTTACAACTATAGGTAAACCTTTTATATTAATTATTATAAATTTTAATCTTAAAATTTTACCAAAAGTGTAAAGGCAACTGTATACAACTTGAAATCCAGTATCCAGTTCAAAGAATTTTGCTTATATGTATACAATAAGAATTTGTTTATTCCACAAGACAGCATAGTTGTTATTGCAATTTTGTTATTTTACGTGATGTTTAGGTTTTGCATTCGCATTTTGTCTTTTGTCTTCACTAAAGTTACTTAAAGCTAGCAACAATAGATATAATAATAGAATAATAATTTGCGAATAAAAGTGCCATTATACTTAAAAATATTTATAAAAAACCACTACAGAGATCTTTTATGTTATAAATAGTACTCTATTGCCCTCTTACATTAAGACTGAAAAGTTTTCGGAAATTCTCATTTAAAATTCGCGCGCTGTATATTTTTCGATATTTTAAGTTTATGTAGTTTGGCAGCACTGTCCTTAATTACTATGCCAAAAATGAGCGCGATCTGTCAGACAGTTCGTTTACGGCAAGCTGTTGAAACCAGTTCACCTCAGTAGTGGCGTTGCGAAATGTCTTCGACGGTCGTACGACCGTCCTGAAAGGCTTTGTACCACTCATAAACTGAGTTTTTCGATAAAACTGATTCCCCATAAGCCTTTTGTAGCATTCGCAACGATCTGCACACGAAATTTCGTTCGAACACAAAAATTTGATGCAAACTCTTTGTTCAATATTTTTTTCCTTTGTTTTTTTCGCAACGCACTACTGAGGTGAACTGGTTTAAACAGCTGCCGTAAACGAACTGTCTGACAGATCGCGCTCATTTTTGGCATAGTAATTGTCCTTAATTGCTGCCAAACTACATAAACTTAAAATATCGAAAAATATACAGCGCGCGAATTTTAAATGAGAATTTCCGAAAACTTTTCGGTCTTAATGTATGTGAATAGTCCAATTTTTTTTTATATTTTTTACTAAATATTGCATATATATTTTAATCATAAGATAGAATTTAGGATTAGGATTTTTAAGATAGGATTACGATAGAATAAGATAGGATTTTTTTAAATATTTAATTATGTATACATTTATTTTAGTACTTTTAATAGAAACTCTTTAATAGCTACTCTTATTCGAGTTCAGTGTGTATGTGATTATAATAGCAGACTGTTTTTTACATTTATTACTATAAAAAGTGAATGAAGTTCTTAAAGGTGAACGAAAATTTTGAACTTAAATCACTATTTCGAACGAGCACTATATTTTCTATTATATATAGTTAGTTAACAATGAGATATAAAACAAATTTTAATCATACAAGAACTTTCTGTTGTTTGCAATAATATAAATATATAACCTTAATGTGATCTTCCGGTATTTTGGTCCATTTTTGAATAATGGCTTTCTTCAGAGCATAACATAGCACATTGTTTAGTATTCACATTGTTATCCACCGCACCAAAATGGCCCTGATGGAACAATCCAGCCGATTTGCATCTGGCGAATTTAAAAGCCTTTGTGTGGACGAAATAAAGTGGGAAACATGATTTTTTAACCATTCTTGGTTCACACGAGATGATGCTTTTAAGACCGAGACCGGTGCCGAGTATTGTTGAAATTTCATGGCCTACGACTGAAACCTTTGCGTGCCCACGGCTCTGAAGCAACTTCCAAAACATTTTCCCTATAATAAGTCACATTGACTTTAACACCTGGCTCGATGAAAACGATTGGAGACTGTCCATCGGCGGTCACAGATGCCTATACCATTTCTTGAGATGGAAAATCATTTCGGGTGGCCATGCGTAGTCTAAAATTTTCGGCAGTACTTTCAGTTAAGTAAACACGATCATTTTAAGAGTTTATGAACTGTTCAATGGGCAAATTTTTTTCATCAGAGAGCATAATGTTTGGAAACTCGCCACGTTCGTACAAGCGTAACAAATCCTTTGCTTCTTTAAGTCTAACTTCAAGTCTAAATTTTTTTACTAAAATAGGTTTTTCTGAAGTACATTTAATTAAAAAAAAATTTTTTTTTTCTATATGATTGACAAAGCAAAACTTACATCTATTTTTTTTCTCTTAAAAATTATAAAATATCGCTATTGTGATATAATATTTTTTTCTTATAATATTAAGAGCTTAGCTGGTAGAAATAAGTAGGAAATTTAAGAAGCAATCTTTAAGGTAGAGAAAAACTAGTTAAAACAAAACAGTTGTCATGTGTTCCAGATATTCATATTTATAAGAATAATCAAATAAAAAAATTTACGTCTTCTATTTAAAAGACACTAAAAAACTTTTGTTTATTTAACTTTTAGAATTTGTTTATAAGTTTCAAATGAAATAACTCATAAATTTATCACTATATAACTGTGTTGAAATGTTTATATATCAACAAAGTTAATGTAGATAAATTATATATGTATATCTACAGATGTAGATATATATAATTTCATGTTTATTCGTAAATTGTCCAATGTCACATATATTTGCAGCAATAAATGTGTTGAATTGTGAAATAGATTTCTTTAATATAACGTATATATTATTGGATATATACAAAGAACTTACTTACAGATTACAACCTATAGTATTTTTATAGTTTCAACTGATTTTTAAATTGATTAGACGATTCTTCTTATGGGTCATCATATAGTATATACTGTGGCTTTCACAATTAGTCATTGTTGAAAGTGAAATTATTTTGAATTCGTGATTCATTGTCTCATATCCTCTATGCTGTTGTTACATTATAATATTATAATATTAATATTATAATAAATCTTGGAATAACATACATATATATTTATACATATGTTATGTCAAATTTCAAACATCACATTTAGTTGTCATGATGTGGGTACAGCAGAAACGCTTAAAAATATATGGTCATTGTTCGGAGTTATGAAATAAAGTTACGACAGTACTACCTAGAAGAATTCGTAGAAATTGGTGCAGATAATCTTATAAAATGTATGACCAGATGATTTAAAAAAAGTTGTATTAAGTTATTTTTTGTAAATCTGTCTTACAATGGTATATGATCTGAGATTTACGTCAGTTGCAATATTTTTGAGACGTTCATTAAATAATAATAATTACAATTACAACTAATAAAATATTTTGCAACAAAGGCGCCATTTCATTTAATGCAACCACAAATACATCATGTAAATTATTCATGCATATATAAATTAGGTTTTCTCGTTCCCCAGTCCAGAACATGGAGTGGAGTGTTTATTATTTTCATTTAATTATGATTGGAGATGATGTTCCAATCATTCACAAGTTTAACTTAATGTTATATTAACTACTTAACTACTAAAGCTTAATATTCTTAAACTTAACTACTAAAGCTTAATATTCTTAAACTTAATTAAGCTTAATATTCGATTCTCGAACAATTTCAAAATATTCAAGTTCCATAACTTATATCTCTTTATTCAGCGGTTTCAAGTCCTCTATCTATGAAGAAGTAACATTAGCTAATATCATTTACATGTGAGTAGCACATTTGAACATATTTACTTGCGATTATTGTAGGGTATATTGGGAAGTTTAATAGGGAAATTTTGTCAGATGGGTATTTTCACTTAAAAATTTGTAAGTGTGATATTTTAAGTGGGTATTACACATCAAACTTGGTCCTACAACTTGGTGCGACGTCGCTTATTTTGAACACGTCCCGCAAAAAAAAAAAACAACAAATATTATACAAAATAAAATCATGTATGTATATAAACGATGTTTTCCCTTCCATCTCTTAAAATAGAAAGAAATTTACATGTAATCCGATTGTATACGAATCCGAATGCTTGTCATATCAGCAAATATTGCTATTTCATACGAGAATTGGTACAAATTTTACATTCAAGTTGTAGGATCAAGTCTGATGTATAATACCCGCTTTAAAGGCTGAATTTAAATAAAAAACAACAAAAAGTCATCAGGTATGAAAGAGTACACACAAAGTGAAACGAAAACAATATAAGTTTAGTTCGATCACCCACTATTTCGCATACAAAGATATGCAATACAATTGCTCAATGTGTATATCAGCTGATATAATATTTCCCCTGCGATCGCGCTCACAACGAAAGCCAAAATTTAATTGGTTCTTACGTTCTATTGTGGTAGAATAAGAAAATTCCTGTGGTATTGCTTTCCATATGGTAGAACGGGTCAGCTGGAATAGCTAAACTGTTTTAGCTTTAAACTGGTTGTGCTGCTAGGTATATGAAATCAGCTGATCCCTTCTATCTCATGATAGAATATGCATTCGGATATTCGTGCCGAAGTTGGAATAGCTGGAAACAAACGAACCAATTGAATTTTGGTTTCTTGACTTAAACGTAGAGGGAAATTTATTTCAGCAGATACAAATATTAAGCAATTGCATCGCATTTCTTGTTCAGTAGAGAGAGTAATTGGTGATCGGGTTGCTCGGGATTATAGCTTATCACTTTTTCTATGTTATGCCATTTAAATTCTCTGCACTCGTGCTTTAAGAAGCAAGCTATATCGTTTTATAAAGCCTAATGGAAAAAGTTATATAAGTGAAATTTGCCAAAATCTGTTTGTGAAATCGAGTCGCCTGAGAAATCAAAAAGTTATGGTAACTAGTGATAAAAAGTAGTGCTTTCATTAAGAACTGAAAACCAAATGTCAGAGAGCTGCATGGAATTTACGGTAAGTTACCTAGCAATAAAGCAAAACTTTTCGTTTTCTGCCTGGTTATACAAAAGGCTTCGACCGAAATACTAAAAGCTAAACTGGATTGTGAAAAATGGATCGACAATTCGTTAAAAGTTTCCAGCATTGTAATGACTCGAAAAAATATTTAAAAAAAACCGATACGAAAACAAATTAAAATAATAAATGCATTCGATCTGGGACAGTTGGTGTATATTCTTTAAGCTATTTAAATATACAATAGGTGTTTTCTTTTGCGATTAATACTCCCATAGAACACGTGTCGTATAAGCTTCACGCACTACAATAGTGTCAAATTTTAAAATTGATCTATTGTGAATGATTTTTGAAAGATAATGGAAAATTCCAGGTAGCTGTCTATTATTTACAACTGTGGCGAGTGTTAATGAGTTAACTTAAATATTTTAAAAAAGTTATTTTTTTTTAAAAATTTTAAAAATGATTTACTGGCTAGTAATTGTGAAGTTTTTTATTTATTAAGCAATTTTCAATGGGTCAACATAATCTACAGATATAAGTACAAAATAGATCTAATATATCCAATATGTTGATAATATAAGTTTGTTCGCTGTTCCAATTATTAACTATAAATGTTTATGTTTTCGAGCGATTACTGTAATTTACATTTTTTATGAACTATAAAGGAATTACAGTCTGCGCTGTTTAATAAATAAAATGTGTAAAAATTGTATATACATACTACCTTTTCATTTCTCTATTCAGTTCTATATTATTAATAGAAAATTTCTTATGCCACAGACTTTACTTAACATTAATAGTTCTTGTCAGGCTCTGAGAAGACTTTTCAAAGTTCCTTGGTACATTAGGACGAATGACATCCTCAGGGACGTCAAGATTGATCTCATCAAAAAATACATAAAGGATAGAGCCCTGCAATTATTTACGAAATCTGACAGACTTACTAACACCGTGTTATCAAATCTCAGAATGGTTACAGGCTCCTCGGGGAGATATGCAGATCTGAGGTCAATTATTGCTTAGTCTAATGAAGTGATAAACAA